>NC_140583.1:117654839-118306755 GCF_964204655.1 Triturus cristatus
ACATTTAAATCAATTTTTTGAAGTAACACTCTCACCTTTTTCATAAAACTAACATATATTTTTTTTCAGGAATCCGCTCTCCAGAAACCTGAAACAAATCTTAAAAAAACTTGTTTAAGGCATCCATTCTCCCTAATCCTAAAAGAAAATTTGAATTAACTTCTTGAAATACTAAAATAAATCTTATCCTCAAACTACATTTAAATCAATTTTTTGAAGTAACACTCTCACCTTTTTCATAAAACTAAGATATATTTTTTTTCAGGAATCCACTCTCCAGAAACCTAAAACTAATCTTAAAAAACTTCTTTCAGGCATCCAATCTTCCTAATCCTAAACGAAAATTTTAATTAACTTGTTGAAATAATTCAATCACATTTATCCTCAAACTACTTTTAAATCAATTTTTTCAAGTAACACTCTCACCTTTTTCATAGAACAAACATATTTTTTTTTTCAGGAATCCACTCTCCAGAAACCTGAAACAAATCTTGAAAAAACTTGTTTCAGGCATCCATTCTCCCTAATCCTAAAAGAAAATTTTAATTAACTTCTTGAAATACTAAAATAAATCTTATCCTCAAACTACATTTAAATCAATTTTTTGAAGTAACACTCTCACCTTTTTCATAAAACTAACATATATTTTTTTTCAGGAATCCGCTCTCCAGAAACCTGAAACAAATCTTGAAAAAACTTATTTAAGGCATCCATTCTCCCTAATCCTAAAAGAAAATTTTAATTAACTTCTTGAAATACTAAAATAAATCTTATCCTCAAACTACATTTAAATCAATTTTTTGAAGTAACACTCTCACCTTTTTCATAAAACTAACATATATTTTTTTTCAGGAATCCGCTCTCCAGAAACCTGAAACAAATCTTGAAAAAACTTGTTTAAGGCATCCATTCTCCCTAATCCTAAAAGAACATTTTAATTAACTTCTTGAAATACTAAAATAAATCTTATCCTCAAACTACATTTAAATCAATTTTTTGAAGTAACACTCGCACCTTTTTCATTAAACTAACATATATGTTTTTTTCAGGAATCCACTCTCCAGAAACCTAAAACTAATCTAAAAAAACTTCTTTCAGGCATCCAATCTTCCTAATCCTAAACGAAAATTTTAATTAACTTGTTGAAATAATTCAATCACATTTATCCTCAAACTACGTTTAAATCAATTTTTTGAAGTAACACTCTCACCTTTTTCATAGAACAAACATATTTTTTTTTCAGGAATCCACTCTCCAGAAACCTGAAACAAATCTTGAAAAAACTTGTTTAAGGCATCCATTCTCCCTAATCCTCAAAGAAAATTTTAATTAACTTCTTGAAATACTAAAAAAAATCTTATCCTCAAACTACATTTAAATCAATTTTTTGAAGTAACACTCTCACCTTTTTCATAAAACTAACATATATTTTTTTTCAGGAATCCACTCTCCAGAAACCTAAAACTAATCTTTAAAAACTTCTTTCAGGCATCCAATCTTCCTAATCCTAAACGAAAATTTTAATTAACTTGTTGAAATAATTCAATCACATTTATCCTCAAACTACTTTTAAATCAATTTTTTCAAGTAACACTCTCACCTGTTTCATAGAACAAACATATTTTTTTTTCAGGAATCCACTCTCCAGAAACCTGAAACAAATCTTGAAAAAACTTGTTTAAGGCATCCATTCTCCCTAATCCTAAAAGAAAATTTTAATTAACTTCTTGAAATACTAAAATAAAACTTATCCTCAAACTACATTTAAATCAATTTTTTGAAGTAACACTCTCACCTTTTTCATAAAACTAACATATATTTTTTTTCAAGAATCCACTCTCCAGAAACCTAAAACTAATCTTAAAAAACTTCTTTCAGGCATCCAATCTTCCTAATCCTAAACGAAAATTTTAATTAACTTGTTGAAATTATTCAATCACATTTATCCTCAAACTACTTTTAAATCAAGTTTTTCAAGTAACACTCTCACCTTTTTCATAGAACAAACATATTTTTTTTCAGGAATCCACTCTCCAGAAACCTGAAACAAATCTTGAAAAAACTTGTTTAAGGCATCCATTCTCCATAATCCTAAAAGAAAATTTTAATTAACTTCTTGAAATACTAAAATAAATCTTATCCTCAAACTACATTTAAATCAATTTTTTGAAGTAACACTCTCACCTTTTTCATAAATTTAACATATATTTTTTTTCAGGAATCCGCTCTCCAGGAACCTGAAACAAATCTTGAAAAAACTTGTTTAAGGCATCCATTCTCCCTAATCCTAAAAGAACATTTTAATTAACTTCTTGAAATACTAAAATAAATCTTATCCTCAAACTACATTTAAATCAATTTTTTGAAGTAACACTCTCACCTTTTTCATAAAACTAACATATATTTTTTTTCAGGAATCCACTCTCCACAAACCTAAAACTAATCTTAAAAAACTTATTTCAAGCATTCCAATCTTCCTAATACTAAACGAAAATTTTAATTAACTTGTTGAAATATTTCAATCACATTTATCCTCAAACTACGTTTAAATCAATTTTTTGAAGTAACACTCTCACCTTTTTCATAGAACAAACATATATTTTTTTTCAGGAATCCTCTCTCTAGAAACCTGAAACAAATCTTGAAAAAACTTGTTTAAGGCATCCATTCTCCCTAATCCTAAAAGAACATTTTAATTAACTTTTTGAAATACTAAAAAAAATCTTATCCTCAAACTACATTTAAATCAATTTTTTGAAGTAACACTCTCACCTTTTTCATAAAACTAACATATATTTTTTTTCAGGAATCCACTCTCCAGAAACCTAAAACTAATCTTAAAAAACTTATTTCAAGCATTCCAATCTTCCTAATCCTAAATGAAAATTTTAATTAACTTGTTGAAATAATTCAATCACATTTATCCTCAAACTACTTTTAAATCAATTTTTTGAAGTAACACTCCCACCTTTTTCATAGAACAAACATATTTTTTTTTCAGGAATCCTCTCTCCAGAAACCTGAAACAAATCTTGAAAAAACTTGTTTAAGGCATCCATTCTCCCTAATCCAAAAAGAACATTTTAATTAACTTTTTGAAATACTAAAAAAAATCTTATCCTCAAACTACATTTAAATCAATTTTTTGAAGTAACACTCTCACCTTTTTCATAAAACTAACATATATTTTTTTTCAGGAATCCACTCTCCAGAAACCTAAAACTAATCTTAAAAAACTTATTTCAAGCATTCCAATCTTCCTAATCCTAAACGAAAATTTTAATTAACTTGTTGAAATAATTCAATCACATTTATCCTCAAACTACGTTTAAATCAATTTTTTGAAGTAACACTCTCACCTTTTTCATAAAACTAACATATATTTTTTTTCAAGAATCCACTCTCCAGAAACCTGAAACAAATCTTGAAAAAACTTGTTTAAGGCATCCATTCTCCATAATCCTAAAAGAAAATTTTAATTAACTTCTTGAAATACTAAAATAAATCTTATCCTCAAACTACATTTAAATCAATTTTTTGAAGTAACACTCTCAACTTTTTCATAAAACTAACATATATTTTTTTTCAGGAATCCGCTCTCCAGAAACCCGAAACAAATCTTGAAAAAACTTGTTTAAGGCATCCATTCTCCCTAATCCTAAAAGAACATTTTAATTAACTTCTTGAAATACTAAAATAAATCTTATCCTCAAACTACATTTAAATCAATTTTTTGAAGTAACACTCTCACCTTTTTCATAAAACTAACATATATTTTTTTTCAGGAATCCACTCTCCAGAAACCTAAAACTAATCTTAAAAAACTTCTCTCAGGCATCCAATCTTCCTAATCCTAAACGAAAATTTTAATTAACTTGTTGAAATAATTCAATCACATTTATCCTCAAACTACTTTTAAATCAATTTTTTCAAGTAACACTCTCACCTTTTTCATAGAACAAACATATTTTTTTTTCAGGAATCCACTCTCCAGAAACCTGAAACAAATCTTGAAAAAACTTGTTTAAGGCATCCATTCTCCCTAACCCTAAAAGAAAATTTTAATTAACTTCTTGAAATACTAAAATAAATCTTATCCTCAAACTACATTTAAATCAATTTTTTGAAGTAACACTCGCACCTTTTTCATTAAACTAACATATATTTTTTTTCAGGAATCCACTCTCCAGAAACCTAAAACTAATCTAAAAAAACTTCTTTCAGGCATCCAATCTTCCTAATCCTAAACGAAAATTTTAATTAACTTGTTGAAATAATTCAATCACATTTATCCTCAAACTACTTTTAAATCAATTTTTTGAAGTAACACTCTCACCTTTTTCATAGAACAAACTTATTTTTTTTTCGGGAATCCACTCTCCATAAACCTGAAACTAATCTTGAAAAAACTTGTGTAAGGCATCCATTCTGCCTAATCCTAAAAGAAAATTTTAATTAACTTGTTGAAATAATGCAATCAACCTTATTCTCAAACTACATTTAAATCAATTTTTTGAAGTAACACACTCACCTTTTTCATAAAATGAACATATTTTGTTTTCACGAATCCACTCTCCAGAAACCTAAAACAAATCTTGAAAAAACTTGTTTAAGGCATCCATTCTCCCTAATCCTAAAAGAAAATTTTAATTAACTTCTTGAAATACTAAAAAAATCTAATCCTCAAACTACATTTAAATCAATTTTTGGAAGTAACACTCTCACCTTTTTCATAAAACTAACATATATTTTTTTTCAGGAATCCACTCTCCAGAAACCTAAAACTAATCTTAAAAAACTTATTTCAAGCATTCCAATGTTCCTAATCCTAAACCAAAATTTTAATTAACTTGTTGAAATAATTCAATCACATTTATCCTCAAACTACGTTTAAATCAACTTTTTGAAGTAACACTCTCACCTTTTTCATAGAAAAAACATATTTTTTTTTCAGGAATCCACTCTCCAGAAACCTGAAACAAATCTTGAAAAAACTTGTTTAAGGCATCCATTCTCCCTAATCCTAAAAGAAAATTTTAATTAACTTCTTGAAATACTAAAAAAAATCTTATCCTCAAACTACATTTAAATCAATTTTTTGAAGTAACACTCTCACCTTTTTCATAAAACTAAGATATATTTTTTTTCAGGAATCCACTCTCCAGAAACCTAAAACTAATCTTAAAAAACTTCTTTCAGGCATCCAATCTTCCTAATCCTAAACGAAAATTTTAATTAACTTGTTGAAATTATTCAATCACATTTATCCTCAAACTACTTTTAAATCAAGTTTTTCAAGTAACACTCTCACCTTTTTCATAGAACAAACATATTTTTTTTTTCAGGAATCCACTCTCCAGAAACCTGAAACAAATCTTGAAAAAACTTGTTTCAGGCATCCATTCTCCCTAATCCTAAAAGAAAATTTTAATTAACTTCTTGAAATACTAAAATAAATCTTATCCTCAAACTACATTTAAATCAATTTTTTGAAGTAACACTCTCACCTTTTTCATAAAACTAACATATATTTTTTTTCAGGAATCCGCTCTCCAGAAACCTGAAACAAATCTTGAAAAAACTTGTTTAAGGCATCCATTCTCCCTAATCCTAAAAGAAAATTTTAATTAACTTCTTGAAATACTAAAATAAATCTTATCCTCAAACTACATTTAAATCAATTTTTTGAAGTAACACTCTCACCTTTTTCATAAAACTAACATATATTTTTTTTCAGGAATCCGCTCTCCAGAAACCTGAAACAAATCTTGAAAAAACTTGTTTAAGGCATCCATTCTCCCTAATCCTAAAAGAACATTTTAATTAACTTCTTGAAATACTAAAATAAATCTTATCCTCAAACTACATTTAAATCAATTTTTTGAAGTAACACTCGCACCTTTTTCATTAAACCAACATATATTTTTTTTCAGGAATCCACTCTCCAGAAACCTAAAACTAATCTAAAAAAACTTCTTTCAGGCATCCAATCTTCCTAATCCTAAACGAAAATTTTAATTAACTTGTTGAAATAATTCAATCACATTTATCCTCAAACTACTTTTAAATCAATTTTTTGAAGTAACACTCTCACCTTTTTCATAAAACAAACGTATTTTTTTTTCAGGAATCCACTCTCCATAAACCTGAAACTAATCTTGAAAAAACTTGTGTAAGGCATCCATTCTCCCTAATCCTAAAAGAAAATTTTAATTAACTTGTTGAAATAATGCAATCAACCTTATTCTCAAACTACATTTAAATCAATTTTTTGAAGTAACACACTCACCTTTTTCATAAAATGAACATATTTTGTTTTCACAAATCCACTCTCCAGAAACCTAAAACAAATCTTGAAAAAACTTGTTTAAGGCATCCATTCTCCCTAATCCTAAAAGAAAATTTTAATTAACTTCTTGAAATACTAAAAAAATCTAATCCTCAAACTACATTTAAATCAATTTTTTGAAGTAACACTCTCACCTTTTTCATAAAAGTAACATATATATTTTTTCAGGAATCCACTCTCCAGAAACCTAAAACTAATCTTAAAAAACTTATTTCAAGCATTCCAATCTTCCTAATCCTAAACGAAAATTTTAATTAACTTGTTGAAATAATTCAATCACATTTATCCTCAAACTACGTTTAAATCAATTTTTTGAAGTAACACTCTCACCTTTTTCATAGAACAAACATATTTTTTTTTCAGGAATCCACTCTCCAGAAACCTGAAACAAATCTTGAAAAAACTTGTTTAAGGCATCCATTCTCCCTAATCCTCAAAGAAAATTTTAATTAACTTCTTGAAATACTAAAAAAAATCTTATCCTCAAACTACATTTAAATCAATTTTTTGAAGTAACACTCTCACCTTTTTCATAAAACTAACATATATTTTTTTTCAGGAATCCACTCTCCAGAAACCTAAAACTAATCTTTAAAAACTTCTTTCAGGCATCCAATCTTCCTAATCCTAAACGAAAATTTTAATTAACTTGTTGAAATAATTCAATCACATTTATCCTCAAACTACTTTTAAATCAATTTTTTCAAGTAACACTCTCACCTGTTTCATAGAACAAACATATTTTTTTTTCAGGAATCCACTCTCCAGAAACCTGAAACAAATCTTGAAAAAACTTGTTTAAGGCATCCATTCTCCCTAATCCTAAAAGAAAATTTTAATTAACTTCTTGAAATACTAAAATAAAACTTATCCTCAAACTACATTTAAATCAATTTTTTGAAGTAACACTCTCACCTTTTTCATAAAACTAACATATATTTTTTTTCAAGAATCCACTCTCCAGAAACCTAAAACTAATCTTAAAAAACTTCTTTCAGGCATCCAATCTTCCTAATCCTAAACGAAAATTTTAATTAACTTGTTGAAATTATTCAATCACATTTATCCTCAAACTACTTTTAAATCAATTTTTTCAAGTAACACTCTCACCTTTTTCATAGAACAAACATATTTTTTTTTCAGGAATCCACTCTCCAGAAACCTGAAACAAATCTTGAAAAAACTTGTTTAAGGCATCCATTCTCCATAATCCTAAAAGAAAATTTTAATTAACTTGTTGAAATACTAAAATAAATCTTATCCTCAAACTACATTTAAATCAATTTTTTGAAGTAACACTCTCACCTTTTTCATAAATTTAGCATATATTTTTTTTCAGGAATCCGCTCTCCAGGAACCTGAAACAAATCTTGAAAAAACTTGTTTAAGGCATCCATTCTCCCTAATCCTAAAAGAACATTTTAATTAACTTCTTGAAATACTAAAATAAATCTTATCCTCAAACTACATTTAAATCAATTTTTTGAAGTAACACTCTCACCTTTTTCATAAAACTAACATATATTTTTTTTCAGGAATCCACTCTCCACAAACCTAAAACTAATCTTAAAAAACTTATTTCAAGCATTCCAATCTTCCTAATACTAAACGAAAATTTTAATTAACTTGTTGAAATATTTCAATCACATTTATCCTCAAACTACGTTTAAATCAATTTTTTGAAGTAACACTCTCACCTTTTTCATAGAACAAACATATATTTTTTTTCAGGAATCCTCTCTCTAGAAACCTGAAACAAATCTTGAAAAAACTTGTTTAAGGCATCCATTCTCCCTAATCCTAAAAGAACATTTTAATTAACTTTTTGAAATACTAAAAAAAATCTTATCCTCAAACTACATTTAAATCAATTTTTTGAAGTAACACTCTCACCTTTTTCATAAAACTAACATATATTTTTTTTCAGGAATCCACTCTCCAGAAACCTAAAACTAATCTTAAAAAAACTTATTTCAAGCATTCCAATCTTCCTAATCCTAAACGAAAATTTTAATTAACTTGTTGAAATAATTCAATCACATTTATCCTCAAACTACGTTTAAATCAATTTTTTGAAGTAACACTCTCACCTTTTTCATAGAACAAACATATTTTTTTTTCAGGAATCCACTCTCCATAAACTTGAAACAAATCTTGAAAAAACGTGTTTAAGGCATCCATTCTCCCTAATCCTAAAAGAAAATTTTAATTAACTTCTTGAAATACTAAAAGAAATCTTATCCTCAAACTACATTTAAATCAATTTTTTGAAGTAACACTCTCACCTTTTTCATAAAACTAAGATATATTTTTTTTCAGGAATCCACTCTCCAGAAACCTAAAACTAATCTTAAAAAACTTCTTTCAGGCATCCAATCTTCCTAATCCTAAAAGAAAATTTTAATTAACTTGTTGAAATAATGCAATCAACCTTATTCTCAAACTACATTTAAATCAATTTTTTGAAGTAACACACTCACCTTTTTCATAAAATGAACATATTTTGTTTTCACGAATCCACTCTCCAGAAACCTAAAACAAATCTTGAAAAAACTTGTTTAAGGCATCCATTCTCCCTAATCCTAAAAGAAAATTTTAATTAACTTCTTGAAATACTAAAAAAATCTAATCCTCAAACTACATTTAAATCAATTTTTTGAAGTAACACTCTCACCTTTTTCATAAAACTAACATATATTTTTTTTCAGGAATCCGCTCTCCAGAAACCTGAAACAAATCTTGAAAAAACGTGTTTAAGGCATCCATTCTCCCTAATCCTAAAAGAACATTTTAATTAACTTCTTGAAATACTAAAATAAATCTTATCCTCAAACTACATTTAAATCAATTTTTTGAAGTAACACTCTCACCTTTTTCATAAAACTAACATATATTTTTTTTCAGGAATCCACTCTCCAGAAACCTAAAACTAATCTTAAAAAACTTCTTTCAGGCATCCAATCTTCCTAATCCTAAACGAAAATTTTAATTAACTTGTTGAAATTATTCAATCACATTTATCCTCAAACTACTTTTAAATCAATTTTTTCAAGTAACACTCTCACCTTTTTCATAGAACAAACATATTTTTTTTTCAGGAATCCACTCTCCAGAAACCTGAAACAAATCTTGAAAAAACTTGTTTAAGGCATCCATTCTCCCTAATCCTAAAAGAAAATGTTAATTAACTGCTTGAAATACTAAAAAAAATCTTATCCTCAAACTACATTTAAATCAATTTTTTGAAGTAACACTCTCACCTTTTTCATAAAACTAACATATATTTTTTTTCAGGAATCCACTCTCCACAAACCTAAAACTAATCTTAAAAAACTTATTTCAAGCATTCCAATCTTCCTAATACTAAACGAAAATTTTAATTAACTTGTTGAAATATTTCAATCACATTTATCATCAAACTACGTTTAAATCAATTTTTTGAAGTAACACTCTCAGCTTTTTCATAGAACAAACATATTTTTTTTTCAGGAATCCTCTCTCCAGAAACCTGAAACAAATCTTGAAAAAACTTGTTTAAGGCATCCATTCTCCCTAATCCAAAAAGAACATTTTAATTAACTTTTTGAAATACTAAAAAAAATCTTATCCTCAAACTACATTTAAATCAATTTTTTG
The DNA here is from genome assembly GCF_964204655.1 of Triturus cristatus. NCBI lineage: Eukaryota > Metazoa > Chordata > Amphibia > Caudata > Salamandridae > Triturus > Triturus cristatus. The sequence goes on from NC_140583.1 coordinate 117,664,825, forward strand.
AAGTAACACTCTCACCTTTTTCATAAAACTAACATATATTTTTTTTCAGGAATCCACTCTCCAGAAACCTAAAACTAATCTTAAAAAACTTATTTCAAGCATTCCAATCTTCCTAATCCTAAACGAAAATTTTAATTAACTTGTTGAAATAATTCAATCACATTTATCCTCAAACTACGTTTAAATCAATTTTTTGAAGTAACACTCTCACCTTTTTCATAAAACTAACATATATTTTTTTTCAAGAATCTACTCTCCAGAAACCTGAAACAAATCTTGAAAAAACTTGTTTAAGGCATCCATTCTCCATAATCCTAAAAGAAAATTTTAATTAACTTCTTGAAATACTAAAATAAATCTTATCCTCAAACTACATTTAAATCAATTTTTTGAAGTAACACTCTCAACTTTTTCATAAAACTAACATATATTTTTTTTCAGGAATCCGCTCTCCAGAAACCTAAAACTAATCTTAAAAAACTTCTTTCAGGCATCCAATCTTCCTAATCCTAAAAGAAAATTTTAATTAACTTGTTGAAATAATGCAATCAACCTTATTCTCAAACTACATTTAAATCAATTTTTTGAAGTAACACACTCACCTTTTTCATAAAATGAACATATTTTGTTTTCACGAATCCACTCTCCAGAAACCTAAAACAAATCTTGAAAAAACTTGTTTAAGGCATCCATTCTCCCTAATCCTAAAAGAAAATTTTAATTAACTTCTTGAAATACTAAAAAAATCTAATCCTCAAACTACATTTAAATCAATTTTTTGAAGTAACACTCTCACCTTTTTCATAAAACTAACATATATTTTTTTTCAGGAATCCGCTCTCCAGAAACCTGAAACAAATCTTGAAAAAACTTGTTTAAGGCATCCATTCTCCCTAATCCTAAAAGAACATTTTAATTAACTTCTTGAAATACTAAAATAAATCTTATCCTCAAACTACATTTAAATCAATTTTTTGAAGTAACACTCTCACCTTTTTCATAAAACTAACATATATTTTTTTTCAGGAATCCACTCTCCAGAAAACTAAAACTAATCTTAAAAAACTTCTTTCAGGCATCCAATCTTCCTAATCCTAAACGAAAATTTTAATTAACTTGTTGAAATATTTCAATCACATTTATCATCAAACTACGTTTAAATCAATTTTTTGAAGTAACACTCTCACCTTTTTCATAGAACAAACATATATTTTTTTCAGGAATCCTCTCTCCAGAAACCTGAAACAAATCTTGAAAAAACTTGTTTAAGGCATCCATTCTCCCTAATCCAAAAAGAACATTTTAATTAACTTTTTGAAATACTAAAAAAAATCTTATCCTCAAACTACATTTAAATCAATTTTTTGAAGTAACACTCTCACCTTTTTCATAAAACTAACATATATTTTTTTTCAGGAATCCACTCTCCAGAAACCTAAAACTAATCTTAAAAAACTTATTTCAAGCATTCCAATCTTCCTAATCCTAAACGAAAATTTTAATTAACTTGTTGAAATAATTCAATCACATTTATCCTCAAACTACGTTTAAATCAATTTTTTGAAGTAACACTCTCACCTTTTTCATAAAACTAACATATATTTTTTTTCAAGAATCCACTCTCCAGAAACCTGAAACAAATCTTGAAAAAACTTGTTTAAGGCATCCATTCTCCCTAATCCTAAAAGAACATTTTAATTAACTTTTTGAAATACTAAAAAAAATCTTATCCTCAAACTACATTTAAATCAATTTTTTGAAGTAACACTCTCACCTTTTTCATAAAACTAACATATATTTTTTTTCAGGAATCCACTCTCCAGAAACCTAAAACTAATCTTTAAAAACTTCTTTCAGGCATCCAATCTTCCTAATCCTAAACGAAAATTTTAATTAACTTGTTGAAATAATTCAATCACATTTATCCTCAAACTACTTTTAAATCAATTTTTTCAAGTAACCCTCTCACCTGTTTCATAGAACAAACATATTTTTTTTCAGGAATCCACTCTCCAGAAACCTGAAACAAATCTTGAAAAAACTTGTTTAAGGCATCCATTCTCCCTAATCCTAAAAGAAAATTTTAATTAACTTCTTGAAATACTAAAATAAAACTTATCCTCAAACTACATTTAAATCAATTTTTTGAAGTAACACTCTCACCTTTTTCATAAAACTAACATATATTTTTTTTCAAGAATCCACTCTCCAGAAACCTAAAACTAATCTTAAAAAACTTCTTTCAGGCATCCAATCTTCCTAATCCTAAACGAAAATTTTAATTAACTTGTTGAAATTATTCAATCACATTTATCCTCAAACTACTTTTAAATCAAGTTTTTCAAGTAACACTCTCACCTTTTTCATAGAACAAACATATTTTTTTTTCAGGAATCCACTCTCCATAAACTTGAAACAAATCTTGAAAAAACGTGTTTAAGGCATCCATTCTCCCTAATCCTAAAAGAAAATTTTAATTAACTTCTTGAAATACTAAAAGAAATCTTATCCTCAAACTACATTTAAATCAATTTTTTGAAGTAACACTCTCACCTTTTTCATAAAACTAAGATATATTTTTTTTCAGGAATCCACTCTCCAGAAACCTAAAACTAATCTTAAAAAACTTCTTTCAGGCATCCAATCTTCCTAATCCTAAAAGAAAATTTTAATTAACTTGTTGAAATAATGCAATCAACCTTATTCTCAAACTACATTTAAATCAATTTTTTGAAGTAACACACTCACCTTTTTCATAAAATGAACATATTTTGTTTTCACGAATCCACTCTCCAGAAACCTAAAACAAATCTTGAAAAAACTTGTTTAAGGCATCCATTCTCCCTAATCCTAAAAGAAAATTTTAATTAACTTCTTGAAATACTAAAAAAATCTAATCCTCAAACTACATTTAAATCAATTTTTTGAAGTAACACTCTCACCTTTTTCATAAAACTAACATATATTTTTTTTCAGGAATCCGCTCTCCAGAAACCTGAAACAAATCTTGAAAAAACGTGTTTAAGGCATCCATTCTCCCTAATCCTAAAAGAACATTTTAATTAACTTCTTGAAATACTAAAATAAATCTTATCCTCAAACTACATTTAAATCAATTTTTTGAAGTAACACTCTCACCTTTTTCATAAAACTAACATATATTTTTTTTCAGGAATCCACTCTCCAGAAACCTAAAACTAATCTTAAAAAACTTCTTTCAGGCATCCAATCTTCCTAATCCTAAACGAAAATTTTAATTAACTTGTTGAAATTATTCAATCACATTTATCCTCAAACTACTTTTAAATCAATTTTTTCAAGTAACACTCTCACCTTTTTCATAGAACAAACATATTTTTTTTTCAGGAATCCACTCTCCAGAAACCTGAAACAAATCTTGAAAAAACTTGTTTAAGGCATCCATTCTCCCTAATCCTAAAAGAAAATGTTAATTAACTGCTTGAAATACTAAAAAAAATCTTATCCTCAAACTACATTTAAATCAATTTTTTGAAGTAACACTCTCACCTTTTTCATAAAACTAACATATATTTTTTTTCAGGAATCCACTCTCCACAAACCTAAAACTAATCTTAAAAAACTTATTTCAAGCATTCCAATCTTCCTAATACTAAACGAAAATTTTAATTAACTTGTTGAAATATTTCAATCACATTTATCATCAAACTACGTTTAAATCAATTTTTTGAAGTAACACTCTCACCTTTTTCATAGAACAAACATATTTTTTTTTCAGGAATCCTCTCTCCAGAAACCTGAAACAAATCTTGAAAAAACTTGTTTAAGGCATCCATTCTCCCTAATCCAAAAAGAACATTTTAATTAACTTTTTGAAATACTAAAAAAAATCTTATCCTCAAACTACATTTAAATCAATTTTTTGAAGTAACACTCTCACCTTTTTCATAAAACTAACATATATTTTTTTTCAGGAATCCACTCTCCAGAAACCTAAAACTAATCTTAAAAAACTTATTTCAAGCATTCCAATCTTCCTAATCCTAAACGAAAATTTTAATTAACTTGTTGAAATAATTCAATCACATTTATCCTCAAACTACGTTTAAATCAATTTTTTGAAGTAACACTCTCACCTTTTTCATAAAACTAACATATATTTTTTTTCAAGAATCTACTCTCCAGAAACCTGAAACAAATCTTGAAAAAACTTGTTTAAGGCATCCATTCTCCATAATCCTAAAAGAAAATTTTAATTAACTTCTTGAAATACTAAAATAAATCTTATCCTCAAACTACATTTAAATCAATTTTTTGAAGTAACACTCTCAACTTTTTCATAAAACTAACATATATTTTTTTTCAGGAATCCGCTCTCCAGAAACCTAAAACTAATCTTAAAAAACTTCTTTCAGGCATCCAATCTTCCTAATCCTAAAAGAAAATTTTAATTAACTTGTTGAAATAATGAAATCAACCTTATTCTCAAACTACATTTAAATCAATTTTTTGAAGTAACACACTCACCTTTTTCATAAAATGAACATATTTTGTTTTCACGAATCCACTCTCCAGAAACCTAAAACAAATCTTGAAAAAACTTGTTTAAGGCATCCATTCTCCCTAATCCTAAAAGAAAATTTTAATTAACTTCTTGAAATACTAAAAAAATCTAATCCTCAAACTACATTTAAATCAATTTTTTGAAGTAACACTCTCACCTTTTTCATAAAACTAACATATATTTTTTTTCAGGAATCCGCTCTCCAGAAACCTGAAACAAATCTTGAAAAAACTTGTTTAAGGCATCCATTCTCCCTAATCCTAAAAGAACATTTTAATTAACTTCTTGAAATACTAAAATAAATCTTATCCTCAAACTACATTTAAATCAATTTTTTGAAGTAACACTCTCACCTTTTTCATAAAACTAACATATATTTTTTTTCAGGAATCCACTCTCCAGAAAACTAAAACTAATCTTAAAAAACTTCTTTCAGGCATCCAATCTTCCTAATCCTAAACGAAAATTTTAATTAACTTGTTGAAATATTTCAATCACATTTATCATCAAACTACGTTTAAATCAATTTTTTGAAGTAACACTCTCACCTTTTTCATAGAACAAACATATATTTTTTTCAGGAATCCTCTCTCCAGAAACCTGAAACAAATCTTGAAAAAACTTGTTTAAGGCATCCATTCTCCCTAATCCAAAAAGAACATTTTAATTAACTTTTTGAAATACTAAAAAAAATCTTATCCTCAAACTACATTTAAATCAATTTTTTGAAGTAACACTCTCACCTTTTTCATAAAACTAACATATATTTTTTTTCAGGAATCCACTCTCCAGAAACCTAAAACTAATCTTAAAAAACTTATTTCAAGCATTCCAATCTTCCTAATCCTAAACGAAAATTTTAATTAACTTGTTGAAATAATTCAATCACATTTATCCTCAAACTACGTTTAAATCAATTTTTTGAAGTAACACTCTCACCTTTTTCATAAAACTAACATATATTTTTTTTCAAGAATCCACTCTCCAGAAACCTGAAACAAATCTTGAAAAAACTTGTTTAAGGCATCCATTCTCCCTAATCCTAAAAGAACATTTTAATTAACTTTTTGAAATACTAAAAAAAATCTTATCCTCAAACTACATTTAAATCAATTTTTTGAAGTAACACTCTCACCTTTTTCATAAAACTAACATATATTTTTTTTCAGGAATCCACTCTCCAGAAACCTAAAACTAATCTTTAAAAACTTCTTTCAGGCATCCAATCTTCCTAATCCTAAACGAAAATTTTAATTAACTTGTTGAAATAATTCAATCACATTTATCCTCAAACTACTTTTAAATCAATTTTTTCAAGTAACCCTCTCACCTGTTTCATAGAACAAACATATTTTTTTTCAGGAATCCACTCTCCAGAAACCTGAAACAAATCTTGAAAAAACTTGTTTAAGGCATCCATTCTCCCTAATCCTAAAAGAAAATTTTAATTAACTTCTTGAAATACTAAAATAAAACTTATCCTCAAACTACATTTAAATCAATTTTTTGAAGTAACACTCTCACCTTTTTCATAAAACTAACATATATTTTTTTTCAAGAATCCACTCTCCAGAAACCTAAAACTAATCTTAAAAAACTTCTTTCAGGCATCCAATCTTCCTAATCCTAAACGAAAATTTTAATTAACTTGTTGAAATTATTCAATCACATTTATCCTCAAACTACTTTTAAATCAAGTTTTTCAAGTAACACTCTCACCTTTTTCATAGAACAAACATATTTTTTTTCAGGAATCTACTCTCCAGAAACCTGAAACAAATCTTGAAAAAACTTGTTTAAGGCATCCATTCTCCATAATCCTAAAAGAAAATTTTAATTAACTTCTTGAAATACTAAAATAAATCTTATCCTCAAACTACATTTAAATCAATTTTTTGAAGTAACACTCTCACCTTTTTCATAAATTTAACATATATTTTTTTTCAGGAATCCGCTCTCCAGGAACCTGAAACAAATCTTGAAAAAACTTGTTTAAGGCATCCATTCTCCCTAATCCTAAAAGAACATTTTAATTAACTTCTTGAAATACTAAAATAAATCTTATCCTCAAACTACATTTAAATCAATTTTTTGAAGTAACACTCTCACCTTTTTCATAAAACTAACATATATTTTTTTTCAGGAATCCACTCTCCACAAACCTAAAACTAATCTTAAAAAACTTATTTCAAGCATTCCAATCTTCCTAATACTAAACGAAAATTTTAATTAACTTGTTGAAATATTTCAATCACATTTATCCTCAAACTACGTTTAAATCAATTTTTTGAAGTAACACTCTCACCTTTTTCATAGAACAAACATATATTTTTTTTCAGGAATCCTCTCTCTAGAAACCTGAAACAAATCTTGAAAAAACTTGTTTAAGGCATCCATTCTCCCTAATCCTAAAAGAACATTTTAATTAACTTTTTGAAATACTAAAAAAAATCTTATCCTCAAACTACATTTAAATCAATTTTTTGAAGTAACACTCTCACCTTTTTCATAAAACTAACATATATTTTTTTTCAGGAATCCACTCTCCAGAAACCTAAAACTAATCTTAAAAAACTTATTTCAAGCATTCCAATCTTCCTAATCCTAAATGAAAATTTTAATTAACTTGTTGAAATAATTCAATCACATTTATCCTCAAACTACTTTTAAATCAATTTTTTGAAGTAACACTCCCACCTTTTTCATAGAACAAACATATTTTTTTTTCAGGAATCCTCTCTCCAGAAACCTGAAACAAATCTTGAAAAAACTTGTTTAAGGCATCCATTCTCCCTAATCCAAAAAGAACATTTTAATTAACTTTTTGAAATACTAAAAAAAATCTTATCCTCAAACTACATTTAAATCAATTTTTTGAAGTAACACTCTCACCTTTTTCATAAAACTAACATATATTTTTTTTCAGGAATCCACTCTCCAGAAACCTAAAACTAATCTTAAAAAACTTATTTCAAGCATTCCAATCTTCCTAATCCTAAACGAAAATTTTAATTAACTTGTTGAAATAATTCAATCACATTTATCCTCAAACTACGTTTAAATCAATTTTTTGAAGTAACACTCTCACCTTTTTCATAAAACTAACATATATTTTTTTTCAAGAATCCACTCTCCAGAAACCTGAAACAAATCTTGAAAAAACTTGTTTAAGGCATCCATTCTCCATAATCCTAAAAGAAAATTTTAATTAACTTCTTGAAATACTAAAATAAATCTTATCCTCAAACTACATTTAAATCAATTTTTTGAAGTAACACTCTCAACTTTTTCATAAAACTAACATATATTTTTTTTCAGGAATCCGCTCTCCAGAAACCCGAAACAAATCTTGAAAAAACTTGTTTAAGGCATCCATTCTCCCTAATCCTAAAAGAACATTTTAATTAACTTCTTGAAATACTAAAATAAATCTTATCCTCAAACTACATTTAAATCAATTTTTTGAAGTAACACTCTCACCTTTTTCATAAAACTAACATATATTTTTTTTCAGGAATCCACTCTCCAGAAACCTAAAACTAATCTTAAAAAACTTCTCTCAGGCATCCAATCTTCCTAATCCTAAACGAAAATTTTAATTAACTTGTTGAAATAATTCAATCACATTTATCCTCAAACTACTTTTAAATCAATTTTTTCAAGTAACACTCTCACCTTTTTCATAGAACAAACATATTTTTTTTTCAGGAATCCACTCTCCAGAAACCTGAAACAAATCTTGAAAAAACTTGTTTAAGGCATCCATTCTCCCTAACCCTAAAAGAAAATTTTAATTAACTTCTTGAAATACTAAAATAAATCTTATCCTCAAACTACATTTAAATCAATTTTTTGAAGTAACACTCGCACCTTTTTCATTAAACTAACATATATTTTTTTTCAGGAATCCACTCTCCAGAAACCTAAAACTAATCTAAAAAAACTTCTTTCAGGCATCCAATCTTCCTAATCCTAAACGAAAATTTTAATTAACTTGTTGAAATAATTCAATCACATTTATCCTCAAACTACTTTTAAATCAATTTTTTGAAGTAACACTCTCACCTTTTTCATAGAACAAACTTATTTTTTTTTCGGGAATCCACTCTCCATAAACCTGAAACTAATCTTGAAAAAACTTGTGTAAGGCATCCATTCTGCCTAATCCTAAAAGAAAATTTTAATTAACTTGTTGAAATAATGCAATCAACCTTATTCTCAAACTACATTTAAATCAATTTTTTGAAGTAACACACTCACCTTTTTCATAAAATGAACATATTTTGTTTTCACGAATCCACTCTCCAGAAACCTAAAACAAATCTTGAAAAAACTTGTTTAAGGCATCCATTCTCCCTAATCCTAAAAGAAAATTTTAATTAACTTCTTGAAATACTAAAAAAATCTAATCCTCAAACTACATTTAAATCAATTTTTGGAAGTAACACTCTCACCTTTTTCATAAAACTAACATATATTTTTTTTCAGGAATCCACTCTCCAGAAACCTAAAACTAATCTTAAAAAACTTATTTCAAGCATTCCAATGTTCCTAATCCTAAACCAAAATTTTAATTAACTTGTTGAAATAATTCAATCACATTTATCCTCAAACTACGTTTAAATCAACTTTTTGAAGTAACACTCTCACCTTTTTCATAGAAAAAACATATTTTTTTTTCAGGAATCCACTCTCCAGAAACCTGAAACAAATCTTGAAAAAACTTGTTTAAGGCATCCATTCTCCCTAATCCTAAAAGAAAATTTTAATTAACTTCTTGAAATACTAAAAAAAATCTTATCCTCAAACTACATTTAAATCAATTTTTTGAAGTAACACTCTCACCTTTTTCATAAAACTAAGATATATTTTTTTTCAGGAATCCACTCTCCAGAAACCTAAAACTAATCTTAAAAAACTTCTTTCAGGCATCCAATCTTCCTAATCCTAAACGAAAATTTTAATTAACTTGTTGAAATTATTCAATCACATTTATCCTCAAACTACTTTTAAATCAAGTTTTTCAAGTAACACTCTCACCTTTTTCATAGAACAAACATATTTTTTTTTTCAGGAATCCACTCTCCAGAAACCTGAAACAAATCTTGAAAAAACTTGTTTCAGGCATCCATTCTCCCTAATCCTAAAAGAAAATTTTAATTAACTTCTTGAAATACTAAAATAAATCTTATCCTCAAACTACATTTAAATCAATTCTTTGAAGTAACACTCTCACCTTTTTCATAAAACTAACATATATTTTTTTTCAGGAATCCGCTCTCCAGAAACCTGAAACAAATCTTGAAAAAACTTGTTTAAGGCATCCATTCTCCCTAATCCTAAAAGAAAATTTTAATTAACTTCTTGAAATACTAAAATAAATCTTATCCTCAAACTACATTTAAATCAATTTTTTGAAGTAACACTCTCACCTTTTTCATAAAACTAACATATATTTTTTTTCAGGAATCCGCTCTCCAGAAACCTGAAACAAATCTTGAAAAAACTTGTTTAAGGCATCCATTCTCCCTAATCCTAAAAGAACATTTTAATTAACTTCTTGAAATACTAAAATAAATCTTATCCTCAAACTACATTTAAATCAATTTTTTGAAGTAACACTCGCACCTTTTTCATTAAACCAACATATATTTTTTTTCAGGAATCCACTCTCCAGAAACCTAAAACTAATCTAAAAAAACTTCTTTCAGGCATCCAATCTTCCTAATCCTAAACGAAAATTTTAATTAACTTGTTGAAATAATTCAATCACATTTATCCTCAAACTACTTTTAAATCAATTTTTTGAAGTAACACTCTCACCTTTTTCATAAAACAAACGTATTTTTTTTTCAGGAATCCACTCTCCATAAACCTGAAACTAATCTTGAAAAAACTTGTGTAAGGCATCCATTCTCCCTAATCCTAAAAGAAAATTTTAATTAACTTGTTGAAATAATGCAATCAACCTTATCCTCAAACTACATTTAAATCAATTTTTTGAAGTAACACACTCACCTTTTTCATAAAATGAACATATTTTGTTTTCACAAATCCACTCTCCAGAAACCTAAAACAAATCTTGAAAAAACTTGTTTAAGGCATCCATTCTCCCTAATCCTAAAAGAAAATTTTAATTAACTTCTTGAAATACTAAAAAAATCTAATCCTCAAACTACATTTAAATCAATTTTTTGAAGTAACACTCTCACCTTTTTCATAAAAGTAACATATATATTTTTTCAGGAATCCACTCTCCAGAAACCTAAAACTAATCTTAAAAAACTTATTTCAAGCATTCCAATCTTCCTAATCCTAAACGAAAATTTTAATTAACTTGTTGAAATAATTCAATCACATTTATCCTCAAACTACGTTTAAATCAATTTTTTGAAGTAACACTCTCACCTTTTTCATAGAACAAACATATTTTTTTTTCAGGAATCCACTCTCCAGAAACCTGAAACAAATCTTGAAAAAACTTGTTTAAGGCATCCATTCTCCCTAATCCTCAAAGAAAATTTTAATTAACTTCTTGAAATACTAAAAAAAATCTTATCCTCAAACTACATTTAAATCAATTTTTTGAAGTAACACTCTCACCTTTTTCATAAAACTAACATATATTTTTTTTCAGGAATCCACTCTCCAGAAACCTAAAACTAATCTTTAAAAACTTCTTTCAGGCATCCAATCTTCCTAATCCTAAACGAAAATTTTAATTAACTTGTTGAAATAATTCAATCACATTTATCCTCAAACTACTTTTAAATCAATTTTTTCAAGTAACACTCTCACCTGTTTCATAGAACAAACATATTTTTTTTTCAGGAATCCACTCTCCAGAAACCTGAAACAAATCTTGAAAAAACTTGTTTAAGGCATCCATTCTCCCTAATCCTAAAAGAAAATTTTAATTAACTTCTTGAAATACTAAAATAAAACTTATCCTCAAACTACATTTAAATCAATTTTTTGAAGTAACACTCTCACCTTTTTCATAAAACTAACATATATTTTTTTTCAAGAATCCACTCTCCAGAAACCTAAAACTAATCTTAAAAAACTTCTTTCAGGCATCCAATCTTCCTAATCCTAAACGAAAATTTTAATTAACTTGTTGAAATTATTCAATCACATTTATCCTCAAACTACTTTTAAATCAATTTTTTCAAGTAACACTCTCACCTTTTTCATAGAACAAACATATTTTTTTTTCAGGAATCCACTCTCCAGAAACCTGAAACAAATCTTGAAAAAACTTGTTTAAGGCATCCATTCTCCATAATCCTAAAAGAAAATTTTAATTAACTTGTTGAAATACTAAAATAAATCTTATCCTCAAACTACATTTAAATCAATTTTTTGAAGTAACACTCTCACCTTTTTCATAAATTTAGCATATATTTTTTTTCAGGAATCCGCTCTCCAGGAACCTGAAACAAATCTTGAAAAAACTTGTTTAAGGCATCCATTCTCCCTAATCCTAAAAGAACATTTTAATTAACTTCTTGAAATACTAAAATAAATCTTATCCTCAAACTACATTTAAATCAATTTTTTGAAGTAACACTCTCACCTTTTTCATAAAACTAACATATATTTTTTTTCAGGAATCCACTCTCCACAAACCTAAAACTAATCTTAAAAAACTTATTTCAAGCATTCCAATCTTCCTAATACTAAACGAAAATTTTAATTAACTTGTTGAAATATTTCAATCACATTTATCCTCAAACTACGTTTAAATCAATTTTTTGAAGTAACACTCTCACCTTTTTCATAGAACAAACATATATTTTTTTTCAGGAATCCTCTCTCTAGAAACCTGAAACAAATCTTGAAAAAACTTGTTTAAGGCATCCATTCTCCCTAATCCTAAAAGAACATTTTAATTAACTTTTTGAAATACTAAAAAAAATCTTATCCTCAAACTACATTTAAATCAATTTTTTGAAGTAACACTCTCACCTTTTTCATAAAACTAACATATATTTTTTTTCAGGAATCCACTCTCCAGAAACCTAAAACTAATCTTAAAAAAACTTATTTCAAGCATTCCAATCTTCCTAATCCTAAACGAAAATTTTAATTAACTTGTTGAAATAATTCAATCACATTTATCCTCAAACTACGTTTAAATCAATTTTTTGAAGTAACACTCTCACCTTTTTCATAGAACAAACATATTTTTTTTTCAGGAATCCACTCTCCATAAACTTGAAACAAATCTTGAAAAAACGTGTTTAAGGCATCCATTCTCCCTAATCCTAAAAGAAAATTTTAATTAACTTCTTGAAATACTAAAAGAAATCTTATCCTCAAACTACATTTAAATCAATTTTTTGAAGTAACACTCTCACCTTTTTCATAAAACTAAGATATATTTTTTTTCAGGAATCCACTCTCCAGAAACCTAAAACTAATCTTAAAAAACTTCTTTCAGGCATCCAATCTTCCTAATCCTAAAAGAAAATTTTAATTAACTTGTTGAAATAATGCAATCAACCTTATTCTCAAACTACATTTAAATCAATTTTTTGAAGTAACACACTCACCTTTTTCATAAAATGAACATATTTTGTTTTCACGAATCCACTCTCCAGAAACCTAAAACAAATCTTGAAAAAACTTGTTTAGGGCATCCATTCTCCCTAATCCTAAAAGAAAATTTTAATTAACTTCTTGAAATACTAAAAAAATCTAATCCTCAAACTACATTTAAATCAATTTTTTGAAGTAACACTCTCACCTTTTTCATAAAACTAACATATATTTTTTTTCAGGAATCCGCTCTCCAGAAACCTGAAACAAATCTTGAAAAAACGTGTTTAAGGCATCCATTCTCCCTAATCCTAAAAGAACATTTTAATTAACTTCTTGAAATACTAAAATAAATCTTATCCTCAAACTACATTTAAATCAATTTTTTGAAGTAACACTCTCACCTTTTTCATAAAACTAACATATATTTTTTTTCAGGAATCCACTCTCCAGAAACCTAAAACTAATCTTAAAAAACTTCTTTCAGGCATCCAATCTTCCTAATCCTAAACGAAAATTTTAATTAACTTGTTGAAATTATTCAATCACATTTATCCTCAAACTACTTTTAAATCAATTTTTTCAAGTAACACTCTCACCTTTTTCATAGAACAAACATATTTTTTTTTCAGGAATCCACTCTCCAGAAACCTGAAACAAATCTTGAAAAAACTTGTTTAAGGCATCCATTCTCCCTAATCCTAAAAGAAAATGTTAATTAACTGCTTGAAATACTAAAAAAAATCTTATCCTCAAACTACATTTAAATCAATTTTTTGAAGTAACACTCTCACCTTTTTCATAAAACTAACATATATTTTTTTTCAGGAATCCACTCTCCACAAACCTAAAACTAATCTTAAAAAACTTATTTCAAGCATTCCAATCTTCCTAATACTAAACGAAAATTTTAATTAACTTGTTGAAATATTTCAATCACATTTATCATCAAACTACGTTTAAATCAAGTTTTTTGAAGTAACACTCTCACCTTTTTCATAGAACAAACATATTTTTTTTTCAGGAATCCTCTCTCCAGAAACCTGAAACAAATCTTGAAAAAACTTGTTTAAGGCATCCATTCTCCCTAATCCAAAAAGAACATTTTAATTAACTTTTTGAAATACTAAAAAAAATCTTATCCTCAAACTACATTTAAATCAATTTTTTGAAGTAACACTCTCACCTTTTTCATAAAACTAACATATATTTTTTTTCAGGAATCCACTCTCCAGAAACCTAAAACTAATCTTAAAAAACTTATTTCAAGCATTCCAATCTTCCTAATCCTAAACGAAAATTTTAATTAACTTGTTGAAATAATTCAATCACATTTATCCTCAAACTACGTTTAAATCAATTTTTTGAAGTAACACTCTCACCTTTTTCATAAAACTAACAAATATTTTTTTTCAAGAATCTACTCTCCAGAAACCTGAAACAAATCTTGAAAAAACTTGTTTAAGGCATCCATTCTCCATAATCCTAAAAGAAAATTTTAATTAACTTCTTGAAATACTAAAATAAATCTTATCCTCAAACTACATTTAAATCAATTTTTTGAAGTAACACTCTCAACTTTTTCATAAAACTAACATATATTTTTTTTCAGGAATCCGCTCTCCAGAAACCTAAAACTAATCTTAAAAAACTTCTTTCAGGCATCCAATCTTCCTAATCCTAAAAGAAAATTTTAATTAACTTGTTGAAATAATGCAATCAACCTTATTCTCAAACTACATTTAAATCAATTTTTTGAAGTAACACACTCACCTTTTTCATAAAATGAACATATTTTGTTTTCACAAATCCACTCTCCAGAAACCTAAAACAAATCTTGAAAAAACTTGTTTAAGGCATCCATTCTCCCTAATCCTAAAAGAAAATTTTAATTAACTTCTTGAAATACTAAAAAAATCTAATCCTCAAACTACATTTAAATCAATTTTTTGAAGTAACACTCTCACCTTTTTCATAAAACTAACATATATTTTTTTTCAGGAATCCGCTCTCCAGAAACCTGAAACAAATCTTGAAAAAACTTGTTTAAGGCATCCATTCTCCCTAATCCTAAAAGAACATTTTAATTAACTTCTTGAAATACTAAAATAAATCTTATCCTCAAACTACATTTAAATCAATTTTTTGAAGTAACACTCTCACCTTTTTCATAAAACTAACATATATTTTGTTTCAGGAATCCGCTCTCCAGAAACCTGAAACAAATCTTGAAAAAACTTGTTTAAGGCATCCATTCTCCCTAATCCTAAAAGAAAATTTTAATTAACTTCTTGAAATACTAAAATAAATCTTATCCTCAAACTACATTTAAATCAATTTTTTGAAGTAACACTCTCACCTTTTTCATAAAACTAACATATATTTTTTTTCAGGAATCCGCTCTCCAGAAACCTGAACAAAATCTTGAAAAAACTTGTTTAAGACATCCATTCTCCCTAATCCTAAAAGAACATTTTCATTAACTTCTTGAAATACTAAAATAAATCTTATCCTCAAACTACATTTAAATAAATTTTTTGAAGTAACACTCGCACCTTTTTCATTAAACTAACATATATTTTTTTTCAGGAATCCACTCTCCAGAAACCTAAAACTAATCTAAAAAAACTTCTTTCAGGCATCCAATCTTCCTAATCCTAAACGAAAATTTTAATTAACTTGTTGAAATAATTCAATCACATTTATCCTCAAACTACTTTTAAATCAATTTTTTGAAGTAACACTCTCACCTTTTTCATAAAACAAACGTATTTTTTTTTCAGGAATCCACTCTCCATAAACCTGAAACTAATCTTGAAAAAACTTGTGTAAGGCATCCATTCTCCCTAATCCTAAAAGAAAATTTTAATTAACTTGTTGAAATAATGCAATCAACCTTATTCTCAAACTACATTTAAATCAATTTTATGAAGTAACACACTCACCTTTTTCATAAAATGAACATATTTTGTTTTCATGAATCCACTCTCCAGAAACCTAAAACAAATCTTGAAAAAACTTGTTTAAGGCATCCATTCTCCCTAATCCTAAAAGAAAATTTTAATTAACTTCTTGAAATACTAAAAAAATCTAATCCTCAAACTACATTTAAATCAATTTTTTGAAGTAACACTCTCACCTTTTTCATAAAACTAACATATATATTTTTTCAGGAATCCACTCTTCAGAAACCTAAAACTAATCTTAAAAAACTTATTTCAAGCATTCCAATCTTCCTAATCCTAAACGAAAATTTTAATTAACTTGTTGAAATAATTCAATCACATTTATCCTACAACTACGTTTAAATCAACTTTTTGAAGTAACACTCTCACCTTTTTCATAGAAAAAACATATTTTTTTTTCAGGAATCCACTCTCCAGAAACCTGAAACAAATCTTGAAAAAACTTGTTTAAGGCATCCATTCTCCCTAATCCTAAAAGAAAATTTTAATTAACTTCTTGAAATACTAAAAAAAATCTTATCCTCAAACTACATTTAAATCAATTTTTTGAAGTAACACTCTCACCTTTTTCATAAAACTAAGATATATTTTTTTCAGGAATCCACTCTCCAGAAACCTAAAACTAATCTTAAAAAACTTCTTTCAGGCATCCAATCTTCCTAATCCTAAACGAAAATTTTAATTAACTTGTTGAAATTATTCAATCACATTTATCCTCAAACTACTTTTAAATCAATTTTTTCAAGTAACACTCTCACCTTTTTCAGAGAACAAATATTTCTTTTTTTTCAGGAATCCACTCTCCAGAAACCTGAAACAAATCTTGAAAAAACTTGTTTAAGGCATCCATTCTCCCTAATCCAAAAAGAAAATTTTAATTAACTTCTTGAAATACTAAAATAAATCTTATCCTCAAACTACATTTAAATCAATTTTTTGAAGTAACACTCTCACCTTTTTCATAAAACTAACATATATATTTTTTCAGGAATCCGCTCTCCAGAAACCTGAAACAAATCTTGAAAAAACTTGTTTAAGGCATCCATTCTCCCTAATCCTAAAAGAAAATTTGAATTAACTTCTTGAAATACTAAAATAAATCTTATCCTCAAACTACATTTAAATCAATTTTTTGAAGTAACACTCTCACCTTTTTCATAAAACTAACATATATTTTTTTTCAAGAATCCACTCTCCAGAAACCTGAAACAAATCTTGAAAAAACTTGTTTAAGGCATCCATTCTCCCTAATCCTAAAAGAAAATTTTAATTAACTTCTTGAAATACTAAAAATAAATCTAATCCTCAAACTACTTTTAAATCAATTTTTTGAAGTAACACTCTCACCTTTTTCATAAAACTAACATATAGTTTTTTTTCAGGAATCCGCTCTCCAGAAACCTGAAACAAATCTTGAAAAAACTTGTTTAAGGCATCCATTCTCCCTAATCCTAAAAGAACATTTTAATTAACTTCTTGAAATACTAAAATAAATCTTATCCTCAAACTACATTTAAATCAATTTTTTGAAGTAACACTCTCACCTTTTTCATAAAACTAACATATATTTTTTTTCAGGAATCCACTCTCCAGAAACCTTAAACTAATCTTAAAAAACTTCTTTCAGGCATCCAATCTTCCTAATCCTAAACGAAAATTGTAATTAACTTGTTGAAATTATTCAATCACATTTATCCTCAAACTACTTTTAAATCAATTTTTTCAAGTAACACTCTCACCTTTTTCATAGAACAAACATATTTTTTTTTCAGGAATCCACTCTCCAGAAACCTGAAACAAATCTTGAAAAAACTTGTTTAAGGCATCCATTCTCCCTAATCCTAAAAGAAAATTTTAATTAACTTCTTGAAATACTAAAAAAAATCTTATCCTCAAACTACATTTAAATCAATTTTTTGAAGTAACACTCTCACCTTTTTCATAAAACTAAGATATATTTTTTTTCAGGAATCCACTCTCCAGAAACCTAAAACTAATCTTAAAAAACTTCTTTCAGGCATCCAATCTTCCTAATCCTAAACGAAAATTTTAATTAACTTGTTGAAATAATTCAATCACATTTATCCTCAAACTACTTTTAAATCAATTTTTTCAAGTAACACTCTCACCTTTTTCATAGAACAAACATATTTTTTTTTCAGGAATCCACTCTCCAGAAACCTGAAACAAATCTTGAAAAAACTTGTTTAAGGCATCCATTCTCCCTAATCCTAATAGAAAATTTTAATTAACTTCTTGAAATACTAAAATAAATCTTTTCCTCAAACTACATTTAAATCAATTTTTTGAAGTAACACTCTCACCTTTTTCATAAAACTAACATATATTTTTTTTCAGGAATCCGCTCTCCAGAAACCTGAAACAAATCTTGAAAAAACTTGTTTAAGGCATCCATTTTCCCTAATCCTAAAAGAAAATTTGAATTAACTTCTTGAAATACTAAAATAAATCTTATCCTCAAACTACATTTAAATCAATTTTTTGAAGTAACACTCTCACCTTTTTCATAAAACTAACATATATTTTTTTTCAGGAATCCACTCTCCAGAAACCTAAAACTAATCTTAAAAAACTTATTTCAAGCATTCCAATCTTCCTAATCCTAAATGAAAATTTTAATTAACTTGTTGAAATAATTCAATCACATTTATCCTCAAACTACTTTTAAATCAATTTTTTGAAGTAACACTCCCACCTTTTTCATAGAACAAACATATTTTTTTTTCAGGAATCCTCTCTCCAGAAACCTGAAACAAATCTTGAAAAAACTTGTTTAAGGCATCCATTCTCCCTAATCCAAAAAGAACATTTTAATTAACTTTTTGAAATACTAAAAAAAATCTTATCCTCAAACTACATTTAAATCAATTTTTTGAAGTAACACTCTCACCTTTTTCATAAAACTAACATATATTTTTTTTCAGGAATCCACTCTCCAGAAACCTAAAACTAATCTTAAAAAACTTATTTCAAGCATTCCAATCTTCCTAATCCTAAACGAAAATTTTAATTAACTTGTTGAAATAATTCAATCACATTTATCCTCAAACTACGTTTAAATCAATTTTTTGAAGTAACACTCTCACCTTTTTCATAAAACTAACATATATTTTTTTTCAAGAATCCACTCTCCAGAAACCTGAAACAAATCTTGAAAAAACTTGTTTAAGGCATCCATTCTCCATAATCCTAAAAGAAAATTTTAATTAACTTCTTGAAATACTAAAATAAATCTTATCCTCAAACTACATTTAAATCAATTTTTTGAAGTAACACTCTCAACTTTTTCATAAAACTAACATATATTTTTTTTCAGGAATCCGCTCTCCAGAAACCCGAAACAAATCTTGAAAAAACTTGTTTAAGGCATCCATTCTCCCTAATCCTAAAAGAACATTTTAATTAACTTCTTGAAATACTAAAATAAATCTTATCCTCAAACTACATTTAAATCAATTTTTTGAAGTAACACTCTCACCTTTTTCATAAAACTAACATATATTTTTTTTCAGGAATCCACTCTCCAGAAACCTAAAACTAATCTTAAAAAACTTCTCTCAGGCATCCAATCTTCCTAATCCTAAACGAAAATTTTAATTAACTTGTTGAAATAATTCAATCACATTTATCCTCAAACTACTTTTAAATCAATTTTTTCAAGTAACACTCTCACCTTTTTCATAGAACAAACATATTTTTTTTTCAGGAATCCACTCTCCAGAAACCTGAAACAAATCTTGAAAAAACTTGTTTAAGGCATCCATTCTCCCTAACCCTAAAAGAAAATTTTAATTAACTTCTTGAAATACTAAAATAAATCTTATCCTCAAACTACATTTAAATCAATTTTTTGAAGTAACACTCGCACCTTTTTCATTAAACTAACATATATTTTTTTTCAGGAATCCACTCTCCAGAAACCTAAAACTAATCTAAAAAAACTTCTTTCAGGCATCCAATCTTCCTAATCCTAAACGAAAATTTTAATTAACTTGTTGAAATAATTCAATCACATTTATCCTCAAACTACTTTTAAATCAATTTTTTGAAGTAACACTCTCACCTTTTTCATAGAACAAACTTATTTTTTTTTCGGGAATCCACTCTCCATAAACCTGAAACTAATCTTGAAAAAACTTGTGTAAGGCATCCATTCTGCCTAATCCTAAAAGAAAATTTTAATTAACTTGTTGAAATAATGCAATCAACCTTATTCTCAAACTACATTTAAATCAATTTTTTGAAGTAACACACTCACCTTTTTCATAAAATGAACATATTTTGTTTTCACGAATCCACTCTCCAGAAACCTAAAACAAATCTTGAAAAAACTTGTTTAAGGCATCCATTCTCCCTAATCCTAAAAGAAAATTTTAATTAACTTCTTGAAATACTAAAAAAATCTAATCCTCAAACTACATTTAAATCAATTTTTGGAAGTAACACTCTCACCTTTTTCATAAAACTAACATATATTTTTTTTCAGGAATCCACTCTCCAGAAACCTAAAACTAATCTTAAAAAACTTATTTCAAGCATTCCAATGTTCCTAATCCTAAACCAAAATTTTAATTAACTTGTTGAAATAATTCAATCACATTTATCCTCAAACTACGTTTAAATCAACTTTTTGAAGTAACACTCTCACCTTTTTCATAGAAAAAACATATTTTTTTTTCAGGAATCCACTCTCCAGAAACCTGAAACAAATCTTGAAAAAACTTGTTTAAGGCATCCATTCTCCCTAATCCTAAAAGAAAATTTTAATTAACTTCTTGAAATACTAAAAAAAATCTTATCCTCAAACTACATTTAAATCAATTTTTTGAAGTAACACTCTCACCTTTTTCATAAAACTAAGATATATTTTTTTTCAGGAATCCACTCTCCAGAAACCTAAAACTAATCTTAAAAAACTTCTTTCAGGCATCCAATCTTCCTAATCCTAAACGAAAATTTTAATTAACTTGTTGAAATTATTCAATCACATTTATCCTCAAACTACTTTTAAATCAAGTTTTTCAAGTAACACTCTCACCTTTTTCATAGAACAAACATATTTTTTTTTTCAGGAATCCACTCTCCAGAAACCTGAAACAAATCTTGAAAAAACTTGTTTCAGGCATCCATTCTCCCTAATCCTAAAAGAAAATTTTAATTAACTTCTTGAAATACTAAAATAAATCTTATCCTCAAACTACATTTAAATCAATTCTTTGAAGTAACACTCTCACCTTTTTCATAAAACTAACATATATTTTTTTTCAGGAATCCGCTCTCCAGAAACCTGAAACAAATCTTGAAAAAACTTGTTTAAGGCATCCATTCTCCCTAATCCTAAAAGAAAATTTTAATTAACTTCTTGAAATACTAAAATAAATCTTATCCTCAAACTACATTTAAATCAATTTTTTGAAGTAACACTCTCACCTTTTTCATAAAACTAACATATATTTTTTTTCAGGAATCCGCTCTCCAGAAACCTGAAACAAATCTTGAAAAAACTTGTTTAAGGCATCCATTCTCCCTAATCCTAAAAGAACATTTTAATTAACTTCTTGAAATACTAAAATAAATCTTATCCTCAAACTACATTTAAATCAATTTTTTGAAGTAACACTCGCACCTTTTTCATTAAACCAACATATATTTTTTTTCAGGAATCCACTCTCCAGAAACCTAAAACTAATCTAAAAAAACTTCTTTCAGGCATCCAATCTTCCTAATCCTAAACGAAAATTTTAATTAACTTGTTGAAATAATTCAATCACATTTATCCTCAAACTACTTTTAAATCAATTTTTTGAAGTAACACTCTCACCTTTTTCATAAAACAAACGTATTTTTTTTTCAGGAATCCACTCTCCATAAACCTGAAACTAATCTTGAAAAAACTTGTGTAAGGCATCCATTCTCCCTAATCCTAAAAGAAAATTTTAATTAACTTGTTGAAATAATGCAATCAACCTTATCCTCAAACTACATTTAAATCAATTTTTTGAAGTAACACACTCACCTTTTTCATAAAATGAACATATTTTGTTTTCACAAATCCACTCTCCAGAAACCTAAAACAAATCTTGAAAAAACTTGTTTAAGGCATCCATTCTCCCTAATCCTAAAAGAAAATTTTAATTAACTTCTTGAAATACTAAAAAAATCTAATCCTCAAACTACATTTAAATCAATTTTTTGAAGTAACACTCTCACCTTTTTCATAAAAGTAACATATATATTTTTTCAGGAATCCACTCTCCAGAAACCTAAAACTAATCTTAAAAAACTTATTTCAAGCATTCCAATCTTCCTAATCCTAAACGAAAATTTTAATTAACTTGTTGAAATAATTCAATCACATTTATCCTCAAACTACGTTTAAATCAATTTTTTGAAGTAACACTCTCACCTTTTTCATAGAACAAACATATTTTTTTTTCAGGAATCCACTCTCCAGAAACCTGAAACAAATCTTGAAAAAACTTGTTTAAGGCATCCATTCTCCCTAATCCTCAAAGAAAATTTTAATTAACTTCTTGAAATACTAAAAAAAATCTTATCCTCAAACTACATTTAAATCAATTTTTTGAAGTAACACTCTCACCTTTTTCATAAAACTAACATATATTTTTTTTCAGGAATCCACTCTCCAGAAACCTAAAACTAATCTTTAAAAACTTCTTTCAGGCATCCAATCTTCCTAATCCTAAACGAAAATTTTAATTAACTTGTTGAAATAATTCAATCACATTTATCCTCAAACTACTTTTAAATCAATTTTTTCAAGTAACACTCTCACCTGTTTCATAGAACAAACATATTTTTTTTTCAGGAATCCACTCTCCAGAAACCTGAAACAAATCTTGAAAAAACTTGTTTAAGGCATCCATTCTCCCTAATCCTAAAAGAAAATTTTAATTAACTTCTTGAAATACTAAAATAAAACTTATCCTCAAACTACATTTAAATCAATTTTTTGAAGTAACACTCTCACCTTTTTCATAAAACTAACATATATTTTTTTTCAAGAATCCACTCTCCAGAAACCTAAAACTAATCTTAAAAAACTTCTTTCAGGCATCCAATCTTCCTAATCCTAAACGAAAATTTTAATTAACTTGTTGAAATTATTCAATCACATTTATCCTCAAACTACTTTTAAATCAATTTTTTCAAGTAACACTCTCACCTTTTTCATAGAACAAACATATTTTTTTTTCAGGAATCCACTCTCCAGAAACCTGAAACAAATCTTGAAAAAACTTGTTTAAGGCATCCATTCTCCATAATCCTAAAAGAAAATTTTAATTAACTTGTTGAAATACTAAAATAAATCTTATCCTCAAACTACATTTAAATCAATTTTTTGAAGTAACACTCTCACCTTTTTCATAAATTTAGCATATATTTTTTTTCAGGAATCCGCTCTCCAGGAACCTGAAACAAATCTTGAAAAAACTTGTTTAAGGCATCCATTCTCCCTAATCCTAAAAGAACATTTTAATTAACTTCTTGAAATACTAAAATAAATCTTATCCTCAAACTACATTTAAATCAATTTTTTGAAGTAACACTCTCACCTTTTTCATAAAACTAACATATATTTTTTTTCAGGAATCCACTCTCCACAAACCTAAAACTAATCTTAAAAAACTTATTTCAAGCATTCCAATCTTCCTAATACTAAACGAAAATTTTAATTAACTTGTTGAAATATTTCAATCACATTTATCCTCAAACTACGTTTAAATCAATTTTTTGAAGTAACACTCTCACCTTTTTCATAGAACAAACATATATTTTTTTTCAGGAATCCTCTCTCTAGAAACCTGAAACAAATCTTGAAAAAACTTGTTTAAGGCATCCATTCTCCCTAATCCTAAAAGAACATTTTAATTAACTTTTTGAAATACTAAAAAAAATCTTATCCTCAAACTACATTTAAATCAATTTTTTGAAGTAACACTCTCACCTTTTTCATAAAACTAACATATATTTTTTTTCAGGAATCCACTCTCCAGAAACCTAAAACTAATCTTAAAAAAACTTATTTCAAGCATTCCAATCTTCCTAATCCTAAACGAAAATTTTAATTAACTTGTTGAAATAATTCAATCACATTTATCCTCAAACTACGTTTAAATCAATTTTTTGAAGTAACACTCTCACCTTTTTCATAGAACAAACATATTTTTTTTTCAGGAATCCACTCTCCATAAACTTGAAACAAATCTTGAAAAAACGTGTTTAAGGCATCCATTCTCCCTAATCCTAAAAGAAAATTTTAATTAACTTCTTGAAATACTAAAAGAAATCTTATCCTCAAACTACATTTAAATCAATTTTTTGAAGTAACACTCTCACCTTTTTCATAAAACTAAGATATATTTTTTTTCAGGAATCCACTCTCCAGAAACCTAAAACTAATCTTAAAAAACTTCTTTCAGGCATCCAATCTTCCTAATCCTAAAAGAAAATTTTAATTAACTTGTTGAAATAATGCAATCAACCTTATTCTCAAACTACATTTAAATCAATTTTTTGAAGTAACACACTCACCTTTTTCATAAAATGAACATATTTTGTTTTCACGAATCCACTCTCCAGAAACCTAAAACAAATCTTGAAAAAACTTGTTTAGGGCATCCATTCTCCCTAATCCTAAAAGAAAATTTTAATTAACTTCTTGAAATACTAAAAAAATCTAATCCTCAAACTACATTTAAATCAATTTTTTGAAGTAACACTCTCACCTTTTTCATAAAACTAACATATATTTTTTTTCAGGAATCCGCTCTCCAGAAACCTGAAACAAATCTTGAAAAAACGTGTTTAAGGCATCCATTCTCCCTAATCCTAAAAGAACATTTTAATTAACTTCTTGAAATACTAAAATAAATCTTATCCTCAAACTACATTTAAATCAATTTTTTGAAGTAACACTCTCACCTTTTTCATAAAACTAACATATATTTTTTTTCAGGAATCCACTCTCCAGAAACCTAAAACTAATCTTAAAAAACTTCTTTCAGGCATCCAATCTTCCTAATCCTAAACGAAAATTTTAATTAACTTGTTGAAATTATTCAATCACATTTATCCTCAAACTACTTTTAAATCAATTTTTTCAAGTAACACTCTCACCTTTTTCATAGAACAAACATATTTTTTTTTCAGGAATCCACTCTCCAGAAACCTGAAACAAATCTTGAAAAAACTTGTTTAAGGCATCCATTCTCCCTAATCCTAAAAGAAAATGTTAATTAACTGCTTGAAATACTAAAAAAAATCTTATCCTCAAACTACATTTAAATCAATTTTTTGAAGTAACACTCTCACCTTTTTCATAAAACTAACATATATTTTTTTTCAGGAATCCACTCTCCACAAACCTAAAACTAATCTTAAAAAACTTATTTCAAGCATTCCAATCTTCCTAATACTAAACGAAAATTTTAATTAACTTGTTGAAATATTTCAATCACATTTATCATCAAACTACGTTTAAATCAATTTTTTGAAGTAACACTCTCACCTTTTTCATAGAACAAACATATTTTTTTTTCAGGAATCCTCTCTCCAGAAACCTGAAACAAATCTTGAAAAAACTTGTTTAAGGCATCCATTCTCCCTAATCCAAAAAGAACATTTTAATTAACTTTTTGAAATACTAAAAAAAATCTTATCCTCAAACTACATTTAAATCAATTTTTTGAAGTAACACTCTCACCTTTTTCATAAAACTAACATATATTTTTTTTCAGGAATCCACTCTCCAGAAACCTAAAACTAATCTTAAAAAACTTATTTCAAGCATTCCAATCTTCCTAATCCTAAACGAAAATTTTAATTAACTTGTTGAAATAATTCAATCACATTTATCCTCAAACTACGTTTAAATCAATTTTTTGAAGTAACACTCTCACCTTTTTCATAAAACTAACAAATATTTTTTTTCAAGAATCTACTCTCCAGAAACCTGAAACAAATCTTGAAAAAACTTGTTTAAGGCATCCATTCTCCATAATCCTAAAAGAAAATTTTAATTAACTTCTTGAAATACTAAAATAAATCTTATCCTCAAACTACATTTAAATCAATTTTTTGAAGTAACACTCTCAACTTTTTCATAAAACTAACATATATTTTTTTTCAGGAATCCGCTCTCCAGAAACCTAAAACTAATCTTAAAAAACTTCTTTCAGGCATCCAATCTTCCTAATCCTAAAAGAAAATTTTAATTAACTTGTTGAAATAATGCAATCAACCTTATTCTCAAACTACATTTAAATCAATTTTTTGAAGTAACACACTCACCTTTTTCATAAAATGAACATATTTTGTTTTCACAAATCCACTCTCCAGAAACCTAAAACAAATCTTGAAAAAACTTGTTTAAGGCATCCATTCTCCCTAATCCTAAAAGAAAATTTTAATTAACTTCTTGAAATACTAAAAAAATCTAATCCTCAAACTACATTTAAATCAATTTTTTGAAGTAACACTCTCACCTTTTTCATAAAACTAACATATATTTTTTTTCAGGAATCCGCTCTCCAGAAACCTGAAACAAATCTTGAAAAAACTTGTTTAAGGCATCCATTCTCCCTAATCCTAAAAGAACATTTTAATTAACTTCTTGAAATACTAAAATAAATCTTATCCTCAAACTACATTTAAATCAATTTTTTGAAGTAACACTCTCACCTTTTTCATAAAACTAACATATATTTTGTTTCAGGAATCCGCTCTCCAGAAACCTGAAACAAATCTTGAAAAAACTTGTTTAAGGCATCCATTCTCCCTAATCCTAAAAGAAAATTTTAATTAACTTCTTGAAATACTAAAATAAATCTTATCCTCAAACTACATTTAAATCAATTTTTTGAAGTAACACTCTCACCTTTTTCATAAAACTAACATATATTTTTTTTCAGGAATCCGCTCTCCAGAAACCTGAACAAAATCTTGAAAAAACTTGTTTAAGACATCCATTCTCCCTAATCCTAAAAGAACATTTTCATTAACTTCTTGAAATACTAAAATAAATCTTATCCTCAAACTACATTTAAATAAATTTTTTGAAGTAACACTCGCACCTTTTTCATTAAACTAACATATATTTTTTTTCAGGAATCCACTCTCCAGAAACCTAAAACTAATCTAAAAAAACTTCTTTCAGGCATCCAATCTTCCTAATCCTAAACGAAAATTTTAATTAACTTGTTGAAATAATTCAATCACATTTATCCTCAAACTACTTTTAAATCAATTTTTTGAAGTAACACTCTCACCTTTTTCATAAAACAAACGTATTTTTTTTTCAGGAATCCACTCTCCATAAACCTGAAACTAATCTTGAAAAAACTTGTGTAAGGCATCCATTCTCCCTAATCCTAAAAGAAAATTTTAATTAACTTGTTGAAATAATGCAATCAACCTTATTCTCAAACTACATTTAAATCAATTTTATGAAGTAACACACTCACCTTTTTCATAAAATGAACATATTTTGTTTTCACGAATCCACTCTCCAGAAACCTAAAACAAATCTTGAAAAAACTTGTTTAAGGCATCCATTCTCCCTAATCCTAAAAGAAAATTTTAATTAACTTCTTGAAATACTAAAAAAATCTAATCCTCAAACTACATTTAAATCAATTTTTTGAAGTAACACTCTCACCTTTTTCATAAAACTAACATATATATTTTTTCAGGAATCCACTCTTCAGAAACCTAAAACTAATCTTAAAAAACTTATTTCAAGCATTCCAATCTTCCTAATCCTAAACGAAAATTTTAATTAACTTGTTGAAATAATTCAATCACATTTATCCTACAACTACGTTTAAATCAACTTTTTGAAGTAACACTCTCACCTTTTTCATAGAAAAAACATATTTTTTTTTCAGGAATCCACTCTCCAGAAACCTGAAACAAATCTTGAAAAAACTTGTTTAAGGCATCCATTCTCCCTAATCCTAAAAGAAAATTTTAATTAACTTCTTGAAATACTAAAAAAAATCTTATCCTCAAACTACATTTAAATCAATTTTTTGAAGTAACACTCTCACCTTTTTCATAAAACTAAGATATATTTTTTTCAGGAATCCACTCTCCAGAAACCTAAAACTAATCTTAAAAAACTTCTTTCAGGCATCCAATCTTCCTAATCCTAAACGAAAATTTTAATTAACTTGTTGAAATTATTCAATCACATTTATCCTCAAACTACTTTTAAATCAATTTTTTCAAGTAACACTCTCACCTTTTTCAGAGAACAAATATTTCTTTTTTTTCAGGAATCCACTCTCCAGAAACCTGAAACAAATCTTGAAAAAACTTGTTTAAGGCATCCATTCTCCCTAATCCAAAAAGAAAATTTTAATTAACTTCTTGAAATACTAAAATAAATCTTATCCTCAAACTACATTTAAATCAATTTTTTGAAGTAACACTCTCACCTTTTTCATAAAACTAACATATATTTTTTTTCAGGAATCCGCTCTCCAGAAACCTGAAACAAATCTTGAAAAAACTTGTTTAAGGCATCCATTCTCCCTAATCCTAAAAGAAAATTTGAATTAACTTCTTGAAATACTAAAATAAATCTTATCCTCAAACTACATTTAAATCAATTTTTTGAAGTAACACTCTCACCTTTTTCATAAAACTAACATATATTTTTTTTCAAGAATCCACTCTCCAGAAACCTGAAACAAATCTTGAAAAAACTTGTTTAAGGCATCCATTCTCCCTAATCCTAAAAGAAAATTTTAATTAACTTCTTGAAATACTAAAAATAAATCTAATCCTCAAACTACTTTTAAATCAATTTTTTGAAGTAACACTCTCACCTTTTTCATAAAACTAACATATAGTTTTTTTTCAGGAATCCGCTCTCCAGAAACCTGAAACAAATCTTGAAAAAACTTGTTTAAGGCATCCATTCTCCCTAATCCTAAAAGAACATTTTAATTAACTTCTTGAAATACTAAAATAAATCTTATCCTCAAACTACATTTAAATCAATTTTTTGAAGTAACACTCTCACCTTTTTCATAAAACTAACATATATTTTTTTTCAGGAATCCACTCTCCAGAAACCTTAAACTAATCTTAAAAAACTTCTTTCAGGCATCCAATCTTCCTAATCCTAAACGAAAATTGTAATTAACTTGTTGAAATTATTCAATCACATTTATCCTCAAACTACTTTTAAATCAATTTTTTCAAGTAACACTCTCACCTTTTTCATAGAACAAACATATTTTTTTTTCAGGAATCCACTCTCCAGAAACCTGAAACAAATCTTGAAAAAACTTGTTTAAGGCATCCATTCTCCCTAATCCTAAAAGAAAATTTTAATTAACTTCTTGAAATACTAAAAAAAATCTTATCCTCAAACTACATTTAAATCAATTTTTTGAAGTAACACTCTCACCTTTTTCATAAAACTAAGATATATTTTTTTTCAGGAATCCACTCTCCAGAAACCTAAAACTAATCTTAAAAAACTTCTTTCAGGCATCCAATCTTCCTAATCCTAAACGAAAATTTTAATTAACTTGTTGAAATAATTCAATCACATTTATCCTCAAACTACTTTTAAATCAATTTTTTCAAGTAACACTCTCACCTTTTTCATAGAACAAACATATTTTTTTTTCAGGAATCCACTCTCCAGAAACCTGAAACAAATCTTGAAAAAACTTGTTTAAGGCATCCATTCTCCCTAATCCTAATAGAAAATTTTAATTAACTTCTTGAAATACTAAAATAAATCTTATCCTCAAACTACATTTAAATCAATTTTTTGAAGTAACACTCTCACCTTTTTCATAAAACTAACATATATTTTTTTTCAGGAATCCGCTCTCCAGAAACCTGAAACAAATCTTGAAAAAACTTGTTTAAGGCATCCATTTTCCCTAATCCTAAAAGAAAATTTGAATTAACTTCTTGAAATACTAAAATAAATCTTATCCTCAAACTACATTTAAATCAATTTTTTGAAGTAACACTCTCACCTTTTTCATAAAACTAACATATATTTTTTTTCAAGAATCTACTCTCCAGAAACCTGAAACAAATCTTGAAAAAACTTGTTTAAGGCATCCATTCTCCATAATCCTAAAAGAAAATTTTAATTAACTTCTTGAAATACTAAAATAAATCTTATCCTCAAACTACATTTAAATCAATTTTTTGAAGTAACACTCTCAACTTTTTCATAAAACTAACATATATTTTTTTTCAGGAATCCGCTCTCCAGAAACCTAAAACTAATCTTAAAAAACTTCTTTCAGGCATCCAATCTTCCTAATCCTAAAAGAAAATTTTAATTAACTTGTTGAAATAATGCAATCAACCTTATTCTCAAACTACATTTAAATCAATTTTTTGAAGTAACACACTCACCTTTTTCATAAAATGAACATATTTTGTTTTCACGAATCCACTCTCCAGAAACCTAAAACAAATCTTGAAAAAACTTGTTTAAGGCATCCATTCTCCCTAATCCTAAAAGAAAATTTTAATTAACTTCTTGAAATACTAAAAAAATCTAATCCTCAAACTACATTTAAATCAATTTTTTGAAGTAACACTCTCACCTTTTTCATAAAACTAACATATATATTTTTTCAGGAATCCACTCTCCAGAAACCTAAAACTAATCTTAAAAAACTTATTTCAAGCATTCCAATCTTCCTAATCCTAAACGAAAGTTTTAATTAACTTGTTGAAATAATTCAATCACATTTATCCTACAACTACGTTTAAATCAACTTTTTGAAGTAACACTCTCGCCTTTTTCATAGAAAAAACATATTTTTTTTTTCAGGAATCCACTCTCCAGAAACCTGAAACAAATCTTGAAAAAACTTGTTTAAGGCATCCATTCTCCCTAATCCTAAAAGAAAATTTTAATTAACTTCTTGAAATACTAAAAAAAATCTTATCCTCAAACTACATTTAAATCAATTTTTTGAAGTAACACTCTCACCTTTTTCATAAAACTAAGATATATTTTTTTTCAGGAATCCACTCTCCAGAAACCTAAAACTAATCTTAAAAAACTTCTTTCAGGCATCCAATCTTCCTAATCCTAAACGAAAATTTTAATTAACTTGTTGAAATTATTCAATCACATTTATCCTCAAACTACTTTTAAATCAATTTTTTCAAGTAACACTCTCACCTTTTTCAGAGAACAAACATATTTTTTTTTCAGGAATCCACTCTCCAGAAACCTGAAACAAATCTTGAAAAAACTTGTTTAAGGCATCCATTCTCCCTAATCCAAAAAGAAAATTTTAATTAACTTCTTGAAATACTAAAATAAATCTTATCCTCAAACTACATTTAAATCAATTTTTTGAAGTAACACTCTCACCTTTTTCATAAAACTAACATATATATTTTTCAGGAATCCGCTCTCCAGAAACCTGAAACAAATCTTGAAAAAACTTGTTTAAGGCATCCATTCTCCCTAATCCTAAAAGAAAATTTGAATTAACTTCTTGAAATACTAAAATAAATCTTATACTCAAACTACATTTAAATCAATTTTTTGAAGTAACACTCTCACTTTTTTCATAAAACTAACATATATTTTTTTTCAAGAATCCACTCTCCAGAAACCTGAAACAAATCTTGAAAAAACTTGTTTAAGGCATCCATTCTCCCTAATCCTAAAAGAAAATTTTAATTAACTTCTTGAAATACTAAAAATAAATCTAATCCTCAAACTACTTTTAAATCAATTTTTTGAAGTAACACTCTCACCTTTTTCATAAAACTAACATATAGTTTTTTTTCAGGAATCCGCTCTCCAGAAACCTGAAACAAATCTTGAAAAAACTTGTTTAAGGCATCCATTCTCCCTAATCCTAAAAGAACATTTTAATTAACTTCTTGAAATACTAAAATAAATCTTATCCTCAAACTACATTTAAATCAATTTTTTGAAGTAACACTCTCACCTTTTTCATAAAACTAACATATATTTTTTTTCAGGAATCCACTCTCCAGAAACCTTAAACTAATCTTAAAAAACTTCTTTCAGGCATCCAATCTTCCTAATCCTAAACGAAAATTGTAATTAACTTGTTGAAATTATTCAATCACATTTATCCTCAAACTACTTTTAAATCAATTTTTTCAAGTAACACTCTCACCTTTTTCATAGAACAAACATATTTTTTTTTCAGGAATCCACTCTCCAGAAACCTGAAACAAATCTTGAAAAAACTTGTTTAAGGCATCCATTCTCCCTAATCCTAAAAGAAAATTTTAATTAACTTCTTGAAATACTAAAATAAATCTTATCCTCAAACTACATTTAAATCAATTTTTTGAAGTAACACTCTCACCTTTTTCATAAAACTAAGATATATTTTTTTTCAGGAATCCACTCTCCAGAAACCTAAAACTAATCTTAAAAAACTTCTTTCAGGCATCCAATCTTCCTAATCCTAAACGAAAATTTTAATTAACTTGTTGAAATAATTCAATCACATTTATCCTCAAACTACTTTTAAATCAATTTTTTCAAGTAACACTCTCACCTTTTTCATAGAACAAACATATTTTTTTTTCAGGAATCCACTCTCCAGAAACCTGAAACAAATCTTGAAAAAACTTGTTAAAGGCATCCATTCTCCCTAATCCTAAAAGAACATTTTAATTAACTTTTTGAAATACTAAAAAAAATCTTATCCTCAAACTACATTTAAATCAATTTTTTGAAGTAACACTCTCACCTTTTTCATAAAACTAACATATATTTTTTTTCAGGAATCCACTCTCCAGAAACCTTAAACTAATCTTAAAAAACTTCTTTCAGGCATCCAATCTTCCTAATCCTAAACGAAAATTGTAATTAACTTGTTGAAATTATTCAATCACATTTATCCTCAAACTACTTTTAAATCAATTTTTTCAAGTAACACTCTCACCTTTTTCATAGAACAAACATATTTTTTTTTCAGGAATCCACTCTCCAGAAACCTGAAACAAATCTTGAAAAAACTTGTTTAAGGCATCCATTTTCCCTAATCCTAAAAGAAAATTTGAATTAACTTCTTGAAATACTAAAATAAATCTTATCCTCAAACTACATTTAAATCAATTTTTTGAAGTAACACTCTCACCTTTTTCATAAAACTAACATATATTTTTTTTCAGGAATCCGCTCTCCAGAAACCTGAAACAAATCTTGAAAAAACTTGTTTAAGGCATCCATTCTCCCTAATCCTAAAAGAACATTTTAATTAACTTCTTGAAATACTAAAATAAATCTTATCCTCAAACTACATTTAAATCAATTTTTTGAAGTAACACTCGCACCTTTTTCATTAAACTAACATATATTTTTTTTCAGGAATCCACTCTCCAGAAACCTAAAACTAATCTTAAAAAACTTATTTCAAGCATTCCAATCTTCCTAATCCTAAACGAAAATTTTAATTAACTTGTTGAAATAATTCAATCACATTTATCCTCAAACTACGTTTAAATCAACTTTTTGAAGTAACACTCTCACCTTTTTCATAGAACAAACATATTTTTTTTTCAGGAATCCACTCTCCAGAAACCTGAAACAAATCTTGAAAAAACTTGTTTAAGGCATCCATTCTCCCTAATCCTAAAAGAAAATTTTAATTAACTTCTTGAAATACTAAAAAAAATCTTATCCTCAAACTACATTTAAATCAATTTTTTGAAGTAACACTCTCACCTTTTTCATAAAACTAACATATATTTTTTTTCAGGAATCCACTCTCCAGAAACCTAAAACTAATCTTAAAAAACTTCTTTCAGGCACCCAATCTTCCTAATCCTAAACGAAAATTTTAATTAACTTGTTGAAATAATTCAATCACATTTATCCTCAAACTACTTTTAAATCAATTTTTTCAAGTAACACTCTCACCTTTTTCATAGAACAAACATATTTTTTTTTCAGGAATCCACTCTCCAGAAACCTGAAACAAATCTTGAAAAAACTTGTTTAAGGCATCCATTCTCCCTAATCCTAAAAGAAAATTTTAATTAACTTCTTGAAATACTAAAATAAATCTTATCCTCAAACTACATTTAAATCAATTTTTTGAAGTAACACTCTCACCTTTTTCATAAAACTAAGATATATTTTTTTTCAGGAATCCACTCTCCAGAAACCTAAAACTAATCTTAAAAAACTTCTTTCAGGCATCCAATCTTCCTAATCCTAAACGAAAATTTTAATTAACTTGTTGAAATAATTCAATCACATTTATCCTCAAACTACTTTTAAATCAATTTTTTCAAGTAACACTCTCACCTTTTTCATAGAACAAACATATTTTTTTTTCAGGAATCCACTCTCCAGAAACCTGAAACAAATCTTGAAAAAACTTGTTTAAGGCATCCATTCTCCCTAATCCTAATAGAAAATTTTAATTAACTTCTTGAAATACTAAAATAAATCTTATCCTCAAACTACATTTAAATCAATTTTTTGAAGTAACACTCTCACCTTTTTCATAAAACTAACATATATTTTTTTTCAGGAATCCGCTCTCCAGAAACCTGAAACAAATCTTGAAAAAACTTGTTTAAGGCATCCATTCTCCCTAATCCTAAAAGAAAATTTGAATTAACTTCTTGAAATACTAAAATAAATCTTATCCTCAAACTACATTTAAATCAATTTTTTGAAGTAACACTCTCACCTTTTTCATAAAACTAAGATATATTTTTTTTCAGGAATCCACTCTCCAGAAACCTAAAACTAATCTTAAAAAACTTCTTTCAGGCATCCAATCTTCCTAATCCTAAACGAAAATTTTAATTAACTTGTATAAATAATTCAATCACATTTATCCTCAAACTACTTTTAAATCAATTTTTTCAAGTAACACTCTCACCTTTTTCATAGAACAAACATATTTTTTTTTCAGGAATCCACTCTCCAGAAACCTGAAACAAATCTTGAAAAAACTTGTTTCAGGCATCCATTCTCCCTAATCCTAAAAGAAAATTTTAATTAACTTCTTGAAATACTAAAAATAAATCTTATCCTCAAACTACTTTTAAATCAATTTTTTGAAGTAACACTCTCACCTTTTTCATAAAACTAACATATAGTTTTTTTTCAGGAATCCGCTCTCCAGAAACCTGAAACAAATCTTGAAAAAACTTGTTTAAGGCATCCATTCTCCCTAATCCTAAAAGAACATTTTAATTAACTTCTTGAAATACTAAAATAAATCTTATCCTCAAACTACATTTAAATCAATTTTTTGAAGTAACACTCTCACCGTTTTTCATAAAACTAACATATATTTTTTTTCAAGAATCCACTCTCCAGAAACCTGAAACAAATCTTGAAAAAACTTGTTTAAGGCATCCATTCTCCCTAATCCTAAAAGAAAATTTTAATTAACTTCTTGAAATACTAAAAATAAATCTTATCCTCAAACTACTTTTAAATCAATTTTTTGAAGTAACACTCTCACCTTTTTCATAAAACTAACATATAGTTTTTTTTCAGGAATCCGCTCTCCAGAAACCTGAAACAAATCTTGAAAAAACTTGTTTAAGGCATCCATTCTCCCTAATCCTAAAAGAACATTTTAATTAACTTCTTGAAATACTAAAATAAATCTTATCCTCAAACTACATTTAAATCAATTTTTTGAAGTAACACTCTCACCGTTTTTCATAAAACTAACATATATTTTTTTTCAAGAATCCACTCTCCAGAAACCTGAAACAAATCTTGAAAAAACTTGTTTAAGGCATCCATTCTCCCTAATCCTAAAAGAAAATTTTAATTAACTTCTTGAAATACTAAAAATAAATCTTATCCTCAAACTACTTTTAAATCAATTTTTTGAAGTAACACTCTCACCTTTTTCATAAAACTAACATATAGTTTTTTTTCAGGAATCCGCTCTCCAGAAACCTGAAACAAATCTTGAAAAAACTTGTTTAAGGCATCCATTCTCCCTAATCCTAAAAAAACATTTTAATTAACTTCTTGAAATACTAAAACAAATCTTATCCTCAAACTACATTTAAATCAATTTTTTGAAGTAACACTCACCTTTTTCATAAAACTAACATATATTTTTTTTCAGGAATCCACTCTCCAGAAACCTTAATCTAATCTTAAAAAACTTCTTTTGAGGCATCCAATCTTCCTAATCCTAAACGAAAATTTTAATTAACTTGTTGAAATTATTCAATCACATTTATCCTCAAACTACTTTTAAATCAATTTTTTCAAGTAACACTCTCACCTTTTTCATAGAACAAACATATTTTTTTTTCAGGAATCCACTCTCCAGAAACCTGAAACAAATCTTGAAAAAACTTGTTTAAGGCATCCATTCTCCCTAATCCTAAAAGAACATTTTAATTAACTTCTTGAAATACTAAAATAAATCTTATCCTCAAACTACATTTAAATCAAGTTTTTGAAGTAACACTCGCACCTTTTTCATTAAACTAACATATATTTTTTTTCAGGAATCCACTCTCCAGAAACCTAAAACTAATCTTAAAAAACTTATTTCAAGCATTCCAATCTTCCTAATCCTAAACGAAAATTTTAATTAACTTGTTGAAATAATTCAATCACATTTATCCTCAAACTACGTTTAAATCAACTTTTTGAAGTAACACTCTCACCTTTTTCATAGAACAAACATATTTTTTTTTCAGGAATCCACTCTCCAGAAACCTGAAACAAATCTTGAAAAAACTTGTTTAAGGCATCCATTCTCCCTAATCCTAAAAGAAAATTTTAATTAACTTCTTGAAATACTAAAAAAAATCTTATCCTCAAACTACATTTAAATCAATTTTTTGAAGTAACACTCTCACCTTTTTCATAAAACTAACATATATTTTTTTTCAGGAATCCACTCTCCAGAAACCTAAAACTAATCTTAAAAAACTTCTTTCAGGCACCCAATCTTCCTAATCCTAAACGAAAATTTTAATTAACTTGTTGAAATAATTCAATCACATTTATCCTCAAACTACTTTTAAATCAATTTTTTCAAGTAACACTCTCACCTTTTTCATAGAACAAACATATTTTTTTTTCAGGAATCCACTCTCCAGAAACCTGAAACAAATCTTGAAAAAACTTGTTTAAGGCATCCATTCTCCCTAATCCTAAAAGAAAATTTTAATTAACTTCTTGAAATACTAAAATAAATCTTATCCTCAAACTACATTTAAATCAATTTTTTGAAGTAACACTCTCACCTTTTTCATAAAACTAAGATATATTTTTTTTCAGGAATCCACTCTCCAGAAACCTAAAACTAATCTTAAAAAACTTCTTTCAGGCATCCAATCTTCCTAATCCTAAACGAAAATTTTAATTAACTTGTTGAAATAATTCAATCACATTTATCCTCAAACTACTTTTAAATCAATTTTTTCAAGTAACACTCTCACCTTTTTCATAGAACAAACATATTTTTTTTTCAGGAATCCACTCTCCAGAAACCTGAAACAAATCTTGAAAAAACTTGTTAAAGGCATCCATGCTCCCTAATCCTAAAAGAACATTTTAATTAACTTTTTGAAATACTAAAAAAAATCTTATCCTCAAACTACATTTAAATCAATTTTTTGAAGTAACACTCTCACCTTTTTCATAAAACTAACATATATTTTTTTCAGGAATCCACTCTCCAGAAACCTAAAACTAATCTTAAAAAACTTATTTCAAGCATTCCAATCTTCCTAATCCTAAACGAAAATTTTAATTAACTTGTTGAAATAATTCAATCACATTTATCCTCAAACTACGTTTAAATCAATTTTTTGAAGTAACACTCTCACCTTTTTCATAGAACAAACATATTTTTTTTCAGGAATCCACTCTCCATAAACTTGAAACAAATCTTGAAAAAACTTGTTTAAGGCATCCATTCTCCCTAATCCTAAAAGAAAATTTTAATTAACTTCTTGAAATACTAAAATAAATCTTATCCTCAAACTACATTTAAATCAATTTTTTGAAGTAACACTCACCTTTTTCATAAAACTAAGATATATTTTTTTTCAGGAATCCACTCTCCAGAAACCTAAAACTAATCTTAAAAAACTTCTTTCAGGCATCCAATCTTCCTAATCCTAAACGAAAATTTTAATTAACTTGTTGAAATAATTCAATCACATTTATCCTCAAACTACTTTTAAATCAATTTTTTCAAGTAACACTCTCACCTTTTTCATAGAACAAACATATTTTTTTTTCAGGAATCCACTCTCCAGAAACCTGAAACAAATCTTGAAAAAACTTGTTTAAGGCATCCATTCTCCCTAATCCTAAAAGAAAATTTTAATTAACTTCTTGAAATACTAAAATAAATCTTATCCTCAAACTACATTTAAATCAATTTTTTGAAGTAACACTCTCACCTTTTTCATAAAACTAACATATATTTTTTTTCAGGAATCCGCTCTCCAGAAACCTGAAACAAATCTTGAAAAAACTTGTTTAAGGCATCCATTCTCCCTAATCCTAAAAGAAAATTTGAATTAACTTCTTGAAATACTAAAATAAATCTTATCCTCAAACTACATTTAAATCAATTTTTTGAAGTAACACTCTCACCTTTTTCATAAAACTAAGATATATTTTTTTTCAGGAATCCACTCTCCAGAAACCTAAAACTAATCTTAAAAAACTTCTTTCAGGCATCCAATCTTCCTAATCCTAAACGAAAATTTTAATTAACTTGTATAAATAATTCAATCACATTTATCCTCAAACTACTTTTAAATCAATTTTTTCAAGTAACACTCTCACCTTTTTCATAGAACAAACATATTTTTTTTTCAGGAATCCACTCTCCAGAAACCTGAAACAAATCTTGAAAAAACTTGTTTCAGGCATCCATTCTCCCTAATCCTAAAAGAAAATTTTAATTAACTTCTTGAAATACTAAAAATAAATCTTATCCTCAAACTACTTTTAAATCAATTTTTTGAAGTAACACTCTCACCTTTTTCATAAAACTAACATATAGTTTTTTTTCAGGAATCCGCTCTCCAGAAACCTGAAACAAATCTTGAAAAAACTTGTTTAAGGCATCCATTCTCCCTAATCCTAAAAGAACATTTTAATTAACTTCTTGAAATACTAAAATAAATCTTATCCTCAAACTACATTTAAATCAATTTTTTGAAGTAACACTCTCACCTTTTTCATAAAACTAACATATATTTTTTTTCAAGAATCCACTCTCCAGAAACCTGAAACAAATCTTGAAAAAACTTGTTTAAGGCATCCATTCTCCCTAATCCTAAAAGAAAATTTTAATTAACTTCTTGAAATACTAAAAATAAATCTTATCCTCAAACTACTTTTAAATCAATTTTTTGAAGTAACACTCTCACGTTTTTCATAAAACTAACATATAGTTTTTTTTCAGGAATCCGCTCTCCAGAATCCTGAAACAAATCTTGAAAAAACTTGTTTAAGGCATCCATTCTCCCTAATCCTAAAAGAACATTTTAATTAACTTCTTGAAATACTAAAATAAATCTTATCCTCAAACTACATTTAAATCAATTTTTTGAAGTAACACTCTCACCTTTTTCATAAAACTAACATATATTTTTTTTCAGGAATCCACTCTCCAGAAACCTTAAACTAATCTTAAAAAACTTCTTTTGAGGCATCCAATCTTCCTAATCCTAAATGAAAATTTTAATTAACTTGTTGAAATTATTCAATCACATTTATCCTCAAACTACTTTTAAATCAATTTTTTCAAGTAACACTCTCACCTTTTTCATAGAACAAACATATTTTTTTTTCAGGAATCCACTCTCCAGAAACCTGAAACAAATCTTGAAAAAACTTGTTTAAGGCATCCATTCTCC
Organism: Triturus cristatus; assembly: GCF_964204655.1. Classification (NCBI taxonomy): domain Eukaryota; kingdom Metazoa; phylum Chordata; class Amphibia; order Caudata; family Salamandridae; genus Triturus; species Triturus cristatus. The sequence goes on from NC_140583.1 coordinate 117,704,800, forward strand.
CTAATCCTAAAAGAAAATTTTAATTAACTTCTTGAAATACTAAAAATAAATCTTATCCTCAAACTACTTTTAAATCAATTTTTTGAAGTAACACTCTCACCTTTTTCATAAAACTAACATATAGTTTTTTTTCAGGAATCCGCTCTCCAGAAACCTGAAACAAATCTTGAAAAAACTTGTTTAAGGCATCCATTCTCCCTAATCCTAAAAAAACATTTTAATTAACTTCTTGAAATACTAAAACAAATCTTATCCTCAAACTACATTTAAATCAATTTTTTGAAGTAACACTCTCACCTTTTTCATAAAACTAACATATATTTTTTTTCAGGAATCCACTCTCCAGAAACCTTAATCTAATCTTAAAAAACTTCTTTTGAGGCATCCAATCTTCCTAATCCTAAACGAAAATTTTAATTAACTTGTTGAAATTATTCAATCACATTTATCCTCAAACTACTTTTAAATTAATTTTTTCAAGTAACACTCTCACCTTTTTCATAGAACAAACATATTTTTTTTTCAGGAATCCACTCTCCAGAAACCTGAAACAAATCTTGAAAAAACTTGTTTAAGGCATCCATTCTCCCTAATCCTAAAAGAACATTTTAATTAACTTCTTGAAATACTAAAATAAATCTTATCCTCAAACTACATTTAAATCAATTTTTTGAAGTAACACTCGCACCTTTTTCATTAAACTAACATATATTTTTTTTCAGGAATCCACTCTCCAGAAACCTAAAACTAATCTTAAAAAACTTATTTCAAGCATTCCAATCTTCCTAATCCTAAACGAAAATTTTAATTAACTTGTTGAAATAATTCAATCACATTTATCCTCAAACTACGTTTAAATCAACTTTTTGAAGTAACACTCTCACCTTTTTCATAGAACAAACATATTTTTTTTTCAGGAATCCACTCTCCAGAAACCTGAAACAAATCTTGAAAAAACTTGTTTAAGGCATCCATTCTCCCTAATCCTAAAAGAAAATTTTAATTAACTTCTTGAAATACTAAAAAAAATCTTATCCTCAAACTACATTTAAATCAATTTTTTGAAGTAACACTCTCACCTTTTTCATAAAACTAACATATATTTTTTTTCAGGAATCCACTCTCCAGAAACCTAAAACTAATCTTAAAAAACTTCTTTCAGGCACCCAATCTTCCTAATCCTAAACGAAAATTTTAATTAACTTGTTGAAATAATTCAATCACATTTATCCTCAAACTACTTTTAAATCAATTTTTTCAAGTAACACTCTCACCTTTTTCATAGAACAAACATATTTTTTTTTCAGGAATCCACTCTCCAGAAACCTGAAACAAATCTTGAAAAAACTTGTTTAAGGCATCCATTCTCCCTAATCCTAAAAGAAAATTTTAATTAACTTCTTGAAATACTAAAATAAATCTTATCCTCAAACTACATTTAAATCAATTTTTTGAAGTAACACTCTCACCTTTTTCATAAAACTAAGATATATTTTTTTTCAGGAATCCACTCTCCAGAAACCTAAAACTAATCTTAAAAAACTTCTTTCAGGCATCCAATCTTCCTAATCCTAAACGAAAATTTTAATTAACTTGTTGAAATAATTCAATCACATTTATCCTCAAACTACTTTTAAATCAATTTTTTCAAGTAACACTCTCACCTTTTTCATAGAACAAACATATTTTTTTTTCAGGAATCCACTCTCCAGAAACCTGAAAGAAATCTTGAAGAAACTTGTTAAAGGCATCCATTCTCCCTAATCCTAAAAGAACATTTTAATTAACTTTTTGAAATACTAAAAAAAATCTTATCCTCAAACTACATTTAAATCAATTTTTTGAAGTAACACTCTCACCTTTTTCATAAAACTAACATATATTTTTTTCAGGAATCCACTCTCCAGAAACCTAAAACTAATCTTAAAAAACTTATTTCAAGCATTCCAATCTTCCTAATCCTAAACGAAAATTTTAATTAACTTGTTGAAATAATTCAATCACATTTATCCTCAAACTACGTTTAAATCAATTTTTTGAAGTAACACTCTCACCTTTTTCATAGAACAAACATATTTTTTTTCAGGAATCCACTCTCCATAAACTTGAAACAAATCTTGAAAAAACTTGTTTAAGGCATCCATTCTCCCTAATCCTAAAAGAAAATTTTAATTAACTTCTTGAAATACTAAAATAAATCTTATCCTCAAACTACATTTAAATCAATTTTTTGAAGTAACACTCACCTTTTTCATAAAACTAAGATATATTTTTTTTCAGGAATCCACTCTCCAGAAACCTAAAACTAATCTTAAAAAACTTCTTTCAGGCATCCAATCTTCCTAATCCTAAACGAAAATTTTAATTAACTTGTTGAAATAATTCAATCACATTTATCCTCAAACTACTTTTAAATCAATTTTTTCAAGTAACACTCTCACCTTTTTCATAGAACAAACATATTTTTTTTTCAGGAATCCACTCTCCAGAAACCTGAAACAAATCTTGAAAAAACTTGTTTAAGGCATCCATTCTCCCTAATCCTAAAAGAAAATTTTAATTAACTTCTTGAAATACTAAAATAAATCTTATCCTCAAACTACATTTAAATCAATTTTTTGAAGTAACACTCTCACCTTTTTCATAAAACTAACATATATTTTTTTTCAGGAATCCGCTCTCCAGAAACCTGAAACAAATCTTGAAAAAACTTGTTTAAGGCATCCATTCTCCCTAATCCTAAAAGAAAATTTGAATTAACTTCTTGAAATACTAAAATAAATCTTATCCTCAAACTACATTTAAATCAATTTTTTGAAGTAACACTCTCACCTTTTTCATAAAACTAAGATATATTTTTTTTCAGGAATCCACTCTCCAGAAACCTAAAACTAATCTTAAAAAACTTCTTTCAGGCATCCAATCTTCCTAATCCTAAACGAAAATTTTAATTAACTTGTATAAATAATTCAATCACATTTATCCTCAAACTACTTTTAAATCAATTTTTTCAAGTAACACTCTCACCTTTTTCATAGAACAAACATATTTTTTTTTCAGGAATCCACTCTCCAGAAACCTGAAACAAATCTTGAAAAAACTTGTTTCAGGCATCCATTCTCCCTAATCCTAAAAGAAAATTTTAATTAACTTCTTGAAATACTAAAAATAAATCTTATCCTCAAACTACTTTTAAATCAATTTTTTGAAGTAACACTCTCACCTTTTTCATAAAACTAACATATAGTTTTTTTTCAGGAATCCGCTCTCCAGAAACCTGAAACAAATCTTGAAAAAACTTGTTTAAGGCATCCATTCTCCCTAATCCTAAAAGAACATTTTAATTAACTTCTTGAAATACTAAAATAAATCTTATCCTCAAACTACATTTAAATCAATTTTTTGAAGTAACACTCTCACCTTTTTCATAAAACTAACATATATTTTTTTTCAAGAATCCACTCTCCAGAAACCTGAAACAAATCTTGAAAAAACTTGTTTAAGGCATCCATTCTCCCTAATCCTAAAAGAAAATTTTAATTAACTTCTTGAAATACTAAAAATAAATCTTATCCTCAAACTACTTTTAAATCAATTTTTTGAAGTAACACTCTCACGTTTTTCATAAAACTAACATATAGTTTTTTTTCAGGAATCCGCTCTCCAGAAACCTGAAACAAATCTTGAAAAAACTTGTTTAAGGCATCCATTCTCCCTAATCCTAAAAGAACATTTTAATTAACTTCTTGAAATACTAAAATAAATCTTATCCTCAAACTACATTTAAATCAATTTTTTGAAGTAACACTCTCACCTTTTTCATAAAACTAACATATATTTTTTTTCAGGAATCCACTCTCCAGAAACCTTAAACTAATCTTAAAAAACTTCTTTTGAGGCATCCAATCTTCCTAATCCTAAACGAAAATTTTAATTAACTTGTTGAAATTATTCAATCACATTTATCCTCAAACTACTTTTAAATCAATTTTTTCAAGTAACACTCTCACCTTTTTCATAGAACAAACATATTTTTTTTTCAGGAATCCACTCTCCAGAAACCTGAAACAAATCTTGAAAAAACTTGTTTAAGGCATCCATTCTCCCTAATCCTAAAAGAAAATGTTAATTAACTTCTTGAAATACTAAAATAAATCTTATCCTCAAACTACATTTAAATCAATTTTTTGAAGTAACACTCTCACCTTTTTCATAAAACTAAGATATATTTTTTTTCAGGAATCCACTCTCCAGAAACCTAAAACTAATCTTAAAAAACTTCTTTCAGGCATCCAATCTTCCTAATCCTAAACGAAAATTTTAATTAACTTGTTGAAATAATTCAATCACATTTATCCTCAAACTACTTTTAAATCAATTTTTTCAAGTAACACTCTCACCTTTTTCATAGAACAAACATATTTTTTTTCAGGAATCCACTCTCCATAAACTTGAAACAAATCTTGAAAAAACTTGTTTAAGGCATCCATTCTCCCTAATCCTAAAAGAAAATTTTAATTAACTTCTTGAAATACTAAAATAAATCTTATCCTCAAACTACATTTAAATCAATTTTTTGAAGTAACACTCACCTTTTTCATAAAACTAAGATATATTTTTTTTCAGGAATCCACTCTCCAGAAACCTAAAACTAATCTTAAAAAACTTCTTTCAGGCATCCAATCTTCCTAATCCTAAACGAAAATTTTAATTAACTTGTTGAAATAATTCAATCACATTTATCCTCAAACTACTTTTAAATCAACTTTTTCAAGTAACACTCTCACCTTTTTCATAGAACAAACATATTTTTTTTTCAGGAATCCACTCTCCAGAAACCTGAAACAAATCTTGAAAAAACTTGTTTAAGGCATCCATTCTCCCTAATCCTAAAAGAAAATTTTAATTAACTTCTTGAAATACTAAAATAAATCTTATCCTCAAACTACATTTAAATCAATTTTTTGAAGTAACACTCTCACCTTTTTCATAAAACTAACATATATTTTTTTTCAGGAATCCGCTCTCCAGAAACCTGAAACAAATCTTGAAAAAACTTGTTTAAGGCATCCATTCTCCCTAATCCTAAAAGAAAATTTGAATTAACTTCTTGAAATACTAAAATAAATCTTATCCTCAAACTACATTTAAATCAATTTTTTGAAGTAACACTCTCACCTTTTTCATAAAACTAAGATATATTTTTTTTCAGGAATCCACTCTCCAGAAACCTAAAACTAATCTTAAAAAACTTCTTTCAGGCATCCAATCTTCCTAATCCTAAACGAAAATTTTAATTAACTTGTATAAATAATTCAATCACATTTATCCTCAAACTACTTTTAAATCAATTTTTTCAAGTAACACTCTCACCTTTTTCATAGAACAAACATATTTTTTTTTCAGGAATCCACTCTCCAGAAACCTGAAACAAATCTTGAAAAAACTTGTTTCAGGCATCCATTCTCCCTAATCCTAAAAGAAAATTTTAATTAACTTCTTGAAATACTAAAAATAAATCTTATCCTCAAACTACTTTTAAATCAATTTTTTGAAGTAACACTCTCACCTTTTTCATAAAACTAACATATAGTTTTTTTTCAGGAATCCGCTCTCCAGAAACCTGAAACAAATCTTGAAAAAACTTGTTTAAGGCATCCATTCTCCCTAATCCTAAAAGAACATTTTAATTAACTTCTTGAAATACTAAAATAAATCTTATCCTCAAACTACATTTAAATCAATTTTTTGAAGTAACACTCTCACCTTTTTCATAAAACTAACATATATTTTTTTTCAAGAATCCACTCTCCAGAAACCTGAAACAAATCTTGAAAAAACTTGTTTAAGGCATCCATTCTCCCTAATCCTAAAAGAAAATTTTAATTAACTTCTTGAAATACTAAAAATAAATCTTATCCTCAAACTACTTTTAAATCAATTTTTTGAAGTAACACTCTCACGTTTTTCATAAAACTAACATATAGTTTTTTTTCAGGAATCCGCTCTCCAGAATCCTGAAACAAATCTTGAAAAAACTTGTTTAAGGCATCCATTCTCCCTAATCCTAAAAGAACATTTTATTAACTTCTTGAAATACTAAAATAAATCTTATCCTCAAACTACATTTAAATCAATTTTTTGAAGTAACACTCTCACCTTTTTCATAAAACTAACATATATTTTTTTTCAGGAATCCACTCTCCAGAAACCTTAAACTAATCTTAAAAAACTTCTTTTGAGGCATCCAATCTTCCTAATCCTAAACGAAAATTTTAATTAACTTGTTGAAATTATTCAATCACATTTATCCTCAAACTACTTTTAAATCAATTTTTTCAAGTAACACTCTCACCTTTTTCATAGAACAAACATATTTTTTTTTCAGGAATCCACTCTCCAGAAACCTGAAACAAATCTTGAAAAAACTTGTTTAAGGCATCCATTCTCCCTAATCCTAAAAGAAAATTTTAATTAACTTCTTGAAATACTAAAAATAAATCTTATCCTCAAACTACTTTTAAATCAATTTTTTGAAGTAACACTCTCACCTTTTTCATAAAACTAACATATAGTTTTTTTTCAGGAATCCGCTCTCCAGAAACCTGAAACAAATCTTGAAAAAACTTGTTTAAGGCATCCATTCTCCCTAATCCTAAAAAAACATTTTAATTAACTTCTTGAAATACTAAAACAAATCTTATCCTCAAACTACATTTAAATCAATTTTTTGAAGTAACACTCTCACCTTTTTCATAAAACTAACATATATTTTTTTTCAGGAATCCACTCTCCAGAAACCTTAATCTAATCTTAAAAAACTTCTTTTGAGGCATCCAATCTTCCTAATCCTAAACGAAAATTTTAATTAACTTGTTGAAATTATTCAATCACATTTATCCTCAAACTACTTTTAAATCAATTTTTTCAAGTAACACTCTCACCTTTTTCATAGAACAAACATATTTTTTTTTCAGGAATCCACTCTCCAGAAACCTGAAACAAATCTTGAAAAAACTTGTTTAAGGCATCCATTCTCCCTAATCCTAAAAGAACATTTTAATTAACTTCTTGAAATACTAAAATAAATCTTATCCTCAAACTACATTTAAATCAATTTTTTGAAGTAACACTCTCACCTTTTTCATAAAACTAAGATATATTTTTTTTCAGGAATCCACTCTCCAGAAACCTAAAACTAATCTTAAAAAACTTCTTTCAGGCATCCAATCTTCCTAATCCTAAACGAAAATTTTAATTAACTTGTTGAAATAATTCAATCACATTTATCCTCAAACTACTTTTAAATCAATTTTTTCAAGTAACACTCTCACCTTTTTCATAGAACAAACATATTTTTTTTCAGGAATCCACTCTCCATAAACTTGAAACAAATCTTGAAAAAACTTGTTTAAGGCATCCATTCTCCCTAATCCTAAAAGAACATTTTAATTAACTTCTTGAAATACTAAAATAAATCTTATCCTCAAACTACATTTAAATCAATTTTTTGAAGTAACACTCTCACCTTTTTCATAAAACTAAGATATATTTTTTTTCAGGAATCCACTCTCCAGAAACCTAAAACTAATCTTAAAAAACTTCTTTCAGGCATCCAATCTTCCTAATCCTAAACGAAAATTTTAATTAACTTGTTGAAATAATTCAATCACATTTATCCTCAAACTACTTTTAAATCAACTTTTTCAAGTAACACTCTCACCTTTTTCATAGAACAAACATATTTTTTTTTCAGGAATCCACTCTCCAGAAACCTGAAACAAATCTTGAAAAAACTTGTTTAAGGCATCCATTCTCCCTAATCCTAAAAGAAAATTTTAATTAACTTCTTGAAATACTAAAATAAATCTTATCCTCAAACTACATTTAAATCAATTTTTTGAAGTAACACTCTCACCTTTTTCATAAAACTAACATATATTTTTTTTCAGGAATCCGCTCTCCAGAAACCTGAAACAAATCTTGAAAAAACTTGTTTAAGGCATCCATTCTCCCTAATCCTAAAAGAAAATTTGAATTAACTTCTTGAAATACTAAAATAAATCTTATCCTCAAACTACATTTAAATCAATTTTTTGAAGTAACACTCTCACCTTTTTCATAAAACTAAGATATATTTTTTTTCAGGAATCCACTCTCCAGAAACCTAAAACTAATCTTAAAAAACTTCTTTCAGGCATCCAATCTTCCTAATCCTAAACGAAAATTTTAATTAACTTGTATAAATAATTCAATCACATTTATCCTCAAACTACTTTTAAATCAATTTTTTCAAGTAACACTCTCACCTTTTTCATAGAACAAACATATTTTTTTTTCAGGAATCCACTCTCCAGAAACCTGAAACAAATCTTGAAAAAACTTGTTTCAGGCATCCATTCTCCCTAATCCTAAAAGAAAATTTTAATTAACTTCTTGAAATACTAAAAATAAATCTTATCCTCAAACTACTTTTAAATAAATTTTTTGAAGTAACACTCTCACCTTTTTCATAAAACTAACATATAGTTTTTTTTCAGGAATCCGCTCTCCAGAAACCTGAAAGAAATCTTGAAAAAACTTGTTTAAGGCATCCATTCTCCCTAATCCTAAAAGAACATTTTAATTAACTTCTTGAAATACTAAAATAAATCTTATCCTCAAACTACATTTAAATCAATTTTTTGAAGTAACACTCTCACCTTTTTCATAAAACTAACATATATTTTTTTTCAAGAATCCACTCTCCAGAAACCTGAAACAAATCTTGAAAAAACTTGTTTAAGGCATCCATTCTCCCTAATCCTAAAAGAAAATTTTAATTAACTTCTTGAAATACTAAAAATAAATCTTATCCTCAAACTACTTTTAAATCAATTTTTTGAAGTAACACTCTCACGTTTTTCATAAAACTAACATATAGTTTTTTTTCAGGAATCCGCTCTCCAGAATCCTGAAACAAATCTTGAAAAAACTTGTTTAAGGCATCCATTCTCCCTAATCCTAAAAGAACATTTTATTAACTTCTTGAAATACTAAAATAAATCTTATCCTCAAACTACATTTAAATCAATTTTTTGAAGTAACACTCTCACCTTTTTCATAAAACTAACATATATTTTTTTTCAGGAATCCACTCTCCAGAAACCTTAAACTAATCTTAAAAAACTTCTTTTGAGGCATCCAATCTTCCTAATCCTAAACGAAAATTTTAATTAACTTGTTGAAATTATTCAATCACATTTATCCTCAAACTACTTTTAAATCAATTTTTTCAAGTAACACTCTCACCTTTTTCATAGAACAAACATATTTTTTTTTCAGGAATCCACTCTCCAGAAACCTGAAACAAATCTTGAAAAAACTTGTTTAAGGCATCCATTCTCCCTAATCCTAAAAGAAAATTTTAATTAACTTCTTGAAATACTAAAAATAAATCTTATCCTCAAACTACTTTTAAATCAATTTTTTGAAGTAACACTCTCACCTTTTTCATAAAACTAACATATAGTTTTTTTTCAGGAATCCGCTCTCCAGAAACCTGAAACAAATCTTGAAAAAACTTGTTTAAGGCATCCATTCTCCCTAATCCTAAAAAAACATTTTAATTAACTTCTTGAAATACTAAAACAAATCTTATCCTCAAACTACATTTAAATCAATTTTTTGAAGTAACACTCTCACCTTTTTCATAAAACTAACATATATTTTTTTTCAGGAATCCACTCTCCAGAAACCTTAATCTAATCTTAAAAAACTTCTTTTGAGGCATCCAATCTTCCTAATCCTAAACGAAAATTTTAATTAACTTGTTGAAATTATTCAATCACATTTATCCTCAAACTACTTTTAAATCAATTTTTTCAAGTAACACTCTCACCTTTTTCATAGAACAAACATATTTTTTTTTCAGGAATCCACTCTCCAGAAACCTGAAACAAATCTTGAAAAAACTTGTTTAAGGCATCCATTCTCCCTAATCCTAAAAGAACATTTTAATTAACTTCTTGAAATACTAAAATAAATCTTATCCTCAAACTACATTTAAATCAATTTTTTGAAGTAACACTCGCACCTTTTTCATTAAACTAACATATATTTTTTTTCAGGAATCCACTCTCCAGAAACCTAAAACTAATCTTAAAAAACTTATTTCAAGCATTCCAATCTTCCTAATCCTAAACGAAAATTTTAATTAACTTGTTGAAATAATTCAATCACATTTATCCTCAAACTACGTTTAAATCAACTTTTTGAAGTAACACTCTCACCTTTTTCATAGAACAAACATATTTTTTTTTCAGGAATCCACTCTCCAGAAACCTGAAACAAATCTTGAAAAAACTTGTTTAAGGCATCCATTCTCCCTAATCCTAAAAGAAAATTTTAATTAACTTCTTGAAATACTAAAAAAAATCTTATCCTCAAACTACATTTAAATCAATTTTTTGAAGTAACACTCTCACCTTTTTCATAAAACTAACATATATTTTTTTTCAGGAATCCACTCTCCAGAAACCTAAAACTAATCTTAAAAAACTTCTTTCAGGCACCCAATCTTCCTAATCCTAAACGAAAATTTTAATTAACTTGTTGAAATAATTCAATCACATTTATCCTCAAACTACTTTTAAATCAATTTTTTCAAGTAACACTCTCACCTTTTTCATAGAACAAACATATTTTTTTTTCAGGAATCCACTCTCCAGAAACCTGAAACAAATCTTGAAAAAACTTGTTTAAGGCATCCATTCTCCCTAATCCTAAAAGAAAATTTTAATTAACTTCTTGAAATACTAAAATAAATCTTATCCTCAAACTACATTTAAATCAATTTTTTGAAGTAACACTCTCACCTTTTTCATAAAACTAAGATATATTTTTTTTCAGGAATCCACTCTCCAGAAACCTAAAACTAATCTTAAAAAACTTCTTTCAGGCATCCAATCTTCCTAATCCTAAACGAAAATTTTAATTAACTTGTTGAAATAATTCAATCACATTTATCCTCAAACTACTTTTAAATCAATTTTTTCAAGTAACACTCTCACCTTTTTCATAGAACAAACATATTTTTTTTTCAGGAATCCACTCTCCAGAAACCTGAAACAAATCTTGAAAAAACTTGTTAAAGGCATCCATTCTCCCTAATCCTAAAAGAACATTTTAATTAACTTTTTGAAATACTAAAAAAAATCTTATCCTCAAACTACATTTAAATCAATTTTTTGAAGTAACACTCTCACCTTTTTCATAAAACTAACATATATTTTTTTCAGGAATCCACTCTCCAGAAACCTAAAACTAATCTTAAAAAACTTATTTCAAGCATTCCAATCTTCCTAATCCTAAACGAAAATTTTAATTAACTTGTTGAAATAATTCAATCACATTTATCCTCAAACTACGTTTAAATCAATTTTTTGAAGTAACACTCTCACCTTTTTCATAGAACAAACATATTTTTTTTCAGGAATCCACTCTCCATAAACTTGAAACAAATCTTGAAAAAACTTGTTTAAGGCATCCATTCTCCCTAATCCTAAAAGAAAATTTTAATTAACTTCTTGAAATACTAAAATAAATCTTATCCTCAAACTACATTTAAATCAATTTTTTGAAGTAACACTCACCTTTTTCATAAAACTAAGATATATTTTTTTTCAGGAATCCACTCTCCAGAAACCTAAAACTAATCTTAAAAAACTTCTTTCAGGCATCCAATCTTCCTAATCCTAAACGAAAATTTTAATTAACTTGTTGAAATAATTCAATCACATTTATCCTCAAACTACTTTTAAATCAATTTTTTCAAGTAACACTCTCACCTTTTTCATAGAACAAACATATTTTTTTTTCAGGAATCCACTCTCCAGAAACCTGAAACAAATCTTGAAAAAACTTGTTTAAGGCATCCATTCTCCCTAATCCTAAAAGAAAATTTTAATTAACTTCTTGAAATACTAAAATAAATCTTATCCTCAAACTACATTTAAATCAATTTTTTGAAGTAACACTCTCACCTTTTTCATAAAACTAACATATATTTTTTTTCAGGAATCCGCTCTCCAGAAACCTGAAACAAATCTTGAAAAAACTTGTTTAAGGCATCCATTCTCCCTAATCCTAAAAGAAAATTTGAATTAACTTCTTGAAATACTAAAATAAATCTTATCCTCAAACTACATTTAAATCAATTTTTTGAAGTAACACTCTCACCTTTTTCATAAAACTAAGATATATTTTTTTTCAGGAATCCACTCTCCAGAAACCTAAAACTAATCTTAAAAAACTTCTTTCAGGCATCCAATCTTCCTAATCCTAAACGAAAATTTTAATTAACTTGTATAAATAATTCAATCACATTTATCCTCAAACTACTTTTAAATCAATTTTTTCAAGTAACACTCTCACCTTTTTCATAGAACAAACATATTTTTTTTTCAGGAATCCACTCTCCAGAAACCTAAAACAAATCTTGAAAAAACTTGTTTCAGGCATCCATTCTCCCTAATCCTAAAAGAAAATTTTAATTAACTTCTTGAAATACTAAAAATAAATCTTATCCTCAAACTACTTTTAAATCAATTTTTTGAAGTAACACTCTCACCTTTTTCATAAAACTAACATATAGTTTTTTTTCAGGAATCCGCTCTCCAGAAACCTGAAACAAATCTTGAAAAAACTTGTTTAAGGCATCCATTCTCCCTAATCCTAAAAGAACATTTTAATTAACTTCTTGAAATACTAAAATAAATCTTATCCTCAAACTACATTTAAATCAATTTTTTGAAGTAACACTCTCACCTTTTTCATAAAACTAACATATATTTTTTTTCAAGAATCCACTCTCCAGAAACCTGAAACAAATCTTGAAAAAACTTGTTTAAGGCATCCATTCTCCCTAATCCTAAAAGAAAATTTTAATTAACTTCTTGAAATACTAAAAATAAATCTTATCCTCAAACTACTTTTAAATCAATTTTTTGAAGTAACACTCTCACGTTTTTCATAAAACTAACATATAGTTTTTTTTCAGGAATCCGCTCTCCAGAAACCTGAAACAAATCTTGAAAAAACTTGTTTAAGGCATCCATTCTCCCTAATCCTAAAAGAACATTTTAATTAACTTCTTGAAATACTAAAATAAATCTTATCCTCAAACTACATTTAAATCAATTTTTTGAAGTAACACTCTCACCTTTTTCATAAAACTAACATATATTTTTTTTCAGGAATCCACTCTCCAGAAACCTTAAACTAATCTTAAAAAACTTCTTTTGAGGCATCCAATCTTCCTAATCCTAAACGAAAATTTTAATTAACTTGTTGAAATTATTCAATCACATTTATCCTCAAACTACTTTTAAATCAATTTTTTCAAGTAACACTCTCACCTTTTTCATAGAACAAACATATTTTTTTCAGGAATCCACTCTCCAGAAACCTGAAACAAATCTTGAAAAAACTTGTTTAAGGCATCCATTCTCCCTAATCCTAAAAGAAAATGTTAATTAACTTCTTGAAATACTAAAATAAATCTTATCCTCAAACTACATTTAAATCAATTTTTTGAAGTAACACTCTCACCTTTTTCATAAAACTAAGATATATTTTTTTTCAGGAATCCACTCTCCAGAAACCTAAAACTAATCTTAAAAAACTTCTTTCAGGCATCCAATCTTCCTAATCCTAAACGAAAATTTTAATTAACTTGTTGAAATAATTCAATCACATTTATCCTCAAACTACTTTTAAATCAATTTTTTCAAGTAACACTCTCACCTTTTTCATAGAACAAACATATTTTTTTTCAGGAATCCACTCTCCATAAACTTGAAACAAATCTTGAAAAAACTTGTTTAAGGCATCCATTCTCCCTAATCCTAAAAGAAAATTTTAATTAACTTCTTGAAATACTAAAATAAATCTTATCCTCAAACTACATTTAAATCAATTTTTTGAAGTAACACTCACCTTTTTCATAAAACTAAGATATATTTTTTTTCAGGAATCCACTCTCCAGAAACCTAAAACTAATCTTAAAAAACTTCTTTCAGGCATCCAATCTTCCTAATCCTAAACGAAAATTTTAATTAACTTGTTGAAATAATTCAATCACATTTATCCTCAAACTACTTTTAAATCAACTTTTTCAAGTAACACTCTCACCTTTTTCATAGAACAAACATATTTTTTTTTCAGGAATCCACTCTCCAGAAACCTGAAACAAATCTTGAAAAAACTTGTTTAAGGCATCCATTCTCCCTAATCCTAAAAGAAAATTTTAATTAACTTCTTGAAATACTAAAATAAATCTTATCCTCAAACTACATTTAAATCAATTTTTTGAAGTAACACTCTCACCTTTTTCATAAAACTAACATATATTTTTTTTCAGGAATCCGCTCTCCAGAAACCTGAAACAAATCTTGAAAAAACTTGTTTAAGGCATCCATTCTCCCTAATCCTAAAAGAAAATTTGAATTAACTTCTTGAAATACTAAAATAAATCTTATCCTCAAACTACATTTAAATCAATTTTTTGAAGTAACACTCTCACCTTTTTCATAAAACTAAGATATATTTTTTTTCAGGAATCCACTCTCCAGAAACCTAAAACTAATCTTAAAAAACTTCTTTCAGGCATCCAATCTTCCTAATCCTAAACGAAAATTTTAATTAACTTGTATAAATAATTCAATCACATTTATCCTCAAACTACTTTTAAATCAATTTTTTCAAGTAACACTCTCACCTTTTTCATAGAACAAACATATTTTTTTTTCAGGAATCCACTCTCCAGAAACCTGAAACAAATCTTGAAAAAACTTGTTTCAGGCATCCATTCTCCCTAATCCTAAAAGAAAATTTTAATTAACTTCTTGAAATACTAAAAATAAATCTTATCCTCAAACTACTTTTAAATCAATTTTTTAAAGTAACACTCTCACCTTTTTCATAAAACTAACATATAGTTTTTTTTCAGGAATCCGCTCTCCAGAAACCTGAAACAAATCTTGAAAAAACTTGTTTAAGGCATCCATTCTCCCTAATCCTAAAAGAAAATTTTAATTAACTTCTTGAAATACTAAAATAAATCTTATCCTCAAACTACATTTAAATCAATTTTTTGAAGTAACACTCACCTTTTTCATAAAACTAAGATATATTTTTTTTCAGGAATCCACTCTCCAGAAACCTAAAACTAATCTTAAAAAACTTCTTTCAGGCATCCAATCTTCCTAATCCTAAACGAAAATTTTAATTAACTTGTTGAAATAATTCAATCACATTTATCCTCAAACTACTTTTAAATCAATTTTTTCAAGTAACACTCTCACCTTTTTCATAGAACAAACATATTTTTTTTTCAGGAATCCACTCTCCAGAAACCTGAAACAAATCTTGAAAAAACTTGTTTAAGGCATCCATTCTCCCTAATCCTAAAAGAACATTTTAATTAACTTCTTGAAATACTAAAATAAATCTTATCCTCAAACTACATTTAAATCAATTTTTTGAAGTAACACTCTCACCTTTTTCATAAAACTAACATATATTTTTTTTCAAGAATCCACTCTCCAGAAACCTGAAACAAATCTTGAAAAAACTTGTTTAAGGCATCCATTCTCCCTAATCCTAAAAGAAAATTTTAATTAACTTCTTGAAATACTAAAAATAAATCTTATCCTCAAACTACTTTTAAATCAATTTTTTGAAGTAACACTCTCACCTTTTTCATAAAACTAAGATATATTTTTTTTCAGGAATCCACTCTCCAGAAACCTAAAACTAATCTTAAAAAACTTCTTTCAGGCATCCAATCTTCCTAATCCTAAACGAAAATTTTAATTAACTTGTTGAAATAATTCAATCACATTTATCCTCAAACTACTTTTAAATCAATTTTTTCAAGTAACACTCTCACCTTTTTCATAGAACAAACATATGTTTTTTTCAGGAATCCACTCTCCAGAAACCTGAAACAAATCTTGAAAAAACTTGTTTAAGGCATCCATTCTCCCTAATCCTAATAGAAAATTTTAATTAACTTCTTGAAATACTAAAATAAATCTTATCCTCAAACTACATTTAAATCAATTTTTTGAAGTAACACTCTCACCTTTTTCATAAAACTAACATAACATTTTTTTTTCAGGAATCCGCTCTCCAGAAACCTGAAACAAATCTTGAAAAAACTTGTTTAAGGCATCCATTCTCCCTAATCCTAAAAGAAAATTTGAATTAACTTCTTGAAATACTAAAATACATCTTATCCTCAAACTACATTTAAATCAATTTTTTGAAGTAACACTCTCACCTTTTTCATAAAACTAAGATATATTTTTTTTCAGGAATCCACTCTCCAGAAACCTAAAACTAATCTTAAAAAACTTCTTTCAGGCATCCAATCTTCCTAATCCTAAACGAAAATTTTAATTAACTTGTTGAAATAATTCAATCACATTTATCCTCAAACTACTTTTAAATCAATTTTTTCAAGTAACACTCTCACCTTTTTCATAGAACAAACATATTTTTTTTTCAGGAATCCACTCTCCAGAAACCTGAAACAAATCTTGAAAAAAACCTGTTTAAGGCATCCATTCTCCCTAATCCTAAAAGAAAATTTTAATTAACTTCTTGAAATACTAAAATAAATCTTATCCTCAAACTACATTTAAATCAATTTTTTGAAGTAACACTCTCACCTTTTTCATAAAACTAAGATATATTTTTTTTCAGGAATCCACTCTCCAGAAACCTAAAACTAATCTTAAAAAACTTCTTTCAGGCATCCAATCTTCCTAATCCTAAACGAAAATTTTAATTAACTTGTTGAAATAATTCAATCACATTTATCCTCAAACTACTTTTAAATCAATTTTTTCAAGTAACACTCTCACCTTTTTCATAGAACAAACATATTTTTTTTTCAGGAATCCACTCTCCAGAAACCTGAAACAAATCTTGAAAAAACTTGTTTAAGGCATCCGTTCTCCCTAATCCTAAAAGAAAATTTTAATTATCTTCTTGAAATACTAAAATAAATCTTATCCTCAAACTACATTTAAATCAATTTTTTGAAGTAACACTCTCACCTTTTTCATAAAACTAACATATATTTTTTTTCAGGAACCCGCTCTCCAGAAACCTGAAACAAATCTTGAAAAAACTTGTTTAAGGCATCCATTCTCCCTAATCCTAAAAGAACATTTTATTTAACTTCTTGAAATACTAAAATAAATCTTATCCTCAAACTACATTTAAATCAATTTTTTGAAGTACCACTCGCACCTTTTTCATTAAACTAACATATATTTTTTTTCAGGAATCCACTCTCCAGAAACCTAAAACTAATCTAAAAAAACTTCTTTCAGGCATCCAATCTTCCTAATCCTAAACGAAAATTTTAATTAACTTGTTGAAATAATTCAATCACATTTATCCTGAAACTACTTTTAAATCAATTTTTTGAAGTAACACTCTCACCTTTTTCATAGAACAAACTTATTTTTTTTTCAGGAATCCACTCTCCATAAACCTGAAACTAATCTTGAAAAAACTTGTGTAAGGCATCCATTCTCCCTAATCCTAAAAGAAAATTTTAATTAACTTGTTGAAATAATGCAATCAACCTTATTCTCAAACTACATTTAAATCAATTTTTTGAAGTAACACACTCACCTTTTTCATAAAATGAACATATTTTGTTTTCACGAATCCACTCTCCAGAAACCTAAAACAAATCTTGAAAAAACTTGTTTAAGGCATCCATTCTCCCTAATCCTAAAAGAAAATTTTAATTAACTTCTTGAAATACTAAAAAAATCTAATCCTCAAACTACATTTAAATCAATTTTTTGAAGTAACACTCTCACCTTTTTCATAGAACAAACATATTTTTTTTTCAGGAATCCACTCTCCAGAAACCTGAAACAAATCTTGAAAAAACTTGTTTAAGGCATCCATTCTCCCTAATCCTAAAAGAAAATTTTAATTAACTTCTTGAAATACTAAAAAAAATCTTATCCTCAAACTACATTTAAATCAATTTTTTGAAGTAACACTCTCACCTTTTTCATAAAACTAACATATATTTTTTTTCAGGAATCCACTCTCCAGAAACCTAAAACTAATCTTAAAAAACTTCTTTCAGGCATCCAATCTTCCTAATCCTAAACGAAAATTTTAATTAACTTGTTGAAATAATTCAATCACATTTATCCTCAAACTACTTTTAAATCAATTTTTTCAAGTAACACTCTCACCTTTTTCATAGAACAAACATATTTTTTTTTCAGGAATCCACTCTCCAGAAACCTGAAACAAATCTTGAAAAAACTTGTTTAAGGCATCCATTCTCCCTAATCCTAAAAGAAAATTTTAATTAACTTCTTGAAATACTAAAAAAAATCTTATCCTCAAACTACATTTAAATCAATTTTTTGAAGTAACACTCTCACCTTTTTCATAAAACTAACATATATTTTTTTTCAGGAATCCACTCTCCAGAAACCTAAAACTAATCTTAAAAAACTTCTTTCAGGCATCCAATCTTCCTGATCCTAAACGAAAATTTTAATTAACTTGTTGAAATAATTCAATCACATTTATCCTCAAATTACTTTTAAATCAATTTTTTCAAGTAACACTCTCACCTTTTTCATAGAACAAACATATTTGTTTTTTCAGGAATCCACTCTCCAGAAACCTGAAAAAATCTTGAAAAAACTTGTTTAAGGCATCCATTCTCCCTAATCCTAAAAGAAAATTTTAATTAACTTCTTGAAATACTAAAATAAATCTTATCCTCAAACTACATTTAAATCAATTTTTTGAAGTAACACTCTCACCTTTTTCATAAAACTAACATATATTTTTTTTCAGGAATCCGCTCTCCAGAAACCTGAAACAAATCTTGAAAAAACTTGTTTAAGGCATCCATTCTCCCTAATCCTAAAAGAAAATTTTAATTAACTTCTTGAAATACTAAAAAAAATCTTATCCTCAAACTACATTTAAATCAATTTTTTGAAGTAACACTCTCACCTTTTTCATAAAACTAACATATATTTTTTTTCAGGAATCCACTCTCCAGAAACCTAAAACTAATCTTAAAAAACTTCTTTCAGGCATCCAATCTTCCTAATCCTAAACGAAAATTTTAATTAACTTGTTGAAATAATTCAATCACATTTATCCTCAAACTACTTTTAAATCAATTTTTTCAAGTAACACTCTCACCTTTTTCATAGAACAAACATATTTTTTTTTCAGGAATCCACTCTCCAGAAACCTGAAACAAATCTTGAAAAAACTTGTTTAAGGCATCCATTCTCCCTAATCCTAAAAGAAAATTTTAATTAACTTCTTGAAATACTAAAAAAAATCTTATCCTCAAACTACATTTAAATCAATTTTTTGAAGTAACACTCTCACCTTTTTCATAAAACTAACATATATTTTTTTTCAGGAATCCACTCTCCAGAAACCTAAAACTAATCTTAAAAAACTTCTTTCAGGCATCCAATCTTCCTGATCCTAAACGAAAATTTTAATTAACTTGTTGAAATAATTCAATCACATTTATCCTCAAATTACTTTTAAATCAATTTTTTCAAGTAACACTCTCACCTTTTTCATAGAACAAACATATATTTTTTTTCAGGAATCCGCTCTCCAGAAACCTGAAACAAATCTTGAAAAAACTTGTTTAAGGCATCCATTCTCCCTAATCCTAAAAGAAAATTTTAATTAACTTCTTGAAATACTAAAAAAAATCTTATCCTCAAACTACATTTAAATCAATTTTTTGAAGTAACACTCTCACCTTTTTCATAAAACTAACATATATTTTTTTTCAGGAATCCACTCTCCAGAAACCTAAAACTAATCTTAAAAAACTTCTTTCAGGCATCCAATCTTCCTAATCCTAAACGAAAATTTTAATTAACTTGTTGAAATAATTCAATCACATTTATCCTCAAACTACTTTTAAATCAATTTTTTCAAGTAACACTCTCACCTTTTTCATAGAACAAACATATTTTTTTTTCAGGAATCCACTCTCCAGAAACCTGAAACAAATCTTGAAAAAACTTGTTTAAGGCATCCATTCTCCCTAATCCTAAAAGAAAATTTTAATTAACTTCTTGAAATACTAAAAAAAATCTTATCCTCAAACTACATTTAAATCAATTTTTTGAAGTAACACTCTCACCTTTTTCATAAAACTAACATATATTTTTTTTCAGGAATCCACTCTCCAGAAACCTAAAACTAATCTTAAAAAACTTCTTTCAGGCATCCAATCTTCCTGATCCTAAACGAAAATTTTAATTAACTTGTTGAAATAATTCAATCACATTTATCCTCAAATTACTTTTAAATCAATTTTTTCAAGTAACACTCTCACCTTTTTCATAGAACAAACATATTTGTTTTTTCAGGAATCCACTCTCCAGAAACCTGAAAAAATCTTGAAAAAACTTGTTTAAGGCATCCATTCTCCCTAATCCTAAAAGAAAATTTTAATTAACTTCTTGAAATACTAAAATAAATCTTATCCTCAAACTACATTTAAATCAATTTTTTGAAGTAACACTCTCACCTTTTTCATAAAACTAACATATATTTTTTTTCAGGAATCCGCTCTCCAGAAACCTGAAACAAATCTTGAAAAAACTTGTTTAAGGCATCCATTCTCCCTAATCCTAAAAGAACATTTTAATTAACTTCTTGAAATACTAAAATAAATCTTATCCTCAAACTACATTTAAATCAATTTTTTGAAGTAACACTCGCACCTTTTTCATTAAACTAACATATATTTTTTTTCAGGAATCCACTCTCCAGAAACCTAAAACTAATCTAAAAAAACTTCTTTCAGGCATCCAATCTTCCTAATCCTAAACGAAAATTTTAATTAACTTGTTGAAATAATTCAATCACATTTATCCTCAAACTACTTTTAAATCAATTTTTTGAAGTAACACTCTCACCTTTTTCATAGAACAAACTTTTTTTTTTTTCAGGAATCCACTCTCCATAAACCTGAAACTAATCTTGAAAAAACTTGTGTAAGGCATCCATTCTCCTAATCCTAAAAGAAAATGTTAATTAACTTGTTGAAATAATGCAATCAACCTTATTCTCAAACTACATTTAAATCAATTTTTTGAAGTAACACACTCACCTTTTTCATAAAATGAACATATTTTGTTTTCACGAATCCACTCTCCAGAAACCTAAAACAAATCTTGAAAAAACTTCTTTAAGGCATCCATTCTCCCTAATCCTAAAAGAAAATGTTAATTAACTTCTTGAAATACTAAAAAAATCTAATCCTCAAACTACATTTAAATCAATTTTTTGAAGTAACACTCTCACCTTTTTCATAAAACTAACATATATTTTTTTTCAGGAATCCACTCTCCAGAAACCTAAAACTAATCTTAAAAAACTTATTTCAAGCATTCCAATCTTCCTAATCCTAAACGAAAATTTTAATTAACTTGTTGAAATAATTCAATCACATTTATCCTCAAACTACGTTTAAATCAATTTTTTGAAGTAACACTCTCACCTTTTTCATAGAACAAACATATTTTTTTTTCAGGAATCCACTCTCCAGAAACCTGAAAGAAATCTTGAAAAAACTTGTTTAAGGCATCCATTCTCCCTAATCCTAAAAGAAAATTTTAATTAACTTCTTGAAATACTAAAAAAAATCTTATCCTCAAACTACATTTAAATCAATTTTTTGAAGTAACACTCTCACCTTTTTCATAAAACTAACATATATTTTTTTTCAGGAATCCACTCTCCAGAAACCTAAAACTAATCTTAAAAAACTTCTTTCAGGCATCCAATCTTCCTAATCCTAAACGAAAATTTTAATTAACTTGTTGAAATAATTCAATCACATTTATCCTCAAACTACTTTTAAATCAATTTTTTCAAGTAACACTCTCACCTTTTTCATAGAACAAACATATTTTTTTTTCAGGAATCCACTTTCCAGAAACCTGAAACAAATCTTGAAAAAACTTGTTTAAGGCATCCATTCTCCCTAATCCTAAAAGAAAATTTTAATTAACTTCTTGAAATACTAAAAAAAATCTTATCCTCAAACTACATTTAAATCAATTTTTTGAAGTAACACTCTCACCTTTTTCATAAAACTAACATATTTTTTTTCAGGAACCCGCTCTCCAGAAACCTGAAACAAATCTTGAAAAAACTTGTTTAAGGCATCCATTCTCCCTAATCCTAAAAGAACATTTTATTTAACTTCTTGAAATACTAAAATAAATCTTATCCTCAAACTACATTTAAATCAATTTTTTGAAGTACCACTCGCACCTTTTTCATTAAACTAACATATATTTTTTTTCAGGAATCCACTCTCCAGAAACCTAAAACTAATCTAAAAAAACTTCTTTCAGGCATCCAATCTTCCTAATCCTAAACGAAAATTTTAATTAACTTGTTGAAATAATTCAATCACATTTATCCTGAAACTACTTTTAAATCAATTTTTTGAAGTAACACTCTCACCTTTTTCATAGAACAAACTTATTTTTTTTTCAGGAATCCACTCTCCATAAACCTGAAACTAATCTTGAAAAAACTTGTGTAAGGCATCCATTCTCCCTAATCCTAAAAGAAAATTTTAATTAACTTGTTGAAATAATGCAATCAACCTTATTCTCAAACTACATTTAAATCAATTTTTTGAAGTAACACACTCACCTTTTTCATAAAATGAACATATTTTGTTTTCACGAATCCACTCTCCAGAAACCTAAAACAAATCTTGAAAAAACTTGTTTAAGGCATCCATTCTCCCTAATCCTAAAAGAAAATTTTAATTAACTTCTTGAAATACTAAAAAAATCTAATCCTCAAACTACATTTAAATCAATTTTTTGAAGTAACACTCTCACCTTTTTCATAGAACAAACATATTTTTTTTTCAGGAATCCACTCTCCAGAAACCTGAAACAAATCTTGAAAAAACTTGTTTAAGGCATCCATTCTCCCTAATCCTAAAAGAAAATTTTAATTAACTTCTTGAAATACTAAAAAAAATCTTATCCTCAAACTACATTTAAATCAATTTTTTGAAGTAACACTCTCACCTTTTTCATAAAACTAACATATATTTTTTTTCAGGAATCCACTCTCCAGAAACCTAAAACTAATCTTAAAAAACTTCTTTCAGGCATCCAATCTTCCTAATCCTAAACGAAAATTTTAATTAACTTGTTGAAATAATTCAATCACATTTATCCTCAAACTACTTTTAAATCAATTTTTTCAAGTAACACTCTCACCTTTTTCATAGAACAAACATATTTTTTTTTCAGGAATCCACTCTCCAGAAACCTGAAACAAATCTTGAAAAAACTTGTTTAAGGCATCCATTCTCCCTAATCCTAAAAGAAAATTTTAATTAACTTCTTGAAATACTTAAAAAAATCTTATCCTCAAACTACATTTAAATCAATTTTTTGAAGTAACACTCTCACCTTTTTCATAAAACTAACATATATTTTTTTTCAGGAATCCACTCTCCAGAAACCTAAAACTAATCTTAAAAAACTTCTTTCAGGCATCCAATCTTCCTGATCCTAAACGAAAATTTTAATTAACTTGTTGAAATAATTCAATCACATTTATCCTCAAATTACTTTTAAATCAATTTTTTCAAGTAACACTCTCACCTTTTTCATAGAACAAACATATTTGTTTTTTCAGGAATCCACTCTCCAGAAACCTGAAAAAATCTTGAAAAAACTTGTTTAAGGCATCCATTCTCCCTAATCCTAAAAGAAAATTTTAATTAACTTCTTGAAATACTAAAATAAATCTTATCCTCAAACTACATTTAAATCAATTTTTTGAAGTAACACTCTCACCTTTTTCATAAAACTAACATATATTTTTTTTCAGGAATCCGCTCTCCAGAAACCTGAAACAAATCTTGAAAAAACTTGTTTAAGGCATCCATTCTCCCTAATCCTAAAAGAAAATTTTAATTAACTTCTTGAAATACTAAAAAAAATCTTATCCTCAAACTACATTTAAATCAATTTTTTGAAGTAACACTCTCACCTTTTTCATAAAACTAACATATATTTTTTTTCAGGAATCCACTCTCCAGAAACCTAAAACTAATCTTAAAAAACTTCTTTCAGGCATCCAATCTTCCTAATCCTAAACGAAAATTTTAATTAACTTGTTGAAATAATTCAATCACATTTATCCTCAAACTACTTTTAAATCAATTTTTTCAAGTAACACTCTCACCTTTTTCATAGAACAAACATATTTTTTTTTCAGGAATCCACTCTCCAGAAACCTGAAACAAATCTTGAAAAAACTTGTTTAAGGCATCCATTCTCCCTAATCCTAAAAGAAAATTTTAATTAACTTCTTGAAATACTAAAAAAAATCTTATCCTCAAACTACATTTAAATCAATTTTTTGAAGTAACACTCTCACCTTTTTCATAAAACTAACATATATTTTTTTTCAGGAATCCACTCTCCAGAAACCTAAAACTAATCTTAAAAAACTTCTTTCAGGCATCCAATCTTCCTGATCCTAAACGAAAATTTTAATTAACTTGTTGAAATAATTCAATCACATTTATCCTCAAATTACTTTTAAATCAATTTTTTCAAGTAACACTCTCACCTTTTTCATAGAACAAACATATTTGTTTTTTCAGGAATCCACTCTCCAGAAACCTGAAAAAATCTTGAAAAAACTTGTTTAAGGCATCCATTCTCCCTAATCCTAAAAGAAAATTTTAATTAACTTCTTGAAATACTAAAATAAATCTTATCCTCAAACTACATTTAAATCAATTTTTTGAAGTAACACTCTCACCTTTTTCATAAAACTAACATATATTTTTTTTCAGGAATCCGCTCTCCAGAAACCTGAAACAAATCTTGAAAAAACTTGTTTAAGGCATCCATTCTCCCTAATCCTAAAAGAACATTTTAATTAACTTCTTGAAATACTAAAATAAATCTTATCCTCAAACTACATTTAAATCAATTTTTTGAAGTAACACTCGCACCTTTTTCATTAAACTAACATATATTTTTTTTCAGGAATCCACTCTCCAGAAACCTAAAACTAATCTAAAAAAACTTCTTTCAGGCATCCAATCTTCCTAATCCTAAACGAAAATTTTAATTAACTTGTTGAAATAATTCAATCACATTTATCCTCAAACTACTTTTAAATCAATTTTTTGAAGTAACACTCTCACCTTTTTCATAGAACAAACTTTTTTTTTTTCAGGAATCCACTCTCCATAAACCTGAAACTAATCTTGAAAAAACTTGTGTAAGGCATCCATTCTCCTAATCCTAAAAGAAAATTTTAATTAACTTCTTCAAATACTAAAATAAATCTTATCCTCAAACTACATTTAAATCAATTTTTTGAAGTAACACTCTCACCTTTTTCATAAAACTAACATATATTTTTTTTCAGGAATCCGCTCTCCAGAAACCTGAAACAAATCTTGAAAAAACTTGTTTAAGGCATCCATTCTCCCTAATCCTAAAAGAACATTTTAATTAACTTCTTGAAATACTAAAATAAATCTTATCCTCAAACTACATTTAAATCAATTTTTTGAAGTAACACTCGCACCTTTTTCATTAAACTAACATATATTTTTTTTCAGGAATCCACTCTCCAGAAACCTAAAACTAATCTAAAAAAACTTCTTTCAGGCATCCAATCTTCCTAATCCTAAACGAAAATTTTAATTAACTTGTTGAAATAATTCAATCACATTTATCCTCAAACTACTTTTAAATCAATTTTTTGAAGTAACACTCTCACCTTTTTCATAGAACAAACTTATTTTTTTTTCAGGAATCCACTCTCCATAAACCTGAAACTAATCTTGAAAAAACTTGTGTAAGGCATCCATTCTCCTAATCCTAAAAGAAAATTTTAATTAACTTGTTGAAATAATGCAATCAACCTTATTCTCAAACTACATTTAAATCAATTTTTTAAAGTAACACACTCACCTTTTTCATAAAATGAACATATTTTGTTTTCACGAATCCACTCTCCAGAAACCTAAAACAAATCTTGAAAAAACTTCTTTAAGGCATCCATTCTCCCTAATCCTAAAAGAAAATGTTAATTAACTTCTTGAAATACTAAAAAAATCTAATCCTCAAACTACATTTACATCAATTTTTTGAAGTAACACTCTCACCTTTTTCATAAAACTAACATATATTTTTTTTCAGGAATCCACTCTCCAGAAACCTAAAACTAATCTTAAAAAACTTATTTCAAGCATTCCAATCTTCCTAATCCTAAACGAAAATTTTAATTAACTTGTTGAAATAATACAATTAAACTTATCGTCAAACTGCATTTAAATCAATTTATGAAGTAACACTCTTACCTTTTTCATTAAACTAACATATATTTTTTTTCAGGAATCCACTCTCCAGAAACCTAAAACTAATCTAAAAAAACTTCTTTCAGGCATCCAATCTTCCTAATCCTAAACGAAAATTTTAATTAACTTGTTGAAATAATTCAATCACATTTATCCTCAAACTACTTTTAAATCAATTTTTTGAAGTAACACTCTCACCTTTTTCATAGAACAAACTTTTTTTTTTTTCAGGAATCCACTCTCCATAAACCTGAAACTAATCTTGAAAAAACTTGTGTAAGGCATCCATTCTCCTAATCCTAAAAGAAAATGTTAATTAACTTGTTGAAATAATGCAATCAACCTTATTCTCAAACTACATTTAAATCAATTTTTTGAAGTAACACACTCACCTTTTTCATAAAATGAACATATTTTGTTTTCACGAATCCACTCTCCAGAAACCTAAAACAAATCTTGAAAAAACTTCTTTAAGGCATCCATTCTCCCTAATCCTAAAAGAAAATGTTAATTAACTTCTTGAAATACTAAAAAAATCTAATCCTCAAACTACATTTAAATCAATTTTTTGAAGTAACACTCTCACCTTTTTCATAAAACTAACATATATTTTTTTTCAGGAATCCACTCTCCAGAAACCTAAAACTAATCTTAAAAAACTTATTTCAAGCATTCCAATCTTCCTAATCCTAAACGAAAATTTTAATTAACTTGTTGAAATAATTCAATCACATTTATCCTCAAACTACGTTTAAATCAATTTTTTGAAGTAACACTCTCACCTTTTTCATAGAACAAACATATTTTTTTTTCAGGAATCCACTCTCCAGAAACCTGAAAGAAATCTTGAAAAAACTTGTTTAAGGCATCCATTCTCCCTAATCCTAAAAGAAAATTTTAATTAACTTCTTGAAATACTAAAAAAAATCTTATCCTCAAACTACATTTAAATCAATTTTTTGAAGTAACACTCTCACCTTTTTCATAAAACTAACATATTTTTTTTCAGGAATCCACTCTCCAGAAACCTAAAACTAATCTTAAAAAACTTCTTTCAGGCATCCAATCTTCCTAATCCTAAACGAAAATTTTAATTAACTTGTTGAAATAATTCAATCACATTTATCCTCAAACTACTTTTAAATCAATTTTTTCAAGTAACACTCTCACCTTTTTCATAGAACAAACATATTTTTTTTTCAGGAATCCACTTTCCAGAAACCTGAAACAAATCTTGAAAAAACTTGTTTAAGGCATCCATTCTCCCTAATCCTAAAAGAAAATTTTAATTAACTTCTTGAAATACTAAAAAAAATCTTATCCTCAAACTACATTTAAATCAATTTTTTGAAGTAACACTCTCACCTTTTTCATAAAACTAACATATATTTTTTTTCAGGAATCCACTCTCCAGAAACCTAAAACTAATCTTAAAAAACTTCTTTCAGGCATCCAATCTTCCTAATCCTAAACGAAAATTTTAATTAACTTGTTGAAATAATTCAATCACATTTATCCTCAAACTACTTTTAAATCAATTTTTTCAAGTAACACTCTCACCTTTTTCATAGAACAAACATATTTTTTTTTCAGGAATCCACTCTCCAGAAACCTGAAACTAATCTTGAAAAAACTTGTTTAAGGCATCCATTCTCCCTAATCCTAAAAGAAAATTTTAATTAACTTCTTCAAATACTAAAATAAATCTTATCCTCAAACTACATTTAAATCAATTTTTTGAAGTAACACTCTCACCTTTTTCATAAAACTAACATATATTTTTTTTCAGGAATCCGCTCTCCAGAAACCTGAAACAAATCTTGAAAAAACTTGTTTAAGGCATCCATTCTCCCTAATCCTAAAAGAACATTTTAATTAACTTCTTGAAATACTAAAATAAATCTTATCCTCAAACTACATTTAAATCAATTTTTTGAAGTAACACTCGCACCTTTTTCATTAAACTAACATATATTTTTTTTCAGGAATCCACTCTCCAGAAACCTAAAACTAATCTAAAAAAACTTCTTTCAGGCATCCAATCTTCCTAATCCTAAACGAAAATTTTAATTAACTTGTTGAAATAATTCAATCACATTTATCCTCAAACTACTTTTAAATCAATTTTTTGAAGTAACACTCTCACCTTTTTCATAGAACAAACTTATTTTTTTTTCAGGAATCCACTCTCCATAAACCTGAAACTAATCTTGAAAAAACTTGTGTAAGGCATCCATTCTCCTAATCCTAAAAGAAAATTTTAATTAACTTGTTGAAATAATGCAATCAACCTTATTCTCAAACTACATTTAAATCAATTTTTTAAAGTAACACACTCACCTTTTTCATAAAATGAACATATTTTGTTTTCACGAATCCACTCTCCAGAAACCTAAAACAAATCTTGAAAAAACTTCTTTAAGGCATCCATTCTCCCTAATCCTAAAAGAAAATGTTAATTAACTTCTTGAAATACTAAAAAAATCTAATCCTCAAACTACATTTACATCAATTTTTTGAAGTAACACTCTCACCTTTTTCATAAAACTAACATATATTTTTTTTCAGGAATCCACTCTCCAGAAACCTAAAACTAATCTTAAAAAACTTATTTCAAGCATTCCAATCTTCCTAATCCTAAACGAAAATTTTAATTAACTTGTTGAAATAATTCAATCACATTTATCCTCAAACTACGTTTAAATCAATTTTTTGAAGTAACACTCTCACCTTTTTCATAGAACAAACATATTTTTTTTTCAGGAATCCACTCTCCAGAAACCTGAAACAAATCTTGAAAAAACTTGTTTAAGGCATCCATTCTCCCTAATCCTAAAAGAAAATTTTAATTAACTTCTTGAAATACTAAAAAAAATCTTATCCTCAAACTACATTTAAATCAATTTTTTGAAGTAACACTCTCACCTTTTTCATAAAACTAACATATATTTTTTTTCAGGAATCCACTCTCCAGAAACCTAAAACTAATCTTAAAAAACTTCTTTCAGGCACCCAATCTTCCTAATCCTAAACGAAAATTTTAATTAACTTGTTGAAATAATTCAATCACATTTATCCTCAAACTACTTTTAAATCAATTTTTTCAAGTAACACTCTCACCTTTTTCATAGAACAAACATATTTTTTTTTCAGGAATCCACTCTCCAGAAACCTGAAACAAATCTTGAAAAAACTTGTTTAAGGCATCCATTCTCCCTAATCCTAAAAGAAAATTTTAATTAACTTCTTGAAATACTAAAATAAATCTTATCCTCAAACTACATTTAAATCAATTTTTTGAAGTAACACTCTCACCTTTTTCATAAAACTAAGATATATTTTTTTTCAGGAATCCGCTCTCCAGAAACCTGAAACAAATCTTGAAAAAACTTGTTTAAGGCATCCATTCTCCATAATCCTAAAAGAAAATTTGAACTAACTTCTTGAAATACTAAAATAAATCTTATCCTCAAACTACATTTAAATCAATTTTTTGAAGTAACACTCTCACCTTTTTCATAAAACTAACATATATTTTTTTTCAGGAATCCACTCTCCAGAAACCTAAAACTAATCTTTAAAAACTTCTTTCAGGCATCCAATCTTCCTAATCCTAAACGAAAATTTTAATTAACTTGTTGAAATAATTCAATCACATTTATCCTCAAACTACTTTTAAATCAATTTTTTCAAGTAACACTCTCACCTTTTTCATAGAACAAACATATTTTTTTTTCAGGAATCCACTCTCCAGAAACCTGAAACAAATCTTGAAAAAACCTGTTTAAGGCATCCATTCTCCCTAATCCTAAAAGAAAATGTTAATTAACTTCTTGAAATACTAAAATAAATCTTATCCTCAAACTACATTTAAATCAATTTTTTGAAGTAACACTCTCACCTTTTTCATAAAACTAAGATATATTTTTTTTCCGGAATCCACTCTCCAGAAACCTAAAACTAATCTTAAAAAACTTCTTTCAGGCATCCAATCTTCCTAATCCTAAACGAAAATTTTAATTAACTTGTTGAAATAATTCAATCACATTCATCCTCAAACTACTTTTAAATCAATTTTTTCAAGTAACACTCTCACCTTTTTCATAGAACAAACATATTTTTTTTTCAGGAATCCACTCTCCAGAAACCTGAAACAAATCTTGAAAAAACTTGTTTAAGGCATCCATTCTCCCTAATCCTAAAAGAAAATTTTAATTAACTTCTTGAAATACTAAAATAAATCTTATCCTCAAACTACATTTAAATCAAATTTTTGAAGTAACACTCTCACCTTTTTCATAAAACTAACATATACTTTTTTTTCAGGAATCCGCTCTCCAGAAACCTGAAACAAATCTTGAAAAAACTTGTTTAAGGCATCCATTCTCCCTAATCCTAAAAGAAAATTTTAATTAACTTCTTGAAATACTAAAAATAAATCTTATCCTCAAACTACTTTTAAATCAATTTTTTGAAGTAACACTCTCACCTTTTTCATAAAACTAACATATAGTTTTTTTTCAGGAATCCGCTCTCCAGAAACCTGAAACAAATCTTGAAAAAACTTGTTTAAGGCATCCATTCTCCCTAATCCTAAAAGAACATTTTAATTAACTTCTTGAAATACTAAAATAAATCTTATCCTCAAACTACATTTAAATCAATTTTTTGAAGTAACACTCTCACCTTTTTCATAAAACTAACATATATTTTTTTTCAGGAATCCACTCTCCAGAAACCTAAAATTAATCTTAAAAAACTTCTTTCAGGCATCCAATCTTCCTAATCCTAAACGAAAATTTTAATTAACTTGTTGAACATATTCAATCACATTTATCCTCAAACTACTTTTAAATCAATTTTTTCAAGTAACACTCTCACCTTTTTCATAGAACAAACATATTTTTTTTTCAGGAATCCACTCTCCAGAAACCTGAAACAAATCTTGAAAAAACTTGTTGAAGGCATTCATTCTCCCTAATCCTAAAAGAAAATGTTAATTAACTGCTTGAAATACTAAAAAAAATCTTATCCTCAAACTACATTTAAATCAATTTTTTGAAGTAACACTCTCACCTTTTTCATAAAACTAACATATATTTTTTTTCAGGAATCCACTCTCCACAAACCTAAAACTAATCTTAAAAAACTTATTTCAAGCATTCCAATCTTCCTAATACTAAACGAAAATTTTAATTAACTTGTTGAAATATTTCAATCACATTTATCCTCAAACTACGTTTAAATCAATTTTTTGAAGTAACACTCTCACCTTTTTCATAGAACAAACATATTTTTTTTTCAGGAATCCTCTCTCCAGAAACCTGAAACAAATCTTGAAAAAACTTGTTAAAGGCATCCATTCTCCCTAATCCTAAAAGAACATTTTAATTAACTTTTTGAAATACTAAAAAAAATCTTATCCTCAAACTACATTTAAATCAATTTTTTGAAGTAACACTCTCACCTTTTTCATAAAACTAACATATATTTTTTTCAGGAATCCACTCTCCAGAAACCTAAAACTAATCTTAAAAAACTTATTTCAAGCATTCCAATCTTCCTAATCCTAAACGAAAATTTTAATTAACTTGTTGAAATAATTCAATCACATTTATCCTCAAACTACGTTTAAATCAATTTTTTGAAGTAACACTCTCACCTTTTTCATAGAACAAACATATTTTTTTTTCAGGAATCCACTCTCCATAAACTTGAAACAAATCTTGAAAAAACTTGTTTAAGGCATCCATTCTCCCTAATCCTAAAAGAAAATTTTAATTAACTTCTTGAAATACTAAAATAAATCTTATCCTCAAACTACATTTAAATCAATTTTTTGAAGTAACACTCTCACCTTTTTCATAAAACTAAGATATATTTTTTTTCAGGAATCCACTCTCCAGAAACCTAAAACTAATCTTAAAAAACTTCTTTCAGGCATCCAATCTTCCTAATCCTAAACGAAAATTTTAATTAACTTGTTGAAATAATTCAATCACATTTATCCTCAAACTACTTTTAAATCAATTTTTTCAAGTAACACTCTCACCTTTTTCATAGAACAAACATATTTTTTTTTCAGGAATCCACTCTCCAGAAACCTGAAACAAATCTTGAAAAAACTTGTTTCAGGCATCCATTCTCCCTAATCCTAAAAGAAAATTTTAATTAACTTCTTGAAATACTAAAAATAAATCTTATCCTCAAACTACTTTTAAATCAATTTTTTGAAGTAACACTCTCACCTTTTTCATAAAACTAACATATAGTTTTTTTTCAGGAATCCGCTCTCCAGAAACCTGAAACAAATCTTGAAAAAACTTGTTTAAGGCATCCATTCTCCCTAATCCTAAAAGAACATTTTAATTAACTTCTTGAAATACTAAAATAAATCTTATCCTCAAACTACATTTAAATCAATTTTTTGAAGTAACACTCTCACCTTTTTCATAAAACTAACATATATTTTTTTTCAAGAATCCACTCTCCAGAAACCTGAAACAAATCTTGAAAAAACTTGTTTAAGGCATCCATTCTCCCTAATCCTAAAAGAAAATTTTAATTAACTTCTTGAAATACTAAAAATAAATCTAATCCTCAAACTACTTTTAAATCAATTTTTTGAAGTAACACTCTCACCTTTTTCATAAAACTAACATATATTTTTTTTCAGGAATCCACTCTCCAGAAACCTTAAACTAATCTTAAAAAACTTCTTTCAGGCATCCAATCTTCCTAATCCTAAACGAAAATTTTAATTAACTTGTTGAAATTATTCAATCACATTTATCCTCAAACTACTTTTAAATCAATTTTTTGAAGTAACACTCTCACCTTTTTCATAGAACAAACATATTTTTTTTTCTGGAATCCACTCTCCAGAAACCTGAAACAAATCTTGAAAAAACTTGTTTAAGGCATCCATTCTCCCTAATCCTAAAAGAAAATTTTAATTAACTTCTTGAAATACTAAAAAAAATCTTATCCTCAAACTACATTTAAATCAATTTTTTGAAGTAACACTCTCACCTTTTTCATAAAACTAACATATATTTTTTTTCAGGAATCCACTCTCCAGAAACCTAAAATTAATCTTAAAAAACTTCTTTCAGGCATCCAATCTTCCTAATCCTAAACAAAAATTTTAATTAACTTGTTGAAATAATTCAATCACATTTATCCTCAAACTACTTTTAAATCAATTTTTTCAAGTAACACTCTCACCTTTTTCATAGAACAAACATATTTTTTTTTCAGGAATCCACTCTCCAGAAACCTGAAACAAATCTTGAAAAAACTTGTTTAAGGCATCCATTCTCCCTAATCCTAAAAGAAAATTTTAATTAACTTCTTGAAATACTAAAATAAATCTTATCCTCAAACTACATTTAAATCAATTTTTTGAAGTAACACTCTCACCTTTTTCATAAAACTAACATATATTTTTTTTCAGGAATCCGCTCTCCAGAAACCTGAAACAAATCTTGAAAAAACTTGTTTAAGGCATCCATTCTCCCTAATCCTAAAAGAAAATTTTAATTAACTTCTTGAAATACTAAAATAAATCTTATCCTCAAACTACATTTAAATCAATTTTTTGAAGTAACACTCTCACCTTTTTCATAAAACTAAGATATATTTTTTTTCAGGAATCCACTCTCCAGAAACCTAAAACTAATCTTAAAAAACTTCTTTCAGGCATCCAATCTTCCTAATCCTAAACGAAAATTTTAATTAACTTGTTGAAATAATTCAATCACATTTATCCTCAAACTACTTTTAAATCAATTTTTTCAAGTAACACTCTCACCTTTTTCATAGAACAAACATATTTTTTTTTCAGGAATCCACTCTCCAGAAACCTGAAACAAATCTTGAAAAAACTTGTTTAAGGCATCCATTCTCCCTAATCCTAATAGAAAATTTTAATTAACTTCTTGAAATACTAAAATAAATCTTATCCTCAAACTACATTTAAATCAATTTTTTGAAGTAACACTCTCACCTTTTTCATAAAACTAACATATATTTTTTTTCAGGAATCCGCTCTCCAGAAACCTGAAACAAATCTTGAAAAAACTTGTTTAAGGCATCCATTCTCCCTAATCCTAAAAGAAAATTTGAATTAACTTCTTGAAATACTAAAATAAATCTTATCCTCAAACTACATTTAAATCAATTTTTTGAAGTAACACTCTCACCTTTTTCATAAAACTAAGATATATTTTTTTTCAGGAATCCACTCTCCAGAAACCTAAAACTAATCTTAAAAAACTTCTTTCAGGCATCCAATCTTCCTAATCCTAAACGAAAATTTTAATTAACTTGTTGAAATAATTCAATCACATTTATCCTCAAACTACTTTTAAATCAATTTTTTCAAGTAACACTCTCACCTTTTTCATAGAACAAACATTTTTTTTTTTTCAGGAATCCACTCTCCAGAAACCTGAAACAAATCTTGAAAAAACTTGTTTCAGGCATCCATTCTCCCTAATCCTAAAAGAAAATTTTAATTAACTTCTTGAAATACTAAAATAAATCTTATCCTCAAACTACATTTAAATCAATTTTTTGAAGTAACACTCTCACCTTTTTCATAAAACTAACATATATTTTTTTTCAGGAATCCGCTCTCCAGAAACCTGAAACAAATCTTGAAAAAACTTGTTTAAGGCATCCACTCTCCCTAATCCTAAAAGAAAATTTTAATTAACTTCTTGAAATACTAAAATAAATCTTATCCTCACACTACATTTAAATCAATTTTTTGAAGTAACACTCTCACCTTTTTCATAAAACTAACATATATTTTTTTTCAGGAATCCGCTCTCCAGAAACCTGAAACAAATCTTGAAAAAACTTGTTTAAGGCATCCATTCTCCCTAATCCTAAAAGAACATTTTAATTAACTTCTTGAAATACTAAAATAAATCTTATCCTCAAACTACATTTAAATCAATTTTAGGAAGTAACACTCGCACCTTTTTCATTAAACTAACATATATTTTTTTTCAGGAATCCACTCTCCAGAAACCTGAAACTAATCTAAAAAAACTTCTTTCAGGCATCCAATCTTCCTAATCCTAAACGAAAATTTTAATTAACTTGTTGAAATTATTCAATCACATTTATCCTCAAACTACTTTTAAATCAATTTTTTGAAGTAACACTCTCACCTTTTTCATAGAACAAACATATTTTTTTTTCTGGAATCCACTCTCCAGAAACCTGAAACAAATCTTGAAAAAACTTGTTTAAGGCATCCATTCTCCCTAATCCTAAAAGAAAATTTTAATTAACTTCTTGAAATACTAAAAAAAATCTTATCCTCAAACTACATTTAAATCAATTTTTTGAAGTAACACTCTCACCTTTTTCATAAAACTAACATATATTTTTTTTCAGGAATCCACTCTCCAGAAACCTAAAATTAATCTTAAAAAACTTCTTTCAGGCATCCAATCTTCCTAATCCTAAACAAAAATTTTAATTAACTTGTTGAAATAATTCAATCACATTTATCCTCAAACTACTTTTAAATCAATTTTTTCAAGTAACACTCTCACCTTTTTCATAGAACAAACATATTTTTTTTTCAGGAATCCACTCTCCAGAAACCTGAAACAAATCTTGAAAAAACTTGTTTAAGGCATCCATTCTCCCTAATCCTAAAAGAAAATTTTAATTAACTTCTTGAAATACTAAAATAAATCTTATCCTCAAACTACATTTAAATCAATTTTTTGAAGTAACACTCTCACCTTTTTCATAAAACTAACATATATTTTTTTTCAGGAATCCGCTCTCCAGAAACCTGAAACAAATCTTGAAAAAACTTGTTTAAGGCATCCATTCTCCCTAATCCTAAAAGAAAATTTTAATTAACTTCTTGAAATACTAAAATAAATCTTATCCTCAAACTACATTTAAATCAATTTTTTGAAGTAACACTCTCACCTTTTTCATAAAACTAAGATATATTTTTTTTCAGGAATCCACTCTCCAGAAACCTAAAACTAATCTTAAAAAACTTCTTTCAGGCATCCAATCTTCCTAATCCTAAACGAAAATTTTAATTAACTTGTTGAAATAATTCAATCACATTTATCCTCAAACTACTTTTAAATCAATTTTTTCAAGTAACACTCTCACCTTTTTCATAGAACAAACATATTTTTTTTTCAGGAATCCACTCTCCAGAAACCTGAAACAAATCTTGAAAAAACTTGTTTAAGGCATCCATTCTCCCTAATCCTAATAGAAAATTTTAATTAACTTCTTGAAATACTAAAATAAATCTTATCCTCAAACTACATTTAAATCAATTTTTTGAAGTAACACTCTCACCTTTTTCATAAAACTAACATATATTTTTTTTCAGGAATCCGCTCTCCAGAAACCTGAAACAAATCTTGAAAAAACTTGTTTAAGGCATCCATTCTCCCTAATCCTAAAAGAAAATTTGAATTAACTTCTTGAAATACTAAAATAAATCTTATCCTCAAACTACATTTAAATCAATTTTTTGAAGTAACACTCTCACCTTTTTCATAAAACTAAGATATATTTTTTTTCAGGAATCCACTCTCCAGAAACCTAAAACTAATCTTAAAAAACTTCTTTCAGGCATCCAATCTTCCTAATCCTAAACGAAAATTTTAATTAACTTGTTGAAATAATTCAATCACATTTATCCTCAAACTACTTTTAAATCAATTTTTTCAAGTAACACTCTCACCTTTTTCATAGAACAAAC
The DNA here is from genome assembly GCF_964204655.1 of Triturus cristatus. Lineage (NCBI taxonomy): Eukaryota > Metazoa > Chordata > Amphibia > Caudata > Salamandridae > Triturus > Triturus cristatus. The sequence goes on from NC_140583.1 coordinate 117,742,023, forward strand.
ATTTTTTTTTTTTCAGGAATCCACTCTCCAGAAACCTGAAACAAATCTTGAAAAAACTTGTTTCAGGCATCCATTCTCCCTAATCCTAAAAGAAAATTTTAATTAACTTCTTGAAATACTAAAATAAATCTTATCCTCAAACTACATTTAAATCAATTTTTTGAAGTAACACTCTCACCTTTTTCATAAAACTAACATATATTTTTTTTCAGGAATCCGCTCTCCAGAAACCTGAAACAAATCTTGAAAAAACTTGTTTAAGGCATCCACTCTCCCTAATCCTAAAAGAAAATTTTAATTAACTTCTTGAAATACTAAAATAAATCTTATCCTCACACTACATTTAAATCAATTTTTTGAAGTAACACTCTCACCTTTTTCATAAAACTAACATATATTTTTTTTCAGGAATCCGCTCTCCAGAAACCTGAAACAAATCTTGAAAAAACTTGTTTAAGGCATCCATTCTCCCTAATCCTAAAAGAACATTTTAATTAACTTCTTGAAATACTAAAATAAATCTTATCCTCAAACTACATTTAAATCAATTTTAGGAAGTAACACTCGCACCTTTTTCATTAAACTAACATATATTTTTTTTCAGGAATCCACTCTCCAGAAACCTGAAACTAATCTAAAAAAACTTCTTTCAGGCATCCAATCTTCCTAATCCTAAACGAAAATTTTAATTAACTTGTTGAAATAATTCAATCACATTTATCCTCAAACTACTTTTAAATCAATTTTTTGAAGTAACACTCTCACCTTTTTCATAGAACAAACTTATTTTTTTTTCAGGAATCCACTCTCCATAAACCTGAAACTAATCTTGAAAAAACTTGTGTAAGGCATCCATTCTCCCTAATCCTAAAAGAAAATTTTAATTAACTTGTTGAAATAATGCAATCAACCTTATTCTCAAACTACATTTAAATCAATTTTTTGAAGTAACACACTCACCTTTTTCATGAAATGAACATATTTTGTTTTCACGAATCCACTCTCCAGAAACCTAAAACAAATCTTGAAAAAACTTGTTTAAGGCATCCATTCTCCCTAATCCTAAAAGAAAATTTTAATTAACTTCTTGAAATACTAAAAAAATCTAATCCTCAAACTACATTTAAATCAATTTTTTGAAGTAACACTCTCACCTTTTTCATAAAACTAACATATATTTTTTTTCAGGAATCCACTCTCCAGAAACCTAAAACTAATCTTAAAAAACTTATTTCAAGCATTCCAATCTTCCTAATCCTAAACGAAAATTTTAATTAACTTGTTGAAATAATTCAATCACATTTATCCTCAAACTACGTTTAAATCAATTTTTTGAAGTAACACTCTCACCTTTTTCATAGAACAAACATATTTTTTTTTCAGGAATCCACTCTCTAGAAACCTGAAACAAATCTTGAAAAAACTTGTTTAAGGCATCCATTCTCCCTAATCCTAAAAGAAAATTTTAATTAACTTCTTGAAATACTAAAAAAATCTAATCTTCAAACTACATTTAAATCAATTTTTTGAAGTAACACTCTCACCTTTTTCATAAAACTAACATATATTTTTTTTCAGGAATCCACTCTCCAGAAACCTAAAACTAATCTTAAAAAACTTATTTCAAGCATTCCAATCTTCCTAATCCTAAACGAAAATTTTAATTAACTTGTTGAAATAATTCAATCACATTTATCCTCAAACTACTTTTAAATCAATTTTTTCAAGTAACACTCTCACCTTTTTCATAGAACAAACATATTTTTTTTTCAGGAATCCACTCTCCAGAAACCTGAAATAAATCTTGAAAAAACTTGTTTAAGGCATCCATTCTCCCTAATCCTAAAAGAAAATTTTAATTAACTGCTTGAAATACTAAAAAAAATCTTATCCTCAAACTACATTTAAATCAATTTTTTGAAGTAACACGCTCACCTTTTTCATAAAACTAACATATATTTTTTTTCAGGAATCCACTCTCCAGAAACCTAAAACTAATCTTAAAAAACTTATTTCAAGCATTCCAATCTTCCTAATACTAAACGAAAATTTTAATTAACTTGTTGAAATATTTCAATCACATTTATCTTCAAACTACGTTTAAATCAATTTGTTGAAGTAACACTCTCACCTTTTTCATAGAACAAACATATTTTTTTTTCAGGAATCCTCTCTCCAGAAACCTGAAACAAATCTTGAAAAAACTTGTTTAAGGCATCCATTCTCCCTAATCCTAAAAGAAAATTTTAATTAACTTCTTGAAATACTAAAATAAATCTTATCCTCAAACTACATTTAAATCAATTTTTTGAAGTAACACTCTCACCTTTTTCATAAAACTAAGATATATTTTTTTTCAGGAATCCACTCTCCAGGAACCTAAAACTAATCTTAAAAAACTTCTTTCAGGCATCCAATCTTCCTAATCCTAAACGAAAATTTTAATTAACTTGTTGAAATAATTCAATCACATTTATCCTCAAACTACTTTTAAATCAATTTTTTCAAGTAACACTCTCACCTTTTTCATAGAACAAACATATTTTTTTTTCAGGAATCCACTCTCCAGAAACCTGAAACAAATCTTGAAAAAACTTGTTTAAGGCATCCATTCTCCCTAATCCTAATAGAAAATTTTAATTAACTTCTTGAAATACTAAAATAAATCTTATCCTCAAACTACATTTAAATCAATTTTTTGAAGTAACACTCTCACCTTTTTCATAAAACTAACATATATTTTTTTTCAGGAATCCGCTCTCCAGAAACCTGAAACAAATCTTGAAAAAACTTGTTTAAGGCATCCATTCTCCCTAATCCTAAAAGAAAATTTGAATTAACTTCTTGAAATACTAAAATAAATCTTATCCTCAAACTACATTTAAAACAATTTTTTGAAGTAACACTCTCACCTTTTTCATAAAACTAAGATATATTTTTTTTCAGGAATCCACTCTCCAGAAACCTAAAACTAATCTTAAAAAACTTCTTTCAGGCATCCAATCTTCCTAATCCTAAACGAAAATTTTAATTAACTTGTTGAAATAATTCAATCACATTTATCCTCAAACTACTTTTAAATCAATTTTTTCAAGTAACACTCTCACCTTTTTCATAGAACAAACATATTTTTTTTTTCAGGAATCCACTCTCCAGAAACCTGAAACAAATCTTGAAAAAACTTGTTTCAGGCATCCATTCTCCCTAATCCTAAAAGAAAATTTTAATTAACTTCTTGAAATACTAAAATAAATCTTATCCTCAAACTACATTTAAATCAATTTTTTGAAGTAACACTCTCACCTTTTTCATAAAACTAACATATATTTTTTTTCAGGAATCCGCTCTCCAGAAACCTGAAACAAATCTTGAAAAAACTTGTTTAAGGCATCCATTCTCCCTAATCCTAAAAGAAAATTTTAATTAACTTCTTGAAATACTAAAATAAATCTTATCCTCAAACTACATTTAAATCAATTTTTTGAAGTAACACTCTCACCTTTTTCATAAAACTAACATATATTTTTTTTCAGGAATCCGCTCCCCAGAAACCTGAAACAAATCTTGAAAAAACTTGTTTAAGGCATCCATTCTCCCTAATCCTAAAAGAACATTTTAATTAACTTCTTGAAATACTAAAATAAATCTTATCCTCAAACTACATTTAAATCAATTTTTTGAAGTAACACTCGCACCTTTTTCATTAAACTAACATATATTTTTTTTCAAGAATCCACTCTCCAGAAACCTAAAACTAATCTTTAAAAACTTCTTTCAGGCATCCAATCTTCCTAATCCTAAACGAAAATTTTAATTAACTTGTTGAAATAATTCAATCACATTTATCCTCAAACTACTTTTAAATCAATTTTTTCAAGTAACACTCTCACCTTTTTCATAGAACAAACATATTTTTTTTTCAGGAATCCACTCTCCAGAAACCTGAAACAAATCTTGAAAAAACTTGTTTAAGGCATCCATTCTCCCTAATCCTAAAAGAAAATTTTAATTAACTTCTTGAAATACTAAAATAAATCTTATCCTCAAACTACATTTAAATCAATTTTTTGAAGTAACACTCTCACCTTTTTCATAAAACTAACATATATTTTTTTTCAGGAATCCGCTCTCCAGAAACCTGAAACAAATCTTGAAAAAACTTGTTTAAGGCATCCATTCTCCCTAATCCTAAAAGAACATTTTAATTAATTTCTTGAAATACTAAAATAAATCTTATCCTCAAACTACATTTAAATCAATTTTTTGAAGTAACACTCGCACCTTTTTCATTAAACTAACATATATTTTTTTTCAGGAATCCACTCTCCAGAAACCTAAAACTAATCTTAAAAAACTTCTTTCAGGCATCCAATCTTCCTAATCCTAAACGAAAATTTTAATTAACTTGTTGAAATAATTCAATCACATTTATCCTCAAACTACTTTTAAATCAATTTTTTCAAGTAACACTCTCACCTTTTTCATAGAACAAACATTTTTTTTTTTTCAGGAATCCACTCTCCAGAAACCTGAAACAAATCTTGAAAAAACTTGTTTCAGGCATCCATTCTCCCTAATCCTAAAAGAAAATGTTAATTAACTTGTTGAAATAATGCAATCAACCTTATTCTCAAACTACATTTAAATCAATTTTTTGAAGTAACACACTCACCTTTTTCATAAAATGAACATATTTTGTTTTCACGAATGCACTCTCCAGAAACCTAAAACAAATCTTGAAAAAACTTGTTTAAGGCATCCATTCTCCCTAATCCTAAAAGAAAATTTTAATTAACTTCTTGAAATACTAAAAAAATCTAATCCTCAAACTACATTTAAATCAATTTTTTGAAGTAACACTCTCACCTTTTTCATAAAACTAACATATATTTTTTTTCAGGAATCCACTCTCCAGAAACCTAAAACTAATCTTAAAAAACTTATTTCAAGCATTCAAATCTTCCTAATCCTAAACGAAAATTTTAATTAACTTGTTGAAATAATTCAATCACATTTATCCTCAAACTACGTTTAAATCAATTTTTTGAAGTAACACTCTCACCTTTTTCATAGAACAAACATATTTTTTTTTCAGGAATCCACTCTCCATAAACTTGAAACAAATCTTGAAAAAACTTGTTTAAGGCATCCATTCTCCCTAATCCTAAAAGAAAATTTTAATTAACTTCTTGAAATACTAAAATAAATCTTATCCTCAAACTACATTTAAATCAATTTTTTGAAGTAACACTCTCACCTTTTTCATAAAACTAAGATATATTTTTTTTCAGGAATCCACTCTCCAGAAACCTAAAACTAATCTTAAAAAACTTCTTTCAGGCATCCAATCTTCCTAATCCTAAACGAAAATTTTAATTAACTTGTTGAAATAATTCAATCACATTTATCCTCAAACTACTTTTAAATCAATTTTTTCAAGTAACACTCTCACCTTTTTCATAGAACAAACATATTTTTTTTTCAGGAATCCACTCTCCAGAACCCTGAAACAAATCTTGAAAAAACTTGTTTAAGGCATCCATTCTCCCTAATCCTAATAGAAAATTTTAATTAACTTCTTGAAATACTAAAATAAATCTTATCCTCAAACTACATTTAAATCAATTTTTTGAAGTAACACTCTCACCTTTTTCATAAAACTAACATATATTTTTTTTCAGGAATCCGCTCTCCAGAAACCTGAAACAAATCTTGAAAAAACTTGTTTAAGGCATCCATTCTCCCTAATCCTAAAAAAAAATTTGAATTAACTTCTTGAAATACTAAAATAAATCTTATCCTCAAACTACATTTAAATCAATTTTTTGAAGTAACACTCTCACCTTTTTCATAAAACTAAGATATATTTTTTTTCAGGAATCCACTCTCCAGAAACCTAAAACTAATCTTAAAAAACTTCTTTCAGGCATCCAATCTTCCTAATCCTAAACGAAAATTTTAATTAACTTGTATAAATAATTCAATCACATTTATCCTCAAACTACTTTTAAATCAATTTTTTGAAGTAACACTCTCACCTTTTTCATAAAACTAAGATATATTTTTTTTCAGGAATCCGCTCTCCAGAAACCTGAAACAAATCTTGAAAAAACTTGTTTCAGGCATCCATTCTCCCTAATCCTAAAAGAAAATTTTAATTAACTTCTTGAAATACTAAAAATAAATCTTATCCTCAAACTACTTTTAAATCAATTTTTTGAAGTAACACTCTCACCTTTTTCATAAAACTAACATATAGTTTTTTTTCAGGAATCCGCTCTCCAGAAACCTGAAACAAATCTTGAAAAAACTTGTTTAAGGCATCCATTCTCCCTAATCCTAAAAGAACATTTTAATTAACTTCTTGAAATACTAAAATAAATCTTATCCTCAAACTACATTTAAATCAATTTTTTGAAGTAACACTCTCACCTTTTTCATAAAACTAAGATATATTTTTTTTCAGGAATCCGCTCTCCAGAAACCTGAAACAAATCTTGAAAAAACTTGTTTAAGGCATCCATTCTCCATAATCCTAAAAGAAAATTTGAACTAACTTCTTGAAATACTAAAATAAATCTTATCCTCAAACTACATTTAAATCAATTTTTTGAAGTAACACTCTCACCTTTTTCATAAAACTAACATATATTTTTTTTCAGGAATCCACTCTCCAGAAACCTAAAACTAATCTTTAAAAACTTCTTTCAGGCATCCAATCTTCCTAATCCTAAACGAAAATTTTAATTAACTTGTTGAAATAATTCAATCACATTTATCCTCAAACTACTTTTAAATCAATTTTTTCAAGTAACACTCTCACCTTTTTCATAGAACAAACATATTTTTTTTTCAGGAATCCACTCTCCAGAAACCTGAAACAAATCTTGAAAAAACCTGTTTAAGGCATCCATTCTCCCTAATCCTAAAAGAAAATTTTAATTAACTTCTTGAAATACTAAAATAAATCTTATCCTCAAACTACATTTAAATCAATTTTTTGAAGTAACACTCTCACCTTTTTCATAAAACTAAGATATATTTTTTTTCCGGAATCCACTCTCCAGAAACCTAAAACTAATCTTAAAAAACTTCTTTCAGGCATCCAATCTTCCTAATCCTAAACGAAAATTTTAATTAACTTGTTGAAATAATTCAATCACATTTATCCTCAAACTACTTTTAAATCAATTTTTTCAAGTAACACTCTCACCTTTTTCATAGAACAAACATATTTTTTTTTCAGGAATCCACTCTCCAGAAACCTGAAACAAATCTTGAAAAAACTTGTTTAAGGCATCCATTCTCCCTAATCCTAAAAGAAAATTTTAATTAACTTCTTGAAATACTAAAATAAATCTTATCCTCAAACTACATTTAAATCAAATTTTTGAAGTAACACTCTCACCTTTTTCATAAAACTAACATATACTTTTTTTTCAGGAATCCGCTCTCCAGAAACCTGAAACAAATCTTGAAAAAACTTGTTTAAGGCATCCATTCTCCCTAATCCTAAAAGAAAATTTTAATTAACTTCTTGAAATACTAAAAATAAATCTTATCCTCAAACTACTTTTAAATCAATTTTTTGAAGTAACACTCTCACCTTTTTCATAAAACTAACATATAGTTTTTTTTCAGGAATCCGCTCTCCAGAAACCTGAAACAAATCTTGAAAAAACTTGTTTAAGGCATCCATTCTCCCTAATCCTAAAAGAACATTTTAATTAACTTCTTGAAATACTAAAATAAATCTTATCCTCAAACTACATTTAAATCAATTTTTTGAAGTAACACTCTCACCTTTTTCATAAAACTAACATATATTTTTTTTCAGGAATCCACTCTCCAGAAACCTAAAATTAATCTTAAAAAACTTCTTTCAGGCATCCAATCTTCCTAATCCTAAACGAAAATTTTAATTAACTTGTTGAACATATTCAATCACATTTATCCTCAAACTACTTTTAAATCAATTTTTTCAAGTAACACTCTCACCTTTTTCATAGAACAAACATATTTTTTTTTCAGGAATCCACTCTCCAGAAACCTGAAACAAATCTTGAAAAAACTTGTTGAAGGCATTCATTCTCCCTAATCCTAAAAGAAAATGTTAATTAACTGCTTGAAATACTAAAAAAAATCTTATCCTCAAACTACATTTAAATCAATTTTTTGAAGTAACACTCTCACCTTTTTCATAAAACTAACATATATTTTTTTTCAGGAATCCACTCTCCACAAACCTAAAACTAATCTTAAAAAACTTATTTCAAGCATTCCAATCTTCCTAATACTAAACGAAAATTTTAATTAACTTGTTGAAATATTTCAATCACATTTATCCTCAAACTAGGTTTAAATCAATTTTTTGAAGTAACACTCTCACCTTTTTCATAGAACAAACATATTTTTTTTTCAGGAATCCTCTCTCCAGAAACCTGAAACAAATCTTGAAAAAACTTGTTAAAGGCATCCATTCTCCCTAATCCTAAAAGAACATTTTAATTAACTTTTTGAAATACTAAAAAAAATCTTATCCTCAAACTACATTTAAATCAATTTTTTGAAGTAACACTCTCACCTTTTTCATAAAACTAACATATATTTTTTTCAGGAATCCACTCTCCAGAAACCTAAAACTAATCTTAAAAAACTTATTTCAAGCATTCCAATCTTCCTAATCCTAAACGAAAATTTTAATTAACTTGTTGAAATAATTCAATCACATTTATCCTCAAACTACGTTTAAATCAATTTTTTGAAGTAACACTCTCACCTTTTTCATAGAACAAACATATTTTTTTTTCAGGAATCCACTCTCCATAAACTTGAAACAAATCTTGAAAAAACTTGTTTAAGGCATCCATTCTCCCTAATCCTAAAAGAAAATTTTAATTAACTTCTTGAAATACTAAAATAAATCTTATCCTCAAACTACATTTAAATCAATTTTTTGAAGTAACACTCTCACCTTTTTCATAAAACTAAGATATATTTTTTTTCAGGAATCCACTCTCCAGAAACCTAAAACTAATCTTAAAAAACTTCTTTCAGGCATCCAATCTTCCTAATCCTAAACGAAAATTTTAATTAACTTGTTGAAATAATTCAATCACATTTATCCTCAAACTACTTTTAAATCAATTTTTTCAAGTAACACTCTCACCTTTTTCATAGAACAAACATATTTTTTTTTCAGGAATCCACTCTCCAGAAACCTGAAACAAATCTTGAAAAAACTTGTTTAAGGCATCCATTCTCCCTAATCCTAATAGAAAATTTTAATTAACTTCTTGAAATACTAAAATAAATCTTATCCTCAAACTACATTTAAATCAATTTTTTGAAGTAACACTCTCACCTTTTTCATAAAACTAACATATATTTTTTTTCAGGAATCCGCTCTCCAGAAACCTGAAACAAATCTTGAAAAAACTTGTTTAAGGCATCCATTCTCCCTAATCCTAAAAAAAAATTTGAATTAACTTCTTGAAATACTAAAATAAATCTTATCCTCAAACTACATTTAAATCAATTTTTTGAAGTAACACTCTCACCTTTTTCATAAAACTAAGATATATTTTTTTTCAGGAATCCACTCTCCAGAAACCTAAAACTAATCTTAAAAAACTTCTTTCAGGCATCCAATCTTCCTAATCCTAAATGAAAATTTTAATTAACTTGTATAAATAATTCAATCACATTTATCCTCAAACTACTTTTAAATCAATTTTTTGAAGTAACACTCTCACCTTTTTCATAAAACTAAGATATATTTTTTTTCAGGAATCCGCTCTCCAGAAACCTGAAACAAATCTTGAAAAAACTTGTTTCAGGCATCCATTCTCCCTAATCCTAAAAGAAAATTTTAATTAACTTCTTGAAATACTAAAAATAAATCTTATCCTCAAACTACTTTTAAATCAATTTTTTGAAGTAACACTCTCACCTTTTTCATAAAACTAACATATAGTTTTTTTTCAGGAATCCGCTCTCCAGAAACCTGAAACAAATCTTGAAAAAACTTGTTTAAGGCATCCATTCTCCCTAATCCTAAAAGAACATTTTAATTAACTTCTTGAAATACTAAAATAAATCTTATCCTCAAACTACATTTAAATCAATTTTTTGAAGTAACACTCTCACCTTTTTCATAAAACTAACATATATTTTTTTTCAAGAATCCACTCTCCAGAAACCTGAAACAAATCTTGAAAAAACTTGTTTAAGGCATCCATTCTCCCTAATCCTAAAAGAAAATTTTAATTAACTTCTTGAAATACTAAAAATAAATCTAATCCTCAAACTACTTTTAAATCAATTTTTTGAAGTAACACTCTCACCTTTTTCATAAAACTAACATATATTTTTTTTCAGGAATCCACTCTCCAGAAACCTTAAACTAATCTTAAAAAACTTCTTTCAGGCATCCAATCTTCCTAATCCTAAACGAAAATTTTAATTAACTTGTTGAAATTATTCAATCACATTTATCCTCAAACTACTTTTAAATCAATTTTTTGAAGTAACACTCTCACCTTTTTCATAGAACAAACATATTTTTTTTTCTGGAATCCACTCTCCAGAAACCTGAAACAAATCTTGAAAAAACTTGTTTAAGGCATCCATTCTCCCTAATCCTAAAAGAAAATTTTAATTAACTTCTTGAAATACTAAAAAAAATCTTATCCTCAAACTACATTTAAATCAATTTTTTGAAGTAACACTCTCACCTTTTTCATAAAACTAACATATATTTTTTTTCAGGAATCCACTCTCCAGAAACCTAAAATTAATCTTAAAAAACTTCTTTCAGGCATCCAATCTTCCTAATCCTAAACAAAAATTTTAATTAACTTGTTGAAATAATTCAATCACATTTATCCTCAAACTACTTTTAAATCAATTTTTTCAAGTAACACTCTCACCTTTTTCATAGAACAAACATATTTTTTTTTCAGGAATCCACTCTCCAGAAACCTGAAACAAATCTTGAAAAAACTTGTTTAAGGCATCCATTCTCCCTAATCCTAAAAGAAAATTTTAATTAACTTCTTGAAATACTAAAATAAATCTTATCCTCAAACTACATTTAAATCAATTTTTTGAAGTAACACTCTCACCTTTTTCATAAAACTAACATATATTTTTTTTCAGGAATCCGCTCTCCAGAAACCTGAAACAAATCTTGAAAAAACTTGTTTAAGGCATCCATTCTCCCTAATCCTAAAAGAAAATTTTAATTAACTTCTTGAAATACTAAAATAAATCTTATCCTCAAACTACATTTAAATCAATTTTTTGAAGTAACACTCTCACCTTTTTCATAAAACTAAGATATATTTTTTTTCAGGAATCCACTCTCCAGAAACCTAAAACTAATCTTAAAAAACTTCTTTCAGGCATCCAATCTTCCTAATCCTAAACGAAAATTTTAATTAACTTGTTGAAATAATTCAATCACATTTATCCTCAAACTACTTTTAAATCAATTTTTTCAAGTAACACTCTCACCTTTTTCATAGAACAAACATATTTTTTTTTCAGGAATCCACTCTCCAGAAACCTGAAACAAATCTTGAAAAAACTTGTTTAAGGCATCCATTCTCCCTAATCCTAATAGAAAATTTTAATTAACTTCTTGAAATACTAAAATAAATCTTATCCTCAAACTACATTTAAATCAATTTTTTGAAGTAACACTCTCACCTTTTTCATAAAACTAACATATATTTTTTTTCAGGAATCCGCTCTCCAGAAACCTGAAACAAATCTTGAAAAAACTTGTTTAAGGCATCCATTCTCCCTAATCCTAAAAGAAAATTTGAATTAACTTCTTGAAATACTAAAATAAATCTTATCCTCAAACTACATTTAAATCAATTTTTTGAAGTAACACTCTCACCTTTTTCATAAAACTAAGATATATTTTTTTTCAGGAATCCACTCTCCAGAAACCTAAAACTAATCTTAAAAAACTTCTTTCAGGCATCCAATCTTCCTAATCCTAAACGAAAATTTTAATTAACTTGTTGAAATAATTCAATCACATTTATCCTCAAACTACTTTTAAATCAATTTTTTCAAGTAACACTCTCACCTTTTTCATAGAACAAACATTTTTTTTTTTTCAGGAATCCACTCTCCAGAAACCTGAAACAAATCTTGAAAAAACTTGTTTCAGGCATCCATTCTCCCTAATCCTAAAAGAAAATTTTAATTAACTTCTTGAAATACTAAAATAAATCTTATCCTCAAACTACATTTAAATCAATTTTTTGAAGTAACACTCTCACCTTTTTCATAAAACTAACATATATTTTTTTTCAGGAATCCGCTCTCCAGAAACCTGAAACAAATCTTGAAAAAACTTGTTTAAGGCATCCACTCTCCCTAATCCTAAAAGAAAATTTTAATTAACTTCTTGAAATACTAAAATAAATCTTATCCTCACACTACATTTAAATCAATTTTTTGAAGTAACACTCTCACCTTTTTCATAAAACTAACATATATTTTTTTTCAGGAATCCGCTCTCCAGAAACCTGAAACAAATCTTGAAAAAACTTGTTTAAGGCATCCATTCTCCCTAATCCTAAAAGAACATTTTAATTAACTTCTTGAAATACTAAAATAAATCTTATCCTCAAACTACATTTAAATCAATTTTAGGAAGTAACACTCGCACCTTTTTCATTAAACTAACATATATTTTTTTTCAGGAATCCACTCTCCAGAAACCTGAAACTAATCTAAAAAAACTTCTTTCAGGCATCCAATCTTCCTAATCCTAAACGAAAATTTTAATTAACTTGTTGAAATAATTCAATCACATTTATCCTCAAACTACTTTTAAATCAATTTTTTGAAGTAACACTCTCACCTTTTTCATAGAACAAACGTATTTTTTTTTCAGGAATCCACTCTCCATAAACCTGAAACTAATCTTGAAAAAACTTGTGTAAGGCATCCATTCTCCCTAATCCTAAAAGAAAATTTTAATTAACTTGTTGAAATAATGCAATCAACCTTATTCTCAAACTACATTTAAATCAATTTTTTGAAGTAACACACTCACCTTTTTCATGAAATGAACATATTTTGTTTTCACGAATCCACTCTCCAGAAACCTAAAACAAATCTTGAAAAAACTTGTTTAAGGCATCCATTCTCCCTAATCCTAAAAGAAAATTTTAATTAACTTCTTGAAATACTAAAAAAATCTAATCCTCAAACTACATTTAAATCAATTTTTTGAAGTAACACTCTCACCTTTTTCATAAAACTAACATATATTTTTTTTCAGGAATCCACTCTCCAGAAACCTAAAACTAATCCTAAAAAACTTATTTCAAGCATTCCAATCTTCCTAATCCTAAACGAAAATTTTAATTAACTTGTTGAAATAATTCAATCACATTTATCCTCAAACTACGTTTAAATCAATTTTTTGAAGTAACACTCTCACCTTTTTCATAGAACAAACATATTTTTTTTTCAGGAATCCACTCTCCAGAAACCTGAAACAAATCTTGAAAAAACTTGTTTAAGGCATCCATTCTCCCTAATCCTAAAAGAAAATTTTAATTAACTTCTTGAAATACTACAAAAAATCTTATCCTCAAACTACATTTAAATCAATTTTTTGAAGTAACACTCTCACCTTTTTCATAAAACTAACATATATTTTTTTTCAGGAATCCACTCTCCAGAAACCTAAAACTAATCTTAAAAAACTTCTTTCAGGCATCCAATCTTCCTAATCCTAAACGAAAATTTTAATTAACTTGTTGAAATTATTCAATCACATTTATCCTCAAACTACTTTTAAATCAATTTTTTCAAGTAACACTCTCACCTTTTTCATAGAACAAACATATTTTTTTTTCAGGAATCCACTCTCCAGAAACCTGAAACAAATCTTGAAAAAACTTGTTTAAGGCATCCATTCTCCCTAATCCTAAAAGAAAATTTGAATTAACTTCTTGAAATACTAAAATAAATCTTATCCTCAAACTACATTTAAATCAATTTTTTGAAGTAACACTCTCACCTTTTTCATAAAACTAAGATATATTTCTTTTCAGGAAACCACTCTCCAGAAACCTAAAACTAATCTTAAAAAACTTATTTCAAGCATTCCAATCTTCCTAATCCTAAACGAAAATTTTAATTAACTTGTTGAAATAATTCAATCACATTTATCCTCAAACTACGTTTAAATCAATTTTTTGAAGTAACACTCTCACCTTTTTCATAAAACTAACATATATTTTTTTTCAGGAATCCGCTCTCCAGAAACCTGAAACAAATCTTGAAAAAACTTGTTTAAGGCATCCACTCTCCCTAATCCTAAAAGAAAATTTTAATTAACTTCTTGAAATACTAAAATAAATCTTATCCTCAAACTACATTTAAATCAATTTTTGGAAGTAACACTCGCACCTTTTTCATTAAACTAACATATATTTTTTTTCAGGAATCCACTCTCCAGAAACCTAAAACTAATCTAAAAAAACTTCTTTCAGGCATCCAATCTTCCTAATCCTAAACGAAAATTTTAATTAACTTGTTGAAATAATGCAATCAACCTTATTCTCAAACTACATTTAAATCAATTTTTTGAAGTAACACACTCACCTTTATCATAAAATGAACATATTTTGTTTTCACGAATCCACTCTCCAGAAACCTAAAACAAATCTTGAAAAAACTTGTTTAAGGCATCCATTCTCCCTAATCCTAAAAGAAAATTTTAATTAACTTCTTGAAATACTAAAAAAATCTAATCCTCAAACTACATTTAAATCAATTTTTTGAAGTAACACTCTCACCTTTTTCATAAAACTAACATATATTTTTTTTCAGGAATCCACTCTCCAGAAACCTAAAACTAATCTTAAAAAACTTATTTCAAGCATTCCAATCTTCCTAATCCTAAACGAAAATTTTAATTAACTTGTTGAAATAATTCAATCACATTTATCCTCAAACTACGTTTAAATCAATTTTTTGAAGTAACACTCTCACCTTTTTCATAGAACAAACATATTTTTTTTTCAGGAATCCACTCTCCAGAAACCTGAAACAAATCTTGAAAAAACTTGTTTAACGCATCCATTCTCCCTAATCCTAAAAGAAAATTTTAATTAACTTCTTGAAATACTACAAAAAATCTTATCCTCAAACTACATTTAAATCAATTTTTTGAAGTAACACTCTCACCTTTTTCATAAAACTAACATATATTTTTTTTCAGGAATCCACTCTCCAGAAACCTAAAACTAATCTTAAAAAACTTCTTTCAGGCATCCAATCTTCCTAATCCTAAACGAAAATTTTAATTAACTTGTTGAAATTATTCAATCACATTTATCCTCAAACTACTTTTAAATCAATTTTTTCAAGTAACACTCTCACCTTTTTCATAGAACAAACATATTTTTTTTTCAGGAATCCACTCTCCAGAAACCTGAAACAAATCTTGAAAAAACTTGTTTAAGGCATCCATTCTCCCTAATCCTAAAAGAAAATTTGAATTAACTTCTTGAAATACTAAAATAAATCTTATCCTCAAACTACATTTAAATCAATTTTTTGAAGTAACACTCTCACCTTTTTCATAAAACTAAGATATATTTCTTTTCAGGAAACCACTCTCCAGAAACCTAAAACTAATCTTAAAAAACTTATTTCAAGCATTCCAATCTTCCTAATCCTAAACGAAAATTTTAATTAACTTGTTGAAATAATTCAATCACATTTATCCTCAAACTACGTTTAAATCAATTTTTTGAAGTAACACTCTCACCTTTTTCATAAAACTAACATATATTTTTTTTCAGGAATCCGCTCTCCAGAAACCTGAAACAAATCTTGAAAAAACTTGTTTAAGGCATCCACTCTCCCTAATCCTAAAAGAACATTTTAATTAACTTCTTGAAATACTAAAATAAATCTTATCCTCAAACTACATTTAAATCAATTTTTGGAAGTAACACTCGCACCTTTTTCATTAAACTAACATATATTTTTTTTCAGGAATCCACTCTCCAGAAACCTAAAACTAATCTAAAAAAACTTCTTTCAGGCATCCAATCTTCCTAATCCTAAACGAAAATTTTAATTAACTTGTTGAAATAATTCAATCACATTTATCCTCAAACTACTTTTAAATCAATTTTTTGAAGTAACACTCTCACCTTTTTCATAGAACAAACGTATTTTTTTTCAGGAATCCACTCTCCATAAACCTGAAACTAATCTTGAAAAAACTTGTGTAAGGCATCCATTCTCCCTAATCCTAAAAGAAAATTTTAATTAACTTGTTGAAATAATGCAATCAACCTTATTCTCAAACTACATTTAAATCAATTTTTTGAAGTAACACACTCACCTTTTTCATAAAATGAACATATTTTGTTTTCACGAATCCACTCTCCAGAAACCTAAAACAAATCTTGAAAAAACTTGTTTAAGGCATCCATTCTCCCTAATCCTAAAAGAAAATTTTAATTAGCTTCTTGAAATACTAAAAAAATCTAATCCTCAAACTACATTTAAATCAATTTTTTGAAGTAACACTCTCACCTTTTTCATAAAACTAACATATATTTTTTTTCAGGAATCCACTCTCCAGAAACCTAAAACTAATCTTAAAAAACTTATTTCAAGCATTCCAATCTTCCTAATCCTAAACGAAAATTTTAATTAACTTGTTGAAATAATTCAATCACATTTATCCTCAAACTACATTTAAATCAATTTTTTGAAGTAACACTCTCACCTTTTTCATAGAACAAACATATTTTTTTTTCAGGAATCCACTCTCCAGAAACCTGAAACAAATCTTGAAAAAACTTGTTTAAGGCATCCATTCTCCCTAATCCTCAAAGAAAATTTTTATTAACTTCTTGAAATACTAAAAAAAATCTTATCCTCAAACTACATTTAAATCAATTTTTTGAAGTAACACTCTCACCTTTTTCATAAAACTAACATATATTTTTTTTCAGGAATCCACTCTCCAGAAACCTAAAACTAATCTTTAAAAACTTCTTTCAGGCATCCAATCTTCCTAATCCTAAACGAAAATTTTAATTAACTTGTTGAAATAATTCAATCACATTTATCCTCAAACTACTTTTAAATCAATTTTTTCAAGTAACACTCTCACCTTTTTCATAGAACAAGCATTTTTTTTTTTCAGGAATCCACTCTCCAGAAACCTGAAACAAATCTTGAAAAAACTTGTTTAAGGCATCCATTATCCATAATCGTAAAAGAAAATTTTAATTAACTTCTTGAAATACTAAAATAAATCTTATCCTCAAACTACATTTAAATCAATTTTTTGAAGTAACACTCTCACCTTTTTCATAAATTTAACATATATTTTTTTTCAGGAATCCGCTCTCCAGGAACCTGAAACAAATCTTGAAAAAACTTGTTTAAGGCATCCATTCTCCCTAATCCTAAAAGAACATTTTAATTAACTTCTTGAAATACTAAAATAAATCTTATCCTCAAACTACATTTAAATCAATTTTTTGAAGTAACACTCTCACCTTTTTCATAAAACTAACATATATTTTTTTTCAGGAATCCACTCTCCACAAACCTAAAACTAATCTTAAAAAACTTATTTCAAGCATTCCAATCTTCCTAATACTAAACGAAAATTTTAATTAACTTGTTGAAATATTTCAATCACATTTATCCTCAAACTACGTTTAAATCAATTTTTTGAAGTAACACTCTCACCTTTTTCATAAAACTAAGATATATTTTTTTTCAGGAATCCACTCTCCAGAAACCTAAAACTAATCTTAAAAAACTTCTTTCAGGCATCCAATCTTCCTAATCCTAAAAGAAAATTTTAATTAACTTGTTGAAATAATGCAATCAACCTTATTCTCAAACTACATTTAAATCAATTTTTTGAAGTAACACACTCACCTTTTTCATAAAATGAACATATTTTGTTTTCACGAATCCACTCTCCAGAAACCTAAAACAAATCTTGAAAAAACTTGTTTAAGGCATCCATTCTCCCTAATCCTAAAAGAAAATTTTAATTAACTTCTTGAAATACTAAAAAAATCTAATCCTCAAACTACATTTAAATCAATTTTTTGAAGTAACACTCTCACCTTTTTCATAGAACAAACATATTTTTTTTCCAGGAATCCGCTCTCCAGAAACCTGAAACAAATCTTGAAAAAACTTGTTTAAGGCATCCATTCTCCCTAATCCTAAAAGAACATTTTAATTAACTTCTTGAAATACTAAAATAAATCTTATCCTCAAACTACATTTAAATCAATTTTTTGAAGTAACACTCTCACCTTTTTCATAAAACTAACATATATTTTTTTTCAGGAATCCGCTCTCCAGAAACCTGAAACAAATCTTGAAAAAACTTGTTTAAGGCATCCACTCTCCCTAATCCTAAAAGAAAATTTTAATTAACTTCTTGAAATACTAAAATAAATCTTATCCTCACACTACATTTAAATCAATTTTTTGAAGTAACACTCTCACCTTTTTCATAAAACTAACATATATTTTTTTTCAGGAATCCGCTCTCCAGAAACCTGAAACAAATCTTGAAAAAACTTGTTTAAGGCATCCATTCTCCCTAATCCTAAAAGAACATTTTAATTAACTTCTTGAAATACTAAAATAAATCTTATCCTCAAACTACATTTAAATCAATTTTAGGAAGTAACACTCGCACCTTTTTCATTAAACTAACATATATTTTTTTTCAGGAATCCACTCTCCAGAAACCTGAAACTAATCTAAAAAAACTTCTTTCAGGCATCCAATCTTCCTAATCCTAAACGAAAATTTTAATTAACTTGTTGAAATAATTCAATCACATTTATCCTCAAACTACTTTTAAATCAATTTTTTGAAGTAACACTCTCACCTTTTTCATAGAACAAACGTATTTTTTTTTCAGGAATCCACTCTCCATAAACCTGAAACTAATCTTGAAAAAACTTGTGTAAGGCATCCATTCTCCCTAATCCTAAAAGAAAATTTTAATTAACTTGTTGAAATAATGCAATCAACCTTATTCTCAAACTACATTTAAATCAATTTTTTGAAGTAACACACTCACCTTTTTCATGAAATGAACATATTTTGTTTTCACGAATCCACTCTCCAGAAACCTAAAACAAATCTTGAAAAAACTTGTTTAAGGCATCCATTCTCCCTAATCCTAAAAGAAAATTTTAATTAACTTCTTGAAATACTAAAAAAATCTAATCCTCAAACTACATTTAAATCAATTTTTTGAAGTAACACTCTCACCTTTTTCATAAAACTAACATATATTTTTTTTCAGGAATCCACTCTCCAGAAACCTAAAACTAATCCTAAAAAACTTATTTCAAGCATTCCAATCTTCCTAATCCTAAACGAAAATTTTAATTAACTTGTTGAAATAATTCAATCACATTTATCCTCAAACTACGTTTAAATCAATTTTTTGAAGTAACACTCTCACCTTTTTCATAGAACAAACATATTTTTTTTTCAGGAATCCACTCTCCAGAAACCTGAAACAAATCTTGAAAAAACTTGTTTAAGGCATCCATTCTCCCTAATCCTAAAAGAAAATTTTAATTAACTTCTTGAAATACTACAAAAAATCTTATCCTCAAACTACATTTAAATCAATTTTTTGAAGTAACACTCTCACCTTTTTCATAAAACTAACATATATTTTTTTTCAGGAATCCACTCTCCAGAAACCTAAAACTAATCTTAAAAAACTTCTTTCAGGCATCCAATCTTCCTAATCCTAAACGAAAATTTTAATTAACTTGTTGAAATTATTCAATCACATTTATCCTCAAACTACTTTTAAATCAATTTTTTCAAGTAACACTCTCACCTTTTTCATAGAACAAACATATTTTTTTTTCAGGAATCCACTCTCCAGAAACCTGAAACAAATCTTGAAAAAACTTGTTTAAGGCATCCATTCTCCCTAATCCTAAAAGAAAATTTGAATTAACTTCTTGAAATACTAAAATAAATCTTATCCTCAAACTACATTTAAATCAATTTTTTGAAGTAACACTCTCACCTTTTTCATAAAACTAAGATATATTTCTTTTCAGGAAACCACTCTCCAGAAACCTAAAACTAATCTTAAAAAACTTATTTCAAGCATTCCAATCTTCCTAATCCTAAACGAAAATTTTAATTAACTTGTTGAAATAATTCAATCACATTTATCCTCAAACTACGTTTAAATCAATTTTTTGAAGTAACACTCTCACCTTTTTCATAAAACTAACATATATTTTTTTTCAGGAATCCGCTCTCCAGAAACCTGAAACAAATCTTGAAAAAACTTGTTTAAGGCATCCACTCTCCCTAATCCTAAAAGAAAATTTTAATTAACTTCTTGAAATACTAAAATAAATCTTATCCTCAAACTACATTTAAATCAATTTTTGGAAGTAACACTCGCACCTTTTTCATTAAACTAACATATATTTTTTTTCAGGAATCCACTCTCCAGAAACCTAAAACTAATCTAAAAAAACTTCTTTCAGGCATCCAATCTTCCTAATCCTAAACGAAAATTTTAATTAACTTGTTGAAATAATGCAATCAACCTTATTCTCAAACTACATTTAAATCAATTTTTTGAAGTAACACACTCACCTTTTTCATAAAATGAACATATTTTGTTTTCACGAATCCACTCTCCAGAAACCTAAAACAAATCTTGAAAAAACTTGTTTAAGGCATCCATTCTCCCTAATCCTAAAAGAAAATTTTAATTAACTTCTTGAAATACTAAAAAAATCTAATCCTCAAACTACATTTAAATCAATTTTTTGAAGTAACACTCTCACCTTTTTCATAAAACTAACATATATTTTTTTTCAGGAATCCACTCTCCAGAAACCTAAAACTAATCTTAAAAAACTTATTTCAAGCATTCCAATCTTCCTAATCCTAAACGAAAATTTTAATTAACTTGTTGAAATAATTCAATCACATTTATCCTCAAACTACGTTTAAATCAATTTTTTGAAGTAACACTCTCACCTTTTTCATAGAACAAACATATTTTTTTTTCAGGAATCCACTCTCCAGAAACCTGAAACAAATCTTGAAAAAACTTGTTTAAGGCATCCATTATCCATAATCGTAAAAGAAAATTTTAATTAACTTCTTGAAATACTAAAATAAATCTTATCCTCAAACTACATTTAAATCAATTTTTTGAAGTAACACTCTCACCTTTTTCATAAATTTAACATATATTTTTTTTCAGGAATCCGCTCTCCAGGAACCTGAAACAAATCTTGAAAAAACTTGTTTAAGGCATCCATTCTCCCTAATCCTAAAAGAACATTTTAATTAACTTCTTGAAATACTAAAATAAATCTTATCCTCAAACTACATTTAAATCAATTTTTTGAAGTAACACTCTCACCTTTTTCATAAAACTAACATATATTTTTTTTCAGGAATCCACTCTCCACAAACCTAAAACTAATCTTAAAAAACTTATTTCAAGCATTCCAAGCTTCCTAATACTAAACGAAAATTTTAATTAACATGTTGAAATATTTCAATCACATTTATCCACAAACTACGTTTAAATCAATTTTTTGAAGTAACACTCTCACCTTTTTCATAAAACTAAGATATATTTTTTTTCAGGAATCCACTCTCCAGAAACCTAAAACTAATCTTAAAAAACTTCTTTCAGGCATCCAATCTTCCTAATCCTAAAAGAAAATTTTAATTAACTTGTTGAAATAATGCAATCAACCTTATTCTCAAACTACATTTAAATCAATTTTTTGAAGTAACACACTCACCTTTTTCATAAAATGAACATATTTTGTTTTCACGAATCCACTCTCCAGAAACCTAAAACAAATCTTGAAAAAACTTGTTTAAGGCATCCATTCTCCCTAATCCTAAAAGAAAATTTTAATTAACTTCTTGAAATACTAAAAAAATCTAATCCTCAAACTACATTTAAATCAATTTTTTGAAGTAACACTTTCACCTTTTTCATAGAACAAACATATTTTTTTTCCAGGAATCCGCTCTCCAGAAACCTGAAACAAATCTTGAAAAAACTTGTTTAAGGCATCCATTCTCCCTAATCCTAAAAGAAAATTTGAATTAACTTCTTGAAATACTAAAATAAATCTTATCCTCAAACTACATTTAAATCAATTTTTTGAAGTAACACTCTCACCTTTTTCATAAAACTAAGATATATTTTTTTTCAGGAATCCACTCTCCAGAAACCTAAAACTAATCTTAAAAAACTTCTTTCAGGCATCCAATCTTCCTAATCCTAAACGAAAATTTTAATTAACTTGTTGAAATAATTCAATCACATTTATCCTCAAACTACTTTTAAATCAATTTTTTCAAGTAACACTCTCACCTTTTTCATAGAACAAACATTTTTTTTTTCAGGAATCCACTCTCCAGAAACCTGAAACAAATCTTGAAAAAACTTGTTTCAGGCATCCATTCTCCCTAATCCTAAAAGAAAATTTTAATTAACTTCTTGAAATACTAAAATAAATCTTATCCTCAAACTACATTTAAATCAATTTTTTGAAGTAACACTCTCACCTTTTTCATAAAACTAACATATATTTTTTTTCAGGAATCCGCTCTCCAGAAACCTGAAACAAATCTTGAAAAAACTTGTTTAAGGCATCCACTCTCCCTAATCCTAAAAGAAAATTTTAATTAACTTCTTGAAATACTAAAATAAATCTTATCCTCAAACTACATTTAAATCAATTTTTTGAAGTAACACTCTCACCTTTTTCATAAAACTAACATATATTTTTTTTCAGGAATCCGCTCTCCAGAAACCTGAAACAAATCTTGAAAAAACTTGTTTAAGGCATCCATTCTCCCTAATCCTAAAAGAACATTTTAATTAACTTCTTGAAATACTAAAATAAATCTTATCCTCAAACTACATTTAAATCAATTTTTGGAAGTAACACTCGCACCTTTTTCATTAAACTAACATATATTTTTTTTCAGGAATCCACTCTCCAGAAACCTAAAACTAATCTAAAAAAACTTCTTTCAGGCATCCAATCTTCCTAATCCTAAACGAAAATTTTAATTAACTTGTTGAAATAATTCAATCACATTTATCCTCAAACTACTTTTAAATCAATTTTTTGAAGTAACACTCTCACCTTTTTCATAGAACAAACGTATTTTTTTTTCAGGAATCCACTCTCCATAAACCTGAAACTAATCTTGAAAAAACTTGTGTAAGGCATCCATTCTCCCTAATCCTAAAAGAAAATTTTAATTAACTTGTTGAAATAATGCAATCAACCTTATTCTCAAACTACATTTAAATCAATTTTTTGAAGTAACACACTCACCTTTTTCATAAAATGAACATATTTTGTTTTCACGAATCCACTCTCCAGAAACCTAAAACAAATCTTGAAAAAACTTGTTTAAGGCATCCATTCTCCCTAATCCTAAAAGAAAATTTTAATTAACTTCTTGAAATATTAAAAAAATCTAATCCTCAAACTACATTTAAATCAATTTTTTGAAGTAACACTCTCACCTTTTTCATAAAACTAACATATATTTTTTTTCAGGAATCCACTCTCCAGAAACCTAAAACTAATCTTAAAAAACGTATTTCAAGCATTCCAATCTTCCTAATCCTAAACGAAAATTTTAATTAACTTGTTGAAATAATTCAATCACATTTATCCTCAAACTACGTTTAAATCAATTTTTTGAAGTAACACTCTCACCTTTTTCATAGAACAAACATATTTTTTTTTCAGGAATCCACTCTCCAGAAACCTGAAACAAATCTTGAAAAAACTTGTTTAAGGCATCCATTCTCCCTAATCCTAAAAGAAAATTTTAATTAACTTCTTGAAATACTAAAAAAAATCTTATCCTCAAACTACATTTAAATCAATTTTTTGAAGTAACACTCTCACCTTTTTCATAAAACTAACATATATTTTTTTTCAGGAATCCACTCTCCAGAAACCTGAAACAAATCTTGAAAAAACTTGTTTAAGGCATCCATTCTCCCTAATCCTAAAAGAAAATTTTAATTAACTGCTTGAAATACTAAAAAAAATCTTATCCTCAAACTACATTTAAATCAATTTTTTGAAGTAACACGCTCACCTTTTTCATAAAACTAACATATATTTTTTTTCAGGAATCCACTCTCCAGAAACCTAAAACTAATCTTAAAAAACTTATTTCAAGCATTCCAATCTTCCTAATACTAAACGAAAATTTTAATTAACTTGTTGAAATATTTCAATCACATTTATCTTCAAACTACGTTTAAATCAATTTTTTGAAGTAACACTCTCACCTTTTTCATAGAACAAACATATTTTTTTTTCAGGAATCCTCTCTTCAGAAACCTGAAACAAATCTTGAAAAAACTTGTTTAAGGCATCCATTCTCCCTAATCCTAAAAGAAAATTTTAATTAACTTCTTGAAATACTAAAATAAATCTTATCCTCAAACTACATTTAAATCAATTTTTTGAAGTAACACTCTCACCTTTTTCATAAAACTAAGATATATTTTTTTTCAGGAATCCACTCTCCAGAAACCTAAAACTAATCTTAAAAAACTTCTTTCAGGCATCCAATCTTCCTAATCCTAAACGAAAATTTTAATTAACTTGTTGAAATAATTCAATCACATTTATCCTCAAACTACTTTTAAATCAATTTTTTCAAGTAACACTCTCACCTTTTTCATAGAACAAACATTTTTTTTTTTTTCAGGAATCCACTCTCCAGAAACCTGAAACAAATCTTGAAAAAACTTGTTTCAGGCATCCATTCTCCCTAATCCTAAAATATAATTTTAATTAACTTCTTGAAATACTAAAATAAAACTTATCCTCAAACTACATTTAAATCAATTTTTTGAAGTAACACTCTCACCTTTTTCATAAAACTAACATATATATTTTTTTTCAAGAATCCACTCTCCAGAAACCTAAAACTAATCTTAAAAAACTTCTTTCAGGCATCCAATCTTCCTAATCCTAAACGAAAATTTTAATTAACTTGTTGAAATTATTCAATCACATTTATCCTCAAACTACTTTTAAATCAATTTTTTCAAGTAACACTCTCACCTTTTTCATAGAACAAACATATGTTTTTTTTCAGGAATCCACTCTCCAGAAACCTGAAACAAATCTTGAAAAAACTTGTTTAAGGCATCCATTATCCATAATCCTAAAAGAAAATTTTAATTAACTTCTTGAAATACTAAAATAAATCTTATCCTCAAACTACATTTAAATCAATTTTTTGAAGTAACACTCTCACCTTTTTCATAAATTTAACATATATTTTTTTCAGGAATCCGCTCTCCAGGAACCTGAAATAAATCTTGAAAAAACTTGTTTAAGGCATCCATTCTCCCTAATCCTAAAAGAACATTTTAATTAACTTCTTGAAATACTAAAATAAATCTTATCCTCAAACTACATTTAAATCAATTTTTTGAAGTAACACTCTCACCTTTTTCATAAAACTAACATATATTTTTTTTCAGGAATCCACTCTCCACAAACCTAAAACTAATCTTAAAAAACTTATTTCAAGCATTCCAATCTTCCTAATACTAAACGAAAATTTTAATTAACTTGTTGAAATATTTCAATCACATTTATCCTCAAACTACGTTTACATCAATTTTTTGAAGTAACACTCTCACCTTTTTCATAGAACAAACATATATATTTTTTCAGGAATCCTCTCTCCAGAAACCTGAAACAAATCTTGAAAAAACTTGTTTAAGGCATCCATTCTCCCTAATCCTAAAAGAAAATTTTAATTAACTTCTTGAAATACTAAAATAAATCTTATCCTCAAACTACATTTAAATCAATTTTTTGAAGTAACACTCTCACCTTTTTCATAAAACTAAGATATATTTTTTTTCAGGAATCCACTCTCCAGAAACCTAAAACTAATCTTAAAAAACTTCTTTCAGGCATCCAATCTTCCTAATCCTAAAAGAACATTTTAATTAACTTGTTGAAATAATGCAATCAACCTTATTCTCAAACTACATTTAAATCAATTTTTTGAAGTAACACACTCACCTTTTTCATAAAATGAACATATTTTGTTTTCACGAGTCCACTCTCCAGAAACCTAAAACAAATCTTGAAAAAACTTGTTTAAGACATCCATTCTCCCTAATCCTAAAAGAAAATTTTAATTAACTTCTTGAAATACTAAAAAAATCTAATCCTCAAACTACATTTAAATCAATTTTTTGAAGTAACACTCTCACCTTTTTCATAGAACAAACATATTTTTTTTTCAGGAATCCGCTCTCCAGAAACCTGAAACAAATCTTGAAAAAACTTGTTTAAGGCATCCATTCTCCCTAATCCTAAAAGAAAATTTGAATTAACTTCTTGAAATACTAAAATAAATCATATCCTCAAACTACATTTAAATCAATTTTTTGAAGTAACACTCTCACCTTTTTCATAAAACTAAGATATATTTTTTTTCAGGAATCCACTCTCCAGAAACCTAAAACTAATCTTAAAAAACTTCTTTCAGGCATCCAATCTTCCTAATCCTAAACGAAAATTTTAATTAACTTGTTGAAATAATTCAATCACATTTATCCTCAAACTACTTTTAAATCAATTTTTTCAAGTAACACTCTCACCTTTTTCATAGAACAAATATTTTTTTTTTTCAGGAATCCACTCTCCAGAAACCTGAAACAAATCTTGAAAAAACTTGTTTCAGGCATCCATTCTCCCTAATCCTAAAAGAAAATTTTAATTAACTTCTTGAAATACTAAAATAAATCTTATCCTCAAACTACATTTAAATCAATTTTTTGAAGTAACACTCTCACCTTTTTCATAAAACTAACATATATTTTTTTTCAGGAATCCGCTCTCCAGAAACCTGAAACAAATCTTGAAAAAACTTGTTTAAGGCATCCACTCTCCCTAATCCTAAAAGAAAATTTTAATTAACTTCTTGAAATACTAAAATAAATCTTATCCTCAAACTACATTTAAATCAATTTTTTGAAGTAACACTCTCACCTTTTTCATAAAACTAACATATATTTTTTTTCAGGAATCCGCTCTTCAGAAACCTGAAACAAATCTTGAAAAAACTTGTTTAAGGCATCCATTCTCCCTAATCCTAAAAGAACATTTTAATTAACTTCTTGAAATACTAAAATAAATCTTATCCTCAAACTACATTTAAATCAATTTTTGGAAGTAACACTTGCACCTTTTTCATTAAACTAACATATATTTTTTTTCAGGAATCCACTCTCCAGAAACCTAAAACTAATCTAAAAAAACTTCTTTCAGGCATCCAATCTTCCTAATCCTAAACGAAAATTTTAATTAACTTGTTGAAATAATTCAATCACATTTATCCTCAAACTACTTTTAAATCAATTTTTTGAAGTAACACTCTCACCTTTTTCATAGAACAAACGTATTTTTTTTTCAGGAATCCACTCTCCATAAACCTGAAACTAATCTTGAAAAAACTTGTGTAAGGCATCCATTCTCCCTAATCCTAAAAGAAAATTTTAATTAACTTGTTGAAATAATGCAATCGACCTTATTCTCAAACTACATTTAAATCAATTTTTTGAAGTAACACACTCACCTTTTTCATAAAATGAACATATTTTGTTTTCACGAATCCACTCTCCAGAAACCTAAAACAAATCTTGAAAAAACTTGTTTAAGGCATCCATTCTCCCTAATCCTAAAAGAAAATTTTAATTAACTTCTTGAAATATTAAAAAAATCTAATCCTCAAACTACATTTAAATCAATTTTTTGAAGTAACACTCTCACCTTTTTCATAAAACTAACATATATTTTTTTTCAGGAATCCACTCTCCAGAAACCTAAAACTAATCTTAAAAAACTTATTTCAAGCATTCCAATCTTCCTAATCCTAAACGAAAATTTTAATTAACTTGTTGAAATAATTCAATCACATTTATCCTCAAACTACGTTTAAATCAATTTTTTGAAGTAACACTCTCACCTTTTTCATAGAACAAACATATTTTTTTTTCAGGAATCCACTCTCCAGAAACCTGAAACAAATCTTGAAAAAACTTGTTTAAGGCATCCATTCTCCCTAATCCTAAAAGAAAATTTTAATTAACTTCTTGAAATTCTAAAAAAAATCTTATCCTCAAACTACATTTAAATCAATTTTTTGAAGTAACACTCTCACCTTTTTCATAAAACTAACACATATTTTTTTTCAGGAATCCACTCTCCAGAAACCTGAAACAAATCTTGAAAAAACTTGTTTAAGGCATCCATTCTCCCTAATCGTAAAAGAAAATTTTAATTAACTGCTTGAAATACTAAAAAAAATCTTATCCTCAAACTACATTTAAATCAATTTTTTGAAGTAACACGCTCACCTTTTTCATAAAACTAACATATATTTTTTTTCAGGAATCCACTCTCCAGAAACCTAAAACTAATCTTAAAAAACTTATTTCAAGCATTCCAATCTTCCTAATACTAAACGAAAATTTTAATTAACTTGTTGAAATATTTCAATCACATTTATCTTCAAACTACGTTTAAATCAATTTTTTGAAGTAACACTCTCACCTTTTTCATAGAACAAACATATTTTTTTTTCAGGAATCCTCTCTCCAGAAACCTGAAACAAATCTTGAAAAAACTTGTTTAAGGCATCCATTCTCCCTAATCCTAAAAGAAAATTTTAATTAACTTCTTGAAATACTAAAATAAATCTTATCCTCAAACTACATTTAAATCAATTTTTTGAAGTAACACTCTCACCTTTTTCATAAAACTAAGATATATTTTTTTTCAGGAATCCACTCTCCAGAAACCTAAAACTAATCTTAAAAAACTTCTTTCAGGCATCCAATCTTCCTAATCCTAAACGAAAATTTTAATTAACTTGTTGAAATAATTCAATCACATTTATCCTCAAACTACTTTTAAATCAATTTTTTCAAGTAACACTCTCACCTTTTTCATAGAACAAACATTTTTTTTTTTTCAGGAATCCACTCTCCAGAAACCTGAAACAAACTTAGAAAAAACTTGTTTCAGGCATCCATTCTCCCTAATCCTAAAAGAAAATTTTAATTAACTTCTTGAAATACTAAAATAAATCTTATCCTCAAACTACATTTAAATCAATTTTTTGAAGTAACACTCTCACCTTTTTCATAAAACTAACATATATTTTTTTTCAGGAATCCGCTCTCCAGAAACCTGAAACAAATCTTGAAAAAACTTGTTTAAGGCATCCACTCTCCCTAATCCTAAAAGAAAATTTTAATTAACTTCTTGAAATACTAAAATAAATCTTATCCTCAAACTACATTTAAATCAATTTTTTGAAGTAACACTCTCACCTTTTTCATAAAACTAACATATATTTTTTTTCAGGAATCCGCTCTCCAGAAACCTGAAACAAATCTTGAAAAAACTTGTTTAAGGCATCCATTCTCCCTAATCCTAAAAGAACATTTTAATTAACTTTTTGAAATACTAAAAAAAATCTTATCCTCAAACTACATTTAAATCAATTTTTTGAAGTAACACTCTCACCTTTTTCATAAAACTAACATATATTTTTTTTCAGGAATCCACTCTCCATAAATTGAAACAAATCTTGAAAAAACGTGTTTAAGGCATCCATTCTCCCTAATCCTAAAAGAAAATTTTTATTAACTTCTTGAAATACTAAAATAAATCTTATCCTCAAACTACATTTAAATCA
Organism: Triturus cristatus; assembly: GCF_964204655.1. Lineage (NCBI taxonomy): Eukaryota > Metazoa > Chordata > Amphibia > Caudata > Salamandridae > Triturus > Triturus cristatus. Next base: position 117,771,876 of record NC_140583.1, read on the forward strand.
ATTTTTTGAAGTAACACTCTCACCTTTTTCATAAAACTAAGATATATTTTTTTTCAGGAATCCACTCTCCAGAAACCTAAAACTAATCTTAAAAAACTTCTTTCAGGCATTTAATCTTCCTAATACTAAATGAAAATTTTAATTAACTTGTTGAAATAATTCAATCACATTTATCCTCAAACTACTTTTAAATCAATTTTTTCAAGTAACACTCTCACCTTTTTCATAGAACAAACATATTTTTTTTCAGGAATCCACTCTCCAGAAACCTGAAACAAATCTTGAAAAAACTTGTTTAAGGCATCCATTCTCCCTAATCCTAAAAGAAAATTTTAATTAACTTCTGGAAATACTAAAATAAATCTTATCCTCAAACTACATTTAAATCAATTTTTTGAAGTAACACTCTCACCTTTTTCATAAAACTAACATATATTTTTTTTCAGGAATCCGCTCTCCAGAAACCTGAAACAAATCTTGAAAAAACTTGTTTAAGGCATCCATTCTCCCTAATCCTAAAAGAACATTTTAATTAACTTCTTGAAATACTAAAATAAATCTTATCCTCAAACTACATTTAAATCAATTTTTTGAAGTAACACTCGCACCTTTTTCATTAAACTAACATATATTTTTTTTCAGGAATCCACTCTCCAGAAACCTAAAACTAATCTAAAAAAACTTCTTTCAGGCATCCAATCTTCCTAATCCTAAACGAAAATTTTAATTAACTTGTTGTAATAATTCAATCACATTTATCCTCAAACTACTTTTAAATCAATTTTTTAAAGTAACACTCTCACCTTTTTCATAGAACAAACATATTTTTTTTTCAGGAATCCACTCTCCATAAACCTGAAACAAATCTTGAAAAAACTTGTTTAAGGCATCCATTCTCCCTAATCCTAAAAGAACATTTTAATTAACTTCTTGAAATACTAAAATAAATCTTATCCTCAAACTACATTTAAATCATTTTTTTGAAGTAACACTCTCACCTTTTTCATAAAACTAACATATATTTTTTTTCAGGAATCCACTCTCCACAAACCTAAAACTAATCTTAAAAAATCTATTTCAAGCATTCCAATCTTCCTAATACTAAACGAAAATTTTAATTAACTTGTTGAAATATTTCAATCACATTTATCCTCAAACTACGTTTAAATCAATTTTTTGAAGTAACACTCTCACCTTTTTCATAGAACAAACATATTTTTTTTTCAGGAATCCACTCTCCAGAAACCTGAAACAAATCTTGAAAAAACTTGTTTAAGGCATCCATTCTCCCTAATCCTAAAAGAACATTTTAATTAACTTTTTGAAATACTAAAAAAAATCTTATCCTCAAACTACATTTAAATCAATTTTTTGAAGTAACACTCTCACCTTTTTCATAAAACTAACATATATTTTTTTTCAGGAATCCACTCTCCATAAATTGAAACAAATCTTGAAAAAACGTGTTTAAGGCATCCATTCTCCCTAATCCTAAAAGAAAATTTTTATTAACTTCTTGAAATACTAAAATAAATCTTATCCTCAAACTACATTTAAATCAATTTTTTGAAGTAACACTCTCACCTTTTTCATAAAACTAAGATATATTTTTTTTCAGGAATCCACTCTCCAGAAACCTAAAACTAATCTTAAAAAACTTCTTTCAGGCATCCAATCTTCCTAATACTAAATGAAAATTTTAATTAACTTGTTGAAATAATTCAATCACATTTATCCTCAAACTACTTTTAAATCAATTTTTTCAAGTAACACTCTCACCTTTTTCATAGAACAAACATATTTTTTTTCAGGAATCCACTCTCCAGAAACCTGAAACAAATCTTGAAAAAACTTGTTTAAGGCATCCATTCTCCCTAATCCTAAAAGAAAATTTTAATTAACTTCTGGAAATACTAAAATAAATCTTATCCTCAAACTACATGTAAATCAATTTTTTGAAGTAACACTCTCACCTTTTTCATAAAACTAACATATATTTTTTTTCAGGAATCCGCTCTCCAGAAACCTGAAACAAATCTTGAAAAAACTTGTTTAAGGCATCCATTCTCCCTAATCCTAAAAGAACATTTTAATTAACTTCTTGAAATACTAAAATAAATCTTATCCTCAAACTACATTTAAATCAATTTTTTGAAGTAACACTCGCACCTTTTTCATTAAACTAACATATATTTTTTTTCAGGAATCCACTCTCCAGAAACCTAAAACTAATCTAAAAAAACTTCTTTCAGGCATCCAATCTTCCTAATCCTAAACGAAAATTTTAATTAACTTGTTGAAATAAGTCAATCACATTTATCCTCAAACTACTTTTAAATCAATTTTTTAAAGTAACACTCTCACCTTTTTCATAGAACAAACGTATTTTTTTTTCAGGAATCCACTCTCCATAAACCTGAAACTAATCTTGAAAAAACTTGTGTAAGGCATCCATTCTCCCTAATCCTAAAAGAAAATTTTAATTAACTTGTTGAAATAATGCAATCAACCTTATTCTCAAACTACATTTAAATCAATTTTTTGAAGTAACACTCTCACCTTTTTCATAGAACAAACATATTTTTTTTTCAGGAATCCACTCTCCAGAAACCTGAAACAAATCTTGAAAAAACTTGTTTAAGGCATCCATTCTCCCTAATCCTAAAAGAAAATTTTAATTAACTTCTTGAAATACTAAAATAAAACTTATCCTCAAACTACATTTAAATCAAATTTTTTGAAGTAACACTCTCACCTTTTTCATAAAACTAACATATATTTTTTTTCAAGAATCCACTCTCCAGAAACCTAAAACTAATCTTAAAAAACTTCTTTCAGGCATCCAATCTTCCTAATCCTAAACGAAAATTTTAATTAACTTGTTGAAATTATTCAATCACATTTATCCTCAAACTACTTTTAAATCAATTTTTTCAAGTAACACTCTCACCTTTTTCATAAAACAAACATATTTTTTTTTCAGGAATCCACTCTCCAGAAACCTGAAACAAATCTTGAAAAAACTTGTTTAAGGCATCCATTCTCCATAATCCTAAAAGAAAATTTTAATTAACTTCTTGAAATACTAAAATAAATCTTATCCTCAAACTACATTTAAATCAATTTTTTGAAGTAACACTCTCACCTTTTTCATAAAACTAACATATATTTTTTTTCAGGAATCCGCTCTCCAGAAACCTGAAACAAATCTTGAAAAAACTTGTTTAAGGCATCCATTCTCCCTAATCCTAAAAGAACATTTTAATTAACTTCTTGAAATACTAAAATAAATCTTATCCTCAAACTACATTTAAATCAATTTTTTGAAGTAACACTCTCACCTTTTTCATAAAACTAACATATATTTTTTTTCAGGAATCCACTCTCCACAAACCTAAAACTAATCTTAAAAAACTTATTTCAAGCATTCCAATCTTCCTAATACTAAACGAAAATTTTAATTAACTTGTTGAAATATTTCAATCACATTTATCCTCAAACTACGTTTAAATCAATTTTTTGAAGTAACACTCTCACCTTTTTCATAGAACAAACATATTTTTTTTTCAGGAATCCACTCTCCAGAAACCTGAAACAAATCTTGAAAAAACTTGTTTAAGGCATCCATTCTCCCTAATCCTAAAAGAACATTTTAATTAACTTTTTGAAATACTAAAAAAAATCTTATCCTCAAACTACATTTAAATCAATTTTTTGAAGTAACACTCTCACCTTTTTCATAAAACTAACATATATTTTTTTTCAGGAATCCACTCTCCATAAATTGAAACAAATCTTGAAAAAACGTGTTTAAGGCATCCATTCTCCCTAATCCTAAAAGAAAATTGTTATTAACTTCTTGAAATACTAAAATAAATCTTATCCTCAAACTACATTTAAATCAATTTTTTGAAGTAACACTCTCACCTTTTTCATAAACTAAGATATATTTTTTTTCAGGAATCCACTCTCCAGAAACCTAAAACTAATCTTAAAAAACTTCTTTCAGGCATCCAATCTTCCTAATACTAAATGAAAATTTTAATTAACTTGTTGAAATAATTCAATCACATTTATCCTCAAACTACTTTTAAATCAATTTTTTCAAGTAACACTCTCACCTTTTTCATAGAACAAACATATTTTTTTTCAGGAATCCACTCTCCAGAAACCTGAAACAAATCTTGAAAAAACTTGTTTAAGGCATCCATTCTCCCTAATCCTAAAAGAAAATTTTAATTAACTTCTGGAAATACTAAAATAAATCTTATCCTCAAACTACATGTAAATCAATTTTTTGAAGTAACACTCTCACCTTTTTCATAAAACTAACATATATTTTTTTTCAGGAATCCGCTCTCCAGAAACCTGAAACAAATCTTGAAAAACTTGTTTAAGGCATCCATTCTCCCTAATCCTAAAAGAACATTTTAATTAACTTCTTGAAATACTAAAATAAATCTTATCCTCAAACTACATTTAAATCAATTTTTTGAAGTAACACTCGCACCTTTTTCATTAAACTAACATATATTTTTTTTCAGGAATCCACTCTCCAGAAACCTAAAACTAATCTATAAAAACTTCTTTCAGGCATCCAATCTTCCTAATCCTAAACGAAAATTTTAATTAACTTGTTGAAATAATTCAATCACATTTATCCTCAAACTACTTTTAAATCAATTTTTTTGAAGTAACACTCTCACCTTTTTCATAGAACAAACTTATTTTTTTTTCAGGAATCCACTCTCCATAAACCTGAAACTAATCTTGAAAAAACTTGTGTAAGGCATCCATTCTCCCTAATCCTAAAAGAAAATTTTAATTAACTTGTTGAAATAATGCAATCAACCTTATTCTCAAACTACATTTAAATCAATTTTTTGAAGTAACACACTCACCTTTTTCATAAAATGAACATATTTTGTTTTCACGAATCCACTCTCCAGAAACCTAAAACAAATCTTGAAAAAACTTGTTTAAGGCATCCATTCTCCCTAATCCTAAAAGAAAATTTTAATTAACTTCTTGAAATACTAAAAAAATCTAATCCTCAAACTACATTTAAATCAATTTTTTGAAGTAACACTCTCACCTTTTTCATAAAACTAACATATATTTTTTTTCAGGAATCCACTCTCCAGAAACCTAAAACTAATCTTAAAAAACTTATTTCAAGCATTCCAATCTTCCTAATCCTAAACGAAAATTTTAATTAACTTGTTGAAATAATTCAATCACATTTATCCTCAAACTACGTTTAAATCAATTTTTTGAAGTAACACTCTCACCTTTTTCATAGAACAAACATATTTTTTTTTCAGGAATCCACTCTCCAGAAACCTGAAACAAATCTTGAAAAAACTTGTTTAAGGCATCCATTCTCCCTAATCCTAAAAGAAAATTTTAATTAACTTCTTGAAATACTACAAAAAATCTTATCCTCAAACTACATTTAAATCAATTTTTTGAAGTAACACTCTCACCTTTTTCATAGAACAAACATATTTTTTTTTCAGGAATCCACTCTCCAGAAACCTGAAACAAATCTTGAAAAAACTTGTTTAAGGCATCCATTCTCCCTAATCCTAAAAGAAAATTTTAATTAACTTCTTGAAATACTACAAAAAATCTTATCCTCAAACTACATTTAAATCAATTTTTTGAAGTAACACTCTCACCTTTTTCATAAAACTAACATATATTTTTTTTCAGGAATCCACTCTCCAGAAACCTAAAACTAATCTTAAAAAACTTCTTTCAGGCATCCAATCTTCCTAATCCTAAACGAAAATTTTAATTAACTTGTTGAAATTATTCAATCACATTTATCCTCAAACTACTTTTAAATCAATTTTTTCAAGTAACACTCTCACCTTTTTCATAGAACAAACATATTTTTTTTTCAGGAATCCACTCTCCAGAAACCTGAAACAAATCTTGAAAAAACTTGTTTAAGGCATCCATTCTCCCTAATCCTAAAAGAAAATTTGAATTAACTTCTTGAAATACTAAAATAAATCTTATCCTCAAACTACATTTAAATCAATTTTTTGAAGTAACACTCTCACCTTTTTCATAAAACTAAGATATATTTCTTTTCAGGAAACCACTCTCCAGAAACCTAAAACTAATCTTAAAAAACTTATTTCAAGCATTCCAATCTTCCTAATCCTAAACGAAAATTTTAATTAACTTGTTGAAATAATTCAATCACATTTATCCTCAAACTACGTTTAAATCAATTTTTTGAAGTAACACTCTCACCTTTTTCATAAAACTAACATATATTTTTTTTCAGGAATCCGCTCTCCAGAAACCTGAAACAAATCTTGAAAAAACTTGTTTAAGGCATCCACTCTCCCTAATCCTAAAAGAAAATTTTAATTAACTTCTTGAAATACTAAAATAAATCTTATCCTCAAACTACATTTAAATCAATTTTTGGAAGTAACACTCGCACCTTTTTCATTAAACTAACATATATTTTTTTTCAGGAATCCACTCTCCAGAAACCTAAAACTAATCTAAAAAAACTTCTTTCAGGCATCCAATCTTCCTAATCCTAAACGAAAATTTTAATTAACTTGTTGAAATAATGCAATCAACCTTATTCTCAAACTACATTTAAATCAATTTTTTGAAGTAACACACTCACCTTTTTCATAAAATGAACATATTTTGTTTTCACGAATCCACTCTCCAGAAACCTAAAACAAATCTTGAAAAAACTTGTTTAAGGCATCCATTCTCCCTAATCCTAAAAGAAAATTTTAATTAACTTCTTGAAATACTAAAAAAATCTAATCCTCAAACTACATTTAAATCAATTTTTTGAAGTAACACTCTCACCTTTTTCATAAAACTAACATATATTTTTTTTCAGGAATCCACTCTCCAGAAACCTAAAACTAATCTTAAAAAACTTATTTCAAGCATTCCAATCTTCCTAATCCTAAACGAAAATTTTAATTAACTTGTTGAAATAATTCAATCACATTTATCCTCAAACTACGTTTAAATCAATTTTTTGAAGTAACACTCTCACCTTTTTCATAGAACAAACATATTTTTTTTTCAGGAATCCACTCTCCAGAAACCTGAAACAAATCTTGAAAAAACTTGTTTAAGGCATCCATTCTCCCTAATCCTAAAAGAAAATTTTAATTAACTTCTTGAAATACTACAAAAAATCTTATCCTCAAACTACATTTAAATCAATTTTTTGAAGTAACACTCTCACCTTTTTCATAAAACTAACATATATTTTTTTTCAGGAATCCACTCTCCAGAAACCTAAAACTAATCTTAAAAAACTTCTTTCAGGCATCCAATCTTCCTAATCCTAAACGAAAATTTTAATTAACTTGTTGAAATTATTCAATCACATTTATCCTCAAACTACTTTTAAATCAATTTTTTCAAGTAACACTCTCACCTTTTTCATAGAACAAACATATTTTTTTTTCAGGAATCCACTCTCCAGAAACCTGAAACAAATCTTGAAAAAACTTGTTTAAGGCATCCATTCTCCCTAATCCTAAAAGAAAATTTGAATTAACTTCTTGAAATACTAAAATAAATCTTATCCTCAAACTACATTTAAATCAATTTTTTGAAGTAACACTCTCACCTTTTTCATAAAACTAAGATATATTTCTTTTCAGGAAACCACTCTCCAGAAACCTAAAACTAATCTTAAAAAACTTATTTCAAGCATTCCAATCTTCCTAATCCTAAACGAAAATTTTAATTAACTTGTTGAAATAATTCAATCACATTTATCCTCAAACTACGTTTAAATCAATTTTTTGAAGTAACACTCTCACCTTTTTCATAAAACTAACATATATTTTTTTTCAGGAATCCGCTCTCCAGAAACCTGAAACAAATCTTGAAAAAACTTGTTTAAGGCATCCACTCTCCCTAATCCTAAAAGAACATTTTAATTAACTTCTTGAAATACTAAAATAAATCTTATCCTCAAACTACATTTAAATCAATTTTTGGAAGTAACACTCGCACCTTTTTCATTAAACTAACATATATTTTTTTTCAGGAATCCACTCTCCAGAAACCTAAAACTAATCTAAAAAAACTTCTTTCAGGCATCCAATCTTCCTAATCCTAAACGAAAATTTTAATTAACTTGTTGAAATAATTCAATCACATTTATCCTCAAACTACTTTTAAATCAATTTTTTGAAGTAACACTCTCACCTTTTTCATAGAACAAACGTATTTTTTTTCAGGAATCCACTCTCCATAAACCTGAAACTAATCTTGAAAAAACTTGTGTAAGGCATCCATTCTCCCTAATCCTAAAAGAAAATTTTAATTAACTTGTTGAAATAATGCAATCAACCTTATTCTCAAACTACATTTAAATCAATTTTTTGAAGTAACACACTCACCTTTTTCATAAAATGAACATATTTTGTTTTCACGAATCCACTCTCCAGAAACCTAAAACAAATCTTGAAAAAACTTGTTTAAGGCATCCATTCTCCCTAATCCTAAAAGAAAATTTTAATTAGCTTCTTGAAATACTAAAAAAATCTAATCCTCAAACTACATTTAAATCAATTTTTTGAAGTAACACTCTCACCTTTTTCATAAAACTAACATATATTTTTTTTCAGGAATCCACTCTCCAGAAACCTAAAACTAATCTTAAAAAACTTATTTCAAGCATTCCAATCTTCCTAATCCTAAACGAAAATTTTAATTAACTTGTTGAAATATTTCAATCACATTTATCCTCAAACTACATTTAAATCAATTTTTTGAAGTAACACTCTCACCTTTTTCATAGAACAAACATATTTTTTTTTCAGGAATCCACTCTCCAGAAACCTGAAACAAATCTTGAAAAAACTTGTTTAAGGCATCCATTCTCCCTAATCCTCAAAGAAAATTTTTATTAACTTCTTGAAATACTAAAAAAAATCTTATCCTCAAACTACATTTAAATCAATTTTTTGAAGTAACACTCTCACCTTTTTCATAAAACTAACATATATTTTTTTTCAGGAATCCACTCTCCAGAAACCTAAAACTAATCTTTAAAAACTTCTTTCAGGCATCCAATCTTCCTAATCCTAAACGAAAATTTTAATTAACTTGTTGAAATAATTCAATCACATTTATCCTCAAACTACTTTTAAATCAATTTTTTCAAGTAACACTCTCACCTTTTTCATAGAACAAGCATTTTTTTTTTTCAGGAATCCACTCTCCAGAAACCTGAAACAAATCTTGAAAAAACTTGTTTAAGGCATCCATTATCCATAATCGTAAAAGAAAATTTTAATTAACTTCTTGAAATACTAAAATAAATCTTATCCACAAACTACATTTAAATCAATTTTTTGAAGTAACACTCTCACCTTTTTCATAAATTTAACATATATTTTTTTTCAGGAATCCGCTCTCCAGGAACCTGAAACAAATCTTGAAAAAACTTGTTTAAGGCATCCATTCTCCCTAATCCTAAAAGAACATTTTAATTAACTTCTTGAAATACTAAAATAAATCTTATCCTCAAACTACATTTAAATCAATTTTTTGAAGTAACACTCTCACCTTTTTCATAAAACTAACATATATTTTTTTTCAGGAATCCACTCTCCACAAACCTAAAACTAATCTTAAAAAACTTATTTCAAGCATTCCAATCTTCCTAATACTAAACGAAAATTTTAATTAACTTGTTGAAATATTTCAATCACATTTATCCTCAAACTACGTTTAAATCAATTTTTTGAAGTAACACTCTCACCTTTTTCATAAAACTAAGATATATTTTTTTTCAGGAATCCACTCTCCAGAAACCTAAAACTAATCTTAAAAAACTTCTTTCAGGCATCCAATCTTCCTAATCCTAAAAGAAAATTTTAATTAACTTGTTGAAATAATGCAATCAACCTTATTCTCAAACTACATTTAAATCAATTTTTTGAAGTAACACACTCACCTTTTTCATAAAATGAACATATTTTGTTTTCACGAATCCACTCTCCAGAAACCTAAAACAAATCTTGAAAAAACTTGTTTAAGGCATCCATTCTCCCTAATCCTAAAAGAAAATTTTAATTAACTTCTTGAAATACTAAAAAAATCTAATCCTCAAACTACATTTAAATCAATTTTTTGAAGTAACACTCTCACCTTTTTCATAGAACAAACATATTTTTTTTCCAGGAATCCGCTCTCCAGAAACCTGAAACAAATCTTGAAAAAACTTGTTTAAGGCATCCATTCTCCCTAATCCTAAAAGAAAATTTGAATTAACTTCTTGAAATACTAAAATAAATCTTATCCTCAAACTACATTTAAATCAATTTTTTGAAGTAACACTCTCACCTTTTTCATAAAACTAAGATATATTTTTTTTCAGGAATCCACTCTCCAGAAACCTAAAACTAATCTTAAAAAACTTCTTTCAGGCATCCAATCTTCCTAATCCTAAACGAAAATTTTAATTAACTTGTTGAAATAATTCAATCACATTTATCCTCAAACTACTTTTAAATCAATTTTTTCAAGTAACACTCTCACCTTTTTCATAGAACAAACATTTTTTTTTTCAGGAATCCACTCTCCAGAAACCTGAAACAAATCTTGAAAAAACTTGTTTCAGGCATCCATTCTCCCTAATCCTAAAAGAAAATTTTAATTAACTTCTTGAAATACTAAAATAAATCTTATCCTCAAACTACATTTAAATCAATTTTTTGAAGTAACACTCTCACCTTTTTCATAAAACTAACATATATTTTTTTTCAGGAATCCGCTCTCCAGAAACCTGAAACAAATCTTGAAAAAACTTGTTTAAGGCATCCACTCTCCCTAATCCTAAAAGAAAATTTTAATTAACTTCTTGAAATACTAAAATAAATCTTATCCTCAAACTACATTTAAATCAATTTTTTGAAGTAACACTCTCACCTTTTTCATAAAACTAACATATATTTTTTTTCAGGAATCCGCTCTCCAGAAACCTGAAACAAATCTTGAAAAAACTTGTTTAAGGCATCCATTCTCCCTAATCCTAAAAGAACATTTTAATTAACTTCTTGAAATACTAAAATAAATCTTATCCTCAAACTACATTTAAATCAATTTTTGGAAGTAACACTCGCACCTTTTTCATTAAACTAACATATATTTTTTTTCAGGAATCCACTCTCCATAAATTGAAACAAATCTTGAAAAAACGTGTTTAAGGCATCCATTCTCCCTAATCCTAAAAGAAAATTGTTATTAACTTCTTGAAATACTAAAATAAATCTTATCCTCAAACTACATTTAAATCAATTTTTTGAAGTAACACTCTCACCTTTTTCATAAACTAAGATATATTTTTTTTCAGGAATCCACTCTCCAGAAACCTAAAACTAATCTTAAAAAACTTCTTTCAGGCATCCAATCTTCCTAATACTAAATGAAAATTTTAATTAACTTGTTGAAATAATTCAATCACATTTATCCTCAAACTACTTTTAAATCAATTTTTTCAAGTAACACTCTCACCTTTTTCATAGAACAAACATATTTTTTTTCAGGAATCCACTCTCCAGAAACCTGAAACAAATCTTGAAAAAACTTGTTTAAGGCATCCATTCTCCCTAATCCTAAAAGAAAATTTTAATTAACTTCTGGAAATACTAAAATAAATCTTATCCTCAAACTACATGTAAATCAATTTTTTGAAGTAACACTCTCACCTTTTTCATAAAACTAACATATATTTTTTTTCAGGAATCCGCTCTCCAGAAACCTGAAACAAATCTTGAAAAACTTGTTTAAGGCATCCATTCTCCCTAATCCTAAAAGAACATTTTAATTAACTTCTTGAAATACTAAAATAAATCTTATCCTCAAACTACATTTAAATCAATTTTTTGAAGTAACACTCGCACCTTTTTCATTAAACTAACATATATTTTTTTTCAGGAATCCACTCTCCAGAAACCTAAAACTAATCTATAAAAACTTCTTTCAGGCATCCAATCTTCCTAATCCTAAACGAAAATTTTAATTAACTTGTTGAAATAATTCAATCACATTTATCCTCAAACTACTTTTAAATCAATTTTTTTGAAGTAACACTCTCACCTTTTTCATAGAACAAACTTATTTTTTTTTCAGGAATCCACTCTCCATAAACCTGAAACTAATCTTGAAAAAACTTGTGTAAGGCATCCATTCTCCCTAATCCTAAAAGAAAATTTTAATTAACTTGTTGAAATAATGCAATCAACCTTATTCTCAAACTACATTTAAATCAATTTTTTGAAGTAACACACTCACCTTTTTCATAAAATGAACATATTTTGTTTTCACGAATCCACTCTCCAGAAACCTAAAACAAATCTTGAAAAAACTTGTTTAAGGCATCCATTCTCCCTAATCCTAAAAGAAAATTTTAATTAACTTCTTGAAATACTAAAAAAATCTAATCCTCAAACTACATTTAAATCAATTTTTTGAAGTAACACTCTCACCTTTTTCATAAAACTAACATATATTTTTTTTCAGGAATCCACTCTCCAGAAACCTAAAACTAATCTTAAAAAACTTATTTCAAGCATTCCAATCTTCCTAATCCTAAACGAAAATTTTAATTAACTTGTTGAAATAATTCAATCACATTTATCCTCAAACTACGTTTAAATCAATTTTTTGAAGTAACACTCTCACCTTTTTCATAGAACAAACATATTTTTTTTTCAGGAATCCACTCTCCAGAAACCTGAAACAAATCTTGAAAAAACTTGTTTAAGGCATCCATTCTCCCTAATCCTAAAAGAAAATTTTAATTAACTTCTTGAAATACTACAAAAAATCTTATCCTCAAACTACATTTAAATCAATTTTTTGAAGTAACACTCTCACCTTTTTCATAGAACAAACATATTTTTTTTTCAGGAATCCACTCTCCAGAAACCTGAAACAAATCTTGAAAAAACTTGTTTAAGGCATCCATTCTCCCTAATCCTAAAAGAAAATTTTAATTAACTTCTTGAAATACTACAAAAAATCTTATCCTCAAACTACATTTAAATCAATTTTTTGAAGTAACACTCTCACCTTTTTCATAAAACTAACATATATTTTTTTTCAGGAATCCACTCTCCAGAAACCTAAAACTAATCTTAAAAAACTTCTTTCAGGCATCCAATCTTCCTAATCCTAAACGAAAATTTTAATTAACTTGTTGAAATTATTCAATCACATTTATCCTCAAACTACTTTTAAATCAATTTTTTCAAGTAACACTCTCACCTTTTTCATAGAACAAACATATTTTTTTTTCAGGAATCCACTCTCCAGAAACCTGAAACAAATCTTGAAAAAACTTGTTTAAGGCATCCATTCTCCCTAATCCTAAAAGAAAATTTGAATTAACTTCTTGAAATACTAAAATAAATCTTATCCTCAAACTACATTTAAATCAATTTTTTGAAGTAACACTCTCACCTTTTTCATAAAACTAAGATATATTTCTTTTCAGGAAACCACTCTCCAGAAACCTAAAACTAATCTTAAAAAACTTATTTCAAGCATTCCAATCTTCCTAATCCTAAACGAAAATTTTAATTAACTTGTTGAAATAATTCAATCACATTTATCCTCAAACTACGTTTAAATCAATTTTTTGAAGTAACACTCTCACCTTTTTCATAAAACTAACATATATTTTTTTTCAGGAATCCGCTCTCCAGAAACCTGAAACAAATCTTGAAAAAACTTGTTTAAGGCATCCACTCTCCCTAATCCTAAAAGAAAATTTTAATTAACTTCTTGAAATACTAAAATAAATCTTATCCTCAAACTACATTTAAATCAATTTTTGGAAGTAACACTCGCACCTTTTTCATTAAACTAACATATATTTTTTTTCAGGAATCCACTCTCCAGAAACCTAAAACTAATCTAAAAAAACTTCTTTCAGGCATCCAATCTTCCTAATCCTAAACGAAAATTTTAATTAACTTGTTGAAATAATGCAATCAACCTTATTCTCAAACTACATTTAAATCTATTTTTTGAAGTAACACACTCACCTTTTTCATAAAATGAACATATTTTGTTTTCACGAATCCACTCTCCAGAAACCTAAAACAAATCTTGAAAAAACTTGTTTAAGGCATCCATTCTCCCTAATCCTAAAAGAAAATTTTAATTAACTTCTTGAAATACTAAAAAAATCTAATCCTCAAACTACATTTAAATCAATTTTTTGAAGTAACACTCTCACCTTTTTCATAAAACTAACATATATTTTTTTTCAGGAATCCACTCTCCAGAAACCTAAAACTAATCTTAAAAAACTTATTTCAAGCATTCCAATCTTCCTAATCCTAAACGAAAATTTTAATTAACTTGTTGAAATAATTCAATCACATTTATCCTCAAACTACGTTTAAATCAATTTTTTGAAGTAACACTCTCACCTTTTTCATAGAACAAACATATTTTTTTTTCAGGAATCCACTCTCCAGAAACCTGAAACAAATCTTGAAAAAACTTGTTTAAGGCATCCATTCTCCCTAATCCTAAAAGAAAATTTTAATTAACTTCTTGAAATACTACAAAAAATCTTATCCTCAAACTACATTTAAATCAATTTTTTGAAGTAACACTCTCACCTTTTTCATAAAACTAACATATATTTTTTTTCAGGAATCCACTCTCCAGAAACCTAAAACTAATCTTAAAAAACTTCTTTCAGGCATCCAATCTTCCTAATCCTAAACGAAAATTTTAATTAACTTGTTGAAATTATTCAATCACATTTATCCTCAAACTACTTTTAAATCAATTTTTTCAAGTAACACTCTCACCTTTTTCATAGAACAAACATATTTTTTTTTCAGGAATCCACTCTCCAGAAACCTGAAACAAATCTTGAAAAAACTTGTTTAAGGCATCCATTCTCCCTAATCCTAAAAGAAAATTTGAATTAACTTCTTGAAATACTAAAATAAATCTTATCCTCAAACTACATTTAAATCAATTTTTTGAAGTAACACTCTCACCTTTTTCATAAAACTAAGATATATTTCTTTTCAGGAAACCACTCTCCAGAAACCTAAAACTAATCTTAAAAAACTTATTTCAAGCATTCCAATCTTCCTAATCCTAAACGAAAATTTTAATTAACTTGTTGAAATAATTCAATCACATTTATCCTCAAACTACGTTTAAATCAATTTTTTGAAGTAACACTCTCACCTTTTTCATAAAACTAACATATATTTTTTTTCAGGAATCCGCTCTCCAGAAACCTGAAACAAATCTTGAAAAAACTTGTTTAAGGCATCCACTCTCCCTAATCCTAAAAGAACATTTTAATTAACTTCTTGAAATACTAAAATAAATCTTATCCTCAAACTACATTTAAATCAATTTTTGGAAGTAACACTCGCACCTTTTTCATTAAACTAACATATATTTTTTTTCAGGAATCCACTCTCCAGAAACCTAAAACTAATCTAAAAAAACTTCTTTCAGGCATCCAATCTTCCTAATCCTAAACGAAAATTTTAATTAACTTGTTGAAATAATTCAATCACATTTATCCTCAAACTACTTTTAAATCAATTTTTTGAAGTAACACTCTCACCTTTTTCATAGAACAAACGTATTTTTTTTCAGGAATCCACTCTCCATAAACCTGAAACTAATCTTGAAAAAACTTGTGTAAGGCATCCATTCTCCCTAATCCTAAAAGAAAATTTTAATTAACTTGTTGAAATAATGCAATCAACCTTATTCTCAAACTACATTTAAATCAATTTTTTGAAGTAACACACTCACCTTTTTCATAAAATGAACATATTTTGTTTTCACGAATCCACTCTCCAGAAACCTAAAACAAATCTTGAAAAAACTTGTTTAAGGCATCCATTCTCCCTAATCCTAAAAGAAAATTTTAATTAGCTTCTTGAAATACTAAAAAAATCTAATCCTCAAACTACATTTAAATCAATTTTTTGAAGTAACACTCTCACCTTTTTCATAAAACTAACATATATTTTTTTTCAGGAATCCACTCTCCAGAAACCTAAAACTAATCTTAAAAAACTTATTTCAAGCATTCCAATCTTCCTAATCCTAAACGAAAATTTTAATTAACTTGTTGAAATATTTCAATCACATTTATCCTCAAACTACATTTAAATCAATTTTTTGAAGTAACACTCTCACCTTTTTCATAGAACAAACATATTTTTTTTTCAGGAATCCACTCTCCAGAAACCTGAAACAAATCTTGAAAAAACTTGTTTAAGGCATCCATTCTCCCTAATCCTCAAAGAAAATTTTTATTAACTTCTTGAAATACTAAAAAAAATCTTATCCTCAAACTACATTTAAATCAATTTTTTGAAGTAACACTCTCACCTTTTTCATAAAACTAACATATATTTTTTTTCAGGAATCCACTCTCCAGAAACCTAAAACTAATCTTTAAAAACTTCTTTCAGGCATCCAATCTTCCTAATCCTAAACGAAAATTTTAATTAACTTGTTGAAATAATTCAATCACATTTATCCTCAAACTACTTTTAAATCAATTTTTTCAAGTAACACTCTCACCTTTTTCATAGAACAAGCATTTTTTTTTTTCAGGAATCCACTCTCCAGAAACCTGAAACAAATCTTGAAAAAACTTGTTTAAGGCATCCATTATCCATAATCGTAAAAGAAAATTTTAATTAACTTCTTGAAATACTAAAATAAATCTTATCCTCAAACTACATTTAAATCAATTTTTTGAAGTAACACTCTCACCTTTTTCATAAATTTAACATATATTTTTTTTCAGGAATCCGCTCTCCAGGAACCTGAAACAAATCTTGAAAAAACTTGTTTAAGGCATCCATTCTCCCTAATCCTAAAAGAACATTTTAATTAACTTCTTGAAATACTAAAATAAATCTTATCCTCAAACTACATTTAAATCAATTTTTTGAAGTAACACTCTCACCTTTTTCATAAAACTAACATATATTTTTTTTCAGGAATCCACTCTCCACAAACCTAAAACTAATCTTAAAAAACTTATTTCAAGCATTCCAATCTTCCTAATACTAAACGAAAATTTTAATTAACTTGTTGAAATATTTCAATCACATTTATCCTCAAACTACGTTTAAATCAATTTTTTGAAGTAACACTCTCACCTTTTTCATAAAACTAAGATATATTTTTTTTCAGGAATCCACTCTCCAGAAACCTAAAACTAATCTTAAAAAACTTCTTTCAGGCATCCAATCTTCCTAATCCTAAAAGAAAATTTTAATTAACTTGTTGAAATAATGCAATCAACCTTATTCTCAAACTACATTTAAATCAATTTTTTGAAGTAACACACTCACCTTTTTCATAAAATGATCATATTTTGTTTTCACGAATCCACTCTCCAGAAACCTAAAACAAATCTTGAAAAAACTTGTTTAAGGCATCCATTCTCCCTAATCCTAAAAGAAAATTTTAATTAACTTCTTGAAATACTAAAAAAATCTAATCCTCAAACTACATTTAAATCAATTTTTTGAAGTAACACTCTCACCTTTTTCATAGAACAAACATATTTTTTTTCCAGGAATCCGCTCTCCAGAAACCTGAAACAAATCTTGAAAAAACTTGTTTAAGGCATCCATTCTCCCTAATCCTAAAAGAAAATTTGAATTAACTTCTTGAAATACTAAAATAAATCTTATCCTCAAACTACATTTAAATCAATTTTTTGAAGTAACACTCTCACCTTTTTCATAAAACTAAGATATATTTTTTTTCAGGAATCCACTCTCCAGAAACCTAAAACTAATCTTAAAAAACTTCTTTCAGGCATCCAATCTTCCTAATCCTAAACGAAAATTTTAATTAACTTGTTGAAATAATTCAATCACATTTATCCTCAAACTACTTTTAAATCAATTTTTTCAAGTAACACTCTCACCTTTTTCATAGAACAAACATTTTTTTTTTCAGGAATCCACTCTCCAGAAACCTGAAACAAATCTTGAAAAAACTTGTTTCAGGCATCCATTCTCCCTAATCCTAAAAGAAAATTTTAATTAACTTCTTGAAATACTAAAATAAATCTTATCCTCAAACTACATTTAAATCAATTTTTTGAAGTAACACTCTCACCTTTTTCATAAAACTAACATATATTTTTTTTCAGGAATCCGCTCTCCAGAAACCTGAAACAAATCTTGAAAAAACTTGTTTAAGGCATCCACTCTCCCTAATCCTAAAAGAAAATTTTAATTAACTTCTTGAAATACTAAAATAAATCTTATCCTCAAACTACATTTAAATCAATTTTTTGAAGTAACACTCTCACCTTTTTCATAAAACTAACATATATTTTTTTTCAGGAATCCGCTCTCCAGAAACCTGAAACAAATCTTGAAAAAACTTGTTTAAGGCATCCATTCTCCCTAATCCTAAAAGAACATTTTAATTAACTTCTTGAAATACTAAAATAAATCTTATCCTCAAACTACATTTAAATCAATTTTTGGAAGTAACACTCGCACCTTTTTCATTAAACTAACATATATTTTTTTTCAGGAATCCACTCTCCAGAAACCTAAAACTAATCTAAAAAAACTTCTTTCAGGCATCCAATCTTCCTAATCCTAAACGAAAATTTTAATTAACTTGTTGAAATAATTCAATCACATTTATCCTCAAACTACTTTTAAATCAATTTTTTGAAGTAACACTCTCACCTTTTTCATAGAACAAACGTATTTTTTTTTCAGGAATCCACTCTCCATAAACCTGAAACTAATCTTGAAAAAACTTGTGTAAGGCATCCATTCTCCCTAATCCTAAAAGAAAATTTTAATTAACTTGTTGAAATAATGCAATCAACCTTATTCTCAAACTACATTTAAATCAATTTTTTGAAGTAACACACTCACCTTTTTCATAAAATGAACATATTTTGTTTTCACGAATCCACTCTCCAGAAACCTAAAACAAATCTTGAAAAAACTTGTTTAAGGCATCCATTCTCCCTAATCCTAAAAGAAAATTTTAATTAACTTCTTGAAATATTAAAAAAATCTAATCCTCAAACTACATTTAAATCAATTTTTTGAAGTAACACTCTCACCTTTTTCATAAAACTAACATATATTTTTTTTCAGGAATCCACTCTCCAGAAACCTAAAACTAATCTTAAAAAACGTATTTCAAGCATTCCAATCTTCCTAATCCTAAACGAAAATTTTAATTAACTTGTTGAAATAATTCAATCACATTTATCCTCAAACTACGTTTAAATCAATTTTTTGAAGTAACACTCTCACCTTTTTCATAGAACAAACATATTTTTTTTTCAGGAATCCACTCTCCAGAAACCTGAAACAAATCTTGAAAAAACTTGTTTAAGGCATCCATTCTCCCTAATCCTAAAAGAAAATTTTAATTAACTTCTTGAAATACTAAAAAAAATCTTATCCTCAAACTACATTTAAATCAATTTTTTGAAGTAACACTCTCACCTTTTTCATAAAACTAACATATATTTTTTTTCAGGAATCCACTCTCCAGAAACCTGAAACAAATCTTGAAAAAACTTGTTTAAGGCATCCATTCTCCCTAATCCTAAAAGAAAATTTTAATTAACTGCTTGAAATACTAAAAAAAATCTTATCCTCAAACTACATTTAAATCAATTTTTTGAAGTAACACGCTCACCTTTTTCATAAAACTAACATATATTTTTTTTCAGGAATCCACTCTCCAGAAACCTAAAACTAATCTTAAAAAACTTATTTCAAGCATTCCAATCTTCCTAATACTAAACGAAAATTTTAATTAACTTGTTGAAATATTTCAATCACATTTATCTTCAAACTACGTTTAAATCAATTTTTTGAAGTAACACTCTCACCTTTTTCATAGAACAAACATATTTTTTTTTCAGGAATCCTCTCTCCAGAAACCTGAAACAAATCTTGAAAAAACTTGTTTAAGGCATCCATTCTCCCTAATCCTAAAAGAAAATTTTAATTAACTTCTTGAAATACTAAAATAAATCTTATCCTCAAACTACATTTAAATCAATTTTTTGAAGTAACACTCTCACCTTTTTCATAAAACTAAGATATATTTTTTTTCAGGAATCCACTCTCCAGAAACCTAAAACTAATCTTAAAAAACTTCTTTCAGGCATCCAATCTTCCTAATCCTAAACGAAAATTTTAATTAACTTGTTGAAATAATTCAATCACATTTATCCTCAAACTACTTTTAAATCAATTTTTTCAAGTAACACTCTCACCTTTTTCATAGAACAAACATTTTTTTTTTTTTCAGGAATCCACTCTCCAGAAACCTGAAACAAATCTTGAAAAAACTTGTTTCAGGCATCCATTCTCCCTAATCCTAAAAGATAATTTTAATTAACTTCTTGAAATACTAAAATAAAACTTATCCTCAAACTACATTTAAATCAATTTTTTGAAGTAACACTCTCACCTTTTTCATAAAACTAACATATATATTTTTTTTCAAGAATCCACTCTCCAGAAACCTAAAACTAATCTTAAAAAACTTCTTTCAGGCATCCAATCTTCCTAATCCTAAACAAAAATTTTAATTAACTTGTTGAAATTATTCAATCACATTTATCCTCAAACTACTTTTAAATCAATTTTTTCAAGTAACACTCTCACCTTTTTCATAGAACAAACATATTTTTTTTTCAGGAATCCACTCTCCAGAAACCTGAAACAAATCTTGAAAAAACTTGTTTAAGGCATCCATTATCCATAATCCTAAAAGAAAATTTTAATTAACTTCTTGAAATACTAAAATAAATCTTATCCTCAAACTACATTTAAATCAATTTTTTGAAGTAACACTCTCACCTTTTTCATAAATTTAACATATATTTTTTTTCAGGAATCCGCTCTCCAGGAACCTGAAATAAATCTTGAAAAAACTTGTTTAAGGCATCCATTCTCCCTAATCCTAAAAGAACATTTTAATTAACTTCTTGAAATACTAAAATAAATCTTATCCTCAAACTACATTTAAATCAATTTTTTGAAGTAACACTCTCACCTTTTTCATAAAACTAACATATATTTTTTTTCAGGAATCCACTCTCCACAAACCTAAAACTAATCTTAAAAAACTTATTTCAAGCATTCCAATCTTCCTAATACTAAACGAAAATTTTAATTAACTTGTTGAAATATTTCAATCACATTTATCCTCAAACTACGTTTACATCAATTTTTTGAAGTAACACTCTCACCTTTTTCATAGAACAAACATATATATTTTTTCAGGAATCCTCTCTCCAGAAACCTGAAACAAATCTTGAAAAAACTTGTTTAAGGCATCCATTCTCCCTAATCCTAAAAGAAAATTTTAATTAACTTCTTGAAATACTAAAATAAATCTTATCCTCAAACTACATTTAAATCAATTTTTTGAAGTAACACTCTCACCTTTTTCATAAAACTAAGATATATTTTTTTTCAGGAATCCACTCTCCAGAAACCTAAAACTAATCTTAAAAAACTTCTTTCAGGCATCCAATCTTCCTAATCCTAAAAGAACATTTTAATTAACTTGTTGAAATAATGCAATCAACCTTATTCTCAAACTACATTTAAATCAATTTTTTGAAGTAACACACTCACCTTTTTCATAAAATGAACATATTTTGTTTTCACGAATCCACTCTCCAGAAACCTAAAACAAATCTTGAAAAAACTTGTTTAAGGCATCCATTCTCCCTAATCCTAAAAGAAAATTTTAATTAACTTCTTGAAATACTAAAAAAATCTAATCCTCAAACTACATTTAAATCAATTTTTTGAAGTAACACTCTCACCTTTTTCATAGAACAAACATATTTTTTTTTTCAGGAATCCGCTCTCCAGAAACCTGAAACAAATCTTGAAAAAACTTGTTTAAGGCATCCATTCTCCCTAATCCTAAAAGAAAATTTGAATTAACTTCTTGAAATACTAAAATAAATCTTATCCTCAAACTACATTTAAATCAATTTTTTGAAGTAACACTCTCACCTTTTTCATAAAACTAAGATATATTTTTTTTCAGGAATCCACTCTCCAGAAACCTAAAACTAATCTTAAAAAACTTCTTTCAGGCATCCAATCTTCCTAATCCTAAACGAAAATTTTAATTAACTTGTTGAAATAATTCAATCACATTTATCCTCAAACTACTTTTAAATCAATTTTTTCAAGTAACACTCTCACCTTTTTCATAGAACAAACATTTTTTTTTTCAGGAATCCACTCTCCAGAAACCTGAAACAAATCTTGAAAAAACTTGTTTCAGGCATCCATTCTCCCTAATCCTAAAAGAAAATGTTAATTAACTTCTTGAAATACTAAAATAAATCTTATCCTCAAACTACATTTAAATCAATTTTTTGAAGTAACACTCTCACCTTTTTCATAAAACTAACATATATTTTTTTTCAGGAATCCGCTCTCCAGAAACCTGAAACAAATCTTGAAAAAACTTGTTTAAGGCATCCATTCTCCCTAATCCTAAAAGAAAATTTTAATTAACTTCTTGAAATACTAAAATAAATCTTATCCTCAAACTACATTTAAATCAATTTTTTGAAGTAACACTCTCACCTTTTTCATAAAACTAACATATATTTTTTTTCAGGAATCCGCTCTTCAGAAACCTGAAACAAATCTTGAAAAAACTTGTTTAAGGCATCCATTCTCCCTAATCCTAAAAGAACATTTTAATTAACTTCTTGAAATACTAAAATAAATCTTATCCTCAAACTACATTTAAATCAATTTTTGGAAGTAACACTCGCACATTTTTCATTAAACTAACATATATTTTTTTTCAGGAATCCACTCTCCAGAAACCTAAAACTAATCTAAAAAAACTTCTTTCAGGCATCCAATCTTCCTAATCCTAAACGAAAATTTTAATTAACTTGTTGAAATAATTCAATCACATTTATCCTCAAACTACTTTTAAATCAATTTTTTGAAGTAACACTCTCACCTTTTTCATAGAACAAACGTATTTTTTTTTCAGGAATCCACTCTCCATAAACCTGAAACTAATCTTGAAAAAACTTGTGTAAGGCATCCATTCTCCCTAATCCTAAAAGAAAATTTTAATTAACTTGTTGAAATAATGCAATCGACCTTATTCTCAAACTACATTTAAATCAATTTTTTGAAGTAACACACTCACCTTTTTCATAAAATGAACATATTTTGTTTTCACGAATCCACTCTCCAGAAACCTAAAACAAATCTTGAAAAAACTTGTTTAAGGCATCCATTCTCCCTAATCCTAAAAGAAAATTTTAATTAACTTCTTGAAATATTAAAAAAATCTAATCCTCAAACTACATTTAAATCAATTTTTTGAAGTAACACTCTCACCTTTTTCATAAAACTAACATATATTTTTTTTCAGGAATCCACTCTCCAGAAACCTAAAACTAATCTTAAAAAACTTATTTCAAGCATTCCAATCTTCCTAATCCTAAACGAAAATTTTAATTAACTTGTTGAAATAATTCAATCACATTTATCCTCAAACTACGTTTAAAT
Organism: Triturus cristatus; assembly: GCF_964204655.1. Lineage (NCBI taxonomy): Eukaryota > Metazoa > Chordata > Amphibia > Caudata > Salamandridae > Triturus > Triturus cristatus. The sequence continues at coordinate 117,795,491 of NC_140583.1, forward strand.
CAATTTTTTGAAGTAACACTCTCACCTTTTTCATAGAACAAACATATTTTTTTTTCAGGAATCCACTCTCCAGAAACCTGAAACAAATCTTGAAAAAACTTGTTTAAGGCATCCATTCTCCCTAATCCTAAAAGAAAATTTTAATTAACTTCTTGAAATACTAAAAAAAATCTTATCCTCAAACTACATTTAAATCAATTTTTTGAAGTAACACTCTCACCTTTTTCATAAAACTAACACATATTTTTTTTCAGGAATCCACTCTCCAGAAACCTGAAACAAATCTTGAAAAAACTTGTTTAAGGCATCCATTCTCCCTAATCGTAAAAGAAAATTTTAATTAACTGCTTGAAATACTAAAAAAAATCTTATCCTCAAACTACATTTAAATCAATTTTTTGAAGTAACACGCTCACCTTTTTCATAAAACTAACATATATTTTTTTTCAGGAATCCACTCTCCAGAAACCTAAAACTAATCTTAAAAAACTTATTTCAAGCATTCCAATCTTCCTAATACTAAACGAAAATTTTAATTAACTTGTTGAAATATTTCAATCACATTTATCTTCAAACTACGTTTAAATCAATTTTTTGAAGTAACACTCTCACCTTTTTCATAGAACAAACATATTTTTTTTTCAGGAATCCTCTCTCCAGAAACCTGAAACAAATCTTGAAAAAACTTGTTTAAGGCATCCATTCTCCCTAATCCTAAAAGAAAATTTTAATTAACTTCTTGAAATACTAAAATAAATCTTATCCTCAAACTACATTTAAATCAATTTTTTGAAGTAACACTCTCACCTTTTTCATAAAACTAAGATATATTTTTTTTCAGGAATCCACTCTCCAGAAACCTAAAACTAATCTTAAAAAACTTCTTTCAGGCATCCAATCTTCCTAATCCTAAACGAAAATTTTAATTAACTTGTTGAAATAATGCAATCACATTTATCCTCAAACTACATTTAAATCAATTTTTTGAAGTAACACTCTCACCTTTTTCATAGAACAAACATATTTTTTTTTCAGGAATCCACTCTCCAGAAACCTGAAACAAATCTTGAAAAAACTTGTTTAAGGCATCCATTCTCCCTAATCCTAAAAGAAAATTTTAATTAACTTCTTGAAATACTAAAATAAAACTTATCCTCAAACTACATTTAAATCAAATTTTTTGAAGTAACACTCTCACCTTTTTCATAAAACTAACATATATTTTTTTTCAAGAATCCACTCTCCAGAAACCTAAAACTAATCTTAAAAAACTTCTTTCAGGCATCCAATCTTCCTAATCCTAAACGAAAATTTTAATTAACTTGTTGAAATTATTCAATCACATTTATCCTCAAACTACTTTTAAATCAATTTTTTCAAGTAACACTCTCACCTTTTTCATAGAACAAACATATTTTTTTTTCAGGAATCCACTCTCCAGAAACCTGAAACAAATCTTGAAAAAACTTGTTTAAGGCATCCATTCTCCATAATCCTAAAAGAAAATTTTAATTAACTTCTTGAAATACTAAAATAAATCTTATCCTCAAACTACATTTAAATCAATTTTTTGAAGTAACACTCTCACCTTTTTCATAAAACTAACATATATTTTTTTTCAGGAATCCGCTCTCCAGAAACCTGAAACAAATCTTGAAAAAACTTGTTTAAGGCATCCATTCTCCCTAATCCTAAAAGAACATTTTAATTAACTTCTTGAAATACTAAAATAAATCTTATCCTCAAACTACATTTAAATCAATTTTTTGAAGTAACACTCTCACCTTTTTCATAAAACTAACATATATTTTTTTTCAGGAATCCACTCTCCACAAACCTAAAACTAATCTTAAAAAACTTATTTCAAGCATTCCAATCTTCCTAATACTAAACGAAAATTTTAATTAACTTGTTGAAATATTTCAATCACATTTATCCTCAAACTACGTTTAAATCAATTTTTTGAAGTAACACTCTCACCTTTTTCATAGAACAAACATATTTTTTTTTCAGGAATCCACTCTCCAGAAACCTGAAACAAATCTTGAAAAAACTTGTTTAAGGCATCCATTCTCCCTAATCCTAAAAGAACATTTTAATTAACTTTTTGAAATACTAAAAAAAATCTTATCCTCAAACTACATTTAAATCAATTTTTTGAAGTAACACTCTCACCTTTTTCATAAAACTAACATATATTTTTTTTCAGGAATCCACTCTCCATAAATTGAAACAAATCTTGAAAAAACGTGTTTAAGGCATCCATTCTCCCTAATCCTAAAAGAAAATTGTTATTAACTTCTTGAAATACTAAAATAAATCTTATCCTCAAACTACATTTAAATCAATTTTTTGAAGTAACACTCTCACCTTTTTCATAAACTAAGATATATTTTTTTTCAGGAATCCACTCTCCAGAAACCTAAAACTAATCTTAAAAAACTTCTTTCAGGCATCCAATCTTCCTAATACTAAATGAAAATTTTAATTAACTTGTTGAAATAATTCAATCACATTTATCCTCAAACTACTTTTAAATCAATTTTTTCAAGTAACACTCTCACCTTTTTCATAGAACAAACATATTTTTTTTCAGGAATCCACTCTCCAGAAACCTGAAACAAATCTTGAAAAAACTTGTTTAAGGCATCCATTCTCCCTAATCCTAAAAGAAAATTTTAATTAACTTCTGGAAATACTAAAATAAATCTTATCCTCAAACTACATGTAAATCAATTTTTTGAAGTAACACTCTCACCTTTTTCATAAAACTAACATATATTTTTTTTCAGGAATCCGCTCTCCAGAAACCTGAAACAAATCTTGAAAAACTTGTTTAAGGCATCCATTCTCCCTAATCCTAAAAGAACATTTTAATTAACTTCTTGAAATACTAAAATAAATCTTATCCTCAAACTACATTTAAATCAATTTTTTGAAGTAACACTCGCACCTTTTTCATTAAACTAACATATATTTTTTTTCAGGAATCCACTCTCCAGAAACCTATAACTAATCTATAAAAACTTCTTTCAGGCATCCAATCTTCCTAATCCTAAACGAAAATTTTAATTAACTTGTTGAAATAATTCAATCACATTTATCCTCAAACTACTTTTAAATCAATTTTTTTGAAGTAACACTCTCACCTTTTTCATAGAACAAACTTATTTTTTTTTCAGGAATCCACTCTCCATAAACCTGAAACTAATCTTGAAAAAACTTGTGTAAGGCATCCATTCTCCCTAATCCTAAAAGAAAATTTTAATTAACTTGTTGAAATAATGCAATCAACCTTATTCTCAAACTACATTTAAATCAATTTTTTGAAGTAACACACTCACCTTTTTCATAAAATGAACATATTTTGTTTTCACGAATCCACTCTCCAGAAACCTAAAACAAATCTTGAAAAAACTTGTTTAAGGCATCCATTCTCCCTAATCCTAAAAGAAAATTTTAATTAACTTCTTGAAATACTAAAAAAATCTAATCCTCAAACTACATTTAAATCAATTTTTTGAAGTAACACTCTCACCTTTTTCATAAAACTAACATATATTTTTTTTCAGGAATCCACTCTCCAGAAACCTAAAACTAATCTTAAAAAACTTATTTCAAGCATTCCAATCTTCCTAATCCTAAACGAAAATTTTAATTAACTTGTTGAAATAATTCAATCACATTTATCCTCAAACTACGTTTAAATCAATTTTTTGAAGTAACACTCTCACCTTTTTCATAGAACAAACATATTTTTTTTTCAGGAATCCACTCTCCAGAAACCTGAAACAAATCTTGAAAAAACTTGTTTAAGGCATCCATTCTCCCTAATCCTAAAAGAAAATTTTAATTAACTTCTTGAAATACTACAAAAATTCTTATCCTCAAACTACATTTAAATCAATTTTTTGAAGTAACACTCTCACCTTTTTCATAGAACAAACATATTTTTTTTTCAGGAATCCACTCTCCAGAAACCTGAAACAAATCTTGAAAAAACTTGTTTAAGGCATCCATTCTCCCTAATCCTAAAAGAAAATTTTAATTAACTTCTTGAAATACTACAAAAAATCTTATCCTCAAACTACATTTAAATCAATTTTTTGAAGTAACACTCTCACCTTTTTCATAAAACTAACATATATTTTTTTTCAGGAATCCACTCTCCAGAAACCTAAAACTAATCTTAAAAAACTTCTTTCAGGCATCCAATCTTCCTAATCCTAAACGAAAATTTTAATTAACTTGTTGAAATTATTCAATCACATTTATCCTCAAACTACTTTTAAATCAATTTTTTCAAGTAACACTCTCACCTTTTTCATAGAACAAACATATTTTTTTTTCAGGAATCCACTCTCCAGAAACCTGAAACAAATCTTGAAAAAACTTGTTTAAGGCATCCATTCTCCCTAATCCTAAAAGAAAATTTGAATTAACTTCTTGAAATACTAAAATAAATCTTATCCTCAAACTACATTTAAATCAATTTTTTGAAGTAACACTCTCACCTTTTTCATAAAACTAAGATATATTTCTTTTCAGGAAACCACTCTCCAGAAACCTAAAACTAATCTTAAAAAACTTATTTCAAGCATTCCAATCTTCCTAATCCTAAACGAAAATTTTAATTAACTTGTTGAAATAATTCAATCACATTTATCCTCAAACTACGTTTAAATCAATTTTTTGAAGTAACACTCTCACCTTTTTCATAAAACTAACATATATTTTTTTTCAGGAATCCGCTCTCCAGAAACCTGAAACAAATCTTGAAAAAACTTGTTTAAGGCATCCACTCTCCCTAATCCTAAAAGAAAATTTTAATTAACTTCTTGAAATACTAAAATAAATCTTATCCTCAAACTACATTTAAATCAATTTTTGGAAGTAACACTCGCACCTTTTTCATTAAACTAACATATATTTTTTTTCAGGAATCCACTCTCCAGAAACCTAAAACTAATCTAAAAAAACTTCTTTCAGGCATCCAATCTTCCTAATCCTAAACGAAAATTTTAATTAACTTGTTGAAATAATGCAATCAACCTTATTCTCAAACTACATTTAAATCAATTTTTTGAAGTAACACACTCACCTTTTTCATAAAATGAACATATTTTGTTTTCACGAATCCACTCTCCAGAAACCTAAAACAAATCTTGAAAAAACTTGTTTAAGGCATCCATTCTCCCTAATCCTAAAAGAAAATTTTAATTAACTTCTTGAAATACTAAAAAAATCTAATCCTCAAACTACATTTAAATCAATTTTTTGAAGTAACACTCTCACCTTTTTCATAAAACTAACATATATTTTTTTTCAGGAATCCACTCTCCAGAAACCTAAAACTAATCTTAAAAAACTTATTTCAAGCATTCCAATCTTCCTAATCCTAAACGAAAATTTTAATTAACTTGTTGAAATAATTCAATCACATTTATCCTCAAACTACGTTTAAATCAATTTTTTGAAGTAACACTCTCACCTTTTTCATAGAACAAACATATTTTTTTTTCAGGAATCCACTCTCCAGAAACCTGAAACAAATCTTGAAAAAACTTGTTTAAGGCATCCATTCTCCCTAATCCTAAAAGAAAATTTTAATTAACTTCTTGAAATACTACAAAAAATCTTATCCTCAAACTACATTTAAATCAATTTTTTGAAGTAACACTCTCACCTTTTTCATAAAACTAACATATATTTTTTTTCAGGAATCCACTCTCCAGAAACCTAAAACTAATCTTAAAAAACTTCTTTCAGGCATCCAATCTTCCTAATCCTAAACGAAAATTTTAATTAACTTGTTGAAATTATTCAATCACATTTATCCTCAAACTACTTTTAAATCAATTTTTTCAAGTAACACTCTCACCTTTTTCATAGAACAAACATATTTTTTTTTCAGGAATCCACTCTCCAGAAACCTGAAACAAATCTTGAAAAAACTTGTTTAAGGCATCCATTCTCCCTAATCCTAAAAGAAAATTTGAATTAACTTCTTGAAATACTAAAATAAATCTTATCCTCAAACTACATTTAAATCAATTTTTTGAAGTAACACTCTCACCTTTTTCATAAAACTAAGATATATTTCTTTTCAGGAAACCACTCTCCAGAAACCTAAAACTAATCTTAAAAAACTTATTTCAAGCATTCCAATCTTCCTAATCCTAAACGAAAATTTTAATTAACTTGTTGAAATAATTCAATCACATTTATCCTCAAACTACGTTTAAATCAATTTTTTGAAGTAACACTCTCACCTTTTTCATAAAACTAACATATATTTTTTTTCAGGAATCCGCTCTCCAGAAACCTGAAACAAATCTTGAAAAAACTTGTTTAAGGCATCCACTCTCCCTAATCCTAAAAGAACATTTTAATTAACTTCTTGAAATACTAAAATAAATCTTATCCTCAAACTACATTTAAATCAATTTTTGGAAGTAACACTCGCACCTTTTTCATTAAACTAACATATATTTTTTTTCAGGAATCCACTCTCCAGAAACCTAAAACTAATCTAAAAAAACTTCTTTCAGGCATCCAATCTTCCTAATCCTAAACGAAAATTTTAATTAACTTGTTGAAATAATTCAATCACATTTATCCTCAAACTACTTTTAAATCAATTTTTTGAAGTAACACTCTCACCTTTTTCATAGAACAAACGTATTTTTTTTCAGGAATCCACTCTCCATAAACCTGAAACTAATCTTGAAAAAACTTGTGTAAGGCATCCATTCTCCCTAATCCTAAAAGAAAATTTTAATTAACTTGTTGAAATAATGCAATCAACCTTATTCTCAAACTACATTTAAATCAATTTTTTGAAGTAACACACTCACCTTTTTCATAAAATGAACATATTTTGTTTTCACGAATCCACTCTCCAGAAACCTAAAACAAATCTTGAAAAAACTTGTTTAAGGCATCCATTCTCCCTAATCCTAAAAGAAAATTTTAATTAGCTTCTTGAAATACTAAAAAAATCTAATCCTCAAACTACATTTAAATCAATTTTTTGAAGTAACACTCTCACCTTTTTCATAAAACTAACATATATTTTTTTTCAGGAATCCACTCTCCAGAAACCTAAAACTAATCTTAAAAAACTTATTTCAAGCATTCCAATCTTCCTAATCCTAAACGAAAATTTTAATTAACTTGTTGAAATAATTCAATCACATTTATCCTCAAACTACATTTAAATCAATTTTTTGAAGTAACACTCTCACCTTTTTCATAGAACAAACATATTTTTTTTTCAGGAATCCACTCTCCAGAAACCTGAAACAAATCTTGAAAAAACTTGTTTAAGGCATCCATTCTCCCTAATCCTCAAAGAAAATTTTTATTAACTTCTTGAAATACTAAAAAAAATCTTATCCTCAAACTACATTTAAATCAATTTTTTGAAGTAACACTCTCACCTTTTTCATAAAACTAACATATATTTTTTTTCAGGAATCCACTCTCCAGAAACCTAAAACTAATCTTTAAAAACTTCTTTCAGGCATCCAATCTTCCTAATCCTAAACGAAAATTTTAATTAACTTGTTGAAATAATTCAATCACATTTATCCTCAAACTACTTTTAAATCAATTTTTTCAAGTAACACTCTCACCTTTTTCATAGAACAAGCATTTTTTTTTTTCAGGAATCCACTCTCCAGAAACCTGAAACAAATCTTGAAAAAACTTGTTTAAGGCATCCATTATCCATAATCGTAAAAGAAAATTTTAATTAACTTCTTGAAATACTAAAATAAATCTTATCCTCAAACTACATTTAAATCAATTTTTTGAAGTAACACTCTCACCTTTTTCATAAATTTAACATATATTTTTTTTCAGGAATCCGCTCTCCAGGAACCTGAAACAAATCTTGAAAAAACTTGTTTAAGGCATCCATTCTCCCTAATCCTAAAAGAACATTTTAATTAACTTCTTGAAATACTAAAATAAATCTTATCCTCAAACTACATTTAAATCAATTTTTTGAAGTAACACTCTCACCTTTTTCATAAAACTAACATATATTTTTTTTCAGGAATCCACTCTCCACAAACCTAAAACTAATCTTAAAAAACTTATTTCAAGCATTCCAATCTTCCTAATACTAAACGAAAATTTTAATTAACTTGTTGAAATATTTCAATCACATTTATCCTCAAACTACGTTTAAATCAATTTTTTGAAGTGACACTCTCACCTTTTTCATAAAACTAAGATATATTTTTTTTCAGGAATCCACTCTCCAGAAACCTAAAACTAATCTTAAAAAACTTCTTTCAGGCATCCAATCTTCCTAATCCTAAAAGAAAATTTTAATTAACTTGTTGAAATAATGCAATCAACCTTATTCTCAAACTACATTTAAATCAATTTTTTGAAGTAACACACTCACCTTTTTCATAAAATGAACATATTTTGTTTTCACGAATCCACTCTCCAGAAACCTAAAACAAATCTTGAAAAAACTTGTTTAAGGCATCCATTCTCCCTAATCCTAAAAGAAAATTTTAATTAACTTCTTGAAATACTAAAAAAATCTAATCCTCAAACTACATTTAAATCAATTTTTTGAAGTAACACTCTCACCTTTTTCATAGAACAAACATATTTTTTTTCCAGGAATCCGCTCTCCAGAAACCTGAAACAAATCTTGAAAAAACTTGTTTAAGGCATCCATTCTCCCTAATCCTAAAAGAAAATTTGAATTAACTTCTTGAAATACTAAAATAAATCTTATCCTCAAACTACATTTAAATCAATTTTTTGAAGTAACACTCTCACCTTTTTCATAAAACTAAGATATATTTTTTTTCAGGAATCCACTCTCCAGAAACCTAAAACTAATCTTAAAAAACTTCTTTCAGGCATCCAATCTTCCTAATCCTAAACGAAAATTTTAATTAACTTGTTGAAATAATTCAATCACATTTATCCTCAAACTACTTTTAAATCAATTTTTTCAAGTAACACTCTCACCTTTTTCATAGAACAAACATTTTTTTTTTCAGGAATCCACTCTCCAGAAACCTGAAACAAATCTTGAAAAAACTTGTTTCAGGCATCCATTCTCCCTAATCCTAAAAGAAAATTTTAATTAACTTCTTGAAATACTAAAATAAATCTTATCCTCAAACTACATTTAAATCAATTTTTTGAAGTAACACTCTCACCTTTTTCATAAAACTAACATATATTTTTTTTCAGGAATCCGCTCTCCAGAAACCTGAAACAAATCTTGAAAAAACTTGTTTAAGGCATCCACTCTCCCTAATCCTAAAAGAAAATTTTAATTAACTTCTTGAAATACTAAAATAAATCTTATCCTCAAACTACATTTAAATCAATTTTTTGAAGTAACACTCTCACCTTTTTCATAAAACTAACATATATTTTTTTTCAGGAATCCGCTCTCCAGAAACCTGAAACAAATCTTGAAAAAACTTGTTTAAGGCATCCATTCTCCCTAATCCTAAAAGAACATTTTAATTAACTTCTTGAAATACTAAAATAAATCTTATCCTCAAACTACATTTAAATCAATTTTTGGAAGTAACACTCGCACCTTTTTCATTAAACTAACATATATTTTTTTTCAGGAATCCACTCTCCAGAAACCTAAAACTAATCTAAAAAAACTTCTTTCAGGCATCCAATCTTCCTAATCCTAAACGAAAATTTTAATTAACTTGTTGAAATAATTCAATCACATTTATCCTCAAACTACTTTTAAATCAATTTTTTGAAGTAACACTCTCACCTTTTTCATAGAACAAACGTATTTTTTTTTCAGGAATCCACTCTCCATAAACCTGAAACTAATCTTGAAAAAACTTGTGTAAGGCATCCATTCTCCCTAATCCTAAAAGAAAATTTTAATTAACTTGTTGAAATAATGCAATCAACCTTATTCTCAAACTACATTTAAATCAATTTTTTGAAGTAACACACTCACCTTTTTCATAAAATGAACATATTTTGTTTTCACGAATCCACTCTCCAGAAACCTAAAACAAATCTTGAAAAAACTTGTTTAAGGCATCCATTCTCCCTAATCCTAAAAGAAAATTTTAATTAACTTCTTGAAATATTAAAAAAATCTAATCCTCAAACTACATTTAAATCAATTTTTTGAAGTAACACTCTCACCTTTTTCATAAAACTAACATATATTTTTTTTCAGGAATCCACTCTCCAGAAACCTAAAACTAATCTTAAAAAACGTATTTCAAGCATTCCAATCTTCCTAATCCTAAACGAAAATTTTAATTAACTTGTTGAAATAATTCAATCACATTTATCCTCAAACTACGTTTAAATCAATTTTTTGAAGTAACACTCTCACCTTTTTCATAGAACAAACATATTTTTTTTTCAGGAATCCACTCTCCAGAAACCTGAAACAAATCTTGAAAAAACTTGTTTAAGGCATCCATTCTCCCTAATCCTAAAAGAAAATTTTAATTAACTTCTTGAAATACTAAAAAAAATCTTATCCTCAAACTACATTTAAATCAATTTTTTGAAGTAACACTCTCACCTTTTTCATAAAACTAACATATATTTTTTTTCAGGAATCCACTCTCCAGAAACCTGAAACAAATCTTGAAAAAACTTGTTTAAGGCATCCATTCTCCCTAATCCTAAAAGAAAATTTTAATTAACTGCTTGAAATACTAAAAAAAATCTTATCCTCAAACTACATTTAAATCAATTTTTTGAAGTAACACGCTCACCTTTTTCATAAAACTAACATATATTTTTTTTCAGGAATCCACTCTCCAGAAACCTAAAACTAATCTTAAAAAACTTATTTCAAGCATTCCAATCTTCCTAATACTAAACGAAAATTTTAATTAACTTGTTGAAATATTTCAATCACATTTATCTTCAAACTACGTTTAAATCAATTTTTTGAAGTAACACTCTCACCTTTTTCATAGAACAAACATATTTTTTTTTCAGGAATCCTCTCTCCAGAAACCTGAAACAAATCTTGAAAAAACTTGTTTAAGGCATCCATTCTCCCTAATCCTAAAAGAAAATTTTAATTAACTTCTTGAAATACTAAAATAAATCTTATCCTCAAACTACATTTAAATCAATTTTTTGAAGTAACACTCTCACCTTTTTCATAAAACTAAGATATATTTTTTTTCAGGAATCCACTCTCCAGAAACCTAAAACTAATCTTAAAAAACTTCTTTCAGGCATCCAATCTTCCTAATCCTAAACGAAAATTTTAATTAACTTGTTGAAATAATTCAATCACATTTATCCTCAAACTACTTTTAAATCAATTTTTTCAAGTAACACTCTCACCTTTTTCATAGAACAAACATTTTTTTTTTTTTCAGGAATCCACTCTCCAGAAACCTGAAACAAATCTTGAAAAAACTTGTTTCAGGCATCCATTCTCCCTAATCCTAAAAGATAATTTTAATTAACTTCTTGAAATACTAAAATAAAACTTATCCTCAAACTACATTTAAATCAATTTTTTGAAGTAACACTCTCACCTTTTTCATAAAACTAACATATATATTTTTTTTCAAGAATCCACTCTCCAGAAACCTAAAACTAATCTTAAAAAACTTCTTTCAGGCATCCAATCTTCCTAATCCTAAACGAAAATTTTAATTAACTTGTTGAAATTATTCAATCACATTTATCCTCAAACTACTTTTAAATCAATTTTTTCAAGTAACACTCTCACCTTTTTCATAGAACAAACATATTTTTTTTTCAGGAATCCACTCTCCAGAAACCTGAAACAAATCTTGAAAAAACTTGTTTAAGGCATCCATTATCCATAATCCTAAAAGAAAATTTTAATTAACTTCTTGAAATACTAAAATAAATCTTATCCTCAAACTACATTTAAATCAATTTTTTGAAGTAACACTCTCACCTTTTTCATAAATTTAACATATATTTTTTTTCAGGAATCCGCTCTCCAGGAACCTGAAATAAATCTTGAAAAAACTTGTTTAAGGCATCCATTCTCCCTAATCCTAAAAGAACATTTTAATTAACTTCTTGAAATACTAAAATAAATCTTATCCTCAAACTACATTTAAATCAATTTTTTGAAGTAACACTCTCACCTTTTTCATAAAACTAACATATATTTTTTTTCAGGAATCCACTCTCCACAAACCTAAAACTAATCTTAAAAAACTTATTTCAAGCATTCCAATCTTCCTAATACTAAACGAAAATTTTAATTAACTTGTTGAAATATTTCAATCACATTTATCCTCAAACTACGTTTACATCAATTTTTTGAAGTAACACTCTCACCTTTTTCATAGAACAAACATATATATTTTTTCAGGAATCCTCTCTCCAGAAACCTGAAACAAATCTTGAAAAAACTTGTTTAAGGCATCCATTCTCCCTAATCCTAAAAGAAAATTTTAATTAACTTCTTGAAATACTAAAATAAATCTTATCCTCAAACTACATTTAAATCAATTTTTTGAAGTAACACTCTCACCTTTTTCATAAAACTAAGATATATTTTTTTTCAGGAATCCACTCTCCAGAAACCTAAAACTAATCTTAAAAAACTTCTTTCAGGCATCCAATCTTCCTAATCCTAAAAGAACATTTTAATTAACTTGTTGAAATAATGCAATCAACCTTATTCTCAAACTACATTTAAATCAATTTTTTGAAGTAACACACTCACCTTTTTCATAAAATGAACATATTTTGTTTTCACGAATCCACTCTCCAGAAACCTAAAACAAATCTTGAAAAAACTTGTTTAAGGCATCCATTCTCCCTAATCCTAAAAGAAAATTTTAATTAACTTCTTGAAATACTAAAAAAATCTAATCCTCAAACTACATTTAAATCAATTTTTTGAAGTAACACTCTCACCTTTTTCATAGAACAAACATATTTTTTTTTTCAGGAATCCGCTCTCCAGAAACCTGAAACAAATCTTGAAAAAACTTGTTTAAGGCATCCATTCTCCCTAATCCTAAAAGAAAATTTGAATTAACTTCTTGAAATACTAAAATAAATCTTATCCTCAAACTACATTTAAATCAATTTTTTGAAGTAACACTCTCACCTTTTTCATAAAACTAACATATATTTTTTTTCAGGAATCCACTCTCCAGAAACCTGAAACAAATCTTGAAAAAACTTGTTTCAGGCATCCATTCTCCCTAATCCTAAAAGAAAATTTTAATTAACTTCTTGAAATACTAAAATAAATCTTATCCTCAAACTACATTTAAATCAATTTTTTGAAGTAACACTCTCACCTTTTTCATAAAACTAACATATATTTTTTTTCAGGAATCCGCTCTCCAGAAACCTGAAACAAATCTTGAAAAAACTTGTTTAAGGCATCCATTCTCCCTAATCCTAAAAGAAAATTTTAATTAACTTCTTGAAATACTAAAATAAATCTTATCCTCAAACTACATTTAAATCAATTTTTTGAAGTAACACTCTCACCTTTTTCATAAAACTAACATATATTTTTTTTCAGGAATCCGCTCTCCAGAAACCTGAAACAAATCTTGAAAAAACTTGTTTAAGGCATCCACTCTCCCTAATCCTAAAAGAACATTTTAATTAACTTCTTGAAATACTAAAATAAATCTTATCCTCAAACTACATTTAAATCAATTTTTGGAAGTAACACTCGCACCTTTTTCATTAAACTAACATATATTTTTTTTCAGGAATCCACTCTCCAGAAACCTAAAACTAATCTAAAAAAACTTCTTTCAGGCATCCAATCTTCCTAATCCTAAACGAAAATTTTAATTAACTTGTTGAAATAATTCAATCACATTTATCCTCAAACTACTTTTAAATCAATTTTTTGAAGTAACACTCTCACCTTTTTCATAGAACAAACGTATTTTTTTTCAGGAATCCACTCTCCATAAACCTGAAACTAATCTTGAAAAAACTTGTGTAAGGCATCCATTCTCCCTAATCCTAAAAGAAAATTTTAATTAACTTGTTGAAATAATGCAATCAACCTTATTCTCAAACTACATTTAAATCAATTTTTTGAAGTAACACACTCACCTTTTTCATAAAATGAACATATTTTGTTTTCACGAATCCACTCTCCAGAAACCTAAAACAAATCTTGAAAAAACTTGTTTAAGGCATCCATTCTCCCTAATCCTAAAAGAAAATTTTAATTAGCTTCTTGAAATACTAAAAAAATCTAATCCTCAAACTACATTTAAATCAATTTTTTGAAGTAACACTCTCACCTTTTTCATAAAACTAACATATATTTTTTTTCAGGAATCCACTCTCCAGAAACCTAAAACTAATCTTAAAAAACTTATTTCAAGCATTCCAATCTTCCTAATCCTAAACGAAAATTTTAATTAACTTGTTGAAATAATTCAATCACATTTATCCTCAAACTACATTTAAATCAATTTTTTGAAGTAACACTCTCACCTTTTTCATAGAACAAACATATTTTTTTTTCAGGAATCCACTCTCCAGAAACCTGAAACAAATCTTGAAAAAACTTGTTTAAGGCATCCATTCTCCCTAATCCTCAAAGAAAATTTTTATTAACTTCTTGAAATACTAAAAAAAATCTTATCCTCAAACTACATTTAAATCAATTTTTTGAAGTAACACTCTCACCTTTTTCATAAAACTAACATATATTTTTTTTCAGGAATCCACTCTCCAGAAACCTAAAACTAATCTTTAAAAACTTCTTTCAGGCATCCAATCTTCCTAATCCTAAACGAAAATTTTAATTAACTTGTTGAAATAATTCAATCACATTTATCCTCAAACTACTTTTAAATCAATTTTTTCAAGTAACACTCTCACCTTTTTCATAGAACAAGCATTTTTTTTTTTCAGGAATCCACTCTCCAGAAACCTGAAACAAATCTTGAAAAAACTTGTTTAAGGCATCCATTATCCATAATCGTAAAAGAAAATTTTAATTAACTTCTTGAAATACTAAAATAAATCTTATCCTCAAACTACATTTAAATCAATTTTTTGAAGTAACACTCTCACCTTTTTCATAAATTTAACATATATTTTTTTTCAGGAATCCGCTCTCCAGGAACCTGAAACAAATCTTGAAAAAACTTGTTTAAGGCATCCATTCTCCCTAATCCTAAAAGAACATTTTAATTAACTTCTTGAAATACTAAAATAAATCTTATCCTCAAACTACATTTAAATCAATTTTTTGAAGTAACACTCTCACCTTTTTCATAAAACTAACATATATTTTTTTTCAGGAATCCACTCTCCACAAACCTAAAACTAATCTTAAAAAACTTATTTCAAGCATTCCAATCTTCCTAATACTAAACGAAAATTTTAATTAACTTGTTGAAATATTTCAATCACATTTATCCTCAAACTACGTTTAAATCAATTTTTTGAAGTGACACTCTCACCTTTTTCATAAAACTAAGATATATTTTTTTTCAGGAATCCACTCTCCAGAAACCTAAAACTAATCTTAAAAAACTTCTTTCAGGCATCCAATCTTCCTAATCCTAAAAGAAAATTTTAATTAACTTGTTGAAATAATGCAATCAACCTTATTCTCAAACTACATTTAAATCAATTTTTTGAAGTAACACACTCACCTTTTTCATAAAATGAACATATTTTGTTTTCACGAATCCACTCTCCAGAAACCTAAAACAAATCTTGAAAAAACTTGTTTAAGGCATCCATTCTCCCTAATCCTAAAAGAAAATTTTAATTAACTTCTTGAAATACTAAAAAAATCTAATCCTCAAACTACATTTAAATCAATTTTTTGAAGTAACACTCTCACCTTTTTCATAGAACAAACATATTTTTTTTCCAGGAATCCGCTCTCCAGAAACCTGAAACAAATCTTGAAAAAACTTGTTTAAGGCATCCATTCTCCCTAATCCTAAAAGAAAATTTGAATTAACTTCTTGAAATACTAAAATAAATCTTATCCTCAAACTACATTTAAATCAATTTTTTGAAGTAACACTCTCACCTTTTTCATAAAACTAAGATATATTTTTTTTCAGGAATCCACTCTCCAGAAACCTAAAACTAATCTTAAAAAACTTCTTTCAGGCATCCAATCTTCCTAATCCTAAACGAAAATTTTAATTAACTTGTTGAAATAATTCAATCACATTTATCCTCAAACTACTTTTAAATCAATTTTTTCAAGTAACACTCTCACCTTTTTCATAGAACAAACATTTTTTTTTTCAGGAATCCACTCTCCAGAAACCTGAAACAAATCTTGAAAAAACTTGTTTCAGGCATCCATTCTCCCTAATCCTAAAAGAAAATTTTAATTAACTTCTTGAAATACTAAAATAAATCTTATCCTCAAACTACATTTAAATCAATTTTTTGAAGTAACACTCTCACCTTTTTCATAAAACTAACATATATTTTTTTTCAGGAATCCGCTCTCCAGAAACCTGAAACAAATCTTGAAAAAACTTGTTTAAGGCATCCACTCTCCCTAATCCTAAAAGAAAATTTTAATTAACTTCTTGAAATACTAAAATAAATCTTATCCTCAAACTACATTTAAATCAATTTTTTGAAGTAACACTCTCACCTTTTTCATAAAACTAACATATATTTTTTTTCAGGAATCCGCTCTCCAGAAACCTGAAACAAATCTTGAAAAAACTTGTTTAAGGCATCCATTCTCCCTAATCCTAAAAGAACATTTTAATTAACTTCTTGAAATACTAAAATAAATCTTATCCTCAAACTACATTTAAATCAATTTTTGGAAGTAACACTCGCACCTTTTTCATTAAACTAACATATATTTTTTTTCAGGAATCCACTCTCCAGAAACCTAAAACTAATCTAAAAAAACTTCTTTCAGGCATCCAATCTTCCTAATCCTAAACGAAAATTTTAATTAACTTGTTGAAATAATTCAATCACATTTATCCTCAAACTACTTTTAAATCAATTTTTTGAAGTAACACTCTCACCTTTTTCATAGAACAAACGTATTTTTTTTTCAGGAATCCACTCTCCATAAACCTGAAACTAATCTTGAAAAAACTTGTGTAAGGCATCCATTCTCCCTAATCCTAAAAGAAAATTTTAATTAACTTGTTGAAATAATGCAATCAACCTTATTCTCAAACTACATTTAAATCAATTTTTTGAAGTAACACACTCACCTTTTTCATAAAATGAACATATTTTGTTTTCACGAATCCACTCTCCAGAAACCTAAAACAAATCTTGAAAAAACTTGTTTAAGGCATCCATTCTCCCTAATCCTAAAAGAAAATTTTAATTAACTTCTTGAAATATTAAAAAAATCTAATCCTCAAACTACATTTAAATCAATTTTTTGAAGTAACACTCTCACCTTTTTCATAAAACTAACATATATTTTTTTTCAGGAATCCACTCTCCAGAAACCTAAAACTAATCTTAAAAAACGTATTTCAAGCATTCCAATCTTCCTAATCCTAAACGAAAATTTTAATTAACTTGTTGAAATAATTCAATCACATTTATCCTCAAACTACGTTTAAATCAATTTTTTGAAGTAACACTCTCACCTTTTTCATAGAACAAACATATTTTTTTTTCAGGAATCCACTCTCCAGAAACCTGAAACAAATCTTGAAAAAACTTGTTTAAGGCATCCATTCTCCCTAATCCTAAAAGAAAATTTTAATTAACTTCTTGAAATACTAAAAAAAATCTTATCCTCAAACTACATTTAAATCAATTTTTTGAAGTAACACTCTCACCTTTTTCATAAAACTAACATATATTTTTTTTCAGGAATCCACTCTCCAGAAACCTGAAACAAATCTTGAAAAAACTTGTTTAAGGCATCCATTCTCCCTAATCCTAAAAGAAAATTTTAATTAACTGCTTGAAATACTAAAAAAAATCTTATCCTCAAACTACATTTAAATCAATTTTTTGAAGTAACACGCTCACCTTTTTCATAAAACTAACATATATTTTTTTTCAGGAATCCACTCTCCAGAAACCTAAAACTAATCTTAAAAAACTTATTTCAAGCATTCCAATCTTCCTAATACTAAACGAAAATTTTAATTAACTTGTTGAAATATTTCAATCACATTTATCTTCAAACTACGTTTAAATCAATTTTTTGAAGTAACACTCTCACCTTTTTCATAGAACAAACATATTTTTTTTTCAGGAATCCTCTCTCCAGAAACCTGAAACAAATCTTGAAAAAACTTGTTTAAGGCATCCATTCTCCCTAATCCTAAAAGAAAATTTTAATTAACTTCTTGAAATACTAAAATAAATCTTATCCTCAAACTACATTTAAATCAATTTTTTGAAGTAACACTCTCACCTTTTTCATAAAACTAAGATATATTTTTTTTCAGGAATCCACTCTCCAGAAACCTAAAACTAATCTTAAAAAACTTCTTTCAGGCATCCAATCTTCCTAATCCTAAACGAAAATTTTAATTAACTTGTTGAAATAATTCAATCACATTTATCCTCAAACTACTTTTAAATCAATTTTTTCAAGTAACACTCTCACCTTTTTCATAGAACAAACATTTTTTTTTTTTTCAGGAATCCACTCTCCAGAAACCTGAAACAAATCTTGAAAAAACTTGTTTCAGGCATCCATTCTCCCTAATCCTAAAAGATAATTTTAATTAACTTCTTGAAATACTAAAATAAAACTTATCCTCAAACTACATTTAAATCAATTTTTTGAAGTAACACTCTCACCTTTTTCATAAAACTAACATATATATTTTTTTTCAAGAATCCACTCTCCAGAAACCTAAAACTAATCTTAAAAAACTTCTTTCAGGCATCCAATCTTCCTAATCCTAAACGAAAATTTTAATTAACTTGTTGAAATTATTCAATCACATTTATCCTCAAACTACTTTTAAATCAATTTTTTCAAGTAACACTCTCACCTTTTTCATAGAACAAACATATTTTTTTTTCAGGAATCCACTCTCCAGAAACCTGAAACAAATCTTGAAAAAACTTGTTTAAGGCATCCATTATCCATAATCCTAAAAGAAAATTTTAATTAACTTCTTGAAATACTAAAATAAATCTTATCCTCAAACTACATTTAAATCAATTTTTTGAAGTAACACTCTCACCTTTTTCATAAATTTAACATATATTTTTTTTCAGGAATCCGCTCTCCAGGAACCTGAAATAAATCTTGAAAAAACTTGTTTAAGGCATCCATTCTCCCTAATCCTAAAAGAACATTTTAATTAACTTCTTGAAATACTAAAATAAATCTTATCCTCAAACTACATTTAAATCAATTTTTTGAAGTAACACTCTCACCTTTTTCATAAAACTAACATATATTTTTTTTCAGGAATCCACTCTCCACAAACCTAAAACTAATCTTAAAAAACTTATTTCAAGCATTCCAATCTTCCTAATACTAAACGAAAATTTTAATTAACTTGTTGAAATATTTCAATCACATTTATCCTCAAACTACGTTTACATCAATTTTTTGAAGTAACACTCTCACCTTTTTCATAGAACAAACATATATATTTTTTCAGGAATCCTCTCTCCAGAAACCTGAAACAAATCTTGAAAAAACTTGTTTAAGGCATCCATTCTCCCTAATCCTAAAAGAAAATTTTAATTAACTTCTTGAAATACTAAAATAAATCTTATCCTCAAACTACATTTAAATCAATTTTTTGAAGTAACACTCTCACCTTTTTCATAAAACTAAGATATATTTTTTTTCAGGAATCCACTCTCCAGAAACCTAAAACTAATCTTAAAAAACTTCTTTCAGGCATCCAATCTTCCTAATCCTAAAAGAACATTTTAATTAACTTGTTGAAATAATGCAATCAACCTTATTCTCAAACTACATTTAAATCAATTTTTTGAAGTAACACACTCACCTTTTTCATAAAATGAACATATTTTGTTTTCACGAATCCACTCTCCAGAAACCTAAAACAAATCTTGAAAAAACTTGTTTAAGGCATCCATTCTCCCTAATCCTAAAAGAAAATTTTAATTAACTTCTTGAAATACTAAAAAAATCTAATCCTCAAACTACATTTAAATCAATTTTTTGAAGTAACACTCTCACCTTTTTCATAGAACAAACATATTTTTTTTTTCAGGAATCCGCTCTCCAGAAACCTGAAACAAATCTTGAAAAAACTTGTTTAAGGCATCCATTCTCCCTAATCCTAAAAGAAAATTTGAATTAACTTCTTGAAATACTAAAATAAATCTTATCCTCAAACTACATTTAAATCAATTTTTTGAAGTAACACTCTCACCTTTTTCATAAAACTAACATATATTTTTTTTCAGGAATCCACTCTCCAGAAACCTGAAACAAATCTTGAAAAAACTTGTTTCAGGCATCCATTCTCCCTAATCCTAAAAGAAAATTTTAATTAACTTCTTGAAATACTAAAATAAATCTTATCCTCAAACTACATTTAAATCAATTTTTTGAAGTAACACTCTCACCTTTTTCATAAAACTAACATATATTTTTTTTCAGGAATCCGCTCTCCAGAAACCTGAAACAAATCTTGAAAAAACTTGTTTAAGGCATCCATTCTCCCTAATCCTAAAAGAAAATTTTAATTAACTTCTTGAAATACTAAAATAAATCTTATCCTCAAACTACATTTAAATCAATTTTTTGAAGTAACACTCTCACCTTTTTCATAAAACTAACATATATTTTTTTTCAGGAATCCGCTCTTCAGAAACCTGAAACAAATCTTGAAAAAACTTGTTTAAGGCATCCATTCTCCCTAATCCTAAAAAAACATTTTAATTAACTTCTTGAAATACTAAAATAAATCTTATCCTCAAACTACATTTAAATCAATTTTTGGAAGTAACACTCGCACCTTTTTCATTAAACTAACATATATTTTTTTTCAGGAATCCACTCTCCAGAAACCTAAAACTAATCTAAAAAAACTTCTTTCAGGCATCCAATCTTCCTAATCCTAAACGAAAATTTTAATTAACTTGTTGAAATAATTCAATCACATTTATCCTCAAACTACTTTTAAATCAATTTTTTGAAGTAACACTCTCACCTTTTTCATAGAACAAACGTATTTTTTTTTCAGGAATCCACTCTCCATAAACCTGAAACTAATCTTGAAAAAACTTGTGTAAGGCATCCATTCTCCCTAATCCTAAAAGAAAATTTTAATTAACTTGTTGAAATAATGCAATCGACCTTATTCTCAAACTACATTTAAATCAATTTTTTGAAGTAACACACTCACCTTTTTCATAAAATGAACATATTTTGTTTTCACGAATCCACTCTCCAGAAACCTAAAACAAATCTTGAAAAAACTTGTTTAAGGCATCCATTCTCCCTAATCCTAAAAGAAAATTTTAATTAACTTCTTGAAATATTAAAAAAATCTAATCCTCAAACTACATTTAAATCAATTTTTTGAAGTAACACTCTCACCTTTTTCATAAAACTAACATATATTTTTTTTCAGGAATCCACTCTCCAGAAACCTAAAACTAATCTTAAAAAACTTATTTCAAGCATTCCAATCTTCCTAATCCTAAACGAAAATTTTAATTAACTTGTTGAAATAATTCAATCACATTTATCCTCAAACTACGTTTAAATCAATTTTTTGAAGTAACACTCTCACCTTTTTCATAGAACAAACATATTTTTTTTTCAGGAATCCACTCTCCAGAAACCTGAAACAAATCTTGAAAAAACTTGTTTAAGGCATCCATTCTCCCTAATCCTAAAAGAAAATTTTAATTAACTTCTTGAAATACTAAAAAAAATCTTATCCTCAAACTACATTTAAATCAATTTTTTGAAGTAACACTCTCACCTTTTTCATAAAACTAACACATATTTTTTTTCAGGAATCCACTCTCCAGAAACCTGAAACAAATCTTGAAAAAACTTGTTTAAGGCATCCATTCTCCCTAATCGTAAAAGAAAATTTTAATTAACTGCTTGAAATACTAAAAAAAATCTTATCCTCAAACTACATTTAAATCAATTTTTTGAAGTAACACGCTCACCTTTTTCATAAAACTAACATATATTTTTTTTCAGGAATCCACTCTCCAGAAACCTAAAACTAATCTTAAAAAACTTATTTCAAGCATTCCAATCTTCCTAATACTAAACGAAAATTTTAATTAACTTGTTGAAATATTTCAATCACATTTATCTTCAAACTACGTTTAAATCAATTTTTTGAAGTAACACTCTCACCTTTTTCATAGAACAAACATATTTTTTTTTCAGGAATCCTCTCTCCAGAAACCTGAAACAAATCTTGAAAAAACTTGTTTAAGGCATCCATTCTCCCTAATCCTAAAAGAAAATTTTAATTAACTTCTTGAAATACTAAAATAAATCTTATCCTCAAACTACATTTAAATCAATTTTTTGAAGTAACACTCTCACCTTTTTCATAAAACTAAGATATATTTTTTTTCAGGAATCCACTCTCCAGAAACCTAAAACTAATCTTAAAAAACGTATTTCAAGCATTCCAATATTCCTAATCCTAAACGAAAATTTTAATTAACTTGTTGAAATAATTCAATCACATTTATCCTCAAACTACTTTTAAATCAATTTTTTCAAGTAACACTCTCACCTTTTTCATAGAACAAACATATTTTTTTTTCAGGAATCCACTCTCCAGAAACCTGAAACAAATCTTGAAAAAACTTGTTTAAGGCATCCATTCTCCCTAATCCTAAAAGAAAATTTTAATTAACTGCTTGAAATACTAAAAAAAATCTTATCCTCAAACTACATTTAAATCAATTTTTTGAAGTAACACGCTCACCTTTTTCATAAAACTAAGATATATTTTTTTTCAGGAATCCACTCTCCAGAAACCTAAAACTAATCTTAAAAAACTTATTTCAAGCATTCCAATATTCCTAATACTAAACGAAAATTTTAATTAACTTGTTGAAATATTTCAATCACATTTATCTTCAAACTACGTTTAAATAAATTTTTTGAAGTAACACTCTCACCTTTTTCATAGAACAAACATATTTTGTTTTCACGAATCCACTCTCCAGAAACCTGAAACAAATCTTGAAAAAACTTGTTTAAGGCATCCATTCTCCCTAATCCTAAAAGAAAATTTTAATTAACTGCTTGAAATACTAAAAAAAATCTTATCCTCAAACTACATTTAAATCAATTTTTTGAAGTAACACTCTCACCTTTTTCATAAAACTAACACATATTTTTTTTCAGGAATCCACTCTCCAGAAACCTGAAACAAATCTTGAAAAAACTTGTTTAAGGCATCCATTCTCCCTAATCGTAAAAGAAAATTTTAATTAACTGCTTGAAATACTAAAAAAAATCTTATCCTCAAACTACATTTAAATCAATTTTTTGAAGTAACACGCTCACCTTTTTCATAAAACTAACATATATTTTTTTTCAGGAATCCACTCTCCAGAAACCTAAAACTAATCTTAAAAAACTTATTTCAAGCATTCCAATCTTCCTAATACTAAACGAAAATTTTAATTAACTTGTTGAAATATTTCAATCACATTTATCTTCAAACTACGTTTAAATCAATTTTTTGAAGTAACACTCTCACCTTTTTCATAGAACAAACATATTTTTTTTTCAGGAATCCTCTCTCCAGAAACCTGAAACAAATCTTGAAAAAACTTGTTTAAGGCATCCATTCTCCCTAATCCTAAAAGAAAATTTTAATTAACTTCTTGAAATACTAAAATAAATCTTATCCTCAAACTACATTTAAATCAATTTTTTGAAGTAACACTCTCACCTTTTTCATAAAACTAAGATATATTTTTTTTCAGGAATCCACTCTCCAGAAACCTAAAACTAATCTTAAAAAACTTCTTTCAGGCATCCAATCTTCCTAATCCTAAACGAAAATTTTAATTAACTTGTTGAAATAATTCAATCACATTTATCCTCAAACTACTTTTAAATCAATTTTTTCAAGTAACACTCTCACCTTTTTCATAGAACAAACATTTTTTTTTTTTCAGGAATCCACTCTCCAGAAACCTGAAACAAACTTAGAAAAAACTTGTTTCAGGCATCCATTCTCCCTAATCCTAAAAGAAAATTTTAATTAACTTCTTGAAATACTAAAATAAATCTTATCCTCAAACTACATTTAAATCAATTTTTTGAAGTAACACTCTCACCTTTTTCATAAAACTAACATATATTTTTTTTCAGGAATCCGCTCTCCAGAAACCTGAAACAAATCTTGAAAAAACTTGTTTAAGGCATCCACTCTCCCTAATCCTAAAAGAAAATTTTAATTAACTTCTTGAAATACTAAAATAAATCTTATCCTCAAACTACATTTAAATCAATTTTTTGAAGTAACACTCTCACCTTTTTCATAAAACTAACATATATTTTTTTTCAGGAATCCGCTCTCCAGAAACCTGAAACAAATCTTGAAAAAACTTGTTTAAGGCATCCATTCTCCCTAATCCTAAAAGAACATTTTAATTAACTTCTTGAAATACTAAAATAAATCTTATCCTCAAACTACATTTAAATCAATTTTTGGAAGTAACACTCGCACCTTTTTCATTAAACTAACATATATTTTTTTTCAGGAATCCACTCTCCAGAAACCTAAAACTAATCTAAAAAAACTTCTTTCAGGCATCCAATCTTCCTAATCCTAAACAAAAATTTTAATTAACTTGTTGAAATAATTCAATCACATTTATCCTCAAACTACTTTTAAATCAATTTTTTGAAGTAACACTCTCACCTTTTTCATAGAACAAACGTATTTTTTTTTCAGGAATCCACTCTCCATAAACCTGAAACTAATCTTGAAAAAACTTGTGTAAGGCATCCATTCTCCCTAATCCTAAAAGAAAATTTTAATTAACTTGTTGAAATAATGCAATCAACCTTATTCTCAAACTACATTTAAATCAATTTTTTGAAGTAACACACTCACCTTTTTCATGAAATGAACATATTTTGTTTTCACGAATCCACTCTCCAGAAACCTAAAACAAATCTTGAAAAAACTTGTTTAAGGCATCCATTCTCCCTAATCCTAAAAGAAAATTTTAATTAACTTCTTGAAATACTAAAAAAATCTAATCCTCAAACTACATTTAAATCAATTTTTTGAAGTAACACTCTCACCTTTTTCATAAAACTAACATATATTTTTTTTCAGGAATCCACTCTCCAGAAACCTAAAACTAATCTTAAAAAACTTATTTCAAGCATTCCAATCTTCCTAATCCTAAACGAAAATTTTAATTAACTTGTTGAAATAATTCAATCACATTTATCCTCAAACTACTTTTAAATCAATTTTTTCAAGTAACACTCTCACCTTTTTCATAGAACAAACATATTTTTTTTTCAGGAATCCGCTCTCCAGAAACCTGAAACAAATCTTGAAAAAACTTGTTTAAGGCATCCATTCTCCCTAATCCTAAAAGAAAATTTGAATTAACTTCTTGAAATACTAAAATAAATCTTATCCTCAAACTACATTTAAATCAATTTTTTGAAGTAACACTCTCACCTTTTTCATAAAACTAAGATATATTTTTTTTCAGGAATCCACTCTCCAGAAACCTAAAACTAATCTTAAAAAACTTCTTTCAGGCATCCAATCTTCCTAATCCTAAACGAAAATTTTAATTAACTTGTTGAAATAATTCAATCACATTTATCCTCAAACTACTTTTAAATCAATTTTTTCAAGTAACACTCTCACCTTTTTCATAGAACAAATATATTTTTTTTTCAGGAATCCACTCTCCAGAAACCTGAAACAAATCTTGAAAAAACTTGTTTCAGGCATCCATTCTCCCTAATCCTAAAAGAAAATTTTAATTAACTTCTTGAAATACTAAAATAAATCTTATCCTCAAACTACATTTAAATCAATTTTTTGAAGTAACACTCTCACCTTTTTCATAAAACTAACATATATTTTTTTTCAGGAATCCGCTCTCCAGAAACCTGAAACAAATCTTGAAAAAACTTGTTTAAGGCATCCATTCTCCCTAATCCTAAAAGAAAATTTTAATTAACTTCTTGAAATACTAAAATAAATCTTATCCTCAAACTACATTTAAATCAATTTTTTGAAGTAACACTCTCACCTTTTTCATAAAACTAACATATATTTTTTTTCAGGAATCCGCTCTCCAGAAACCTGAAACAAATCTTGAAAAAACTTGTTTAAGGCATCCATTCTCCCTAATCCTAAAAGAACATTTTAATTAACTTCTTGAAATACTAAAATAAATCTTATCCTCAAACTACATTTAAATCAATTTTTTGAAGTAACACTCGCACCTTTTTCATTAAACTAACATATATATTTTTTCAGGAATCCACTCTCCAGAAACCTAAAACTAATCTAAAAAAACTTCTTTCAGGCATCCAATCTTCCTAACCCTAAACGAAAATTTTAATTAACTTGTTGAAATAATTCAATCACATTTATCCTCAAACTACTTTTAAATCAATTTTTTGAAGTAACACTCTCACCTTTTTCATAGAACAAACGTATTTTTTTTTCAGGAATCCACTCTCCATCAACCTGAAACTAATCTTGAAAAAACTTGTGTAAGGCATCCATTCTCCCTAATCCTAAAAGAAAATTTTAATTAACTTGTTGAAATAATGCAATCAACCTTATTCTCAAACTACATTTAAATCAATTTTTTGAAGTAACACACTCACCTTTTTCATAAAATGAACATATTTTGTTTTCACGAATCCACTCTCCAGAAACCTAAAACAAATCTTGAAAAAACTTGTTTAAGGCATCCATTCTCCCTAATCCTAAAAGAAAATTTTAATTAACTTCTTGAAATACTAAAAAAATCTAATTCTCAAACTACATTTAAATCAATTTTTTGAAGTAACACTCTCACCTTTTTCATAAAACTAACATATATTTTTTTTCAGGAATCCACTCTCCAGAAACCTAAAACTAATCTTAAAAAACTTATTTCAAGCATTCCAATCTTCCTAATCCTAAACGAAAATTTTAATTAACTTGTTGAAATAATTCAATCACATTTATCCTCAAACTACGTTTAAATCAATTTTTTGAAGTAACACTCTCACCTTTTTCATAGAACAAACATATTTTTTTTTCAGGAATCCACTCTCCAGAAACCTAAAACTAATCTTTAAAAACTTCTTTCAGGCATCCAATCTTCCTAATCCTAAACAAAAATTTTAATTAACTTGTTGAAATAATTCAATCACATTTATCCTCAAACTACTTTTAAATCAATTTTTTCAAGTACCACTCTCACCTTTTTCATAGAACAAACATATTTTTTTTTCAGGAATCCACTCTCCAGAAACCTGAAACAAATCTTGAAAAAACTTGTTTAAGGCATCCATTCTCCCTAATCCTAAAAGAAAATTTTAATTAACTTCTTGAAATACTAAAATAAAACGTATCCTCAAACTACATTTAAATCAATTTTTTGAAG
The DNA here is from genome assembly GCF_964204655.1 of Triturus cristatus. NCBI lineage: Eukaryota > Metazoa > Chordata > Amphibia > Caudata > Salamandridae > Triturus > Triturus cristatus. The sequence goes on from NC_140583.1 coordinate 117,823,043, forward strand.
TAACACTCTCACCTTTTTCATAAAACTAACATATATTTTTTTTCAAGAATCCACTCTCCAGAAACCTAAAACTAATCTTAAAAAACTTCTTTCAGGCATCCAATCTTCCTAATCCTAAACGAAAATTTTAATTAACTTGTTGAAATTATTCAATCACATTTATCCTCAAACTACTTTTAAATCAATTTTTTCAAGTAACACTCTCACCTTTTTCATAGAACAAACATATTTTTTTTTCAGGAATCCACTCTCCAGAAACCTGAAACAAATCTTGAAAAAACTTGTTTAAGGCATCCATTCTCCATAATCCTAAAAGAAAATTTTAATTAACTTCTTGAAATACTAAAATAAATCTTATCCTCAAACTACATTTAAATCAATTTTTTGAAGTAACACTCTCACCTTTTTCATAAATTTAACATATATTTTTTTTCAGGAATCCGCTCTCCAGGAACCTGAAACAAATCTTGAAAAAACTTGTTTAAGGCATCCATTCTCCCTAATCCTAAAAGAACATTTTAATTAATTTCTTGAAATACTAAAATAAATCTTATCCTCAAACTACATTTAAATCAATTTTTTGAAGTAACACTCTCACCTTTTTCATAAAACTAACATATATTTTTTTTCAGGAATCCACTCTCCACAAACCTAAAACTAATCTTAAAAAACTTATTTCAAGCATTCCAATCTTCCTAATACTAAACGAAAATTTTAATTAACTTGTTGAAATATTTCAATCACATTTATCTTCAAACTACGTTTAAATCAATTTTTTGAAGTAACACTCTCACCTTTTTCATAGAACAAACATATTTTTTTTTCAGGAATCCTCTCTCCAGAAACCTGAAACAAATCTTGAAAAAACTTGTTTAAGGCATCCATTCTCCCTAATCCTAAAAGAAAATTTTAATTAACTTCTTGAAATACTAAAATAAATCTTATCCTCAAACTACATTTAAATCAATTTTTTGAAGTAACACTCTCACCTTTTTCATAAAACTAAGATATATTTTTTTTCAGGAATCCACTCTCCAGAAACCTAAAACTAATCTTAAAAAACTTCTTTCAGGCATCCAATCTTCCTAATCCTAAACGAAAATTTTAATTAACTTGTTGAAATAATTCAATCACATTTATCCTCAAACTACTTTTAAATCAATTTTTTCAAGTAACACTCTCACCTTTTTCATAGAACAAACATTTTTTTTTTTTTCAGGAATCCACTCTCCAGAAACCTGAAACAAATCTTGAAAAAACTTGTTTCAGGCATCCATTCTCCCTAATCCTAAAAGAAAATTTTAATTAACTTCTTGAAATACTAAAATAAATCTTATCCTCAAACTACATTTAAATCAATTTTTTGAAGTAACACTCTCACCTTTTTCATAAAACTAACATATATTTTTTTTCAGGAATCCGCTCTCCAGAAACCTGAAACAAATCTTGAAAAAACTTGTTTAAGGCATCCACTCTCCCTAATCCTAAAAGAAAATTTTAATTAACTTCTTGAAATACTAAAATAAATCTTATCCTCAAACTACATTTAAATCAATTTTTTGAAGTAACACTCTCACCTTTTTCATAAAACTAACATATATTTTTTTTCAGGAATCCGCTCTCCAGAAACCTGAAACAAATCTTGAAAAAACTTGTTTAAGGCATCCATTCTCCCTAATCCTAAAAGAACATTTTAATTAACTTCTTGAAATACTAAAATAAATCTTATCCTCAAACTACATTTAAATCAATTTTTGGAAGTAACACTCGAACCTTTTTCATTAAACTAACATATATTTTTTTTCAGGAATCCACTCTCCAGAAACCTAAAACTAATCTAAAAAAACTTCTTTCAGGCATCCAATCTTCCTAATCCTAAACGAAAATTTTAATTAACTTGTTGAAATAATTCAATCACATTTATCCTCAAACTACTTTTAAATCAATTTTTTGAAGTAACACTCTCACCTTTTTCATAGAACAAACGTATTTTTTTTTCAGGAATCCACTCCCCATAAACCTGAAACTAATCTTGAAAAAACTTGTGTAAGGCATCCATTCTCCCTAATCCTAAAAGAAAATTTTAATTAACTTGTTGAAATAATGCAATCAACCTTATTCTCAAACTACATTTAAATCAATTTTTTGAAGTAACACACTCACCTTTTTCATGAAATGAACATATTTTGTTTTCACGAATCCACTCTCCAGAAACCTAAAACAAATCTTGAAAAAACTTGTTTAAGGCATCCATTCTCCCTAATCCTAAAAGAAAATTTTAATTAACTTCTTGAAATACTAAAAAAATCTAATCCTCAAACTACATTTAAATCAATTTTTTGAAGTAACACTCTCACCTTTTTCATAAAACTAACATATATTTTTTTTCAGGAATCCACTCTCCAGAAACCTAAAACTAATCTTAAAAAACTTCTTTCAGGCATCCAATCTTCCTAATCCTAAACGAAAATTTTAATTAACTTGTTGAAATTATTCAATCACATTTATCCTCAAACTACTTTTAAATCAATTTTTTCAAGTAACACTCTCACCTTTTTCATAGAACAAACATATTTTTTTTTCAGGAATCCACTCTCCAGAAACCTGAAACAAATCTTGAAAAAACTTGTTTAAGGCATCCATTCTCCCTAATCCTAAAAGAAAATTTTAATTAACTGCTTGAAATACTAAAAAAAATCTTATCCTCAAACTACATTTAAATCAATTTTTTGAAGTAACACGCTCACCTTTTTCATAAAACTAACATATATTTTTTTTCAGGAATCCACTCTCCAGAAACCTAAAACTAATCTTAAAAAACTTATTTCAAGCATTCCAATCTTCCTAATACTAAACGAAAATTTTAATTAACTTGTTGAAATATTTCAATCACATTTATCTTCAAACTACGTTTAAATCAATTTTTTGAAGTAACACTCTCACCTTTTTCATAGAACAAACATATTTTTTTTTCAGGAATCCTCTCTCCAGAAACCTGAAACAAATCTTGAAAAAACTTGTTTAAGGCATCCATTCTCCCTAATCCTAAAAGAAAATTTTAATTAACTTCTTGAAATACTAAAATAAATCTTATCCTCAAACTACATTTAAATCAATTTTTTGAAGTAACACTCTCACCTTTTTCATAAAACTAAGATATATTTTTTTTCAGGAATCCACTCTCCAGAAACCTAAAACTAATCTTAAAAAACTTCTTTCAGGCATCCAATCTTCCTAATCCTAAACGAAAATTTTAATTAACTTGTTGAAATAATTCAATCACATTTATCCTCAAACTACTTTTAAATCAATTTTTTCAAGTAACACTCTCACCTTTTTCATAGAACAAACATATTTTTTTTTCAGGAATCCACTCTCCAGAAACCTGAAACAAATCTTGAAAAAACTTGTTTAAGGCATCCATTCTCCCTAATCCTAATAGAAAATTTTAATTAACTTCTTGAAATACTAAAATAAATCTTATCCTCAAACTACATTTAAATCAATTTTTTGAAGTAACACTCTCACCTTTTTCATAAAACTAACATATATTTTTTTTCAGGAATCCGCTCTCCAGAAACCTGAAACAAATCTTGAAAAAACTTGTTTAAGGCATCCATTCTCCCTAATCCTAAAAGAAAATTTGAATTAACTTCTTGAAATACTAAAATAAATCTTATCCTCAAACTACATTTAAATCAATTTTTTGAAGTAACACTCTCACCTTTTTCATAAAACTAAGATATATTTTTTTTCAGGAATCCACTCTCCAGAAACCTAAAACTAATCTTAAAAAACTTCTTTCAGGCATCCAATCTTCCTAATCCTAAACGAAAATTTTAATTAACTTGTTGAAATAATTCAATCACATTTATCCTCAAACTACTTTTAAATCAATTTTTTCAAGTAACACTCTCACCTTTTTCATAGAACAAACATATTTTTTTTTCAGGAATCCACTCTCCAGAAACCTGAAACAAATCTTGAAAAAACTTGTTTCAGGCATCCATTCTCCCTAATCCTAAAAGAAAATTTTAATTAACTTCTTGAAATACTAAAATAAATCTTATCCTCAAACTACATTTAAATCAATTTTTTGAAGTAACACTCTCACCTTTTTCATAAAACTAACATATATTTTTTTTCAGGAATCCGCTCTCCAGAAACCTGAAACAAATCTTGAAAAAACTTGTTTAAGGCATCCATTCTCCCTAATCCTAAAAGAAAATTTTAATTAACTTCTTGAAATACTAAAATAAATCTTATCCTCAAACTACATTTAAATCAATTTTTTGAAGTAACACTCTCACCTTTTTCATAAAACTAACATATATTTTTTTTCAGGAATCCGCTCTCCAGAAACCTGAAACAAATCTTGAAAAAACTTGTTTAAGGCATCCATTCTCCCTAATCCTAAAAGAACATTTTAATTAACTTCTTGAAATACTAAAATAAATCTTATCCTCAAACTACATTTAAATCAATTTTTTGAAGTAACACTCGCACCTTTTTCATTAAACTAACATATATATTTTTTCAGGAATCCACTCTCCAGAAACCTAAAACTAATCTAAAAAAACTTCTTTCAGGCATCCAATCTTCCTAATCCTAAACGAAAATTTTAATTAACTTGTTGAAATAATTCAATCACATTTATCCTCAAACTACTTTTAAATCAATTTTTTGAAGTAACACTCTCACCTTTTTCATAGAACAAACGTATGTTTTTTTTCAGGAATCCACTCTCCATCAACCTGAAACTAATCTTGAAAAAACTTGTGTAAGGCATCCATTCTCCCTAATCCTAAAAGAAAATTTTAATTAACTTGTTGAAATAATGCAATCAACCTTATTCTCAAACTACATTTAAATCAATTTTTTGAAGTAATACACTCACCTTTTTCATAAAATGAACATATTTTGTTTTCACGAATCCACTCTCCAGAAACCTAAAACAAATCTTGAAAAAACTTGTTTAAGGCATCCATTCTCCCTAATCCTAAAAGAAAATTTTAATTAACTTCTTGAAATACTAAAAAAATCTAATTCTCAAACTACATTTAAATCAATTTTTTGAAGTAACACTCTCACCTTTTTCATAAAACTAACATATATTTTTTTTCAGGAATCCACTCTCCAGAAACCTAAAACTAATCTTAAAAAACTTATTTCAAGCATTCCAATCTTCCTAATCCTAAACGAAAATTTTAATTAACTTGTTGAAATAATTCAATCACATTTATCCTCAAACTACGTTTAAATCAATTTTTTGAAGTAACACTCTCACCTTTTTCATAGAACAAACATATTTTTTTTTCAGGAATCCACTCTCCAGAAACCTAAAACTAATCTTTAAAAACTTCTTTCAGGCATCCAATCTTCCTAATCCTAAACGAAAATTTTAATTAACTTGTTGAAATAATTCAATCACATTTATCCTCAAACTACTTTTAAATCAATTTTTTCAAGTAACACTCTCACCTTTTTCATAGAACAAACATATTTTTTTTTCAGGAATCCACTCTCCAGAAACCTGAAACAAATCTTGAAAAAACTTGTTTAAGGCATCCATTCTCCCTAATCCTAAAAGAAAATTTTAATTAACTTCTTGAAATACTAAAATAAAACGTATCCTCAAACTACATTTAAATCAATTTTTTGAAGTAACACTCTCACCTTTTTCATAAAACTAACATATATTTTTTTTCAAGAATCCACTCTCCAGAAACCTAAAACTAATCTTAAAAAACTTCTTTCAGGCATCCAATCTTCCTAATCCTAAACGAAAATTTTAATTAACTTGTTGAAATTATTCAATCACATTTATCCTCAAACTACTTTTAAATCAATTTTTTCAAGTAACACTCTCACCTTTTTCATAGAACAAACATATTTTTTTTTCAGGAATCCACTCTCCAGAAACCTGAAACAAATCTTGAAAAAACTTGTTTAAGGCATCCATTCTCCATAATCCTAAAAGAAAATTTTAATTAACTTCTTGAAATACTAAAATAAATCTTATCCTCAAACTACATTTAAATCAATTTTTTGAAGTAACACTCTCACCTTTTTCATAAATTTAACATATATTTTTTTTCAGGAATCCGCTCTCCAGGAACCTGAAACAAATCTTGAAAAAACTTGTTTAAGGCATCCATTCTCCCTAATCCTAAAAGAACATTTTAATTAACTTCTTGAAATACTAAAATAAATCTTATCCTCAAACTACATTTAAATCAATTTTTTGAAGTAACACTCTCACCTTTTTCATAAAACTAACATATATTTTTTTTCAGGAATCCACTCTCCACAAACCTAAAACTAATCTTAAAAAACTTATTTCAAGCATTCCAATCTTCCTAATACTAAACGAAAATTTTAATTAACTTGTTGAAATATTTCAATCACATTTATCCTCAAACTACGTTTAAATCAATTTTTTGAAGTAACACTCTCACCTTTTTCATAGAACAAACATATATTTTTTTTCAGGAATCCTCTCTCCAGAAACCTGAAACAAACCTTGAAAAAACTTGTTTAAGGCATCCATTCTCCCTAATCCTAAAAGAACATTTTAATTAACTTTTTGAAATACTAAAAAAAATCTTATCCTCAAACTACATTTAAATCAATTTTTTGAAGTAACACTCTCACCTTTTTCATAAAACTAACATATACTTTTTTTCAGGAATCCACTCTCCAGAAACCTAAAACTAATCTTAAAAAACTTATTTCAAGCATTCCAATCTTCCTAATCCTAAACGAAAATTTTAATTAACTTGTTGAAATAATTCAATCACATTTATCCTCAAACTACGTTTAAATCAATTTTTTGAAGTAACACTCTCACCTTTTTCATAAAACTAAGATATATTTTTTTTCAGGAATCCACTCTCCAGAAACCTAAAACTAATCTTAAAAAACTTCTTTCAGGCATCCAATCTTCCTAATCCTAAAAGAAAATTTTAATTAACTTGTTGAAATAATGCAATCAACCTTATTCTCAAACTACATTTAAATCAATTTTTTGAAGTAACACACTCACCTTTTTCATAAAATGAACATATTTTGTTTTCACGAATCCACTCTCCAGAAACCTAAAACAAATCTTGAAAAAACTTGTTTAAGGCATCCATTCTCCCTAATCCTAAAAGAAAATTTTAATTAACTTCTTGAAATACTAAAAAAATCTAATCCTCAAACTACATTTAAATCAATTTTTTGAAGTAACACTCTCACCTTTTTCATAAAACTAACATATATTTTTTTTCAGGAATCCGCTCTCCAGAAACCTGAAACAAATCTTGAAAAAACTTGTTTAAGGCATCCATTCTCCCTAATCCTAAAAGAACATTTTAATTAACTTCTTGAAATACTAAAATAAATCTTATCCTCAAACTACATTTAAATCAATTTTTGGAAGTAACACTCTCACCTTTTTCATAAAACTAACATATATTTTTTTTCAGGAATCCACTCTCCAGAAACCTAAAACTAATCTTAAAAAACTTCTTTCAGGCATCCAATCTTCCTAATCCTAAACGAAAATTTTAATTAACTTGTTGAAATTATTCAATCACATTTATCCTCAAACTACTTTTAAATCAATTTTTTCAAGTAACACTCTCACCTTTTTCATAGAACAAACATATTTTTTTTTCAGGAATCCACTCTCCAGAAACCTGAAACAAATCTTGAAAAAACTTGTTTAAGGCATCCATTCTCCCTAATCCTAAAAGAAAATGTTAATTAACTTCTTGAAATACTAAAATAAATCTTATCCTCAAACTACATTTAAATCAATTTTTTGAAGTAACACTCTCACCTTTTTCATAAAACTAACATATATTTTTTTTCAGGAATCCGCTCTCCAGAAACCTGAAACAAATCTTGAAAAAACTTGTTTAAGGCATCCATTCTCCCTAATCCTAAAAGAACATTTTAATTAACTTCTTGAAATACTAAAATAAATCTTATCCTCAAACTACATTTAAATCAATTTTTGGAAGTAACACTTGCACCTTTTTCATTAAACTAACATATATTTTTTTTCAGGCATCCACTCTCCAGAAACCTAAAACTAATCTAAAAAAACTTCTTTCAGGCATCCAATCTTCCTAATCCTAAACGAAAATTTTAATTAACTTGTTGAAATAATTCAATCACATTTATCCTCAAACTACTTTTAAATAAATTTTTTGAAGTAACACTCTCACCTTTTTCATAGAACAAACGTATTTTTTTTTCAGGAGTCCACTCTCCATAAACCTGAAACTAATCTTGAAAAAACTTGTGTAAGGCATCCATTCTCCCTAATCCTAAAAGAAAATTTTAATTAACTTGTTGAAATAATGCAATCAACCTTATTCTCAAACTACATTTAAATCAATTTTTTGAAGTAACACACTCACCTTTTTCATGAAATGAACATATTTTGTTTTCACGAATCCACTCTCCAGAAACCTAAAACAAATCTTGTAAAAACTTGTTTAAGGCATCCATTCTCCCTAATCCTAAAAGAAAATTTTAATTAACTTCTTGAAATACTAAAAAAATCTAATCCTCAAACTACATTTAAATCAATTTTTTGAAGTAACACTCTCACCTTTTTCATAAAACTAACATATATTTTTTTTCAGGAATCCACTCTCCAGAAACCTAAAACTAATCTTAAAAAACTTATTTCAAGCATTCCAATCTTCCTAATCCTAAACGAAAATTTTAATTAACTTGTTGAAATAATTCAATCACATTTATCCTCAAACTACGTTTAAATCAATTTTTTGAAGTAACACTCTCACCTTTTTCATAGAACAAACATATTTTTTTTTCAGGAATCCACTCTCCAGAAACCTGAAACAAATCTTGAAAAAACTTGTTTAATGCATCCATTCTCCCTAATCCTAAAAGAAAATTTTAATTAACTTCTTGAAATACTAAAAAAAATCTTATCCTCAAACTACATTTAAATCAATATTTGAAGTAACACTCTCACCTTTTTCATAAAACTAACATATATTTTTTTTCAGGAATCCACTCTCCAGAAACCTAAAACTAATCTTAAAAAACTTCTTTCAGGCATCCAATCTTCCTAATCCTAAACGAAAATTTTAATTAACTTGTTGAAATTATTCAATCACATTTATCCTCAAACTACTTTTAAATCAATTTTTTCAAGTAACACTCTCACCTTTTTCATAGAACAAACATATTTTTTTTTCAGGAATCCACTCTCCAGAAACCTGAAACAAATCTTGAAAAAACTTATTTAAGGCATCCATTCTCCCTAATCCTAAAAGAAAATTTTAATTAACTGCTTGAAATACTAAAAAAAATCTTATCCTCAAACTACATTTAAATCAATTTTTTGAAGTAACACGCTCACCTTTTTCATAAAACTAACATATATTTTTTTTCAGGAATCCACTCTCCAGAAACCTAAAACTAATCTTAAAAAACTTATTTCAAGCATTCCAATCTTCCTAATACTAAACGAAAATTTTAATTAACTTGTTGAAATATTTCAATCACATTTATCTTCAACCTACGTTTAAATCAATTTTTTGAAGTAACACTCTCACCTTTTTCATAGAACAAACATATTTTTTTTTCAGGAATCCTCTCTCCAGAAACCTGAAACAAATCTTGAAAAAACTTGTTTAAGGCATCCATTCTCCCTAATCCTAAAAGAAAATTTTAATTAACTTCTTGAAATACTAAAATAAATCTTATCCTCAAACTACATTTAAATCAATTTTTTGAAGTAACACTCTCACCTTTTTCATAAAACTAAGATATATTTTTTTTCAGGAATCCACTCTCCAGAAACCTAAAACTAATCTTAAAAAACTTCTTTCAGGCATCCAATCTTCCTAATCCTAAACGAAAATTTTAATTAACTTGTTGAAATAATTCAATCACATTTATCCTCAAACTACTTTTAAATCAATTTTTTCAAGTAACACTCTCACCTTTTTCATAGAACAAACATATTTTTTTTTCAGGAATCCACTCTCCAGAAACCTGAAACAAATCTTGAAAAAACTTGTTTAAGGCATCCATTCTCCCTAATCCTAATAGAAAATTTTAATTAACTTCTTGAAATACTAAAATAAATCTTATCCTCAAACTACATTTAAATCAATTTTTTGAAGTAACACTCTCACCTTTTTCATAAATTTAACATATATTTTTTTTCAGGAATCCGCTCTCCAGGAACCTGAAACAAATCTTGAAAAAACTTGTTTAAGGCATCCATTCTCCCTAATCCTAAAAGAACATTTTAATTAACTTCTTGAAATACTAAAATAAATCTTATCCTCAAACTACATTTAAATCAATTTTTTGAAGTAACACTCTCACCTTTTTCATAAAACTAACATATATTTTTTTTCAGGAATCCACTCTCCACAAACCTAAAACTAATCTTAAAAAACTTATTTCAAGCATTCCAATCTTCCTAATACTAAACGAAAATTTTAATTAACTTGTTGAAATATTTCAATCACATTTATCCTCAAACTACGTTTAAATCAATTTTTTGAAGTAACACTCTCACCTTTTTCATAGAACAAACATATATTTTTTTTCAGGAATCCTCTCTCCAGAAACCTGAAACAAACCTTGAAAAAACTTGTTTAAGGCATCCATTCTCCCTAATCCTAAAAGAACATTTTAATTAACTTTTTGAAATACTAAAAAAAATCTTATCCTCAAACTACATTTAAATCAATTTTTTGAAGTAACACTCTCACCTTTTTCATAAAACTAACATATACTTTTTTTCAGGAATCCACTCTCCAGAAACCTAAAACTAATCTTAAAAAACTTATTTCAAGCATTCCAATCTTCCTAATCCTAAACGAAAATTTTAATTAACTTGTTGAAATAATTCAATCACATTTATCCTCAAACTACGTTTAAATCAATTTTTTGAAGTAACACTCTCACCTTTTTCATAAAACTAAGATATATTTTTTTTCAGGAATCCACTCTCCAGAAACCTAAAACTAATCTTAAAAAACTTCTTTCAGGCATCCAATCTTCCTAATCCTAAAAGAAAATTTTAATTAACTTGTTGAAATAATGCAATCAACCTTATTCTCAAACTACATTTAAATCAATTTTTTGAAGTAACACACTCACCTTTTTCATAAAATGAACATATTTTGTTTTCACGAATCCACTCTCCAGAAACCTAAAACAAATCTTGAAAAAACTTGTTTAAGGCATCCATTCTCCCTAATCCTAAAAGAAAATTTTAATTAACTTCTTGAAATACTAAAAAAATCTAATCCTCAAACTACATTTAAATCAATTTTTTGAAGTAACACTCTCACCTTTTTCATAAAACTAACATATATTTTTTTTCAGGAATCCGCTCTCCAGAAACCTGAAACAAATCTTGAAAAAACTTGTTTAAGGCATCCATTCTCCCTAATCCTAAAAGAACATTTTAATTAACTTCTTGAAATACTAAAATAAATCTTATCCTCAAACTACATTTAAATCAATTTTTGGAAGTAACACTCTCACCTTTTTCATAAAACTAACATATATTTTTTTTCAGGAATCCACTCTCCAGAAACCTAAAACTAATCTTAAAAAACTTCTTTCAGGCATCCAATCTTCCTAATCCTAAACGAAAATTTTAATTAACTTGTTGAAATTATTCAATCACATTTATCCTCAAACTACTTTTAAATCAATTTTTTCAAGTAACACTCTCACCTTTTTCATAGAACAAACATATTTTTTTTTCAGGAATCCACTCTCCAGAAACCTGAAACAAATCTTGAAAAAACTTGTTTAAGGCATCCATTCTCCCTAATCCTAAAAGAAAATGTTAATTAACTTCTTGAAATACTAAAATAAATCTTATCCTCAAACTACATTTAAATCAATTTTTTGAAGTAACACTCTCACCTTTTTCATAAAACTAACATATATTTTTTTTCAGGAATCCGCTCTCCAGAAACCTGAAACAAATCTTGAAAAAACTTGTTTAAGGCATCCATTCTCCCTAATCCTAAAAGAACATTTTAATTAACTTCTTGAAATACTAAAATAAATCTTATCCTCAAACTACATTTAAATCAATTTTTGGAAGTAACACTTGCACCTTTTTCATTAAACTAACATATATTTTTTTTCAGGCATCCACTCTCCAGAAACCTAAAACTAATCTAAAAAAACTTCTTTCAGGCATCCAATCTTCCTAATCCTAAACGAAAATTTTAATTAACTTGTTGAAATAATTCAATCACATTTATCCTCAAACTACTTTTAAATAAATTTTTTGAAGTAACACTCTCACCTTTTTCATAGAACAAACGTATTTTTTTTTCAGGAGTCCACTCTCCATAAACCTGAAACTAATCTTGAAAAAACTTGTGTAAGGCATCCATTCTCCCTAATCCTAAAAGAAAATTTTAATTAACTTGTTGAAATAATGCAATCAACCTTATTCTCAAACTACATTTAAATCAATTTTTTGAAGTAACACACTCACCTTTTTCATGAAATGAACATATTTTGTTTTCACGAATCCACTCTCCAGAAACCTAAAACAAATCTTGTAAAAACTTGTTTAAGGCATCCATTCTCCCTAATCCTAAAAGAAAATTTTAATTAACTTCTTGAAATACTAAAAAAATCTAATCCTCAAACTACATTTAAATCAATTTTTTGAAGTAACACTCTCACCTTTTTCATAAAACTAACATATATTTTTTTTCAGGAATCCACTCTCCAGAAACCTAAAACTAATCTTAAAAAACTTATTTCAAGCATTCCAATCTTCCTAATCCTAAACGAAAATTTTAATTAACTTGTTGAAATAATTCAATCACATTTATCCTCAAACTACGTTTAAATCAATTTTTTGAAGTAACACTCTCACCTTTTTCATAGAACAAACATATTTTTTTTTCAGGAATCCACTCTCCAGAAACCTGAAACAAATCTTGAAAAAACTTGTTTAATGCATCCATTCTCCCTAATCCTAAAAGAAAATTTTAATTAACTTCTTGAAATACTAAAAAAAATCTTATCCTCAAACTACATTTAAATCAATATTTGAAGTAACACTCTCACCTTTTTCATAAAACTAACATATATTTTTTTTCAGGAATCCACTCTCCAGAAACCTAAAACTAATCTTAAAAAACTTCTTTCAGGCATCCAATCTTCCTAATCCTAAACGAAAATTTTAATTAACTTGTTGAAATTATTCAATCACATTTATCCTCAAACTACTTTTAAATCAATTTTTTCAAGTAACACTCTCACCTTTTTCATAGAACAAACATATTTTTTTTTCAGGAATCCACTCTCCAGAAACCTGAAACAAATCTTGAAAAAACTTATTTAAGGCATCCATTCTCCCTAATCCTAAAAGAAAATTTTAATTAACTGCTTGAAATACTAAAAAAAATCTTATCCTCAAACTACATTTAAATCAATTTTTTGAAGTAACACGCTCACCTTTTTCATAAAACTAACATATATTTTTTTTCAGGAATCCACTCTCCAGAAACCTAAAACTAATCTTAAAAAACTTATTTCAAGCATTCCAATCTTCCTAATACTAAACGAAAATTTTAATTAACTTGTTGAAATATTTCAATCACATTTATCTTCAACCTACGTTTAAATCAATTTTTTGAAGTAACACTCTCACCTTTTTCATAGAACAAACATATTTTTTTTTCAGGAATCCTCTCTCCAGAAACCTGAAACAAATCTTGAAAAAACTTGTTTAAGGCATCCATTCTCCCTAATCCTAAAAGAAAATTTTAATTAACTTCTTGAAATACTAAAATAAATCTTATCCTCAAACTACATTTAAATCAATTTTTTGAAGTAACACTCTCACCTTTTTCATAAAACTAAGATATATTTTTTTTCAGGAATCCACTCTCCAGAAACCTAAAACTAATCTTAAAAAACTTCTTTCAGGCATCCAATCTTCCTAATCCTAAACGAAAATTTTAATTAACTTGTTGAAATAATTCAATCACATTTATCCTCAAACTACTTTTAAATCAATTTTTTCAAGTAACACTCTCACCTTTTTCATAGAACAAACATATTTTTTTTTCAGGAATCCACTCTCCAGAAACCTGAAACAAATCTTGAAAAAACTTGTTTAAGGCATCCATTCTCCCTAATCCTAATAGAAAATTTTAATTAACTTCTTGAAATACTAAAATAAATCTTATCCTCAAACTACATTTAAATCAATTTTTTGAAGTAACACTCTCACCTTTTTCATAAAACTAACATATATTTTTTTTCAGGAATCCGCTCTCCAGAAACCTGAAACAAATCTTGAAAAAACTTGTTTAAGGCATCCATTCTCCCTAATCCTAAAAGAAAATTTTAATTAACTTCTTGAAATACTAAAATAAAACGTATCCTCAAACTACATTTAAATCAATTTTTTGAAGTAACACTCTCACCTTTTTCATAAAACTAACATATATTTTTTTTCAAGAATCCACTCTCCAGAAACCTAAAACTAATCTTAAAAAACTTCTTTCAGGCATCCAATCTTCCTAATCCTAAACGAAAATTTTAATTAACTTGTTGAAATTATTCAATCACATTTATCCTCAAACTACTTTTAAATCAATTTTTTCAAGTAACACTCTCACCTTTTTCATAGAACAAACATATTTTTTTTTCAGGAATCCACTCTCCAGAAACCTGAAACAAATCTTGAAAAAACTTGTTTAAGGCATCCATTCTCCATAATCCTAAAAGAAAATTTTAATTAACTTCTTGAAATACTAAAATAAATCTTATCCTCAAACTACATTTAAATCAATTTTTTGAAGTAACACTCTCACCTTTTTCATAAATTTAACATATATTTTTTTTCAGGAATCCACTCTCCAGAAACCTAAAACTAATCTTAAAAAACTTCTTTCAGGCATCCAATCTTCCTAATCCTAAACGAAAATTTTAATTAACTTGTTGAAATAATTCAATCACATTTATCCTCAAACTACTTTTAAATCAATTTTTTCAAGTAACACTCTCACCTTTTTCATAGAACAAACATATTTTTTTTTCAGGAATCCACTCTCCAGAAACCTGAAACAAATCTTGAAAAAACTTGTTTCAGGCATCCATTCTCCCTAATCCTAAAAGAAAATTTTAATTAACTTCTTGAAATACTAAAATAAATCTTATCCTCAAACTACATTTAAATCAATTTTTTGAAGTAACACTCTCACCTTTTTCATAAAACTAACATATATTTTTTTTCAGGAATCCGCTCTCCAGAAACCTGAAACAAATCTTGAAAAAACTTGTTTAAGGCATCCATTCTCCCTAATCCTAAAAGAAAATTTTAATTAACTTCTTGAAATACTAAAATAAATCTTATCCTCAAACTACATTTAAATCAATTTTTTGAAGTAACACTCTCACCTTTTTCATAAAACTAACATATATTTTTTTTCAGGAATCCGCTCTCCAGAAACCTGAAACAAATCTTGAAAAAACTTGTTTAAGGCATCCATTCTCCCTAATCCTAAAAGAACATTTTAATTAACTTCTTGAAATACTAAAATAAATCTTATCCTCAAACTACATTTAAATCAATTTTTTGAAGTAACACTCGCACCTTTTTCATTAAACTAACATATATATTTTTTCAGGAATCCACTCTCCAGAAACCTAAAACTAATCTAAAAAAACTTCTTTCAGGCATCCAATCTTCCTAATCCTAAACGAAAATTTTAATTAACTTGTTGAAATAATTCAATCACATTTATCCTCAAACTACTTTTAAATCAATTTTTTGAAGTAACACTCTCACCTTTTTCATAGAACAAACGTATGTTTTTTTTCAGGAATCCACTCTCCATCAACCTGAAACTAATCTTGAAAAAACTTGTGTAAGGCATCCATTCTCCCTAATCCTAAAAGAAAATTTTAATTAACTTGTTGAAATAATGCAATCAACCTTATTCTCAAACTACATTTAAATCAATTTTTTGAAGTAATACACTCACCTTTTTCATAAAATGAACATATTTTGTTTTCACGAATCCACTCTCCAGAAACCTAAAACAAATCTTGAAAAAACTTGTTTAAGGCATCCATTCTCCCTAATCCTAAAAGAAAATTTTAATTAACTTCTTGAAATACTAAAAAAATCTAATTCTCAAACTACATTTAAATCAATTTTTTGAAGTAACACTCTCACCTTTTTCATAAAACTAACATATATTTTTTTTCAGGAATCCACTCTCCAGAAACCTAAAACTAATCTTAAAAAACTTATTTCAAGCATTCCAATCTTCCTAATCCTAAACGAAAATTTTAATTAACTTGTTGAAATAATTCAATCACATTTATCCTCAAACTACGTTTAAATCAATTTTTTGAAGTAACACTCTCACCTTTTTCATAGAACAAACATATTTTTTTTTCAGGAATCCACTCTCCAGAAACCTAAAACTAATCTTTAAAAACTTCTTTCAGGCATCCAATCTTCCTAATCCTAAACAAAAATTTTAATTAACTTGTTGAAATAATTCAATCACATTTATCCTCAAACTACTTTTAAATCAATTTTTTCAAGTAACACTCTCACCTTTTTCATAGAACAAACATATTTTTTTTTCAGGAATCCACTCTCCAGAAACCTGAAACAAATCTTGAAAAAACTTGTTTAAGGCATCCATTCTCCCTAATCCTAAAAGAAAATTTTAATTAACTTCTTGAAATACTAAAATAAAACGTATCCTCAAACTACATTTAAATCAATTTTTTGAAGTAACACTCTCACCTTTTTCATAAAACTAACATATATTTTTTTTCAAGAATCCACTCTCCAGAAACCTAAAACTAATCTTAAAAAACTTCTTTCAGGCATCCAATCTTCCTAATCCTAAACGAAAATTTTAATTAACTTGTTGAAATTATTCAATCACATTTATCCTCAAACTACTTTTAAATCAATTTTTTCAAGTAACACTCTCACCTTTTTCATAGAACAAACATATTTTTTTTTCAGGAATCCACTCTCCAGAAACCTGAAACAAATCTTGAAAAAACTTGTTTAAGGCATCCATTCTCCATAATCCTAAAAGAAAATTTTAATTAACTTCTTGAAATACTAAAATAAATCTTATCCTCAAACTACATTTAAATCAATTTTTTCAAGTAACACTCTCACCTTTTTCATAAATTTAACATATATTTTTTTTCAGGAATCCGCTCTCCAGGAACCTGAAACAAATCTTGAAAAAACTTGTTTAAGGCATCCATTCTCCCTAATCCTAAAAGAACATTTTAATTAACTTCTTGAAATACTAAAATAAATCTTATCCTCAAACTACATTTAAATCAATTTTTTGAAGTAACACTCTCACCTTTTTCATAAAACTAACATATATTTTTTTTCAGGAATCCACTCTCCACAAACCTAAAACTAATCTTAAAAAACTTATTTCAAGCATTCCAATCTTCCTAATACTAAACGAAAATTTTAATTAACTTGTTGAAATATTTCAATCACATTTATCCTCAAACTACGTTTAAATCAATTTTTTGAAGTAACACTCTCACCTTTTTCATAGAACAAACATATATTTTTTTTCAGGAATCCTCTCTCCAGAAACCTGAAACAAACCTTGAAAAAACTTGTTTAAGGCATCCATTCTCCCTAATCCTAAAAGAACATTTTAATTAACTTTTTGAAATACTAAAAAAAATCTTATCCTCAAACTACATTTAAATCAATTTTTTGAAGTAACACTCTCACCTTTTTCATAAAACTAACATATACTTTTTTTCAGGAATCCACTCTCCAGAAACCTAAAACTAATCTTAAAAAACTTATTTCAAGCATTCCAATCTTCCTAATCCTAAACGAAAATTTTAATTAACTTGTTGAAATAATTCAATCACATTTATCCTCAAACTACGTTTAAATCAATTTTTTGAAGTAACACTCTCACCTTTTTCATAAAACTAAGATATATTTTTTTTCAGGAATCCACTCTCCAGAAACCTAAAACTAATCTTAAAAAACTTCTTTCAGGCATCCAATCTTCCTAATCCTAAAAGAAAATTTTAATTAACTTGTTGAAATAATGCAATCAACCTTATTCTCAAACTACATTTAAATCAATTTTTTGAAGTAACACACTCACCTTTTTCATAAAATGAACATATTTTGTTTTCACGAATCCACTCTCCAGAAACCTAAAACAAATCTTGAAAAAACTTGTTTAAGGCATCCATTCTCCCTAATCCTAAAAGAAAATTTTAATTAACTTCTTGAAATACTAAAAAAATCTAATCCTCAAACTACATTTAAATCAATTTTTTGAAGTAACACTCTCACCTTTTTCATAAAACTAACATATATTTTTTTTCAGGAATCCGCTCTCCAGAAACCTGAAACAAATCTTGAAAAAACTTGTTTAAGGCATCCATTCTCCCTAATCCTAAAAGAACATTTTAATTAACTTCTTGAAATACTAAAATAAATCTTATCCTCAAACTACATTTAAATCAATTTTTGGAAGTAACACTCTCACCTTTTTCATAAAACTAACATATATTTTTTTTCAGGAATCCACTCTCCAGAAACCTAAAACTAATCTTAAAAAACTTCTTTCAGGCATCCAATCTTCCTAATCCTAAACGAAAATTTTAATTAACTTGTTGAAATTATTCAATCACATTTATCCTCAAACTACTTTTAAATCAATTTTTTCAAGTAACACTCTCACCTTTTTCATAGAACAAACATATTTTTTTTTCAGGAACCCACTCTCCAGAAACCTGAAACAAATCTTGAAAAAACTTGTTTAAGGCATCCATTCTCCCTATTCCTAAAAGAAAATGTTAATTAACTTCTTGAAATACTAAAATAAATCTTATCCTCAAACTACATTTAAATCAATTTTTTGAAGTAACACTCTCACCTTTTTCATAAAACTAACATATATTTTTTTTCAGGAATCCGCTCTCCAGAAACCTGAAACAAATCTTGAAAAAACTTGTTTAAGGCATCCATTCTCCCTAATCCTAAAAGAACATTTTAATTAACTTCTTGAAATACTAAAATAAATCTTATCCTCAAACTACATTTAAATCAATTTTTGGAAGTAACACTTGCACCTTTTTCATTAAACTAACATATATTTTTTTTCAGGCATCCACTCTCCAGAAACCTAAAACTAATCTAAAAAAACTTCTTTCAGGCATCCAATCTTCCTAATCCTAAACGAAAATTTTAATTAACTTGTTGAAATAATTCAATCACATTTATCCTCAAACTACTTTTAAATAAATTTTTTGAAGTAACACTCTCACCTTTTTCATAGAACAAACGTATTTTTTTTTCAGGAGTCCACTCTCCATAAACCTGAAACTAATCTTGAAAAAACTTGTGTAAGGCATCCATTCTCCCTAATCCTAAAAGAAAATTTTAATTAACTTGTTGAAATAATGCAATCAACCTTATTCTCAAACTACATTTAAATCAATTTTTTGAAGTAACACACTCACCTTTTTCATGAAATGAACATATTTTGTTTTCACGAATCCACTCTCCAGAAACCTAAAACAAATCTTGTAAAAACTTGTTTAAGGCATCCATTCTCCCTAATCCTAAAAGAAAATTTTAATTAACTTCTTGAAATACTAAAAAAATCTAATCCTCAAACTACATTTAAATCAATTTTTTGAAGTAACACTCTCACCTTTTTCATAAAACTAACATATATTTTTTTTCAGGAATCCACTCTCCAGAAACCTAAAACTAATCTTAAAAAACTTATTTCAAGCATTCCAATCTTCCTAATCCTAAACGAAAATTTTAATTAACTTGTTGAAATAATTCAATCACATTTATCCTCAAACTACGTTTAAATCAATTTTTTGAAGTAACACTCTCACCTTTTTCATAGAACAAACATATTTTTTTTTCAGGAATCCACTCTCCAGAAACCTGAAACAAATCTTGAAAAAACTTGTTTAATGCATCCATTCTCCCTAATCCTAAAAGAAAATTTTAATTAACTTCTTGAAATACTAAAAAAAATCTTATCCTCAAACTACATTTAAATCAATATTTGAAGTAACACTCTCACCTTTTTCATAAAACTAACATATATTTTTTTTCAGGAATCCACTCTCCAGAAACCTAAAACTAATCTTAAAAAACTTCTTTCAGGCATCCAATCTTCCTAATCCTAAACGAAAATTTTAATTAACTTGTTGAAATTATTCAATCACATTTATCCTCAAACTACTTTTAAATCAATTTTTTCAAGTAACACTCTCACCTTTTTCATAGAACAAACATATTTTTTTTTCAGGAATCCACTCTCCAGAAACCTGAAACAAATCTTGAAAAAACTTATTTAAGGCATCCATTCTCCCTAATCCTAAAAGAAAATTTTAATTAACTGCTTGAAATACTAAAAAAAATCTTATCCTCAAACTACATTTAAATCAATTTTTTGAAGTAACACGCTCACCTTTTTCATAAAACTAACATATATTTTTTTTCAGGAATCCACTCTCCAGAAACCTAAAACTAATCTTAAAAAACTTATTTCAAGCATTCCAATCTTCCTAATACTAAACGAAAATTTTAATTAACTTGTTGAAATATTTCAATCACATTTATCTTCAACCTACGTTTAAATCAATTTTTTGAAGTAACACTCTCACCTTTTTCATAGAACAAACATATTTTTTTTTCAGGAATCCTCTCTCCAGAAACCTGAAACAAATCTTGAAAAAACTTGTTTAAGGCATCCATTCTCCCTAATCCTAAAAGAAAATTTTAATTAACTTCTTGAAATACTAAAATAAATCTTATCCTCAAACTACATTTAAATCAATTTTTTGAAGTAACACTCTCACCTTTTTCATAAAACTAAGATATATTTTTTTTCAGGAATCCACTCTCCAGAAACCTAAAACTAATCTTAAAAAACTTCTTTCAGGCATCCAATCTTCCTAATCCTAAACGAAAATTTTAATTAACTTGTTGAAATAATTCAATCACATTTATCCTCAAACTACTTTTAAATCAATTTTTTCAAGTAACACTCTCACCTTTTTCATAGAACAAACATATTTTTTTTTCAGGAATCCACTCTCCAGAAACCTGAAACAAATCTTGAAAAAACTTGTTTAAGGCATCCATTCTCCCTAATCCTAATAGAAAATTTTAATTAACTTCTTGAAATACTAAAATAAATCTTATCCTCAAACTACATTTAAATCAATTTTTTGAAGTAACACTCTCACCTTTTTCATAAAACTAACATATATTTTTTTTCAGGAATCCGCTCTCCAGAAACCTGAAACAAATCTTGAAAAAACTTGTTTAAGGCATCCATTCTCCCTAATCCTAAAAGAAAATTTTAATTAACTTCTTGAAATACTAAAATAAAACGTATCCTCAAACTACATTTAAATCAATTTTTTGAAGTAACACTCTCACCTTTTTCATAAAACTAACATATATTTTTTTTCAAGAATCCACTCTCCAGAAACCTAAAACTAATCTTAAAAAACTTCTTTCAGGCATCCAATCTTCCTAATCCTAAACGAAAATTTTAATTAACTTGTTGAAATTATTCAATCACATTTATCCTCAAACTACTTTTAAATCAATTTTTTCAAGTAACACTCTCACCTTTTTCATAGAACAAACATATTTTTTTTTCAGGAATCCACTCTCCAGAAACCTGAAACAAATCTTGAAAAAACTTGTTTAAGGCATCCATTCTCCATAATCCTAAAAGAAAATTTTAATTAACTTCTTGAAATACTAAAATAAATCTTATCCTCAAACTACATTTAAATCAATTTTTTGAAGTAACACTCTCACCTTTTTCATAAATTTAACATATATTTTTTTTCAGGAATCCGCTCTCCAGGAACCTGAAACAAATCTTGAAAAAACTTGTTTAAGGCATCCATTCTCCCTAATCCTAAAAGAACATTTTAATTAACTTCTTGAAATACTAAAATAAATCTTATCCTCAAACTACATTTAAATCAATTTTTTGAAGTAACACTCTCACCTTTTTCATAAAACTAACATATATTTTTTTTCAGGAATCCACTCTCCACAAACCTAAAACTAATCTTAAAAAACTTATTTCAAGCATTCCAATCTTCCTAATACTAAACGAAAATTTTAATTAACTTGTTGAAATATTTCAATCACATTTATCCTCAAACTACGTTTAAATCAATTTTTTGAAGTAACACTCTCACCTTTTTCATAGAACAAACATATATTTTTTTTCAGGAATCCTCTCTCCAGAAACCTGAAACAAACCTTGAAAAAACTTGTTTAAGGCATCCATTCTCCCTAATCCTAAAAGAACATTTTAATTAACTTTTTGAAATACTAAAAAAAATCTTATCCTCAAACTACATTTAAATCAATTTTTTGAAGTAACACTCTCACCTTTTTCATAAAACTAACATATACTTTTTTTCAGGAATCCACTCTCCAGAAACCTAAAACTAATCTTAAAAAACTTATTTCAAGCATTCCAATCTTCCTAATCCTAAACGAAAATTTTAATTAACTTGTTGAAATAATTCAATCACATTTATCCTCAAACTACGTTTAAATCAATTTTTTGAAGTAACACTCTCACCTTTTTCATAAAACTAAGATATATTTTTTTTCAGGAATCCACTCTCCAGAAACCTAAAACTAATCTTAAAAAACTTCTTTCAGGCATCCAATCTTCCTAATCCTAAAAGAAAATTTTAATTAACTTGTTGAAATAATGCAATCAACCTTATTCTCAAACTACATTTAAATCAATTTTTTGAAGTAACACACTCACCTTTTTCATAAAATGAACATATTTTGTTTTCACGAATCCACTCTCCAGAAACCTAAAACAAATCTTGAAAAAACTTGTTTAAGGCATCCATTCTCCCTAATCCTAAAAGAAAATTTTAATTAACTTCTTGAAATACTAAAAAAATCTAATCCTCAAACTACATTTAAATCAATTTTTTGAAGTAACACTCTCACCTTTTTCATAAAACTAACATATATTTTTTTTCAGGAATCCGCTCTCCAGAAACCTGAAACAAATCTTGAAAAAACTTGTTTAAGGCATCCATTCTCCCTAATCCTAAAAGAACATTTTAATTAACTTCTTGAAATACTAAAATAAATCTTATCCTCAAACTACATTTAAATCAATTTTTGGAAGTAACACTCTCACCTTTTTCATAAAACTAACATATATTTTTTTTCAGGAATCCACTCTCCAGAAACCTAAAACTAATCTTAAAAAACTTCTTTCAGGCATCCAATCTTCCTAATCCTAAACGAAAATTTTAATTAACTTGTTGAAATTATTCAATCACATTTATCCTCAAACTACTTTTAAATCAATTTTTTCAAGTAACACTCTCACCTTTTTCATAGAACAAACATATTTTTTTTTCAGGAATCCACTCTCCAGAAACCTGAAACAAATCTTGAAAAAACTTGTTTAAGGCATCCATTCTCCCTAATCCTAAAAGAAAATGTTAATTAACTTCTTGAAATACTAAAATAAATCTTATCCTCAAACTACATTTAAATCAATTTTTTGAAGTAACACTCTCACCTTTTTCATAAAACTAACATATATTTTTTTTCAGGAATCCGCTCTCCAGAAACCTGAAACAAATCTTGAAAATACTTGTTTAAGGCATCCATTCTCCCTAATCCTAAAAGAACATTTTAATTAACTTCTTGAAATACTAAAATAAATCTTATCCTCAAACTACATTTAAATCAATTTTTGGAAGTAACACTTGCACCTTTTTCATTAAACTAACATATATTTTTTTTCAGGCATCCACTCTCCAGAAACCTAAAACTAATCTAAAAAAACTTCTTTCAGGCATCCAATCTTCCTAATCCTAAACGAAAATTTTAATTAACTTGTTGAAATAATTCAATCACATTTATCCTCAAACTACTTTTAAATAAATTTTTTGAAGTAACACTCTCACCTTTTTCATAGAACAAACGTATTTTTTTTTCAGGAGTCCACTCTCCATAAACCTGAAACTAATCTTGAAAAAACTTGTGTAAGGCATCCATTCTCCCTAATCCTAAAAGAAAATTTTAATTAACTTGTTGAAATAATGCAATCAACCTTATTCTCAAACTACATTTAAATCAATTTTTTGAAGTAACACACTCACCTTTTTCATGAAATGAACATATTTTGTTTTCACGAATCCACTCTCCAGAAACCTAAAACAAATCTTGTAAAAACTTGTTTAAGGCATCCATTCTCCCTAATCCTAAAAGAAAATTTTAATTAACTTCTTGAAATACTAAAAAAATCTAATCCTCAAACTACATTTAAATCAATTTTTTGAAGTAACACTCTCACCTTTTTCATAAAACTAACATATATTTTTTTTCAGGAATCCACTCTCCAGAAACCTAAAACTAATCTTAAAAAACTTATTTCAAGCATTCCAATCTTCCTAATCCTAAACGAAAATTTTAATTAACTTGTTGAAATAATTCAATCACATTTATCCTCAAACTACGTTTAAATCAATTTTTTGAAGTAACACTCTCACCTTTTTCATAGAACAAACATATTTTTTTTTCAGGAATCCACTCTCCAGAAACCTGAAACAAATCTTGAAAAAACTTGTTTAATGCATCCATTCTCCCTAATCCTAAAAGAAAATTTTAATTAACTTCTTGAAATACTAAAAAAAATCTTATCCTCAAACTACATTTAAATCAATATTTGAAGTAACACTCTCACCTTTTTCATAAAACTAACATATATTTTTTTTCAGGAATCCACTCTCCAGAAACCTAAAACTAATCTTAAAAAACTTCTTTCAGGCATCCAATCTTCCTAATCCTAAACGAAAATTTTAATTAACTTGTTGAAATTATTCAATCACATTTATCCTCAAACTACTTTTAAATCAATTTTTTCAAGTAACACTCTCACCTTTTTCATAGAACAAACATATTTTTTTTTCAGGAATCCACTCTCCAGAAACCTGAAACAAATCTTGAAAAAACTTATTTAAGGCATCCATTCTCCCTAATCCTAAAAGAAAATTTTAATTAACTGCTTGAAATACTAAAAAAAATCTTATCCTCAAACTACATTTAAATCAATTTTTTGAAGTAACACGCTCACCTTTTTCATAAAACTAACATATATTTTTTTTCAGGAATCCACTCTCCAGAAACCTAAAACTAATCTTAAAAAACTTATTTCAAGCATTCCAATCTTCCTAATACTAAACGAAAATTTTAATTAACTTGTTGAAATATTTCAATCACATTTATCTTCAACCTACGTTTAAATCAATTTTTTGAAGTAACACTCTCACCTTTTTCATAGAACAAACATATTTTTTTTTCAGGAATCCTCTCTCCAGAAACCTGAAACAAATCTTGAAAAAACTTGTTTAAGGCATCCATTCTCCCTAATCCTAAAAGAAAATTTTAATTAACTTCTTGAAATACTAAAATAAATCTTATCCTCAAACTACATTTAAATCAATTTTTTGAAGTAACACTCTCACCTTTTTCATAAAACTAAGATATATTTTTTTTCAGGAATCCACTCTCCAGAAACCTAAAACTAATCTTAAAAAACTTCTTTCAGGCATCCAATCTTCCTAATCCTAAACGAAAATTTTAATTAACTTGTTGAAATAATTCAATCACATTTATCCTCAAACTACTTTTAAATCAATTTTTTCAAGTAACACTCTCACCTTTTTCATAGAACAAACATATTTTTTTTTCAGGAATCCACTCTCCAGAAACCTGAAACAAATCTTGAAAAAACTTGTTTAAGGCATCCATTCTCCCTAATCCTAATAGAAAATTTTAATTAACTTCTTGAAACACTAAAATAAATCTTATCCTCAAACTACATTTAAATCAATTTTTTGAAGTAACACTCTCACCTTTTTCATAAAACTAACATATATTTTTTTTCAGGAATCCGCTCTCCAGAAACCTGAAACAAATCTTGAAAAAACTTGTTTAAGGCATCCATTCTCCCTAATCCTAACAGAAAATTTGAATTAACTTCTTCAAATACTAAAATAAATCTTATCCTCAAACTACATTTAAATCAATTTTTTGAAGTAACACTCTCACCTTTTTCATAAAACTAAGATATATTTTTTTTCAGGAATCCACTCTCCAGAAACCTAAAACTAATCTTAAAAAACTTCTTTCAGGCATCCAATCTTCCTAATCCTAAACGAAAATTTTAATTAACTTGTTGAAATAATTCAATCACATTTATCCTCAAACTACTTTTAAATCAATTTTTTCAAGTAACACTCTCACCTTTTTCATAGAACAAACATATTTTTTTTTCAGGAATCCACTCTCCAGAAACCTGAAACAAATCTTGAAAAAACTTGTTTCAGGCATCCATTCTCCCTAATCCTAAAAGAAAATTTTAATTAACTTCTTGAAATACTAAAATAAATCTTATCCTCAAACTACATTTAAATCAATTTTTTGAAGTAACACTCTCACCTTTTTCATAAAACTAACATATATTTTTTTTCAGGAATCCACTCTCCAGAAACCTAAAACTAATCTTAAAAAACTTATTTCAAGCATTCCAATCTTCCTAATCCTAAACGAAAATTTTAATTAACTTGTTGAAATAATTCAATCACATTTATCCTCAAACTACGTTTAAATCAATTTTTTGAAGTAACACTCTCACCTTTTTCATAAAACTAAGATATATTTTTTTTCAGGAATCCACTCTCCAGAAACCTAAAACTAATCTTAAAAAACTTCTTTCAGGCATCCAATCTTCCTAATCCTAAAAGAAAATTTTAATTAACTTGTTGAAATAATGCAATCAACCTTATTCTCAAACTACATTTAAATCAATTTTTTGAAGTAACACACTCACCTTTTTCATAAAATGAACATATTTTGTTTTCACGAATCCACTCTCCAGAAACCTAAAACAAATCTTGAAAAAACTTGTTTAAGGCATCCATTCTCCCTAATCCTAAAAGAAAATTTTAATTAACTTCTTGAAATACTAAAAAAATCTAATCCTCAAACTACATTTAAATCAATTTTTTGAAGTAACACTCTCACCTTTTTCATAAAACTAACATATATTTTTTTTCAGGAATCCGCTCTCCAGAAACCTGAAACAAATCTTGAAAAAACTTGTTTAAGGCATCCATTCTCCCTAATCCTAAAAGAACATTTTAATTAACTTCTTGAAATACTAAAATAAATCTTATCCTCAAACTACATTTAAATCAATTTTTTGAAGTAACACTCTCACCTTTTTCATAAAACTAACATATATTTTTTTTCAGGAATCCACTCTCCAGAAACCTAAAACTAATCTTAAAAAACTTCTTTCAGGCATCCAATCTTCCTAATCCTAAACGAAAATTTTAATTAACTTGTTGAAATTATTCAATCACATTTATCCTCAAACTACTTTTAAATCAATTTTTTCAAGTAACACTCTCACCTTTTTCATAGAACAAACATATTTTTTTTTCAGGAATCCACTCTCCAGAAACCTGAAACAAATCTTGAAAAAACTTGTTTAAGGCATCCATTCTCCCTAATCCTAAAAGAAAATGTTAATTAACTTCTTGAAATACTAAAATAAATCTTATCCTCAAACTACATTTAAATCAATTTTTTGAAGTAACACTCTCACCTTTTTCATAAAACTAACATATATTTTTTTTCAGGAATCCGCTCTCCAGAAACCTGAAACAAATCTTGAAAAAACTTGTTTAAGGCATCCATTCTCCCTAATCCTAAAAGAACATTTTAATTAACTTCTTGAAATACTAAAATAAATCTTATCCTCAAACTACATTTAAATCAATTTTTGGAAGTAACACTTGCACCTTTTTCATTAAACTAACATATATTTTTTTTCAGGCATCCACTCTCCAGAAACCTAAAACTAATCTAAAAAAACTTCTTTCAGGCATCCAATCTTCCTAATCCTAAACGAAAATTTTAATTAACTTGTTGAAATAATTCAATCACATTTATCCTCAAACTACTTTTAAATCAATTTTTTGAAGTAACACTCTCACCTTTTTCATAGAACAAACGTATTTTTTTTTCAGGAGTCCACTCTCCATAAACCTGAAACTAATCTTGAAAAAACTTGTGTAAGGCATCCATTCTCCCTAATCCTAAAAGAAAATTTTAATTAACTTGTTGAAATAATGCAATCAACCTTATTCTCAAACTACATTTAAATCAATTTTTTGAAGTAACACACTCACCTTTTTCATGAAATGAACATATTTTGTTTTCACGAATCCACTCTCCAGAAACCTAAAACAAATCTTGTAAAAACTTGTTTAAGGCATCCATTCTCCCTAATCCTAAAAGAAAATTTTAATTAACTTCTTGAAATACTAAAAAAATCTAATCCTCAAACTACATTTAAATCAATTTTTTGAAGTAACACTCTCACCTTTTTCATAAAACTAACATATATTTTTTTTCAGGAATCCACTCTCCAGAAACCTAAAACTAATCTTAAAAAACTTATTTCAAGCAT
This sequence comes from Triturus cristatus, assembly GCF_964204655.1. NCBI lineage: Eukaryota > Metazoa > Chordata > Amphibia > Caudata > Salamandridae > Triturus > Triturus cristatus. The sequence continues at coordinate 117,851,647 of NC_140583.1, forward strand.
TCCAATCTTCCTAATCCTAAACGAAAATTTTAATTAACTTGTTGAAATAATTCAATCACATTTATCCTCAAACTACGTTTAAATCAATTTTTTGAAGTAACACTCTCACCTTTTTCATAGAACAAACATATTTTTTTTTCAGGAATCCACTCTCCAGAAACCTGAAACAAATCTTGAAAAAACTTGTTTAATGCATCCATTCTCCCTAATCCTAAAAGAAAATTTTAATTAACTTCTTGAAATACTAAAAAAAATCTTATCCTCAAACTACATTTAAATCAATATTTGAAGTAACACTCTCACCTTTTTCATAAAACTAACATATATTTTTTTTCAGGAATCCACTCTCCAGAAACCTAAAACTAATCTTAAAAAACTTCTTTCAGGCATCCAATCTTCCTAATCCTAAACGAAAATTTTAATTAACTTGTTGAAATTATTCAATCACATTTATCCTCAAACTACTTTTAAATCAATTTTTTCAAGTAACACTCTCACCTTTTTCATAGAACAAACATATTTTTTTTTCAGGAATCCACTCTCCAGAAACCTGAAACAAATCTTGAAAAAACTTATTTAAGGCATCCATTCTCCCTAATCCTAAAAGAAAATTTTAATTAACTGCTTGAAATACTAAAAAAAATCTTATCCTCAAACTACATTTAAATCAATTTTTTGAAGTAACACGCTCACCTTTTTCATAAAACTAACATATATTTTTTTTCAGGAATCCACTCTCCAGAAACCTAAAACTAATCTTAAAAAACTTATTTCAAGCATTCCAATCTTCCTAATACTAAACGAAAATTTTAATTAACTTGTTGAAATATTTCAATCACATTTATCTTCAACCTACGTTTAAATCAATTTTTTGAAGTAACACTCTCACCTTTTTCATAGAACAAACATATTTTTTTTTCAGGAATCCTCTCTCCAGAAACCTGAAACAAATCTTGAAAAAACTTGTTTAAGGCATCCATTCTCCCTAATCCTAAAAGAAAATTTTAATTAACTTCTTGAAATACTAAAATAAATCTTATCCTCAAACTACATTTAAATCAATTTTTTGAAGTAACACTCTCACCTTTTTCATAAAACTAAGATATATTTTTTTTCAGGAATCCACTCTCCAGAAACCTAAAACTAATCTTAAAAAACTTCTTTCAGGCATCCAATCTTCCTAATCCTAAACGAAAATTTTAATTAACTTGTTGAAATAATTCAATCACATTTATCCTCAAACTACTTTTAAATCAATTTTTTCAAGTAACACTCTCACCTTTTTCATAGAACAAACATATTTTTTTTTCAGGAATCCACTCTCCAGAAACCTGAAACAAATCTTGAAAAAACTTGTTTAAGGCATCCATTCTCCCTAATCCTAATAGAAAATTTTAATTAACTTCTTGAAATACTAAAATAAATCTTATCCTCAAACTACATTTAAATCAATTTTTTGAAGTAACACTCTCACCTTTTTCATAAAACTAACATATATTTTTTTTCAGGAATCCGCTCTCCAGAAACCTGAAACAAATCTTGAAAAAACTTGTTTAAGGCATCCATTCTCCCTAATCCTAACAGAAAATTTGAATTAACTTCTTCAAATACTAAAATAAATCTTATCCTCAAACTACATTTAAATCAATTTTTTGAAGTAACACTCTCACCTTTTTCATAAAACTAAGATATATTTTTTTTCAGGAATCCACTCTCCAGAAACCTAAAACTAATCTTAAAAAACTTCTTTCAGGCATCCAATCTTCCTAATCCTAAACGAAAATTTTAATTAACTTGTTGAAATAATTCAATCACATTTATCCTCAAACTACTTTTAAATCAATTTTTTCAAGTAACACTCTCACCTTTTTCATAGAACAAACATATTTTTTTTTCAGGAATCCACTCTCCAGAAACCTGAAACAAATCTTGAAAAAACTTGTTTCAGGCATCCATTCTCCCTAATCCTAAAAGAAAATTTTAATTAACTTCTTGAAATACTAAAATAAATCTTATCCTCAAACTACATTTAAATCAATTTTTTGAAGTAACACTCTCACCTTTTTCATAAAACTAACATATATTTTTTTTCAGGAATCCACTCTCCAGAAACCTAAAACTAATCTTAAAAAACTTATTTCAAGCATTCCAATCTTCCTAATCCTAAACGAAAATTTTAATTAACTTGTTGAAATAATTCAATCACATTTATCCTCAAACTACGTTTAAATCAATTTTTTGAAGTAACACTCTCACCTTTTTCATAAAACTAAGATATATTTTTTTTCAGGAATCCACTCTCCAGAAACCTAAAACTAATCTTAAAAAACTTCTTTCAGGCATCCAATCTTCCTAATCCTAAAAGAAAATTTTAATTAACTTGTTGAAATAATGCAATCAACCTTATTCTCAAACTACATTTAAATCAATTTTTTGAAGTAACACACTCACCTTTTTCATAAAATGAACATATTTTGTTTTCACGAATCCACTCTCCAGAAACCTAAAACAAATCTTGAAAAAACTTGTTTAAGGCATCCATTCTCCCTAATCCTAAAAGAAAATTTTAATTAACTTCTTGAAATACTAAAAAAATCTAATCCTCAAACTACATTTAAATCAATTTTTTGAAGTAACACTCTCACCTTTTTCATAAAACTAACATATATTTTTTTTCAGGAATCCGCTCTCCAGAAACCTGAAACAAATCTTGAAAAAAACTTGTTTAAGGCATCCATTCTCCCTAATCCTAAAAGAACATTTTAATTAACTTCTTGAAATACTAAAATAAATCTTATCCTCAAACTACATTTAAATCAATTTTTTGAAGTAACACTCTCACCTTTTTCATAAAACTAACATATATTTTTTTTCAGGAATCCACTCTCCAGAAACCTAAAACTAATCTTAAAAAACTTCTTTCAGGCATCCAATCTTCCTAATCCTAAACGAAAATTTTAATTAACTTGTTGAAATTATTCAATCACATTTATCCTCAAACTACTTTTAAATCAATTTTTTCAAGTAACACTCTCACCTTTTTCATAGAACAAACATATTTTTTTTTCAGGAATCCACTCTCCAGAAACCTGAAACAAATCTTGAAAAAACTTGTTTAAGGCATCCATTCTCCCTAATCCTAAAAGAAAATGTTAATTAACTTCTTGAAATACTAAAATAAATCTTATCCTCAAACTACATTTAAATCAATTTTTTGAAGTAACACTCTCACCTTTTTCATAAAACTAACATATATTTTTTTTCAGGAATCCGCTCTCCAGAAACCTGAAACAAATCTTGAAAAAACTTGTTTAAGGCATCCATTCTCCCTAATCCTAAAAGAACATTTTAATTAACTTCTTGAAATACTAAAATAAATCTTATCCTCAAACTACATTTAAATCAATTTTTGGAAGTAACACTTGCACCTTTTTCATTAAACTAACATATATTTTTTTTCAGGCATCCACTCTCCAGAAACCTAAAACTAATCTAAAAAAACTTCTTTCAGGCATCCAATCTTCCTAATCCTAAACGAAAATTTTAATTAACTTGTTGAAATTATTCAATCACATTTATCCTCAAACTACTTTTAAATCAATTTTTTCAAGTAACACTCTCACCTTTTTCATAGAACAAACATATTTTTTTTTCAGGAATCCACTCTCCAGAAACCTGAAACAAATCTTGAAAAAACTTATTTAAGGCATCCATTCTCCCTAATCCTAAAAGAAAATTTTAATTAACTGCTTGAAATACTAAAAAAAATCTTATCCTCAAACTACATTTAAATCAATTTTTTGAAGTAACACGCTCACCTTTTTCATAAAACTAACATATATTTTTTTTCAGGAATCCACTCTCCAGAAACCTAAAACTAATCTTAAAAAACTTATTTCAAGCATTCCAATCTTCCTAATACTAAACGAAAATTTTAATTAACTTGTTGAAATATTTCAATCACATTTATCTTCAACCTACGTTTAAATCAATTTTTTGAAGTAACACTCTCACCTTTTTCATAGAACAAACATATTTTTTTTTCAGGAATCCTCTCTCCAGAAACCTGAAACAAATCTTGAAAAAACTTGTTTAAGGCATCCATTCTCCCTAATCCTAAAAGAAAATTTTAATTAACTTCTTGAAATACTAAAATAAATCTTATCCTCAAACTACATTTAAATCAATTTTTTGAAGTAACACTCTCACCTTTTTCATAAAACTAAGATATATTTTTTTTCAGGAATCCACTCTCCAGAAACCTAAAACTAATCTTAAAAAACTTCTTTCAGGCATCCAATCTTCCTAATCCTAAACGAAAATTTTAATTAACTTGTTGAAATAATTCAATCACATTTATCCTCAAACTACTTTTAAATCAATTTTTTCAAGTAACACTCTCACCTTTTTCATAGAACAAACATATTTTTTTTTCAGGAATCCACTCTCCAGAAACCTGAAACAAATCTTGAAAAAACTTGTTTAAGGCATCCATTCTCCCTAATCCTAATAGAAAATTTTAATTAACTTCTTGAAATACTAAAATAAATCTTATCCTCAAACTACATTTAAATCAATTTTTTGAAGTAACACTCTCACCTTTTTCATAAAACTAACATATATTTTTTTTCAGGAATCCGCTCTCCAGAAACCTGAAACAAATCTTGAAAAAACTTGTTTAAGGCATCCATTCTCCCTAATCCTAAAAGAAAATTTGAATTAACTTCTTCAAATACTAAAATAAATCTTATCCTCAAACTACATTTAAATCAATTTTTTGAAGTAACACTCTCACCTTTTTCATAAAACTAAGATATATTTTTTTTCAGGAATCCACTCTCCAGAAACCTAAAACTAATCTTAAAAAACTTCTTTCAGGCATCCAATCTTCCTAATCCTAAACGAAAATTTTAATTAACTTGTTGAAATAATTCAATCACATTTATCCTCAAACTACTTTTAAATCAATTTTTTCAAGTAACACTCTCACCTTTTTCATAGAACAAACATATTTTTTTTTCAGGAATCCACTCTCCAGAAACCTGAAACAAATCTTGAAAAAACTTGTTTCAGGCATCCATTCTCCCTAATCCTAAAAGAAAATTTTAATTAACTTCTTGAAATACTAAAATAAATCTTATCCTCAAACTACATTTAAATCAATTTTTTGAAGTAACACTCTCACCTTTTTCATAAAACTAACATATATTTTTTTTCAGGAATCCACTCTCCAGAAACCTAAAACTAATCTTAAAAAACTTATTTCAAGCATTCCAATCTTCCTAATCCTAAACGAAAATTTTAATTAACTTGTTGAAATAATTCAATCACATTTATCCTCAAACTACGTTTAAATCAATTTTTTGAAGTAACACTCTCACCTTTTTCATAAAACTAAGATATATTTTTTTTCAGGAATCCACTCTCCAGAAACCTAAAACTAATCTTAAAAAACTTCTTTCAGGCATCCAATCTTCCTAATCCTAAAAGAAAATTTTAATTAACTTGTTGAAATAATGCAATCAACCTTATTCTCAAACTACATTTAAATCAATTTTTTGAAGTAACACACTCACCTTTTTCATAAAATGAACATATTTTGTTTTCACGAATCCACTCTCCAGAAACCTAAAACAAATCTTGAAAAAACTTGTTTAAGGCATCCATTCTCCCTAATCCTAAAAGAAAATTTTAATTAACTTCTTGAAATACTAAAAAAATCTAATCCTCAAACTACATTTAAATCAATTTTTTGAAGTAACACTCTCACCTTTTTCATAAAACTAACATATATTTTTTTTCAGGAATCCGCTCTCCAGAAACCTGAAACAAATCTTGAAAAAACTTGTTTAAGGCATCCATTCTCCCTAATCCTAAAAGAACATTTTAATTAACTTCTTGAAATACTAAAATAAATCTTATCCTCAAACTACATTTAAATCAATTTTTTGAAGTAACACTCTCACCTTTTTCATAAAACTAACATATATTTTTTTTCAGGAATCCACTCTCCAGAAACCTAAAACTAATCTTAAAAAACTTCTTTCAGGCATCCAATCTTCCTAATCCTAAACGAAAATTTTAATTAACTTGTTGAAATTATTCAATCACATTTATCCTCAAACTACTTTTAAATCAATTTTTTCAAGTAACACTCTCACCTTTTTCATAGAACAAACATATTTTTTTTTCAGGAATCCACTCTCCAGAAACCTGAAACAAATCTTGAAAAAACTTGTTTAAGGCATCCATTCTCCCTAATCCTAAAAGAAAATGTTAATTAACTTCTTGAAATACTAAAATAAATCTTATCCTCAAACTACATTTAAATCAATTTTTTGAAGTAACACTCTCACCTTTTTCATAAAACTAACATATATTTTTTTTCAGGAATCCGCTCTCCAGAAACCTGAAACAAATCTTGAAAAAACTTGTTTAAGGCATCCATTCTCCCTAATCCTAAAAGAACATTTTAATTAACTTCTTGAAATACTAAAATAAATCTTATCCTCAAACTACATTTAAATCAATTTTTGGAAGTAACACTTGCACCTTTTTCATTAAACTAACATATATTTTTTTTCAGGCATCCACTCTCCAGAAACCTAAAACTAATCTAAAAAAACTTCTTTCAGGCATCCAATCTTCCTAATCCTAAACGAAAATTTTAATTAACTTGTTGAAATAATTCAATCACATTTATCCTCAAACTACTTTTAAATCAATTTTTTGAAGTAACACTCTCACCTTTTTCATAGAACAAACGTATTTTTTTTCAGGAGTCCACTCTCCATAAACCTGAAACTAATCTTGAAAAAACTTGTGTAAGGCATCCATTCTCCCTAATCCTAAAAGAAAATTTTAATTAACTTGTTGAAATAATGCAATCAACCTTATTCTCAAACTACATTTAAATCAATTTTTTGAAGTAACACACTCACCTTTTTCATGAAATGAACATATTTTGTTTTCACGAATCCACTCTCCAGAAACCTAAAACAAATCTTGTAAAAACTTGTTTAAGGCATCCATTCTCCCTAATCCTAAAAGAAAATTTTAATTAACTTCTTGAAATACTAAAAAAATCTAATCCTCAAACTACATTTAAATCAATTTTTTGAAGTAACACTCTCACCTTTTTCATAAAACTAACATATATTTTTTTTCAGGAATCCACTCTCCAGAAACCTAAAACTAATCTTAAAAAACTTATTTCAAGCATTCCAATCTTCCTAATCCTAAACGAAAATTTTAATTAACTTGTTGAAATAATTCAATCACATTTATCCTCAAACTACGTTTAAATCAATTTTTTGAAGTAACACTCTCACCTTTTTCATAGAACAAACATATTTTTTTTTCAGGAATCCACTCTCCAGAAACCTGAAACAAATCTTGAAAAAACTTGTTTAATGCATCCATTCTCCCTAATCCTAAAAGAAAATTTTAATTAACTTCTTGAAATACTAAAAAAAATCTTATCCTCAAACTACATTTAAATCAATATTTGAAGTAACACTCTCACCTTTTTCATAAAACTAACATATATTTTTTTTCAGGAATCCACTCTCCAGAAACCTAAAACTAATCTTAAAAAACTTCTTTCAGGCATCCAATCTTCCTAATCCTAAACGAAAATTTTAATTAACTTGTTGAAATTATTCAATCACATTTATCCTCAAACTACTTTTAAATCAATTTTTTGAAGTAACACTCTCACCTTTTTCATAGAACAAACATATTTTTTTTTCAGGAATCCACTCTCCAGAAACCTGAAACAAATCTTGAAAAAACTTATTTAAGGCATCCATTCTCCCTAATCCTAAAAGAAAATTTTAATTAACTGCTTGAAATACTAAAAAAAATCTTATCCTCAAACTACATTTAAATCAATTTTTTGAAGTAACACGCTCACCTTTTTCATAAAACTAACATATATTTTTTTTCAGGAATCCACTCTCCAGAAACCTAAAACTAATCTTAAAAAACTTATTTCAAGCATTCCAATCTTCCTAATACTAAACGAAAATTTTAATTAACTTGTTGAAATATTTCAATCACATTTATCTTCAACCTACGTTTAAATCAATTTTTTGAAGTAACACTCTCACCTTTTTCATAGAACAAACATATTTTTTTTTCAGGAATCCTCTCTCCAGAAACCTGAAACAAATCTTGAAAAAACTTGTTTAAGGCATCCATTCTCCCTAATCCTAAAAGAAAATTTTAATTAACTTCTTGAAATACTAAAATAAATCTTATCCTCAAACTACATTTAAATCAATTTTTTGAAGTAACACTCTCACCTTTTTCATAAAACTAAGATATATTTTTTTTCAGGAATCCACTCTCCAGAAACCTAAAACTAATCTTAAAAAACTTCTTTCAGGCATCCAATCTTCCTAATCCTAAACGAAAATTTTAATTAACTTGTTGAAATAATTCAATCACATTTATCCTCAAACTACTTTTAAATCAATTTTTTCAAGTAACACTCTCACCTTTTTCATAGAACAAACATATTTTTTTTTCAGGAATCCACTCTCCAGAAACCTGAAACAAATCTTGAAAAAACTTGTTTAAGGCATCCATTCTCCCTAATCCTAATAGAAAATTTTAATTAACTTCTTGAAATACTAAAATAAATCTTATCCTCAAACTACATTTAAATCAATTTTTTGAAGTAACACTCTCACCTTTTTCATAAAACTAACATATATTTTTTTTCAGGAATCCGCTCTCCAGAAACCTGAAACAAATCTTGAAAAAACTTGTTTAAGGCATCCATTCTCCCTAATCCTAAAAGAAAATTTGAATTAACTTCTTCAAATACTAAAATAAATCTTATCCTCAAACTACATTTAAATCAATTTTTTGAAGTAACACTCTCACCTTTTTCATAAAACTAAGATATATTTTTTTTCAGGAATCCACTCTCCAGAAACCTAAAACTAATCTTAAAAAACTTCTTTCAGGCATCCAATCTTCCTAATCCTAAACGAAAATTTTAATTAACTTGTTGAAATAATTCAATCACATTTATCCTCAAACTACTTTTAAATCAATTTTTTCAAGTAACACTCTCACCTTTTTCATAGAACAAACATATTTTTTTTTCAGGAATCCACTCTCCAGAAACCTGAAACAAATCTTGAAAAAACTTGTTTCAGGCATCCATTCTCCCTAATCCTAAAAGAAAATTTTAATTAACTTCTTGAAATACTAAAATAAATCTTATCCTCAAACTACATTTAAATCAATTTTTTGAAGTAACACTCTCACCTTTTTCATAAAACTAACATATATTTTTTTTCAGGAATCCGCTCTCCAGAAACCTGAAACAAATCTTGAAAAAACTTGTTTAAGGCATCCATTCTCCCTAATCCTAAAAGAAAATTTTAATTAACTTCTTGAAATACTAAAATAAATCTTATCCTCAAACTACATTTAAATCAATTTTTTGAAGTAACACTCTCACCTTTTTCATAAAACTAACATATAATTTTTTTCAGGAATCCGCTCTCCAGAAACCTGAAACAAATCTTGAAAAAACTTGTTTAAGGCATCCATTCTCCCTAATCCTAAAAGAACATTTTAATTAACTTCTTGAAATACTAAAATAAATCTTATCCTCAAACTACATTTAAATCAATTTTTTGAAGTAACACTCGCACCTTTTTCATTAAACTAACATATATTTTTTTTCAGGAATCCACTCTCCAGAAACCTAAAACTAATCTAAAAAAACTTCTTTCAGGCATCCAATCTTCCTAATCCTAAACGAAAATTTTAATTAACTTGTTGAAATAATTCAATCACATTTATCCTCAAACTACTTTTAAATCAATTTTTTGAAGTAACACTCTCACCTTTTTCATAGAACAAACGTATTTTTTTTTCAGGAATCCACTCTCCATCAACCTGAAACTAATCTTGAAAAAACTTGTGTAAGGCATCCATTCTCCCTAATCCTAAAAGAAAATTTTAATTAACTTGTTGAAATAATGCAATCAACCTTATTCTCAAACTACATTTAAATCAATTTTTTGAAGTAACACTCTCACCTTTTTCATAAAACTAACATATATTTTTTTTCAGGAATCCACTCTCCAGAAACCTAAAACTAATCTTAAAAAACTTATTTCAAGCATTCCAATCTTCCTAATCCTAAACGAAAATTTTAATTAACTTGTTGAAATAATTCAATCACATTTATCCTCAAACTACGTTTAAATCAATTTTTTGAAGTAACACTCTCACCTTTTTCATAGAACAAACATATTTTTTTTTCAGGAATCCACTCTCCAGAAACCTAAAACTAATCTTTAAAAACTTCTTTCAGGCATCCAATCTTCCTAATCCTAAACGAAAATTTTAATTAACTTGTTGAAATAATTCAATCACATTTATCCTCAAACTACTTTTAAATCAATTTTTTCAAGTAACACTCTCACCTTTTTCATAGAACAAACATATTTTTTTTTCAGGAATCCACTCTCCAGAAACCTGAAACAAATCTTGAAAAAACTTGTTTAAGGCATCCATTCTCCCTAATCCTAAAAGAAAATTTTAATTAACTTCTTGAAATACTAAAATAAAACGTATCCTCAAACTACATTTAAATCAATTTTTTGAAGTAACACTCTCACCTTTTTCATAAAACTAACATATATTTTTTTTCAAGAATCCACTCTCCAGAAACCTAAAACTAATCTTAAAAAACTTCTTTCAGGCATCCAATCTTCCTAATCCTAAACGAAAATTTTAATTAACTTGTTGAAATTATTCAATCACATTTATCCTCAAACTACATTTAAATCAATTTTTTCAAGTAACACTCTCACCTTTTTCATAGAACAAACATATTTTTTTTTCAGGAATCCACTCTCCAGAAACCTGAAACAAATCTTGAAAAAACTTGTTTAAGGCATCCATTCTCCATAATCCTAAAAGAACATTTTAATTAACTTCTTGAAATACTAAAATAAATCTTATCCTCAAACTACATTTAAATCAATTTTTTGAAGTAACACTCTCACCTTTTTCATAAAACTAACATATATTTTTTTTCAGGAATCCACTCTCCACAAACCTAAAACTAATCTTAAAAAACTTATTTCAAGCATTCCAATCTTCCTAATACTAAACGAAAATTTTAATTAACTTGATGAAATATTTCAATCACATTTATCCTCAAACTACGTTTAAATCAATTTTTTGAAGTAACACTCTCACCTTTTTCATAGAACAAACATATATTTTTTTTCAGGAATCCTCTCTCCAGAAACCTGAAACAAATCTTGAAAAAACTTGTTTAAGGCATCCATTCTCCCTAATCCTAAAAGAACATTTTAATTAACTTTTTGAAATACTAAAAAAAATCTTATCCTCAAACTACATTTAAATCAATTTTTTGAAGTAACACTCTCACCTTTTTCATAAAACTAACATATATTTTTTTTCAGGAATCCACTCTCCAGAAACCTAAAACTAATCTTAAAAAACTTATTTCAAGCATTCCAATCTTCCTAATCCTAAACGAAAATTTTAATTAACTTGTTGAAATAATTCAATCACATTTATCCTCAAACTACGTTTAAATCAATTTTTTGAAGTAACACTCTCACCTTTTTCATAAAACTAAGATATATTTTTTTTCAGGAATCCACTCTCCAGAAACCTAAAACTAATCTTAAAAAACTTCTTTCAGGCATCCAATCTTCCTAATCCTAAAAGAAAATTTTAATTAACTTGTTGAAATAATGCAATCAACCTTATTCTCAAACTACATTTAAATCAATTTTTTGAAGTAACACACTCACCTTTTTCATAAAATGAACATATTTTGTTTTCACGAATCCACTCTCCAGAAACCTAAAACAAATCTTGAAAAAACTTGTTTAAGGCATCCATTCTCCCTAATCCTAAAAGAAAATTTTAATTACCTTCTTGAAATACTAAAAAAATCTAATCCTCAAACTACATTTAAATCAATTTTTTGAAGTAACACTCTCACCTTTTTCATAAAACTAACATATATTTTTTTTCAGGAATCCGCTCTCCAGAAACCTGAAACAAATCTTGAAAAAACTTGTTTAAGGCATCCATTCTCCCTAATCCTAAAAGAACATTTTAATTAACTTCTTGAAATACTAAAATAAATCTTATCCTCAAACTACATTTAAATCAATTTTTTGAAGTAACACTCTCACCTTTTTCATAAAACTAACATATATTTTTTTTCAGGAATCCACTCTCCAGAAACCTAAAACTAATCTTAAAAAACTTCTTTCAGGCATCCAATCTTCCTAATCCTAAACGAAAATTTTAATTAACTTGTTGAAATTATTCAATCACATTTATCCTCAAACTACTTTTAAATCAATTTTTTCAAGTAACACTCTCACCTTTTTCATAGAACAAACATATTTTTTTTTCAGGAATCCACTCTCCAGAAACCTGAAACAAATCTTGAAAAAACTTGTTTAAGGCATCCATTCTCCCTAATCCTAAAAGAAAATGTTAATTATCTTCTTGAAATACTAAAATAAATCTTATCCTCAAACTACATTTAAATCAATTTTTTGAAGTAACACTCTCACCTTTTTCATAAAACTAACATATATTTTTTTTCAGGAATCCGCTCTCCAGAAACCTGAAACAAATCTTGAAAAAACTTGTTTAAGGCATCCATTCTCCCTAATCCTAAAAGAACATTTTAATTAACTTCTTGAAATACTAAAATAAATCTTATCCTCAAACTACATTTAAATCAATTTTTGGAAGTAACACTTGCACCTTTTTCATTAAACTAACATATATTTTTTTTCAGGAATCCACTCTCCAGAAACCTAAAACTAATCTAAAAAAACTTCTTTCAGGCATCCAATCTTCCTAATCCTAAACGAAAATTTGAATTAACTTGTTGAAATAATTCAATCACATTTATCCTCAAACTACTTTTAAATCAATTTTTTGAAGTAACACTCTCACCTTTTTCATAGAACAAACGTATTTTTTTTTCAGGAATCCACTCTCCATAAACCTGAAACTAATCTTGAAAAAACTTGTGTAAGGCATCCATTCTCCCTAATCCTAAAAGAAAATTTTAATTAACTTGTTGAAATAATGCAATCAACCTTATTCTCAAACTACATTTAAATCAATTTTTTGAAGTAACACACTCACCTTTTTCATGAAATGAACATATTTTGTTTTCACGAATCCACTCTCCAGAAACCTAAAACAAATCTTGAAAAAACTTGTTTAAGGCATCCATTCTCCCTAATCCTAAAAGAAAATTTTAATTAACTTCTTGAAATACTAAAAAAATCTAATCCTCAAACTACATTTAAATCAATTTTTTGAAGTAACACTCTCACCTTTTTCATAAAACTAACATATATTTTTTTTCAGGAATCCACTCTCCAGAAACCTAAAACTAATCTTAAAAAACTTATTTCAAGCATTCCAATCTTCCTAATCCTAAACGAAAATTTTAATTAACTTGTTGAAATATTTCAATCACATTTATCCTCAAACTACGTTTAAATCAATTTTTTGAAGTAACACTCTCACCTTTTTCATAGAACAAACATATTTTTTTTTCAGGAATCCACTCTCCAGAAACCTGAAACAAATCTTGAAAAAACTTGTTTAATGCATCCATTCTCCCTAATCCTAAAAGAAAATTTTAATTAACTTCTTGAAATACTAAAAAAAATCTTATCCTCAAACTACATTTAAATCAATATTTGAAGTAACACTCTCACCTTTTTCATAAAACTAACATATATTTTTTTTCAGGAATCCACTCTCCAGAAACCTAAAACTAATCTTAAAAAACTTCTTTCAGGCATCCAATCTTCCTAATCCTAAACGAAAATTTTAATTAACTTGTTGAAATTATTCAATCACATTTATCCTCAAACTACTTTTAAATCAATTTTTTCAAGTAACACTCTCACCTTTTTCATAGAACAAACATATTTTTTTTTCAGGAATCCACTCTCCAGAAACCTGAAACAAATCTTGAAAAAACTTATTTAAGGCATCCATTCTCCCTAATTCTAAAAGAAAATTTTAATTAACTGCTTGAAATACTAAAAAAAATCTTATCCTCAAACTACATTTAAATCAATTTTTTGAAGTAACACGCTCACCTTTTTCATAAAACTAACATATATTTTTTTTCAGGAATCCACTCTCCAGAAACCTAAAACTAATCTTAAAAAACTTATTTCAAGCATTCCAATCTTCCTAATACTAAACGAAAATTTTAATTAACTTGTTGAAATATTTCAATCACATTTATCTTCAAACTACGTTTAAATCAATTTTTTGAAGTAACACTCTCACCTTTTTCATAGAACAAACATATTTTTTTTTCAGGAATCCTCTCTCCAGAAACCTGAAACAAATCTTGAAAAAACTTGTTTAAGGCATCCATTCTCCCTAATCCTAAAAGAAAATTTTAATTAACTTCTTGAAATACTAAAATAAATCTTATCCTCAAACTACATTTAAATCAATTTTTTGAAGTAACACTCTCACCTTTTTCATAAAACTAAGATATATTTTTTTTCAGGAATCCACTCTCCAGAAACCTAAAACTAATCTTAAAAAACTTCTTTCAGGCATCCAATCTTCCTAATCCTAAACGAAAATTTTAATTAACTTGTTGAAATAATTCAATCACATTTATCCTCAAACTACTTTTAAATCAATTTTTTCAAGTAACACTCTCACCTTTTTCATAGAACAAACATATTTTTTTTTCAGGAATCCACTCTCCAGAAACCTGAAACAAATCTTGAAAAAACTTGTTTAAGGCATCCATTCTCCCTAATCCTAATAGAAAATTTTAATTAACTTCTTGAAATACTAAAATAAATCTTATCCTCAAACTACATTTAAATCAATTTTTTGAAGTAACACTCTCACCTTTTTCATAAAACTAACATATATTTTTTTTCAGGAATCCGCTCTCCAGAAACCTGAAACAAATCTTGAAAAAACTTGTTTAAGGCATCCATTCTCCCTAATCCTAAAAGAAAATTTGAATTAACTTCTTGAAATACTAAAATAAATCTTATCCTCAAACTACATTTAAATCAATTTTTTGAAGTAACACTCTCACCTTTTTCATAAAACTAAGATATATTTTTTTTCAGGAATCCACTCTCCAGAAACCTAAAACTAATCTTAAAAAACTTCTTTCAGGCATCCAATCTTCCTAATCCTAAACGAAAATTTTAATTAACTTGTTGAAATAATTCAATCACATTTATCCTCAAACTACTTTTAAATCAATTTTTTCAAGTAACACTCTCACCTTTTTCATAGAACAAACATATTTTTTTTTCAGGAATCCACTCTCCAGAAACCTGAAACAAATCTTGAAAAAACTTGTTTCAGGCATCCATTCTCCCTAATCCTAAAAGAAAATTTTAATTAACTTCTTGAAATACTAAAATAAATCTTATCCTCAAACTACATTTAAAACAATTTTTTGAAGTAACACTCTCACCTTTTTCATAAAACTAACATATATTTTTTTTCAGGAATCCGCTCTCCAGAAACCTGAAACAAATCTTGAAAAAACTTGTTTAAGGCATCCATTCTCCCTAATCCTAAAAGAAAATTTTAATTAACTTCTTGAAATACTAAAATAAATCTTATCCTCAAACTACATTTAAATCAATTTTTTGAAGTAACACTCTCACCTTTTTCATAAAACTAACATATATTTTTTTTCAGGAATCCGCTCTCCAGAAACCTGAAACAAATCTTGAAAAAACTTGTTTAAGGCATCCATTCTCCCTAATCCTAAAAGAACATTTTAATTAACTTCTTGAAATACTAAAATAAATCTTATCCTCAAACTACATTTAAATCAATTTTTTGAAGTAACACTCGCACCTTTTTCATTAAACTAACATATATTTTTTTTCAGGAATCCAGTCTCCAGAAACCTAAAACTAATCTAAAAAAACTTCTTTCAGGCATCCAATCTTCCTAATCCTAAACGAAAATTTTAATTAACTTGTTGAAATAATTCAATCAAATTTATCCTCAAACTACTTTTAAATCAATTTTTTGAAGTAACACTCTCACCTTTTTCATAGAACAAACGTATTTTTTTTTCAGGAATCCACTCTCCATCAACCTGAAACTAATCTTGAAAAAACTTGTGTAAGGCATCCATTCTCCCTAATCCTAAAAGAAAATTTAAATTAACTTGTTGAAATAATGCAATCAACCTTATTCTCAAACTACATTTAAATCAATTTTTTGAAGTAACACACTCACCTTTTTCATAAAATGAACATATTTTGTTTTCACGAATCCACTCTCCAGAAACCTAAAACAAATCTTGAAAAAACTTGTTTAAGGCATCCATTCTCCCTAATCCTAAAAGAAAATTTTAATTAACTTCTTGAAATACTAAAAAAATCTAATTCTCAAACTACATTTAAATCAATTTTTTGAAGTAACACTCTCACCTTTTTCATAAAACTAACATATATTTTTTTTCAGGAATCCACTCTCCAGAAACCTAAAACTAATCTTAAAAAACTTATTTCAAGCATTCCAATCTTCCTAATCCTAAACGAAAATTTTAATTAACTTGTTGAAATAATTCAATCACATTTATCCTCAAACTACGTTTAAATCAATTTTTTGAAGTAACACTCTCACCTTTTTCATAGAACAAACATATTTTTTTTTCAGGAATCCACTCTCCAGAAACCTAAAACTAATCTTTAAAAACTTCTTTCAGGCATCCAATCTTCCTAATCCTAAACGAAAATTTTAATTAACTTGTTGAAATAATTCAATCACATTTATCCTCAAACTACTTTTAAATCAATTTTTTCAAGTAACACTCTCACCTTTTTCATAGAACAAACATATTTTTTTTTCAGGAATCCACTCTCCAGAAACCTGAAACAAATCTTGAAAAAACTTGTTTAAGGCATCCATTCTCCCTAATCCTAAAAGAAAATTTTAATTGACTTCTTGAAATACTAAAATAAAACGTATCCTCAAACTACATTTAAATCAATTTTTTGAAGTAACACTCTCACCTTTTTCATAAAACTAACATATATTTTTTTTCAAGAATCCACTCTCCAGAAACCTAAAACTAATCTTAAAAAACTTCTTTCAGGCATCCAATCTTCCTAATCCTAAATGAAAATTTTAATTAACTTGTTGAAATTATTCAATCACATTTATCCTCAAACTACTTTTAAATCAATTTTTTCAAGTAACACTCTCACCTTTTTCATAGAACAAACATATTTTTTTTTCAGGAATCCACTCTCCAGAAACCTGAAACAAATCTTGAAAAAACTTGTTTAAGGCATCCATTCTCCATAATCCTAAAACAAAATTTTAATTAACTTCTTGAAATACTAAAATAAATCTTATCCTCAAACTACATTTAAATCAATTTTTTGAAGTAACACTCTCACCTTTTTCATAAATTTAACATATATTTTTTTTCAGGAATCCGCTCTCCAGGAACCTGAAACAAATCTTGAAAAAACTTGTTTAAGGCATCCATTCTCCCTAATCCTAAAAGAACATTTTAATTAACTTCTTGAAATACTAAAATAAATCTTATCCTCAAACTACATTTAAATCAATTTTTTGAAGTAACACTCTCACCTTTTTCATAAAAGTAACATATATTTTATTTCAGGAATCCACTCTCCACAAACCTAAAACTAATCTTAAAAAACTTATTTCAAGCATTCCAATCTTCCTAATACTAAACGAAAATTTTAACTAACTTGTTGAAATATTTCAATCACATTCATCCTCAAACTACGTTTAAATCAATTTTTTGAAGTAACACTCTCACCTTTTTCATAGAACAAACATATATTTTTTTTCAGGAATCCTCTCTCCAGAAACCTGAAACAAATCTTGAAAAAACTTGTTTAAGGCATCCATTCTCCCTAATCCTAAAAGAACATTTTAATTAACTTTTTGAAATACTAAAAAAAATCTTATCCTCAAACTACATTTAAATCAATTTTTTGAAGTAACACACTCACCTTTTTCATAAAATGAACATATTTTGTTTTCACGAATCCACTCTCCAGAAACCTAAAACAAATCTTGAAAAAACTTGTTTAAGGCATCCATTCTCCCTAATCCTAAAAGAAAATTTTAATTAACTTCTTGAAATACTAAAAAAATCTAATCCTCAAACTACATTTAAATCAATTTTTTGAAGTAACACTCTCACCTTTTTCATAAAACTAACATATATTTTTTTTCAGGAATCCGCTCTCCAGAAACCTGAAACAAATCTTGAAAAAACTTGTTTAAGGCATCCATTCTCCCTAATCCTAAAAGAACATTTTAATTAACTTCTTGAAATACTAAAATAAATCTTATCCTCAAACTACATTTAAATCAATTTTTTGAAGTAACACTCTCACCTTTTTCATAAAACTAACATATATTTTTTTTCAGGAATCCACTCTCCAGAAACCTAAAACTAATCTTAAAAAACTTCTTTCAGGCATCCAATCTTCCTAATCCTAAACGAAAATTTTAATTAACTTGTTGAAATTATTCAATCACATTTATCCTCAAACTACTTTTAAATCAATTTTTTCAAGTAACACTCTCACCTTTTTCATAGAACAAACATATATTTTTTTTCAGGAATCCACTCTCCAGAAACCTGAAACAAATCTTGAAAAAACTTGTTTAAGGCATCCATTCTCCCTAATCCTAAAAGAAAATGTTAATTAACTGCTTGAAATACTAAAAAAAAATCTTATCCTCAAACTACATTTAAATCAATTTTTTGAAGTAACACTCTCACCTTTTTCATAAAACTAACATATATTTTTTTTCAGGAATCCACTCTCCACAAACCTAAAACTAATCTTAAAAAACTTATTTCAAGCATTCCAATCTTCCTAATACTAAACGAAAATTTTAATTAACTTGTTGAAATATTTCAATCACATTTATCATCAAACTACGTTTAAATCAATTTTTTGAAGTAACACTCTCACCTTTTTCATAGAACAAACATATTTTTTTTTCAGGAATCCTCTCTCCAGAAACCTGAAACAAATCTTGAAAAAACTTGTTTAAGGCATCCATTCTCCCTAATCCTAAAAGAAAATTATAATTAACTTCTTGAAATACTAAAATAAAACGTATCCTCAAACTACATTTAAATCAATTTTTTGAAGTAACACTCTCACCTTTTTCATAAATTTAACATATATTTTTTTTCTGGAATCCGCTCTCCAGGAACCTGAAACAAATCTTGAAAAAACTTGTTTAAGGCATCCATTCTCCCTAATCCTAAAAGAACATTTTAATTAACTTCTTGAAATACTAAAATAAATCTTATCCTCAAACTACATTTAAATCAATTTTTTGAAGTAACACTCTCACCTTTTTCATAAAACTAACATATATTTTTTTTCAGGAATCCACTCTCCACAAACCTAAAACTAATCTTAAAAAACTTATTTCAAGCATTCCAATCTTCCTAATACTAAACGAAAATTTTAATTAACTTGATGAAATATTTCAATCACATTTATCCTCAAACTACGTTTAAATCAATTTTTTGAAGTAACACTCTCACCTTTTTCATAGAACAAACATATATTTTTTTTCAGGAATCCTCTCTCCAGAAACCTGAAACAAATCTTGAAAAAACTTGTTTAAGGCATCCATTCTCCCTAATCCTAAAAGAACATTTTAATTAACTTTTTGAAATACTAAAAAAAATCTTATCCTCAAACTACATTTAAATCAATTTTTTGAAGTAACACTCTCACCTTTTTCATAAAACTAACATATATTTTTTTTCAGGAATCCACTCTCCAGAAACCTAAAACTAATCTTAAAAAACTTATTTCAAGCATTCCAATCTTCCTAATCCTAAACGAAAATTTTAATTAACTTGTTGAAATAATTCAATCACATTTATCCTCAAACTACGTTTAAATCAATTTTTTGAAGTAACACTCTCACCTTTTTCATAAAACTAAGATATATTTTTTTTCAGGAATCCACTCTCCAGAAACCTAAAACTAATCTTAAAAAACTTCTTTCAGGCATCCAATCTTCCTAATCCTAAAAGAAAATTTTAATTAACTTGTTGAAATAATGCAATCAACCTTATTCTCAAACTACATTTAAATCAATTTTTTGAAGTAACACACTCACCTTTTTCATAAAATGAACATATTTTGTTTTCACGAATCCACTCTCCAGAAACCTAAAACAAATCTTGAAAAAACTTGTTTAAGGCATCCATTCTCCCTAATCCTAAAAGAAAATTTTAATTAACTTCTTGAAATACTAAAAAAATCTAATCCTCAAACTACATTTAAATCAATTTTTTGAAGTAACACTCTCACCTTTTTCATAAAACTAACATATATTTTTTTTCAGGAATCCGCTCTCCAGAAACCTGAAACAAATCTTGAAAAAACTTGTTTAAGGCATCCATTCTCCCTAATCCTAAAAGAACATTTTAATTAACTTCTTGAAATACTAAAATAAATCTTATCCTCAAACTACATTTAAATCAATTTTTTGAAGTAACACTCTCACCTTTTTCATAAAACTAACATATATTTTTTTTCAGGAATCCACTCTCCAGAAACCTAAAACTAATCTTAAAAAACTTCTTTCAGGCATCCAATCTTCCTAATCCTAAACGAAAATTTTAATTAACTTGTTGAAATTATTCAATCACATTTATCCTCAAACTACATTTAAATCAATTTTTTGAAGTAACACGCTCACCTTTTTCATAAAACTAACATATATTTTTTTTCAGGAATCCACTCTCCAGAAACCTAAAACTAATCTTAAAAAACTTATTTCAAGCATTCCAATCTTCCTAATACTAAACGAAAATTTTAATTAACTTGTTGAAATATTTCAATCACATTTATCTTCAAACTACGTTTAAATCAATTTTTTGAAGTAACACTCTCACCTTTTTCATAAAACTAACATATATTTTTTTTCAGGAATCCGCTCTCCAGAAACCTGAAACAAATCTTGAAAAAACTTGTTTAAGGCATCCATTCTCCCTAATCCTAAAAGAACATTTTAATTAACTTGTTGAAATAATTCAATCACATTTATCCTCAAACTACGTTTAAATCAATTTTTTGAAGTAACACTCTCACCTTTTTCATAAAACTAAGATATATTTTTTTTCAGGAATCCACTCTCCAGAAACCTAAAACTAATCTTAAAAAACTTCTTTCAGGCATCCAATCTTCCTAATCCTAAAAGAAAATTTTAATTAACTTGTTGAAATAATGCAATCAACCTTATTCTCAAACTACATTTAAATCAATTTTTTGAAGTAACACACTCACCTTTTTCATAAAATGAACATATTTTGTTTTCACGAATCCACTCTCCAGAAACCTAAAACAAATCTTGAAAAAACTTGTTTAAGGCATCCATTCTCCCTAATCCTAAAAGAAAATTTTAATTAACTTCTTGAAATACTAAAAAAATCTAATCCTCAAACTACATTTAAATCAATTTTTTGAAGTAACACTCTCACCTTTTTCATAAACCTAACATATATTTTTTTTCAGGAATCCGCTCTCCAGAAACCTGAAACAAATCTTGAAAAAACTTGTTTAAGGCATCCATTCTCCCTAATCCTAAAAGAACATTTTAATTAACTTCTTGAAATACTAAAATAAATCTTATCCTCAAACTACATTTAAATCAATTTTTTGAAGTAACACTCTCACCTTTTTCATAAAACTAACATATATTTTTTTTCAGGAATCCACTCTCCAGAAACCTAAAACTAATCTTAAAAAACTTCTTTCAGGCATCCAATCTTCCTAATCCTAAACGAAAATTTTAATTAACTTGTTGAAATTATTCAATCACATTTATCCTCAAACTACATTTAAATCAATTTTTTGAAGTAACACGCTCACCTTTTTCATAAAACTAACATATATTTTTTTTCAGGAATCCACTCTCCAGAAACCTAAAACTAATCTTAAAAAACTTATTTCAAGCATTCCAATCTTCCTAATACTAAACGAAAATTTTAATTAACTTGTTGAAATATTTCAATCACATTTATCTTCAAACTACGTTTAAATCAATTTTTTGAAGTAACACTCTCACCTTTTTCATAAAACTAACATATATTTTTTTTCAGGAATCCGCTCTCCAGAAACCTGAAACAAATCTTGAAAAAACTTGTTTAAGGCATCCATTCTCCCTAATCCTAAAAGAACATTTTAATTAACTTCTTGAAATACTAAAATAAATCTTATCCTCAAACTACATTTAAATCAATTTTTTGAAGTAACACTCTCACCTTTTTCATAAAACTAACATATATTTTTTTTCAGGAATCCACTCTCCAGAAACCTAAAACTAATCTTAAAAAACTTCTTTCAGGCATCCAATCTTCCTAATCCTAAACGAAAATTTTAATTAACTTGTTGAAATTATTCAATCACATTTATCCTCAAACTACTTTTAAATCAATTTTTTCAAGTAACACTCTCACCTTTTTCATAGAACAAACATATTTTTTTTTCAGGAATCCACTCTCCAGAAACCTGAAACAAATCTTGAAAAAACTTGTTTAAGGCATCCATTCTCCCTAATCCTAAAAGAAAATGTTAATTATCTTCTTGAAATACTAAAATAAATCTTATCCTCAAACTACATTTAAATCAATTTTTTGAAGTAACACTCTCACCTTTTTCATAAAACTAACATATATTTTTTTTCAGGAATCCGCTCTCCAGAAACCTGAAACAAATCTTGAAAAAACTTGTTTAAGGCATCCATTCTCCCTAATCCTAAAAGAACATTTTAATTAACTTCTTGAAATACTAAAATAAATCTTATCCTCAAACTACATTTAAATCAATTTTTGGAAGTAACACTTGCACCTTTTTCATTAAACTAACATATATTTTTTTTCAGGAATCCACTCTCCAGAAACCTAAAACTAATCTAAAAAAACTTCTTTCAGGCATCCAATCTTCCTAATCCTAAACGAAAATTTGAATTAACTTGTTGAAATAATTCAATCACATTTATCCTCAAACTACTTTTAAATCAATTTTTTGAAGTAACACTCTCACCTTTTTCATAGAACAAACGTATTTTTTTTTCAGGAATCCACTCTCCATAAACCTGAAACTAATCTTGAAAAAACTTGTGTAAGGCATCCATTCTCCCTAATCCTAAAAGAAAATTTTAATTAACTTGTTGAAATAATGCAATCAACCTTATTCTCAAACTACATTTAAATCAATTTTTTGAAGTAACACACT
This sequence comes from Triturus cristatus, assembly GCF_964204655.1. Lineage (NCBI taxonomy): Eukaryota > Metazoa > Chordata > Amphibia > Caudata > Salamandridae > Triturus > Triturus cristatus. The sequence goes on from NC_140583.1 coordinate 117,874,989, forward strand.
CACCTTTTTCATGAAATGAACATATTTTGTTTTCACGAATCCACTCTCCAGAAACCTAAAACAAATCTTGAAAAAACTTGTTTAAGGCATCCATTCTCCCTAATCCTAAAAGAAAATTTTAATTAACTTCTTGAAATACTAAAAAAATCTAATCCTCAAACTACATTTAAATCAATTTTTTGAAGTAACACTCTCACCTTTTTCATAAAACTAACATATATTTTTTTTCAGGAATCCACTCTCCAGAAACCTAAAACTAATCTTAAAAAACTTATTTCAAGCATTCCAATCTTCCTAATCCTAAACGAAAATTTTAATTAACTTGTTGAAATAATTCAATCACATTTATCCTCAAACTACGTTTAAATCAATTTTTTGAAGTAACACTCTCACCTTTTTCATAGAACAAACATATTTTTTTTTCAGGAATCCACTCTCCAGAAACCTGAAACAAATCTTGAAAAAACTTGTTTAATGCATCCATTCTCCCTAATCCTAAAAGAAAATTTTAATTAACTTCTTGAAATACTAAAAAAAATCTTATCCTCAAACTACATTTAAATCAATATTTGAAGTAACACTCTCACCTTTTTCATAAAACTAACATATATTTTTTTTCAGGAATCCACTCTCCAGAAACCTAAAACTAATCTTAAAAAACTTCTTTCAGGCATCCAATCTTCCTAATCCTAAACGAAAATTTTAATTAACTTGTTGAAATTATTCAATCACATTTATCCTCAAACTACTTTTAAATCAATTTTTTCAAGTAACACTCTCACCTTTTTCATAGAACAAACATATTTTTTTTTCAGGAATCCACTCTCCAGAAACCTGAAACAAATCTTGAAAAAACTTATTTAAGGCATCCATTCTCCCTAATCCTAAAAGAAAATTTTAATTAACTTCTTGAAATACTAAAATAAATCTTATCCTCAAACTACATTTAAATCAATTTTTTGAAGTAACACTCTCACCTTTTTCATAAAACTAAGATATATTTTTTTTCAGGAATCCACTCTCCAGAAACCTAAAACTAATCTTAAAAAACTTCTTTCAGGCATCCAATCTTCCTAATCCTAAACGAAAATTTTAATTAACTTGTTGAAATAATTCAATCACATTTATCCTCAAACTACTTTTAAATCAATTTTTTTAAGTAACACTCTCACCTTTTTCATAGAACAAACATATTTTTTTTTCAGGAATCCACTCTCCAGAAACCTGAAACAAATCTTGAAAAAACTTGTTTAAGGCATCCATTCTCCCTAATCCTAATAGAAAATTTTAATTAACTTCTTGAAATACTAAAATAAATCTTATCCTCAAACTACATTTAAATCAATTTTTTGAAGTAACACTCTCACCTTTTTCATAAAACTAACATATATTTTTTTTCAGGAATCCGCTCTCCAGAAACCTGAAACAAATCTTGAAAAAACTTGTTTAAGGCATCCATTCTCCCTAATCCTAAAAGAAAATTTGAATTAACTTCTTGAAATACTAAAATAAATCTTATCCTCAAACTACATTTAAATCAATTTTTTGAAGTAACACTCTCACCTTTTTCATAAAACTAAGATATATTTTTTTTCAGGAATCCACTCTCCAGAAACCTAAAACTAATCTTAAAAAACTTCTTTCAGGCATCCAATCTTCCTAATCCTAAACGAAAATTTTAATTAACTTGTTGAAATAATTCAATCACATTTATCCTCAAACTACTTTTAAATCAATTTTTTCAAGTAACACTCTCACCTTTTTCATAGAACAAACATATTTTTTTTTCAGGAATCCACTCTCCAGAAACCTGAAACAAATCTTGAAAAAACTTGTTTCAGGCATCCATTCTCCCTAATCCTAAAAGAAAATTTTAATTAACTTCTTGAAATACTAAAATAAATCTTATCCTCAAACTACATTTAAATCAATTTTTTGAAGTAACACTCTCACCTTTTTCATAAAACTAACATATATTTTTTTTCAGGAATCCGCTCTCCAGAAACCTGAAACAAATCTTGAAAAAACTTGTTTAAGGCATCCATTCTCCCTAATCCTAAAAGAAAATTTTAATTAACTTCTTGAAATACTAAAATAAATCTTATCCTCAAACTACATTTAAATCAATTTTTTGAAGTAACACTCTCACCTTTTTCATAAAACTAACATATATTTTTTTTCAGGAATCCGCTCTCCAGAAACCTGAAACAAATCTTGAAAAAACTTGTTTAAGGCATCCATTCTCCCTAATCCTAAAAGAACATTTTAATTAACTTCTTGAAATACTAAAATAAATCTTATCCTCAAACTACATTTAAATCAATTTTTTGAAGTAACACTCGCACCTTTTTCATTAAACTAACATATATTTTTTTTCAGGAATCCAGTCTCCAGAAACTTAAAACTAATCTAAAAAAACTTCTTTCAGGCATCCAATCTTCCTAATCCTAAACGAAAATTTTAATTAACTTGTTGAAATAATTCAATCACATTTATCCTCAAACTACTTTTAAATCAATTTTTTGAAGTAACACTCTCACCTTTTTCATAGAACAAACGTATTTTTTTTTCAGGAATCCACTCTCCATCAACCTGAAACTAATCTTGAAAAAACTTGTGTAAGGCATCCATTCTCCCTAATCCTAAAAGAAAATTTAAATTAACTTGTTGAAATAATGCAATCAACCTTATTCTCAAACTACATTTAAATAAATTTTTTGAAGTAACACACTCACCTTTTTCATAAAATGAACATATTTTGTTTTCACGAATCCACTCTCCAGAAACCTAAAACAAATCTTGAAAAAACTTGTTTAAGGCATCCATTCTCCCTAATCCTAAAAGAAAATTTTAATTAACTTCTTGAAATACTAAAAAAATCTAATTCTCAAACTACATTTAAATCAATTTTTTGAAGTAACACTCTCACCTTTTTCATAAAACTAACATATATTTTTTTTCAGGAATCCACTCTCCAGAAACCTAAAACTAATCTTAAAAAACTTCTTTCAGGCATCCAATCTTCCTAATCCTAAACGAAAATTTTAATTAACTTGTTGAAATTATTCAATCACATTTATCCTCAAACTACTTTTAAATCAATTTTTTCAAGTAACACTCTCACCTTTTTCATAGAACAAACATATTTTTTTTTCAGGAATCCACTCTCCAGAAACCTGAAACAAATCTTGAAAAAACTTGTTTAAGGCATCCATTCTCCCTAATCCTAAAAGAAAATGTTAATTAACTGCTTGAAATACTAAAAAAAAATCTTATCCTCAAACTACATTTAAATCAATTTTTTGAAGTAACACTCTCACCTTTTTCATAAAACTAACATATATTTTTTTTCAGGAATCCACTCTCCACAAACCTAAAACTAATCTTAAAAAACTTATTTCAAGCATTCCAATCTTCCTAATACTAAACGAAAATTTTAATTAACTTGTTGAAATATTTCAATCACATTTATCATCAAACTACGTTTAAATCAATTTTTTGAAGTAACACTCTCACCTTTTTCATAGAACAAACATATTTTTTTTTCAGGAATCCTCTCTCCAGAAACCTGAAACAAATCTTGAAAAAACTTGTTTAAGGCATCCATTCTCCCTAATCCAAAAAGAACATTTTAATTAACTTTTTGAAATACTAAAAAAAATCTTATCCTCAAACTACATTTAAATCAATTTTTTGAAGTAACACTCTCACCTTTTTCATAAAACTAACATATATTTTTTTTCAGGAATCCACTCTCCAGAAACCTAAAACTAATCTTAAAAAACTTATTTCAAGCATTCCAATCTTCCTAATCCTAAACGAAAATTTTAATTAACTTGTTGAAATAATTCAATCACATTTATCCTCAAACTACGTTTAAATCAATTTTTTGAAGTAACACTCTCACCTTTTTCATAGAACAAACATATTTTTTTTTCAGGAATCCACTCTCCAGAAACCTGAAACAAATCTTGAAAAAACTTGTTTAAGGCATCCATTCTCCCTAATCCTAAAAGAAAATTTTAATTAACTTCTTGAAATACTAAAAAAAATCTTATCCTCAAACTACATTTAAATCAATTTTTTGAAGTAACACTCTCACCTTTTTCATAAAACTAACATATATTTTTTTTCAGGAATCCACTCTCCAGAAACCTAAAACTAATCTTAAAAAACTTCTTTCAGGCATCCAATCTTCCTAATCCTAAACGAAAATTTTAATTAACTTGTTGAAATTATTCAATCACATTTATCCTCAAACTACTTTTAAATCAATTTTTTCAAGTAACACTCTCACCTTTTTCATAGAACAAACATATTTTTTTTTCAGGAATCCACTCTCCAGAAACCTGAAACAAATCTTGAAAAAACTTGTTTAAGGCATCCATTCTCCCTAATCCTAAAAGAAAATTTTAATTAACTGCTTGAAATACTAAAAAAAATCTTATCCTCAAACTACATTTAAATCAATTTTTTGAAGTAACACGCTCACCTTTTTCATAAAACTAACATATATTTTTTTTCAGGAATCCACTCTCCAGAAACCTAAAACTAATCTTAAAAAACTTATTTCAAGCATTCCAATCTTCCTAATACTAAACGAAAATTTTAATTAACTTGTTGAAATATTTCAATCACATTTATCTTCAAACTACGTTTAAATCAATTTTTTGAAGTAACACTCTCACCTTTTTCATAGAACAAACATATTTTTTTTTCAGGAATCCTCTCTCCAGAAACCTGAAACAAATCTTGAAAAAACTTGTTTAAGGCATCCATTCTCCCTAATCCTAATAGAAAATTTTAATTAACTTCTTGAAATACTAAAATAAATCTTATCCTCAAACTACATTTAAATCAATTTTTTGAAGTAACACTCTCACCTTTTTCATAAAACTAACATATATTTTTTTTCAGGAATCCGCTCTCCAGAAACCTGAAACAAATCTTGAAAAAACTTGTTTAAGGCATCCATTCTCCCTAATCCTAAAAGAAAATTTGAATTAACTTCTTGAAATACTAAAATAAATCTTATCCTCAAACTACATTTAAATCAATTTTTTGAAGTAACACTCTCACCTTTTTCATAAAACTAAGTTATATTTTTTTTCAGGAATCCACTCTCCAGAAACCTAAAACTAATCTTAAAAAACTTCTTTCAGGCATCCAATCTTCCTAATCCTAAACGAAAATTTTAATTAACTTGTTGAAATAATTCAATCACATTTATCCTCAAACTACTTTTAAATCATTTTTTTCAAGTAACACTCTCACCTTTTTCATAGAACAAACATATTTTTTTTTCAGGAATCCACTCTCCAGAAACCTGAAACAAATCTTGAAAAAACTTGTTTAAGGCATCCATTCTCCCTAATCCTAAAAGAAAATTTTAATTAACTTCTTGAAATACTAAAATAAAACGTATCCTCAAACTACATTTAAATCAATTTTTTGAAGTAACACTCTCACCTTTTTCATAAAACTAACATATATTTTTTTTCAAGAATCCACTCTCCAGAAACCTAAAACTAATCTTAAAAAACTTCTTTCAGGCATCCAATCTTCCTAATCCTAAACGAAAATTTTAATTAACTTGTTGAAATTATTCAATCACATTTATCCTCAAACTACATTTAAATCAATTTTTTCAAGTAACACTCTCACCTTTTTCATAGAACAAACATATTTTTTTTTCAGGAATCCACTCTCCAGAAACCTGAAACAAATCTTGAAAAAACTTGTTTAAGGCATCCATTCTCCATAATCCTAAAAGAAAATTTTAATTAACTTCTTGAAATACTAAAATAAATCTTATCCTCAAACTACATTTAAATCAATTTTTTGAAGTAACACTCTCACCTTTTTCATAAATTTAACATATATTTTTTTTCAGGAATCCGCTCTCCAGGAACCTGAAACAAATCTTGAAAAAACTTGTTTAAGGCATCCATTCTCCCTAATCCTAAAAGAACATTTTAATTAACTTCTTGAAATACTAAAATAAATCTTATCCTCAAACTACATTTAAATCAATTTTTTGAAGTAACACTCTCACCTTTTTCATAAAACTAACATATATTTTTTTTCAGGAATCCACTCTCCACAAACCTAAAACTAATCTTAAAAAACTTATTTCAAGCATTCCAATCTTCCTAATACTAAACAAAAATTTTAATTAACTTGATGAAATATTTCAATCACATTTATCCTCAAACTACGTTTAAATCAATTTTTTGAAGTAACACTCTCACCTTTTTCATAGAACAAACATATATTTTTTTTCAGGAATCCTCTCTCCAGAAACCTGAAACAAATCTTGAAAAAACTTGTTTAAGGCATCCATTCTCCCTAATCCTAAAAGAACATTTTAATTAACTTTTTGAAATACTAAAAAAAATCTTATCCTCAAACTACATTTAAATCAATTTTTTGAAGTAACACTCTCACCTTTTTCATAAAACTAACATATATTTTTTTTCAGGAATCCACTCTCCAGAAACCTAAAACTAATCTTAAAAAACTTATTTCAAGCATTCCAATCTTCCTAATCCTAAACGAAAATTTTAATCAACTTGTTGAAATAATTAAATCACATTTATCCTCAAACTACGTTTAAATCAATTTTTTGAAGTAACACTCTCACCTTTTTCATAAAACTAAGATATATTTTTTTTCAGGAATCCACTCTCCAGAAACCTAAAACTAATCTTAAAAAACTTCTTTCAGGCATCCAATCTTCCTAATCCTAAAAGAAAATTTTAATTAACTTGTTGAAATAATGCAATCAACCTTATTCTCAAACTACATTTAAATCAATTTTTTGAAGTAACACACTCACCTTTTTCATAAAATGAACATATTTTGTTTTCACGAATCCACTCTCCAGAAACCTAAAACAAATCTTGAAAAAACTTGTTTAAGGCATCCATTCTCCCTAATCCTAAAAGAAAATTTTAATTAACTTCTTAAAATACTAAAAAAATCTAATCCTCAAACTACATTTAAATCAATTTTTTGAAGTAACACTCTCACCTTTTTCATAAAACTAACATATATTTTTTTTCAGGAATCCGCTCTCCAGAAACCTGAAACAAATCTTGAAAAAACTTGTTTAAGGCATCCATTCTCCCTAATCCTAAAAGAACATTTTAATTAACTTCTTGAAATACTAAAAAAAATCTTATCCTCAAACTACATTTAAATCAATTTTTTGAAGTAACACTCTCACCTTTTTCATAAAACTAACATATATTTTTTTTCAGGAATCCACTCTCCAGAAACCTAAAACTAATCTTAAAAAACTTCTTTCAGGCATCCAATCTTCCTAATCCTAAACGAAAATTTTAATTAACTTGTTGAAATTATTCAATCACATTTATCCTCAAACTACTTTTAAATCAATTTTTTCAAGTAACACTCTCACCTTTTTCATAGAACAAACATATTTTTTTTTCAGGAATCCACTCTCCAGAAACCTGAAACAAATCTTGAAAAAACTTGTTTAAGGCATCCATTCTCCCTAATCCTAAAAGAAAATGTTAATTATCTTCTTGAAATACTAAAATAAATCTTATCCTCAAACTACATTTAAATCAATTTTTTGAAGTAACACTCTCACCTTTTTCATAAAACTAACATATATTTTTTTTCAGGAATCCGCTCTCCAGAAACCTGAAACAAATCTTGAAAAAACTTGTTTAAGGCATCCATTCTCCCTAATCCTAAAAGAACATTTTAATTAACTTCTTGAAATACTAAAATAAATCTTATCCTCAAACTACATTTAAATCAATTTTTGGAAGTAACACTTGCACCTTTTTCATTAAACTAACATATATTTTTTTTCAGGAATCCACTCTCCAGAAACCTAAAACTAATCTAAAAAAACTTCTTTCAGGCATCCAATCTTCCTAATCCTAAACGAAAATTTGAATTAACTTGTTGAAATAATTCAATCACATTTATCCTCAAACTACTTTTAAATCAATTTTTTGAAGTAACACTCTCACCTTTTTCATAGAACAAACGTATTTTTTTTTCAGGAATCCACTCTCCATAAACCTGAAACTAATCTTGAAAAAACTTGTGTAAGGCATCCATTCTCCCTAATCCTAAAAGAAAATTTTAATTAACTTGTTGAAATAATGCAATCAACCTTATTCTCAAACTACATTTAAATCAATTTTTTGAAGTAACACACTCACCTTTTTCATGAAATGAACATATTTTGTTTTCACGAATCCACTCTCCAGAAACCTAAAACAAATCTTGAAAAAACTTGTTTAAGGCATCCATTCTCCCTAATCCTAAAAGAACATTTTAATTAACTTCTTGAAATACTAAAATAAATCTTATCCTCAAACTACATTTAAATCAATTTTTTGAAGTAACACTCTCACCTTTTTCATAAAACTAACATATATTTTTTTTCAGGAATCCACTCTCCACAAACCTAAAACTAATCTTAAAAAACTTATTTCAAGCATTCCAATCTTCCTAATACTAAACGAAAATTTTAATTAACTTGATGAAATATTTCAATCACATTTATCCTCAAACTACGTTTAAATCAATTTTTTGAAGTAACACTCTCACCTTTTTCATAGAACAAACATATATTTTTTTTCAGGAATCCTCTCTCCAGAAACCTGAAACAAATCTTGAAAAAACTTGTTTAAGGCATCCATTCTCCCTAATCCTAAAGGAACATTTTAATTAACTTTTTGAAATACTAAAAAAAATCTTATCCTCAAACTACATTTAAATCAATTTTTTGAAGTAACACTCTCACCTTTTTCATAAAACTAACATATATTTTTTTTCAGGAATCCACTCTCCAGAAACCTAAAACTAATCTTAAAAAACTTATTTCAAGCATTCCAATCTTCCTAATCCTAAACGAAAATTTTAATTAACTTGTTGAAATAATTCAATCACATTTATCCTCAAACTACGTTTAAATCAATTTTTTGAAGTAACACTCTCACCTTTTTCATAAAACTAAGATATATTTTTTTTCAGGAATCCACTCTCCAGAAACCTAAAACTAATCTTAAAAAACTTCTTTCAGGCATCCAATCTTCCTAATCCTAAAAGAAAATTTTAATTAACTTGTTGAAATAATGCAATCAACCTTATTCTCAAACTACATTTAAATCAATTTTTTGAAGTAACACACTCACCTTTTTCATAAAATGAACATATTTTGTTTTCACGAATCCACTCTCCAGAAACCTAAAACAAATCTTGAAAAAACTTGTTTAAGGCATCCATTCTCCCTAATCCTAAAAGAAAATTTTAATTAACTTCTTGAAATACTAAAAAAATCTAATCCTCAAACTACATTTAAATCAATTTTTTGAAGTAACACTCTCACCTTTTTCATAAAACTAACATATATTTTTTTTCAGGAATCCGCTCTCCAGAAACCTGAAACAAATCTTGAAAAAACTTGTTTAAGGCATCCATTCTCCCTAATCCTAAAAGAACATTTTAATTAACTTCTTGAAATACTAAAATAAATCTTATCCTCAAACTACATTTAAATCAATTTTTTGAAGTAACACTCTCACCTTTTTCATAAAACTAACATATATTTTTTTTCAGGAATCCACTCTCCAGAAACCTAAAACTAATCTTAAAAAACTTCTTTCAGGCATCCAATCTTCCTAATCCTAAACGAAAATTTTAATTAACTTGTTGAAATTATTCAATCACATTTATCCTCAAACTACATTTAAATCAATTTTTTGAAGTAACACGCTCACCTTTTTCATAAAACTAACATATATTTTTTTTCAGGAATCCACTCTCCAGAAACCTAAAACTAATCTTAAAAAACTTATTTCAAGCATTCCAATCTTCCTAATACTAAACGAAAATTTTAATTAACTTGTTGAAATATTTCAATCACATTTATCTTCAAACTACGTTTAAATCAATTTTTTGAAGTAACACTCTCACCTTTTTCATAAAACTAACATATATTTTTTTTCAGGAATCCGCTCTCCAGAAACCTGCAACAAATCTTGAAAAAACTTGTTTAAGGCATCCATTCTCCCTAATCCTAAAAGAACATTTTAATTAACTTCTTGAAATACTAAAATAAATCTTATCCTCAAACTACATTTAAATCAATTTTTTGAAGTAACACTCTCACCTTTTTCATAAAACTAACATATATTTTTTTTCAGGAATCCACTCTCCAGAAACCTAAAACTAATCTTAAAAAACTTCTTTCAGGCATCCAATCTTCCTAATCCTAAAAGAAAATTTTAATTAACTTGTTGAAATAATGCAATCAACCTTATTCTCAAACTACATTTAAATCAATTTTTTGAAGTAACACACTCACCTTTTTCATAAAATGAACATATTTTGTTTTCACGAATCCACTCTCCAGAAACCTAAAACAAATCTTGAAAAAACTTGTTTAAGGCATCCATTCTCCCTAATCCTAAAAGAAAATTTTAATTAACTTCTTGAAATACTAAAAAAATCTAATCCTCAAACTACATTTAAATCAATTTTTTGAAGTAACACTCTCACCTTTTTCATAAAACTAACATATATTTTTTTTCAGGAATCCGCTCTCCAGAAACCTGAAACAAATCTTGAAAAAACTTGTTTAAGGCATCCATTCTCCCTAATCCTAAAAGAACATTTTAATTAACTTCTTGAAATACTAAAATAAATCTTATCCTCAAACTACATTTAAATCAATTTTTTGAAGTAACACTCTCACCTTTTTCATAAAACTAACATATATTTTTTTTCAGGAATCCACTCTCCAGAAACCTAAAACTAATCTTAAAAAACTTCTTTCAGGCATCCAATCTTCCTAATCCTAAACGAAAATTTTAATTAACTTGTTGAAATTATTCAATCACATTTATCCTCAAACTACATTTAAATCAATTTTTTGAAGTAACACGCTCACCTTTTTCATAAAACTAACATATATTTTTTTTCAGGAATCCACTCTCCAGAAACCTAAAACTAATCTTAAAAAACTTATTTCAAGCATTCCAATCTTCCTAATACTAAACGAAAATTTTAATTAACTTGTTGAAATATTTCAATCACATTTATCTTCAAACTACGTTTAAATCAATTTTTTGAAGTAACACTCTCACCTTTTTCATAAAACTAACATATATTTTTTTTCAGGAATCCGCTCTCCAGAAACCTGAAACAAATCTTGAAAAAACTTGTTTAAGGCATCCATTCTCCCTAATCCTAAAAGAACATTTTAATTAACTTGTTGAAATAATTCAATCACATTTATCCTCAAACTACGTTTAAATCAATTTTTTGAAGTAACACTCTCACCTTTTTCATAAAACTAAGATATATTTTTTTTCAGGAATCCACTCTCCAGAAACCTAAAACTAATCTTAAAAAACTTCTTTCAGGCATCCAATCTTCCTAATCCTAAAAGAAAATTTTAATTAACTTGTTGAAATAATGCAATCAACCTTATTCTCAAACTACATTTAAATCAATTTTTTGAAGTAACACACTCACCTTTTTCATAAAATGAACATATTTTGTTTTCACGAATCCACTCTCCAGAAACCTAAAACAAATCTTGAAAAAACTTGTTTAAGGCATCCATTCTCCCTAATCCTAAAAGAAAATTTTAATTAACTTCTTGAAATACTAAAAAAATCTAATCCTCAAACTACATTTAAATCAATTTTTTGAAGTAACACTCTCACCTTTTTCATAAAACTAACATATATTTTTTTTCAGGAATCCGCTCTCCAGAAACCTGAAACAAATCTTGAAAAAACTTGTTTAAGGCATCCATTCTCCCTAATCCTAAAAGAACATTTTAATTAACTTCTTGAAATACTAAAATAAATCTTATCCTCAAACTACATTTAAATCAATTTTTTGAAGTAACACTCTCACCTTTTTCATAAAACTAACATATATTTTTTTTCAGGAATCCACTCTCCAGAAACCTAAAACTAATCTTAAAAAACTTCTTTCAGGCATCCAATCTTCCTAATCCTAAACGAAAATTTTAATAAACTTGTTGAAATTATTCAATCACATTTATCCTCAAACTACATTTAAATCAATTTTTTGAAGTAACACGCTCACCTTTTTCATAAAACTAACATATATTTTTTTTCAGGAATCCACTCTCCAGAAACCTAAAACTAATCTTAAAAAACTTATTTCAAGCATTCCAATCTTCCTAATACTAAACGAAAATTTTAATTAACTTGTTGAAATATTTCAATCACATTTATCTTCAAACTACGTTTAAATCAATTTTTTGAAGTAACACTCTCACCTTTTTCATAAAACTAACATATATTTTTTTTCAGGAATCCGCTCTCCAGAAACCTGAAACAAATCTTGAAAAAACTTGTTTAAGGCATCCATTCTCCCTAATCCTAAAAGAACATTTTAATTAACTTCTTGAAATACTAAAATAAATCTTATCCTCAAACTACATTTAAATCAATTTTTTGAAGTAACACTCTCACCTTTTTCATAAAACTAACATATATTTTTTTTCAGGAATCCACTCTCCAGAAACCTAAAACTAATCTTAAAAAACTTCTTTCAGGCATCCAATCTTCCTAATCCTAAACGAAAATTTTAATTAACTTGTTGAAATTATTCAATCACATTTATCCTCAAACTACTTTTAAATCAATTTTTTCAAGTAACACTCTCACCTTTTTCATAGAACAAACATATTTTTTTTTCAGGAATCCACTCTCCAGAAACCTGAAACAAATCTTGAAAAAACTTGTTTAAGGCATCCATTCTCCCTAATCCTAAAAGAAAATGTTAATTATCTTCTTGAAATACTAAAATAAATCTTATCCTCAAACTACATTTAAATCAATTTTTTGAAGTAACACTCTCACCTTTTTCATAAAACTAACATATATTTTTTTTCAGGAATCCGCTCTCCAGAAACCTGAAACAAATCTTGAAAAAACTTGTTTAAGGCATCCATTTTCCCTAATCCTAAAAGAACATTTTAATTAACTTCTTGAAATACTAAAATAAATCTTATCCTCAAACTACATTTAAATCAATTTTTGGAAGTAACACTTGCACCTTTTTCATTAAACTAACATATATTTTTTTTCAGGAATCCACTCTCCAGAAACCTAAAACTAATCTAAAAAAACTTCTTTCAGGCATCCAATCTTCCTAATCCTAAACGAAAATTTGAATTAACTTGTTGAAATAATTCAATCACATTTATCCTCAAACTACTTTTAAATCAATTTTTTGAAGTAACACTCTCACCTTTTTCATAGAACAAACGTATTTTTTTTTCAGGAATCCACTCTCCATAAACCTGAAACTAATCTTGAAAAAACTTGTGTAAGGCATCCATTCTCCCTAATCCTAAAAGAAAATTTTAATTAACTTGTTGAAATAATGCAATCAACCTTATTCTCAAACTACATTTAAATCAATTTTTTGAAGTAACACACTCACCTTTTTCATGAAATGAACATATTTTGTTTTCACGAATCCACTCTCCAGAAACCTAAAACAAATCTTGAAAAAACTTGTTTAAGGCATCCATTCTCCCTAATCCTAAAAGAAAATTTTAATTAACTTCTTGAAATACTAAAAAAATCTAATCCTCAAACTACATTTAAATCAATTTTTTGAAGTAACACTCTCACCTTTTTCATAAAACTAACATATATTTTTTTTCAGGAATCCACTCTCCAGAAACCTAAAACTAATCTTAAAAAACTTATTTCAAGCATTCCAATCTTCCTAATCCTAAACGAAAATTTTAATTAACTTGTTGAAATAATTCAATCACATTTATCCTCAAACTACGTTTAAATCAATTTTTTGAAGTAACACTCTCACCTTTTTCATAGAACAAACATATTTTTTTTTCAGGAATCCACTCTCCAGAAACCTGAAACAAATCTTGAAAAAACTTGTTTAATGCATCCATTCTCCCTAATCCTAAAAGAAAATTTTAATTAACTTCTTGAAATACTAAAAAAAATCTTATCCTCAAACTACATTTAAATCAATATTTGAAGTAACACTCTCACCTTTTTCATAAAACTAACATATATTTTTTTTCAGGAATCCACTCTCCAGAAACCTAAAACTAATCTTAAAAAACTTCTTTCAGGCATCCAATCTTCCTAATCCTAAACGAAAATTTTAATTAACTTGTTGAAATTATTCAATCACATTTATCCTCAAACTACTTTTAAATCAATTTTTTCAAGTAACACTCTCACCTTTTTCATAGAACAAACATATTTTTTTTTCAGGAATCCACTCTCCAGAAACCTGAAACAAATCTTGAAAAAACTTATTTAAGGCATCCATTCTCCCTAATCCTAAAAGAAAATTTTAATTAACTGCTTGAAATACTAAAAAAAATCTTATCCTCAAACTACATTTAAATCAATTTTTTGAAGTAACACGCTCACCTTTTTCATAAAACTAACATATATTTTTTTTCAGGAATCCACTCTCCAGAAACCTAAAACTAATCTTAAAAAACTTATTTCAAGCATTCCAATCTTCCTAATACTAAACGAAAATTTTAATTAACTTGTTGAAATATTTCAATCACATTTATCTTCAAACTACGTTTAAATCAATTTTTTGAAGTAACACTCTCACCTTTTTCATAGAACAAACATATTTTTTTTTCAGGAATCCTCTCTCCAGAAACCTGAAACAAATCTTGAAAAAACTTGTTTAAGGCATCCATTCTCCCTAATCCTAAAAGAAAATTTTAATTAACTTCTTGAAATACTAAAATAAATCTTATCCTCAAACTACATTTAAATCAATTTTTTGAAGTAACACTCTCACCTTTTTCATAAAACTAAGATATATTTTTTTTCAGGAATCCACTCTCCAGAAACCTAAAACTAATCTTAAAAAACTTCTTTCAGGCATCCAATCTTCCTAATCCTAAACGAAAATTTTAATTAACTTGTTGAAATAATTCAATCACATTTATCCTCAAACTACTTTTAAATCAATTTTTTTAAGTAACACTCTCACCTTTTTCATAGAACAAACATATTTTTTTTTCAGGAATCCACTCTCCAGAAACCTGAAACAAATCTTGAAAAAACTTGTTTAAGGCATCCATTCTCCCTAATCCTAATAGAAAATTTTAATTAACTTCTTGAAATACTAAAATAAATCTTATCCTCAAACTACATTTAAATCAATTTTTTGAAGTAACACTCTCACCTTTTTCATAAAACTAACATATATTTTTTTTCAGGAATCCGCTCTCCAGAAACCTGAAACAAATCTTGAAAAAACTTGTTTAAGGCATCCATTCTCCCTAATCCTAAAAGAAAATTTGAATTAACTTCTTGAAATACTAAAATAAATCTTATCCTCAAACTACATTTAAATCAATTTTTTGAAGTAACACTCTCACCTTTTTCATAAAACTAAGATATATTTTTTTTCAGGAATCCACTCTCCAGAAACCTAAAACTAATCTTAAAAAACTTCTTTCAGGCATCCAATCTTCCTAATCCTAAACGAAAATTTTAATTAACTTGTTGAAATAATTCAATCACATTTATCCTCAAACTACTTTTAAATCAATTTTTTCAAGTAACACTCTCACCTTTTTCATAGAACAAACATATTTTTTTTTCAGGAATCCACTCTCCAGAAACCTGAAACAAATCTTGAAAAAACTTGTTTCAGGCATCCATTCTCCCTAATCCTAAAAGAAAATTTTAATTAACTTCTTGAAATACTAAAAAAAATCTTATCCTCAAACTACATTTAAATCAATTTTTTGAAGTAACACTCTCACCTTTTTCATAAAACTAACATATATTTTTTTTCAGGAATCCGCTCTCCAGAAACCTGAAACAAATCTTGAAAAAACTTGTTTAAGGCATCCATTCTCCCTAATCCTAAAAGAAAATTTTAATTAACTTCTTGAAATACTAAAATAAATCTTATCCTCAAACTACATTTAAATCAATTTTTTGAAGTAACACTCTCACCTTTTTCATAAAACTAACATATATTTTTTTTCAGGAATCCGCTCTCCAGAAACCTGAAACAAATCTTGAAAAAACTTGTTTAAGGCATCCATTCTCCCTAATCCTAAAAGAACATTTTAATTAACTTCTTGAAATACTAAAATAAATCTTATCCTCAAACTACATTTAAATCAATTTTTTGAAGTAACACTCGCACCTTTTTCATTAAACTAACATATATTTTTTTTCAGGAATCCAGTCTCCAGAAACTTAAAACTAATCTAAAAAAACTTCTTTCAGGCATCCAATCTTCCTAATCCTAAACGAAAATTTTAATTAACTTGTTGAAATAATTCAATCACATTTATCCTCAAACTACTTTTAAATCAATTTTTTGAAGTAACACTCTCACCTTTTTCATAGAACAAACGTATTTTTTTTTCAGGAATCCACTCTCCATCAACCTGAAACTAATCTTGAAAAAACTTGTGTAAGGCATCCATTCTCCCTAATCCTAAAAGAAAATTTAAATTAACTTGTTGAAATAATGCAATCAACCTTATTCTCAAACTACATTTAAATAAATTTTTTGAAGTAACACACTCACCTTTTTCATAAAATGAACATATTTTGTTTTCACGAATCCACTCTCCAGAAACCTAAAACAAATCTTGAAAAAACTTGTTTAAGGCATCCATTCTCCCTAATCCTAAAAGAAAATTTTAATTAACTTCTTGAAATACTAAAAAAATCTAATTCTCAAACTACATTTAAATCAATTTTTTGAAGTAACACTCTCACCTTTTTCATAAAACTAACATATATTTTTTTTCAGGAATCCACTCTCCAGAAACCTAAAACTAATCTTAAAAAACTTCTTTCAGGCATCCAATCTTCCTAATCCTAAACGAAAATTTTAATTAACTTGTTGAAATTATTCAATCACATTTATCCTCAAACTACTTTTAAATCAATTTTTTCAAGTAACACTCTCACCTTTTTCATAGAACAAACATATTTTTTTTTCAGGAATCCACTCTCCAGAAACCTGAAACAAATCTTGAAAAAACTTGTTTAAGGCATCCATTCTCCCTAATCCTAAAAGAAAATGTTAATTAACTGCTTGAAATACTAAAAAAAAATCTTATCCTCAAACTACATTTAAATCAATTTTTTGAAGTAACACTCTCACCTTTTTCATAAAACTAACATATATTTTTTTTCAGGAATCCACTCTCCACAAACCTAAAACTAATCTTAAAAAACTTATTTCAAGCATTCCAATCTTCCTAATACTAAACGAAAATTTTAATTAACTTGTTGAAATATTTCAATCACATTTATCATCAAACTACGTTTAAATCAATTTTTTGAAGTAACACTCTCACCTTTTTCATAGAACAAACATATTTTTTTTTCAGGAATCCTCTCTCCAGAAACCTGAAACAAATCTTGAAAAAACTTGTTTAAGGCATCCATTCTCCCTAATCCAAAAAGAACATTTTAATTAACTTTTTGAAATACTAAAAAAAATCTTATCCTCAAACTACATTTAAATCAATTTTTTGAAGTAACACTCTCACCTTTTTCATAAAACTAACATATATTTTTTTTCAGGAATCCACTCTCCAGAAACCTAAAACTAATCTTAAAAAACTTATTTCAAGCATTCCAATCTTCCTAATCCTAAACGAAAATTTTAATTAACTTGTTGAAATAATTCAATCACATTTATCCTCAAACTACGTTTAAATCAATTTTTTGAAGTAACACTCTCACCTTTTTCATAGAACAAACATATTTTTTTTTCAGGAATCCACTCTCCAGAAACCTGAAACAAATCTTGAAAAAACTTGTTTAAGGCATCCATTCTCCCTAATCCTAAAAGAAAATTTTAATTAACTTCTTGAAATACTAAAAAAAATCTTATCCTCAAACTACATTTAAATCAATTTTTTGAAGTAACACTCTCACCTTTTTCATAAAACTAACATATATTTTTTTTCAGGAATCCACTCTCCAGAAACCTAAAACTAATCTTAAAAAACTTCTTTCAGGCATCCAATCTTCCTAATCCTAAACGAAAATTTTAATTAACTTGTTGAAATTATTCAATCACATTTATCCTCAAACTACTTTTAAATCAATTTTTTCAAGTAACACTCTCACCTTTTTCATAGAACAAACATATTTTTTTTTCAGGAATCCACTCTCCAGAAACCTGAAACAAATCTTGAAAAAACTTGTTTAAGGCATCCATTCTCCCTAATCCTAAAAGAAAATTTTAATTAACTGCTTGAAATACTAAAAAAAATCTTATCCTCAAACTACATTTAAATCAATTTTTTGAAGTAACACGCTCACCTTTTTCATAAAACTAACATATATTTTTTTTCAGGAATCCACTCTCCAGAAACCTAAAACTAATCTTAAAAAACTTATTTCAAGCATTCCAATCTTCCTAATACTAAACGAAAATTTTAATTAACTTGTTGAAATATTTCAATCACATTTATCTTCAAACTACGTTTAAATCAATTTTTTGAAGTAACACTCTCACCTTTTTCATAGAACAAACATATTTTTTTTTCAGGAATCCTCTCTCCAGAAACCTGAAACAAATCTTGAAAAAACTTGTTTAAGGCATCCATTCTCCCTAATCCTAATAGAAAATTTTAATTAACTTCTTGAAATACTAAAATAAATCTTATCCTCAAACTACATTTAAATCAATTTTTTGAAGTAACACTCTCACCTTTTTCATAAAACTAACATATATTTTTTTTCAGGAATCCGCTCTCCAGAAACCTGAAACAAATCTTGAAAAAACTTGTTTAAGGCATCCATTCTCCCTAATCCTAAAAGAAAATTTGAATTAACTTCTTGAAATACTAAAATAAATCTTATCCTCAAACTACATTTAAATCAATTTTTTGAAGTAACACTCTCACCTTTTTCATAAAACTAAGTTATATTTTTTTTCAGGAATCCACTCTCCAGAAACCTAAAACTAATCTTAAAAAACTTCTTTCAGGCATCCAATCTTCCTAATCCTAAACGAAAATTTTAATTAACTTGTTGAAATAATTCAATCACATTTATCCTCAAACTACTTTTAAATCATTTTTTTCAAGTAACACTCTCACCTTTTTCATAGAACAAACATATTTTTTTTTCAGGAATCCACTCTCCAGAAACCTGAAACAAATCTTGAAAAAACTTGTTTAAGGCATCCATTCTCCCTAATCCTAAAAGAAAATTTTAATTAACTTCTTGAAATACTAAAATAAAACGTATCCTCAAACTACATTTAAATCAATTTTTTGAAGTAACACTCTCACCTTTTTCATAAAACTAACATATATTTTTTTTCAAGAATCCACTCTCCAGAAACCTAAAACTAATCTTAAAAAACTTCTTTCAGGCATCCAATCTTCCTAATCCTAAACGAAAATTTTAATTAACTTGTTGAAATTATTCAATCACATTTATCCTCAAACTACATTTAAATCAATTTTTTCAAGTAACACTCTCACCTTTTTCATAGAACAAACATATTTTTTTTTCAGGAATCCACTCTCCAGAAACCTGAAACAAATCTTGAAAAAACTTGTTTAAGGCATCCATTCTCCATAATCCTAAAAGAAAATTTTAATTAACTTCTTGAAATACTAAAATAAATCTTATCCTCAAACTACATTTAAATCAATTTTTTGAAGTAACACTCTCACCTTTTTCATAAATTTAACATATATTTTTTTTCAGGAATCCGCTCTCCAGGAACCTGAAACAAATCTTGAAAAAACTTGTTTAAGGCATCCATTCTCCCTAATCCTAAAAGAACATTTTAATTAACTTCTTGAAATACTAAAATAAATCTTATCCTCAAACTACATTTAAATCAATTTTTTGAAGTAACACTCTCACCTTTTTCATAAAACTAACATATATTTTTTTTCAGGAATCCACTCTCCACAAACCTAAAACTAATCTTAAAAAACTTATTTCAAGCATTCCAATCTTCCTAATACTAAACGAAAATTTTAATTAACTTGATGAAATATTTCAATCACATTTATCCTCAAACTACGTTTAAATCAATTTTTTGAAGTAACACTCTCACCTTTTTCATAGAACAAACATATATTTTTTTTCAGGAATCCTCTCTCCAGAAACCTGAAACAAATCTTGAAAAAACTTGTTTAAGGCATCCATTCTCCCTAATCCTAAAAGAACATTTTAATTAACTTTTTGAAATACTAAAAAAAATCTTATCCTCAAACTACATTTAAATCAATTTTTTGAAGTAACACTCTCACCTTTTTCATAAAACTAACATATATTTTTTTTCAGGAATCCACTCTCCAGAAACCTAAAACTAATCTTAAAAAACTTATTTCAAGCATTCCAATCTTCCTAATCCTAAACGAAAATTTTAATCAACTTGTTGAAATAATTCAATCACATTTATCCTCAAACTACGTTTAAATCAATTTTTTGAAGTAACACTCTCACCTTTTTCATAAAACTAAGATATATTTTTTTTCAGGAATCCACTCTCCAGAAACCTAAAACTAATCTTAAAAAACTTCTTTCAGGCATCCAATCTTCCTAATCCTAAAAGAAAATTTTAATTAACTTGTTGAAATAATGCAATCAACCTTATTCTCAAACTACATTTAAATCAATTTTTTGAAGTAACACACTCACCTTTTTCATAAAATGAACATATTTTGTTTTCACGAATCCACTCTCCAGAAACCTAAAACAAATCTTGAAAAAACTTGTTTAAGGCATCCATTCTCCCTAATCCTAAAAGAAAATTTTAATTAACTTCTTGAAATACTAAAAAAATCTAATCCTCAAACTACATTTAAATCAATTTTTTGAAGTAACACTCTCACCTTTTTCATAAAACTAACATATATTTTTTTTCAGGAATCCACTCTCCACAAACCTAAAACTAATCTTAAAAAACTTATTTCAAGCATTCCAATCTTCCTAATACTAAACAAAAATTTTAATTAACTTGATGAAATATTTCAATCACATTTATCCTCAAACTACGTTTAAATCAATTTTTTGAAGTAACACTCTCACCTTTTTCATAGAACAAACATATATTTTTTTTCAGGAATCCTCTCTCCAGAAACCTGAAACAAATCTTGAAAAAACTTGTTTAAGGCATCCATTCTCCCTAATCCTAAAAGAACATTTTAATTAACTTTTTGAAATACTAAAAAAAATCTTATCCTCAAACTACATTTAAATCAATTTTTTGAAGTAACACTCTCACCTTTTTCATAAAACTAACATATATTTTTTTTCAGGAATCCACTCTCCAGAAACCTAAAACTAATCTTAAAAAACTTATTTCAAGCATTCCAATCTTCCTAATCCTAAACGAAAATTTTAATCAACTTGTTGAAATAATTCAATCACATTTATCCTCAAACTACGTTTAAATCAATTTTTTGAAGTAACACTCTCACCTTTTTCATAAAACTAAGATATATTTTTTTTCAGGAATCCACTCTCCAGAAACCTAAAACTAATCTTAAAAAACTTCTTTCAGGCATCCAATCTTCCTAATCCTAAAAGAAAATTTTAATTAACTTGTTGAAATAATGCAATCAACCTTATTCTCAAACTACATTTAAATCAATTTTTTGAAGTAACACACTCACCTTTTTCATAAAATGAACATATTTTGTTTTCACGAATCCACTCTCCAGAAACCTAAAACAAATCTTGAAAAAACTTGTTTAAGGCATCCATTCTCCCTAATCCTAAAAGAAAATTTTAATTAACTTCTTAAAATACTAAAAAAATCTAATCCTCAAACTACATTTAAATCAATTTTTTGAAGTAACACTCTCACCTTTTTCATAAAACTAACATATATTTTTTTTCAGGAATCCGCTCTCCAGAAACCTGAAACAAATCTTGAAAAAACTTGTTTAAGGCATCCATTCTCCCTAATCCTAAAAGAACATTTTAATTAACTTCTTGAAATACTAAAAAAAATCTTATCCTCAAACTACATTTAAATCAATTTTTTGAAGTAACACTCTCACCTTTTTCATAAAACTAACATATATTTTTTTTCAGGAATCCACTCTCCAGAAACCTAAAACTAATCTTAAAAAACTTCTTTCAGGCATCCAATCTTCCTAATCCTAAACGAAAATTTTAATTAACTTGTTGAAATTATTCAATCACATTTATCCTCAAACTACTTTTAAATCAATTTTTTCAAGTAACACTCTCACCTTTTTCATAGAACAAACATATTTTTTTTTCAGGAATCCACTCTCCAGAAACCTGAAACAAATCTTGAAAAAACTTGTTTAAGGCATCCATTCTCCCTAATCCTAAAAGAAAATGTTAATTATCTTCTTGAAATACTAAAATAAATCTTATCCTCAAACTACATTTAAATCAATTTTTTGAAGTAACACTCTCACCTTTTTCATAAAACTAACATATATTTTTTTTCAGGAATCCGCTCTCCAGAAACCTGAAACAAATCTTGAAAAAACTTGTTTAAGGCATCCATTCTCCCTAATCCTAAAAGAACATTTTAATTAACTTCTTGAAATACTAAAATAAATCTTATCCTCAAACTACATTTAAATCAATTTTTGGAAGTAACACTTGCACCTTTTTCATTAAACTAACATATATTTTTTTTCAGGAATCCACTCTCCAGAAACCTAAAACTAATCTAAAAAAACTTCTTTCAGGCATCCAATCTTCCTAATCCTAAACGAAAATTTGAATTAACTTGTTGAAATAATTCAATCACATTTATCCTCAAACTACTTTTAAATCAATTTTTTGAAGTAACACTCTCACCTTTTTCATAGAACAAACGTATTTTTTTTTCAGGAATCCACTCTCCATAAACCTGAAACTAATCTTGAAAAAACTTGTGTAAGGCATCCATTCTCCCTAATCCTAAAAGAAAATTTTAATTAACTTGTTGAAATAATGCAATCAACCTTATTCTCAAACTACATTTAAATCAATTTTTTGAAGTAACACACTCACCTTTTTCATGAAATGAACATATTTTGTTTTCACGAATCCACTCTCCAGAAACCTAAAACAAATCTTGAAAAAACTTGTTTAAGGCATCCATTCTCCCTAATCCTAAAAGAACATTTTAATTAACTTCTTGAAATACTAAAATAAATCTTATCCTCAAACTACATTTAAATCAATTTTTTGAAGTAACACTCTCACCTTTTTCATAAAACTAACATATATTTTTTTTCAGGAATCCACTCTCCACAAACCTAAAACTAATCTTAAAAAACTTATTTCAAGCATTCCAATCTTCCTAATACTAAACGAAAATTTTAATTAACTTGATGAAATATTTCAATCACATTTATCCTCAAACTACGTTTAAATCAATTTTTTGAAGTAACACTCTCACCTTTTT
Organism: Triturus cristatus; assembly: GCF_964204655.1. Taxonomy (NCBI): domain Eukaryota; kingdom Metazoa; phylum Chordata; class Amphibia; order Caudata; family Salamandridae; genus Triturus; species Triturus cristatus. The sequence continues at coordinate 117,898,434 of NC_140583.1, forward strand.
CATAGAACAAACATATATTTTTTTTCAGGAATCCTCTCTCCAGAAACCTGAAACAAATCTTGAAAAAACTTGTTTAAGGCATCCATTCTCCCTAATCCTAAAGGAACATTTTAATTAACTTTTTGAAATACTAAAAAAAATCTTATCCTCAAACTACATTTAAATCAATTTTTTGAAGTAACACTCTCACCTTTTTCATAAAACTAACATATATTTTTTTTCAGGAATCCACTCTCCAGAAACCTAAAACTAATCTTAAAAAACTTATTTCAAGCATTCCAATCTTCCTAATCCTAAACGAAAATTTTAATTAACTTGTTGAAATAATTCAATCACATTTATCCTCAAACTACGTTTAAATCAATTTTTTGAAGTAACACTCTCACCTTTTTCATAAAACTAAGATATATTTTTTTTCAGGAATCCACTCTCCAGAAACCTAAAACTAATCTTAAAAAACTTCTTTCAGGCATCCAATCTTCCTAATCCTAAAAGAAAATTTTAATTAACTTGTTGAAATAATGCAATCAACCTTATTCTCAAACTACATTTAAATCAATTTTTTGAAGTAACACACTCACCTTTTTCATAAAATGAACATATTTTGTTTTCACGAATCCACTCTCCAGAAACCTAAAACAAATCTTGAAAAAACTTGTTTAAGGCATCCATTCTCCCTAATCCTAAAAGAAAATTTTAATTAACTTCTTGAAATACTAAAAAAATCTAATCCTCAAACTACATTTAAATCAATTTTTTGAAGTAACACTCTCACCTTTTTCATAAAACTAACATATATTTTTTTTCAGGAATCCGCTCTCCAGAAACCTGAAACAAATCTTGAAAAAACTTGTTTAAGGCATCCATTCTCCCTAATCCTAAAAGAACATTTTAATTAACTTCTTGAAATACTAAAATAAATCTTATCCTCAAACTACATTTAAATCAATTTTTTGAAGTAACACTCTCACCTTTTTCATAAAACTAACATATATTTTTTTTCAGGAATCCACTCTCCAGAAACCTAAAACTAATCTTAAAAAACTTCTTTCAGGCATCCAATCTTCCTAATCCTAAACGAAAATTTTAATTAACTTGTTGAAATTATTCAATCACATTTATCCTCAAACTACATTTAAATCAATTTTTTGAAGTAACACGCTCACCTTTTTCATAAAACTAACATATATTTTTTTTCAGGAATCCACTCTCCAGAAACCTAAAACTAATCTTAAAAAACTTATTTCAAGCATTCCAATCTTCCTAATACTAAACGAAAATTTTAATTAACTTGTTGAAATATTTCAATCACATTTATCTTCAAACTACGTTTAAATCAATTTTTTGAAGTAACACTCTCACCTTTTTCATAAAACTAACATATATTTTTTTTCAGGAATCCGCTCTCCAGAAACCTGCAACAAATCTTGAAAAAACTTGTTTAAGGCATCCATTCTCCCTAATCCTAAAAGAACATTTTAATTAACTTCTTGAAATACTAAAATAAATCTTATCCTCAAACTACATTTAAATCAATTTTTTGAAGTAACACTCTCACCTTTTTCATAAAACTAACATATATTTTTTTTCAGGAATCCACTCTCCAGAAACCTAAAACTAATCTTAAAAAACTTCTTTCAGGCATCCAATCTTCCTAATCCTAAAAGAAAATTTTAATTAACTTGTTGAAATAATGCAATCAACCTTATTCTCAAACTACATTTAAATCAATTTTTTGAAGTAACACACTCACCTTTTTCATAAAATGAACATATTTTGTTTTCACGAATCCACTCTCCAGAAACCTAAAACAAATCTTGAAAAAACTTGTTTAAGGCATCCATTCTCCCTAATCCTAAAAGAAAATTTTAATTAACTTCTTGAAATACTAAAAAAATCTAATCCTCAAACTACATTTAAATCAATTTTTTGAAGTAACACTCTCACCTTTTTCATAAAACTAACATATATTTTTTTTCAGGAATCCGCTCTCCAGAAACCTGAAACAAATCTTGAAAAAACTTGTTTAAGGCATCCATTCTCCCTAATCCTAAAAGAACATTTTAATTAACTTCTTGAAATACTAAAATAAATCTTATCCTCAAACTACATTTAAATCAATTTTTTGAAGTAACACTCTCACCTTTTTCATAAAACTAACATATATTTTTTTTCAGGAATCCACTCTCCAGAAACCTAAAACTAATCTTAAAAAACTTCTTTCAGGCATCCAATCTTCCTAATCCTAAACGAAAATTTTAATTAACTTGTTGAAATTATTCAATCACATTTATCCTCAAACTACATTTAAATCAATTTTTTGAAGTAACACGCTCACCTTTTTCATAAAACTAACATATATTTTTTTTCAGGAATCCACTCTCCAGAAACCTAAAACTAATCTTAAAAAACTTATTTCAAGCATTCCAATCTTCCTAATACTAAACGAAAATTTTAATTAACTTGTTGAAATATTTCAATCACATTTATCTTCAAACTACGTTTAAATCAATTTTTTGAAGTAACACTCTCACCTTTTTCATAAAACTAACATATATTTTTTTTCAGGAATCCGCTCTCCAGAAACCTGAAACAAATCTTGAAAAAACTTGTTTAAGGCATCCATTCTCCCTAATCCTAAAAGAACATTTTAATTAACTTGTTGAAATAATTCAATCACATTTATCCTCAAACTACGTTTAAATCAATTTTTTGAAGTAACACTCTCACCTTTTTCATAAAACTAAGATATATTTTTTTTCAGGAATCCACTCTCCAGAAACCTAAAACTAATCTTAAAAAACTTCTTTCAGGCATCCAATCTTCCTAATCCTAAAAGAAAATTTTAATTAACTTGTTGAAATAATGCAATCAACCTTATTCTCAAACTACATTTAAATCAATTTTTTGAAGTAACACACTCACCTTTTTCATAAAATGAACATATTTTGTTTTCACGAATCCACTCTCCAGAAACCTAAAACAAATCTTGAAAAAACTTGTTTAAGGCATCCATTCTCCCTAATCCTAAAAGAAAATTTTAATTAACTTCTTGAAATACTAAAAAAATCTAATCCTCAAACTACATTTAAATCAATTTTTTGAAGTAACACTCTCACCTTTTTCATAAAACTAACATATATTTTTTTTCAGGAATCCGCTCTCCAGAAACCTGAAACAAATCTTGAAAAAACTTGTTTAAGGCATCCATTCTCCCTAATCCTAAAAGAACATTTTAATTAACTTCTTGAAATACTAAAATAAATCTTATCCTCAAACTACATTTAAATCAATTTTTTGAAGTAACACTCTCACCTTTTTCATAAAACTAACATATATTTTTTTTCAGGAATCCACTCTCCAGAAACCTAAAACTAATCTTAAAAAACTTCTTTCAGGCATCCAATCTTCCTAATCCTAAACGAAAATTTTAATAAACTTGTTGAAATTATTCAATCACATTTATCCTCAAACTACATTTAAATCAATTTTTTGAAGTAACACGCTCACCTTTTTCATAAAACTAACATATATTTTTTTTCAGGAATCCACTCTCCAGAAACCTAAAACTAATCTTAAAAAACTTATTTCAAGCATTCCAATCTTCCTAATACTAAACGAAAATTTTAATTAACTTGTTGAAATATTTCAATCACATTTATCTTCAAACTACGTTTAAATCAATTTTTTGAAGTAACACTCTCACCTTTTTCATAAAACTAACATATATTTTTTTTCAGGAATCCGCTCTCCAGAAACCTGAAACAAATCTTGAAAAAACTTGTTTAAGGCATCCATTCTCCCTAATCCTAAAAGAACATTTTAATTAACTTCTTGAAATACTAAAATAAATCTTATCCTCAAACTACATTTAAATCAATTTTTTGAAGTAACACTCTCACCTTTTTCATAAAACTAACATATATTTTTTTTCAGGAATCCACTCTCCAGAAACCTAAAACTAATCTTAAAAAACTTCTTTCAGGCATCCAATCTTCCTAATCCTAAACGAAAATTTTAATTAACTTGTTGAAATTATTCAATCACATTTATCCTCAAACTACTTTTAAATCAATTTTTTCAAGTAACACTCTCACCTTTTTCATAGAACAAACATATTTTTTTTTCAGGAATCCACTCTCCAGAAACCTGAAACAAATCTTGAAAAAACTTGTTTAAGGCATCCATTCTCCCTAATCCTAAAAGAAAATGTTAATTATCTTCTTGAAATACTAAAATAAATCTTATCCTCAAACTACATTTAAATCAATTTTTTGAAGTAACACTCTCACCTTTTTCATAAAACTAACATATATTTTTTTTCAGGAATCCGCTCTCCAGAAACCTGAAACAAATCTTGAAAAAACTTGTTTAAGGCATCCATTTTCCCTAATCCTAAAAGAACATTTTAATTAACTTCTTGAAATACTAAAATAAATCTTATCCTCAAACTACATTTAAATCAATTTTTGGAAGTAACACTTGCACCTTTTTCATTAAACTAACATATATTTTTTTTCAGGAATCCACTCTCCAGAAACCTAAAACTAATCTAAAAAAACTTCTTTCAGGCATCCAATCTTCCTAATCCTAAACGAAAATTTGAATTAACTTGTTGAAATAATTCAATCACATTTATCCTCAAACTACTTTTAAATCAATTTTTTGAAGTAACACTCTCACCTTTTTCATAGAACAAACGTATTTTTTTTTCAGGAATCCACTCTCCATAAACCTGAAACTAATCTTGAAAAAACTTGTGTAAGGCATCCATTCTCCCTAATCCTAAAAGAAAATTTTAATTAACTTGTTGAAATAATGCAATCAACCTTATTCTCAAACTACATTTAAATCAATTTTTTGAAGTAACACACTCACCTTTTTCATGAAATGAACATATTTTGTTTTCACGAATCCACTCTCCAGAAACCTAAAACAAATCTTGAAAAAACTTGTTTAAGGCATCCATTCTCCCTAATCCTAAAAGAAAATTTTAATTAACTTCTTGAAATACTAAAAAAATCTAATCCTCAAACTACATTTAAATCAATTTTTTGAAGTAACACTCTCACCTTTTTCATAAAACTAACATATATTTTTTTTCAGGAATCCACTCTCCAGAAACCTAAAACTAATCTTAAAAAACTTATTTCAAGCATTCCAATCTTCCTAATCCTAAACGAAAATTTTAATTAACTTGTTGAAATAATTCAATCACATTTATCCTCAAACTACGTTTAAATCAATTTTTTGAAGTAACACTCTCACCTTTTTCATAGAACAAACATATTTTTTTTTCAGGAATCCACTCTCCAGAAACCTGAAACAAATCTTGAAAAAACTTGTTTAATGCATCCATTCTCCCTAATCCTAAAAGAAAATTTTAATTAACTTCTTGAAATACTAAAAAAAATCTTATCCTCAAACTACATTTAAATCAATATTTGAAGTAACACTCTCACCTTTTTCATAAAACTAACATATATTTTTTTTCAGGAATCCACTCTCCAGAAACCTAAAACTAATCTTAAAAAACTTCTTTCAGGCATCCAATCTTCCTAATCCTAAACGAAAATTTTAATTAACTTGTTGAAATTATTCAATCACATTTATCCTCAAACTACTTTTAAATCAATTTTTTCAAGTAACACTCTCACCTTTTTCATAGAACAAACATATTTTTTTTTCAGGAATCCACTCTCCAGAAACCTGAAACAAATCTTGAAAAAACTTATTTAAGGCATCCATTCTCCCTAATCCTAAAAGAAAATTTTAATTAACTGCTTGAAATACTAAAAAAAATCTTATCCTCAAACTACATTTAAATCAATTTTTTGAAGTAACACGCTCACCTTTTTCATAAAACTAACATATATTTTTTTTCAGGAATCCACTCTCCAGAAACCTAAAACTAATCTTAAAAAACTTATTTCAAGCATTCCAATCTTCCTAATACTAAACGAAAATTTTAATTAACTTGTTGAAATATTTCAATCACATTTATCTTCAAACTACGTTTAAATCAATTTTTTGAAGTAACACTCTCACCTTTTTCATAGAACAAACATATTTTTTTTTCAGGAATCCTCTCTCCAGAAACCTGAAACAAATCTTGAAAAAACTTGTTTAAGGCATCCATTCTCCCTAATCCTAAAAGAAAATTTTAATTAACTTCTTGAAATACTAAAATAAATCTTATCCTCAAACTACATTTAAATCAATTTTTTGAAGTAACACTCTCACCTTTTTCATAAAACTAAGATATATTTTTTTTCAGGAATCCACTCTCCAGAAACCTAAAACTAATCTTAAAAAACTTCTTTCAGGCATCCAATCTTCCTAATCCTAAACGAAAATTTTAATTAACTTGTTGAAATAATTCAATCACATTTATCCTCAAACTACTTTTAAATCAATTTTTTTAAGTAACACTCTCACCTTTTTCATAGAACAAACATATTTTTTTTTCAGGAATCCACTCTCCAGAAACCTGAAACAAATCTTGAAAAAACTTGTTTAAGGCATCCATTCTCCCTAATCCTAATAGAAAATTTTAATTAACTTCTTGAAATACTAAAATAAATCTTATCCTCAAACTACATTTAAATCAATTTTTTGAAGTAACACTCTCACCTTTTTCATAAAACTAACATATATTTTTTTTCAGGAATCCGCTCTCCAGAAACCTGAAACAAATCTTGAAAAAACTTGTTTAAGGCATCCATTCTCCCTAATCCTAAAAGAAAATTTGAATTAACTTCTTGAAATACTAAAATAAATCTTATCCTCAAACTACATTTAAATCAATTTTTTGAAGTAACACTCTCACCTTTTTCATAAAACTAAGATATATTTTTTTTCAGGAATCCACTCTCCAGAAACCTAAAACTAATCTTAAAAAACTTCTTTCAGGCATCCAATCTTCCTAATCCTAAACGAAAATTTTAATTAACTTGTTGAAATAATTCAATCACATTTATCCTCAAACTACTTTTAAATCAATTTTTTCAAGTAACACTCTCACCTTTTTCATAGAACAAACATATTTTTTTTTCAGGAATCCACTCTCCAGAAACCTGAAACAAATCTTGAAAAAACTTGTTTCAGGCATCCATTCTCCCTAATCCTAAAAGAAAATTTTAATTAACTTCTTGAAATACTAAAAAAAATCTTATCCTCAAACTACATTTAAATCAATTTTTTGAAGTAACACTCTCACCTTTTTCATAAAACTAACATATATTTTTTTTCAGGAATCCGCTCTCCAGAAACCTGAAACAAATCTTGAAACAACTTGTTTAAGGCATCCATTCTCCCTAATCCTAAAAGAAAATTTTAATTAACTTCTTGAAATACTAAAATAAATCTTATCCTCAAACTACATTTAAATCAATTTTTTGAAGTAACACTCTCACCTTTTTCATAAAACTAACATATATTTTTTTTCAGGAATCCGCTCTCCAGAAACCTGAAACAAATCTTGAAAAAACTTGTTTAAGGCATCCATTCTCCCTAATCCTAAAAGAACATTTTAATTAACTTCTTGAAATACTAAAATAAATCTTATCCTCAAACTACATTTAAATCAATTTTTTGAAGTAACACTCGCACCTTTTTCATTAAACTAACATATATTTTTTTTCAGGAATCCAGTCTCCAGAAACTTAAAACTAATCTAAAAAAACTTCTTTCAGGCATCCAATCTTCCTAATCCTAAACGAAAATTTTAATTAACTTGTTGAAATAATTCAATCACATTTATCCTCAAACTACTTTTAAATCAATTTTTTGAAGTAACACTCTCACCTTTTTCATAGAACAAACGTATTTTTTTTTCAGGAATCCACTCTCCATCAACCTGAAACTAATCTTGAAAAAACTTGTGTAAGGCATCCATTCTCCCTAATCCTAAAAGAAAATTTAAATTAACTTGTTGAAATAATGCAATCAACCTTATTCTCAAACTACATTTAAATCAATTTTTTGAAGTAACACACTCACCTTTTTCATAAAATGAACATATTTTGTTTTCACGAATCCACTCTCCAGAAACCTAAAACAAATCTTGAAAAAACTTGTTTAAGGCATCCATTCTCCCTAATCCTAAAAGAAAATTTTAATTAACTTCTTGAAATACTAAAAAAATCTAATTCTCAAACTACATTTAAATCAATTTTTTGAAGTAACACTCTCACCTTTTTCATAAAACTAACATATATTTTTTTTCAGGAATCCACTCTCCAGAAACCTAAAACTAATCTTAAAAAACTTCTTTCAGGCATCCAATCTTCCTAATCCTAAACGAAAATTTTAATTAACTTGTTGAAATTATTCAATCACATTTATCCTCAAACTACTTTTAAATCAATTTTTTCAAGTAACACTCTCACCTTTTTCATAGAACAAACATATTTTTTTTTCAGGAATCCACTCTCCAGAAACCTGAAACAAATCTTGAAAAAACTTGTTTAAGGCATCCATTCTCCCTAATCCTAAAAGAAAATGTTAATTAACTGCTTGAAATACTAAAAAAAAATCTTATCCTCAAACTACATTTAAATCAATTTTTTGAAGTAACACTCTCACCTTTTTCATAAAACTAACATATATTTTTTTTCAGGAATCCACTCTCCACAAACCTAAAACTAATCTTAAAAAACTTATTTCAAGCATTCCAATCTTCCTAATACTAAACGAAAATTTTAATTAACTTGTTGAAATATTTCAATCACATTTATCATCAAACTACGTTTAAATCAATTTTTTGAAGTAACACTCTCACCTTTTTCATAGAACAAACATATTTTTTTTTCAGGAATCCTCTCTCCAGAAACCTGAAACAAATCTTGAAAAAACTTGTTTAAGGCATCCATTCTCCCTAATCCAAAAAGAACATTTTAATTAACTTTTTGAAATACTAAAAAAAATCTTATCCTCAAACTACATTTAAATCAATTTTTTGAAGTAACACTCTCACCTTTTTCATAAAACTAACATATATTTTTTTTCAGGAATCCACTCTCCAGAAACCTAAAACTAATCTTAAAAAACTTATTTCAAGCATTCCAATCTTCCTAATCCTAAACGAAAATTTTAATTAACTTGTTGAAATAATTCAATCACATTTATCCTCAAACTACGTTTAAATCAATTTTTTGAAGTAACACTCTCACCTTTTTCATAGAACAAACATATTTTTTTTTCAGGAATCCACTCTCCAGAAACCTGAAACAAATCTTGAAAAAACTTGTTTAAGGCATCCATTCTCCCTAATCCTAAAAGAAAATTTTAATTAACTTCTTGAAATACTAAAAAAAATCTTATCCTCAAACTACATTTAAATCAATTTTTTGAAGTAACACTCTCACCTTTTTCATAAAACTAACATATATTTTTTTTCAGGAATCCACTCTCCAGAAACCTAAAACTAATCTTAAAAAACTTCTTTCAGGCATCCAATCTTCCTAATCCTAAACGAAAATTTTAATTAACTTGTTGAAATTATTCAATCACATTTATCCTCAAACTACTTTTAAATCAATTTTTTCAAGTAACACTCTCACCTTTTTCATAGAACAAACATATTTTTTTTTCAGGAATCCACTCTCCAGAAACCTGAAACAAATCTTGAAAAAACTTGTTTAAGGCATCCATTCTCCCTAATCCTAAAAGAAAATTTTAATTAACTGCTTGAAATACTAAAAAAAATCTTATCCTCAAACTACATTTAAATCAATTTTTTGAAGTAACACGCTCACCTTTTTCATAAAACTAACATATATTTTTTTTCAGGAATCCACTCTCCAGAAACCTAAAACTAATCTTAAAAAACTTATTTCAAGCATTCCAATCTTCCTAATACTAAACGAAAATTTTAATTAACTTGTTGAAATATTTCAATCACATTTATCTTCAAACTACGTTTAAATCAATTTTTTGAAGTAACACTCTCACCTTTTTCATAGAACAAACATATTTTTTTTTCAGGAATCCTCTCTCCAGAAACCTGAAACAAATCTTGAAAAAACTTGTTTAAGGCATCCATTCTCCCTAATCCTAATAGAAAATTTTAATTAACTTCTTGAAATACTAAAATAAATCTTATCCTCAAACTACATTTAAATCAATTTTTTGAAGTAACACTCTCACCTTTTTCATAAAACTAACATATATTTTTTTTCAGGAATCCGCTCTCCAGAAACCTGAAACAAATCTTGAAAAAACTTGTTTAAGGCATCCATTCTCCCTAATCCTAAAAGAAAATTTGAATTAACTTCTTGAAATACTAAAATAAATCTTATCCTCAAACTACATTTAAATCAATTTTTTGAAGTAACACTCTCACCTTTTTCATAAAACTAAGTTATATTTTTTTTCAGGAATCCACTCTCCAGAAACCTAAAACTAATCTTAAAAAACTTCTTTCAGGCATCCAATCTTCCTAATCCTAAACGAAAATTTTAATTAACTTGTTGAAATAATTCAATCACATTTATCCTCAAACTACTTTTAAATCATTTTTTTCAAGTAACACTCTCACCTTTTTCATAGAACAAACATATTTTTTTTTCAGGAATCCACTCTCCAGAAACCTGAAACAAATCTTGAAAAAACTTGTTTAAGGCATCCATTCTCCCTAATCCTAAAAGAAAATTTTAATTAACTTCTTGAAATACTAAAATAAAACGTATCCTCAAACTACATTTAAATCAATTTTTTGAAGTAACACTCTCACCTTTTTCATAAAACTAACATATATTTTTTTTCAAGAATCCACTCTCCAGAAACCTAAAACTAATCTTAAAAAACTTCTTTCAGGCATCCAATCTTCCTAATCCTAAACGAAAATTTTAATTAACTTGTTGAAATTATTCAATCACATTTATCCTCAAACTACATTTAAATCAATTTTTTCAAGTAACACTCTCACCTTTTTCATAGAACAAACATATTTTTTTTTCAGGAATCCACTCTCCAGAAACCTGAAACAAATCTTGAAAAAACTTGTTTAAGGCATCCATTCTCCATAATCCTAAAAGAAAATTTTAATTAACTTCTTGAAATACTAAAATAAATCTTATCCTCAAACTACATTTAAATCAATTTTTTGAAGTAACACTCTCACCTTTTTCATAAATTTAACATATATTTTTTTTCAGGAATCCGCTCTCCAGGAACCTGAAACAAATCTTGAAAAAACTTGTTTAAGGCATCCATTCTCCCTAATCCTAAAAGAACATTTTAATTAACTTCTTGAAATACTAAAATAAATCTTATCCTCAAACTACATTTAAATCAATTTTTTGAAGTAACACTCTCACCTTTTTCATAAAACTAACATATATTTTTTTTCAGGAATCCACTCTCCACAAACCTAAAACTAATCTTAAAAAACTTATTTCAAGCATTCCAATCTTCCTAATACTAAACGAAAATTTTAATTAACTTGATGAAATATTTCAATCACATTTATCCTCAAACTACGTTTAAATCAATTTTTTGAAGTAACACTCTCACCTTTTTCATAGAACAAACATATATTTTTTTTCAGGAATCCTCTCTCCAGAAACCTGAAACAAATCTTGAAAAAACTTGTTTAAGGCATCCATTCTCCCTAATCCTAAAAGAACATTTTAATTAACTTTTTGAAATACTAAAAAAAATCTTATCCTCAAACTACATTTAAATCAATTTTTTGAAGTAACACTCTCACCTTTTTCATAAAACTAACATATATTTTTTTTCAGGAATCCACTCTCCAGAAACCTAAAACTAATCTTAAAAAACTTATTTCAAGCATTCCAATCTTCCTAATCCTAAACGAAAATTTTAATCAACTTGTTGAAATAATTCAATCACATTTATCCTCAAACTACGTTTAAATCAATTTTTTGAAGTAACACTCTCACCTTTTTCATAAAACTAAGATATATTTTTTTTCAGGAATCCACTCTCCAGAAACCTAAAACTAATCTTAAAAAACTTCTTTCAGGCATCCAATCTTCCTAATCCTAAAAGAAAATTTTAATTAACTTGTTGAAATAATGCAATCAACCTTATTCTCAAACTACATTTAAATCAATTTTTTGAAGTAACACACTCACCTTTTTCATAAAATGAACATATTTTGTTTTCACGAATCCACTCTCCAGAAACCTAAAACAAATCTTGAAAAAACTTGTTTAAGGCATCCATTCTCCCTAATCCTAAAAGAAAATTTTAATTAACTTCTTGAAATACTAAAAAAATCTAATCCTCAAACTACATTTAAATCAATTTTTTGAAGTAACACTCTCACCTTTTTCATAAAACTAACATATATTTTTTTTCAGGAATCCACTCTCCACAAACCTAAAACTAATCTTAAAAAACTTATTTCAAGCATTCCAATCTTCCTAATACTAAACAAAAATTTTAATTAACTTGATGAAATATTTCAATCACATTTATCCTCAAACTACGTTTAAATCAATTTTTTGAAGTAACACTCTCACCTTTTTCATAGAACAAACATATATTTTTTTTCAGGAATCCTCTCTCCAGAAACCTGAAACAAATCTTGAAAAAACTTGTTTAAGGCATCCATTCTCCCTAATCCTAAAAGAACATTTTAATTAACTTTTTGAAATACTAAAAAAAATCTTATCCTCAAACTACATTTAAATCAATTTTTTGAAGTAACACTCTCACCTTTTTCATAAAACTAACATATATTTTTTTTCAGGAATCCACTCTCCAGAAACCTAAAACTAATCTTAAAAAACTTATTTCAAGCATTCCAATCTTCCTAATCCTAAACGAAAATTTTAATCAACTTGTTGAAATAATTCAATCACATTTATCCTCAAACTACGTTTAAATCAATTTTTTGAAGTAACACTCTCACCTTTTTCATAAAACTAAGATATATTTTTTTTCAGGAATCCACTCTCCAGAAACCTAAAACTAATCTTAAAAAACTTCTTTCAGGCATCCAATCTTCCTAATCCTAAAAGAAAATTTTAATTAACTTGTTGAAATAATGCAATCAACCTTATTCTCAAACTACATTTAAATCAATTTTTTGAAGTAACACACTCACCTTTTTCATAAAATGAACATATTTTGTTTTCACGAATCCACTCTCCAGAAACCTAAAACAAATCTTGAAAAAACTTGTTTAAGGCATCCATTCTCCCTAATCCTAAAAGAAAATTTTAATTAACTTCTTAAAATACTAAAAAAATCTAATCCTCAAACTACATTTAAATCAATTTTTTGAAGTAACACTCTCACCTTTTTCATAAAACTAACATATATTTTTTTTCAGGAATCCGCTCTCCAGAAACCTGAAACAAATCTTGAAAAAACTTGTTTAAGGCATCCATTCTCCCTAATCCTAAAAGAACATTTTAATTAACTTCTTGAAATACTAAAAAAAATCTTATCCTCAAACTACATTTAAATCAATTTTTTGAAGTAACACTCTCACCTTTTTCATAAAACTAACATATATTTTTTTTCAGGAATCCACTCTCCAGAAACCTAAAACTAATCTTAAAAAACTTCTTTCAGGCATCCAATCTTCCTAATCCTAAACGAAAATTTTAATTAACTTGTTGAAATTATTCAATCACATTTATCCTCAAACTACTTTTAAATCAATTTTTTCAAGTAACACTCTCACCTTTTTCATAGAACAAACATATTTTTTTTTCAGGAATCCACTCTCCAGAAACCTGAAACAAATCTTGAAAAAACTTGTTTAAGGCATCCATTCTCCCTAATCCTAAAAGAAAATGTTAATTATCTTCTTGAAATACTAAAATAAATCTTATCCTCAAACTACATTTAAATCAATTTTTTGAAGTAACACTCTCACCTTTTTCATAAAACTAACATATATTTTTTTTCAGGAATCCGCTCTCCAGAAACCTGAAACAAATCTTGAAAAAACTTGTTTAAGGCATCCATTCTCCCTAATCCTAAAAGAACATTTTAATTAACTTCTTGAAATACTAAAATAAATCTTATCCTCAAACTACATTTAAATCAATTTTTGGAAGTAACACTTGCACCTTTTTCATTAAACTAACATATATTTTTTTTCAGGAATCCACTCTCCAGAAACCTAAAACTAATCTAAAAAAACTTCTTTCAGGCATCCAATCTTCCTAATCCTAAACGAAAATTTGAATTAACTTGTTGAAATAATTCAATCACATTTATCCTCAAACTACTTTTAAATCAATTTTTTGAAGTAACACTCTCACCTTTTTCATAGAACAAACGTATTTTTTTTTCAGGAATCCACTCTCCATAAACCTGAAACTAATCTTGAAAAAACTTGTGTAAGGCATCCATTCTCCCTAATCCTAAAAGAAAATTTTAATTAACTTGTTGAAATAATGCAATCAACCTTATTCTCAAACTACATTTAAATCAATTTTTTGAAGTAACACACTCACCTTTTTCATGAAATGAACATATTTTGTTTTCACGAATCCACTCTCCAGAAACCTAAAACAAATCTTGAAAAAACTTGTTTAAGGCATCCATTCTCCCTAATCCTAAAAGAACATTTTAATTAACTTCTTGAAATACTAAAATAAATCTTATCCTCAAACTACATTTAAATCAATTTTTTGAAGTAACACTCTCACCTTTTTCATAAAACTAACATATATTTTTTTTCAGGAATCCACTCTCCACAAACCTAAAACTAATCTTAAAAAACTTATTTCAAGCATTCCAATCTTCCTAATACTAAACGAAAATTTTAATTAACTTGATGAAATATTTCAATCACATTTATCCTCAAACTACGTTTAAATCAATTTTTTGAAGTAACACTCTCACCTTTTTCATAGAACAAACATATATTTTTTTTCAGGAATCCTCTCTCCAGAAACCTGAAACAAATCTTGAAAAAACTTGTTTAAGGCATCCATTCTCCCTAATCCTAAAGGAACATTTTAATTAACTTTTTGAAATACTAAAAAAAATCTTATCCTCAAACTACATTTAAATCAATTTTTTGAAGTAACACTCTCACCTTTTTCATAAAACTAACATATATTTTTTTTCAGGAATCCACTCTCCAGAAACCTAAAACTAATCTTAAAAAACTTATTTCAAGCATTCCAATCTTCCTAATCCTAAACGAAAATTTTAATTAACTTGTTGAAATAATTCAATCACATTTATCCTCAAACTACGTTTAAATCAATTTTTTGAAGTAACACTCTCACCTTTTTCATAAAACTAAGATATATTTTTTTTCAGGAATCCACTCTCCAGAAACCTAAAACTAATCTTAAAAAACTTCTTTCAGGCATCCAATCTTCCTAATCCTAAAAGAAAATTTTAATTAACTTGTTGAAATAATGCAATCAACCTTATTCTCAAACTACATTTAAATCAATTTTTTGAAGTAACACACTCACCTTTTTCATAAAATGAACATATTTTGTTTTCACGAATCCACTCTCCAGAAACCTAAAACAAATCTTGAAAAAACTTGTTTAAGGCATCCATTCTCCCTAATCCTAAAAGAAAATTTTAATTAACTTCTTGAAATACTAAAAAAATCTAATCCTCAAACTACATTTAAATCAATTTTTTGAAGTAACACTCTCACCTTTTTCATAAAACTAACATATATTTTTTTTCAGGAATCCGCTCTCCAGAAACCTGAAACAAATCTTGAAAAAACTTGTTTAAGGCATCCATTCTCCCTAATCCTAAAAGAACATTTTAATTAACTTCTTGAAATACTAAAATAAATCTTATCCTCAAACTACATTTAAATCAATTTTTTGAAGTAACACTCTCACCTTTTTCATAAAACTAACATATATTTTTTTTCAGGAATCCACTCTCCAGAAACCTAAAACTAATCTTAAAAAACTTCTTTCAGGCATCCAATCTTCCTAATCCTAAACGAAAATTTTAATTAACTTGTTGAAATTATTCAATCACATTTATCCTCAAACTACATTTAAATCAATTTTTTGAAGTAACACGCTCACCTTTTTCATAAAACTAACATATATTTTTTTTCAGGAATCCACTCTCCAGAAACCTAAAACTAATCTTAAAAAACTTATTTCAAGCATTCCAATCTTCCTAATACTAAACGAAAATTTTAATTAACTTGTTGAAATATTTCAATCACATTTATCTTCAAACTACGTTTAAATCAATTTTTTGAAGTAACACTCTCACCTTTTTCATAAAACTAACATATATTTTTTTTCAGGAATCCGCTCTCCAGAAACCTGCAACAAATCTTGAAAAAACTTGTTTAAGGCATCCATTCTCCCTAATCCTAAAAGAACATTTTAATTAACTTCTTGAAATACTAAAATAAATCTTATCCTCAAACTACATTTAAATCAATTTTTTGAAGTAACACTCTCACCTTTTTCATAAAACTAACATATATTTTTTTTCAGGAATCCACTCTCCAGAAACCTAAAACTAATCTTAAAAAACTTCTTTCAGGCATCCAATCTTCCTAATCCTAAAAGAAAATTTTAATTAACTTGTTGAAATAATGCAATCAACCTTATTCTCAAACTACATTTAAATCAATTTTTTGAAGTAACACACTCACCTTTTTCATAAAATGAACATATTTTGTTTTCACGAATCCACTCTCCAGAAACCTAAAACAAATCTTGAAAAAACTTGTTTAAGGCATCCATTCTCCCTAATCCTAAAAGAAAATTTTAATTAACTTCTTGAAATACTAAAAAAATCTAATCCTCAAACTACATTTAAATCAATTTTTTGAAGTAACACTCTCACCTTTTTCATAAAACTAACATATATTTTTTTTCAGGAATCCGCTCTCCAGAAACCTGAAACAAATCTTGAAAAAACTTGTTTAAGGCATCCATTCTCCCTAATCCTAAAAGAACATTTTAATTAACTTCTTGAAATACTAAAATAAATCTTATCCTCAAACTACATTTAAATCAATTTTTTGAAGTAACACTCTCACCTTTTTCATAAAACTAACATATATTTTTTTTCAGGAATCCACTCTCCAGAAACCTAAAACTAATCTTAAAAAACTTCTTTCAGGCATCCAATCTTCCTAATCCTAAACGAAAATTTTAATTAACTTGTTGAAATTATTCAATCACATTTATCCTCAAACTACATTTAAATCAATTTTTTGAAGTAACACGCTCACCTTTTTCATAAAACTAACATATATTTTTTTTCAGGAATCCACTCTCCAGAAACCTAAAACTAATCTTAAAAAACTTATTTCAAGCATTCCAATCTTCCTAATACTAAACGAAAATTTTAATTAACTTGTTGAAATATTTCAATCACATTTATCTTCAAACTACGTTTAAATCAATTTTTTGAAGTAACACTCTCACCTTTTTCATAAAACTAACATATATTTTTTTTCAGGAATCCTCTCTCCAGAAACCTGAAACAAATCTTGAAAAAACTTGTTTAAGGCATCCATCCTCCCTAATCCTAAAAGAAAATTTTAATTAACTTCTTGAAATACTAAAATAAATCTTATCCTCAAACTACATTTAAATCAATTTTTTGAAGTAACACTCTCACCTTTTTCATAAAACTAAGATATATTTTTTTTCAGGAATCCACTCTCCAGAAACCTAAAACTAATCTTAAAAAACTTCTTTCAGGCATCCAATCTTCCTAATCCTAAACGAAAATTTTAATTAACTTGTTGAAATAATTCAATCACATTTATCCTCAAACTACTTTTAAATCAATTTTTTCAAGTAACACTCTCACCTTTTTCATAGAACAAACATATTTTTTTTTCAGGAATCCACTCTCCAGAAACCTGAAACAAATCTTGAAAAAACTTGTTTAAGGCATCCATTCTCCCTAATCCTAATAGAAAATTTTAATTAACTTCTTGAAATACTAAAATAAATCTTATCCTCAAACTACATTTAAATCAATTTTTTGAAGTAACACTCTCACCTTTTTCATAAAACTAACATATATTTTTTTTCAGGAATCCGCTCTCCAGAAACCTGAAACAAATCTTGAAAAAACTTGTTTAAGGCATCCATTCTCCCTAATCCTAAAAGAAAATTTGAATTAACTTCTTGAAATACTAAAATAAATCTTATCCTCAAACTACATTTAAATCAATTTTTTGAAGTAACACTCTCACCTTTTTCATAAAACTAAGATATATTTTTTTTCAGGAATCCACTCTCCAGAAACCTAAAACTAATCTTAAAAAACTTCTTTCAGGCATCCAATCTTCCTAATCCTAAACGAAAATTTTAATTAACTTGTTGAAATAATTCAATCACATTTATCCTCAAACTACTTTTAAATCAATTTTTTCAAGTAACACTCTCACCTTTTTCATAGAACAAACATATTTTTTTTTCAGGAATCCACTCTCCAGAAACCTGAAACAAATCTTGAAAAAACTTGTTTCAGGCATCCATTCTCCCTAATCCTAAAAGAAAATTTTAATTAACTTCTTGAAATACTAAAATAAATCTTATCCTCAAACTACATTTAAATCAATTTTTTGAAGTAACACTCTCACCTTTTTCATAAAACTAACATATATTTTTTTTCAGGAATCCGCTCTCCAGAAACCTGAAACAAATCTTGAAAAAACTTGTTTAAGGCATCCATTCTCCCTAATCCTAAAAGAAAATTTTAATTAACTTCTTGAAATACTAAAATAAATCTTATCCTCAAACTACATTTAAATCAATTTTTTGAAGTAACACTCTCACCTTTTTCATAAAACTAACATATATTTTTTTTCAGGAATCCGCTCTCCAGAAACCTGAAACAAATCTTGAAAAAACTTGTTTAAGGCATCCATTCTCCCTAATCCTAAAAGAACATTTTAATTAACTTCTTGAAATACTAAAATAAATCTTATCCTCAAACTACATTTAAATCAATTTTTTGAAGTAACACTCGCACCTTTTTCATTAAACTAACATATATTTTTTTTCAGGAATCCAGTCTCCAGAAACCTAAAACTAATCTAAAAAAACTTCTTTCAGGCATCCAATCTTCCTAATCCTAAACGAAAATTTTAATTAACTTGTTGAAATAATTCAATCACATTTATCCTCAAACTACTTTTAAATCAATTTTTTGAAGTAACACTCTCACCTTTTTCATAGAACAAACGTATTTTTTTTTCAGGAATCCACTCTCCATCAACCTGAAACTAATCTTGAAAAAACTTGTGTAAGGCATCCATTCTCCCTAATCCTAAAAGAAAATTTAAATTAACTTGTTGAAATAATGCAATCAACCTTATTCTCAAACTACATTTAAATCAATTTTTTGAAGTAACACACTCACCTTTTTCATAAAATGAACATATTTTGTTTTCACGAATCCACTCTCCAGAAACCTAAAACAAATCTTGAAAAAACTTGTTTAAGGCATCCATTCTCCCTAATCCTAAAAGAAAATTTTAATTAACTTCTTGAAATACTAAAAAAATCTAATTCTCAAACTACATTTAAATCAATTTTTTGAAGTAACACTCTCACCTTTTTCATAAAACTAACATATATTTTTTTTCAGGAATCCACTCTCCAGAAACCTAAAACTAATCTTAAAAAACTTATTTCAAGCATTCCAATCTTCCTAATCCTAAACGAAAATTTTAATTAACTTGTTGAAATAATTCAATCACATTTATCCTCAAACTACGTTTAAATCAATTTTTTGAAGTAACACTCTCACCTTTTTCATAGAACAAACATATTTTTTTTTCAGGAATCCACTCTCCAGAAACCTAAAACTAATCTTAAAAAACTTATTTCAAGCATTCCAATCTTCCTAATACTAAACGAAAATTTTAACTAACTTGTTGAAATATTTCAATCACATTTATCCTCAAACTACGTTTAAATCAATTTTTTGAAGTAACACTCTCACCTTTTTCATAGAACAAACATATATTTTTTTTCAGGAATCCTCTCTCCAGAAACCTGAAACAAATCTTGAAAAAACTTGTTTAAGGCATCCATTCTCCCTAATCCTAAAAGAACATTTTAATTAACTTTTTGAAATACTAAAAAAAATCTTATCCTCAAACTACATTTAAATCAATTTTTTGAAGTAACACACTCACCTTTTTCATAAAATGAACATATTTTGTTTTCACGAATCCACTCTCCAGAAACCTAAAACAAATCTTGAAAAAACTTGTTTAAGGCATCCATTCTCCCTAATCCTAAAAGAAAATTTTAATTAACTTCTTGAAATACTAAAAAAATCTAATCCTCAAACTACATTTAAATCAATTTTTTGAAGTAACACTCTCACCTTTTTCATAAAACTAACATATATTTTTTTTCAGGAATCCGCTCTCCAGAAACCTGAAACAAATCTTGAAAAAACTTGTTTAAGGCATCCATTCTCCCTAATCCTAAAAGAACATTTTAATTAACTTCTTGAAATACTAAAATAAATCTTATCCTCAAACTACATTTAAATCAATTTTTTGAAGTAACACTCTCACCTTTTTCATAAAACTAACATATATTTTTTTTCAGGAATCCACTCTCCAGAAACCTAAAACTAATCTTAAAAAACTTCTTTCAGGCATCCAATCTTCCTAATCCTAAACGAAAATTTTAATTAACTTGTTGAAATTATTCAATCACATTTATCCTCAAACTACTTTTAAATCAATTTTTTCAAGTAACACTCTCACCTTTTTCATAGAACAAACATATTTTTTTTTCAGGAATCCACTCTCCAGAAACCTGAAACAAATCTTGAAAAAACTTGTTTAAGGCATCCATTCTCCCTAATCCTAAAAGAAAATGTTAATTAACTGCTTGAAATACTAAAAAAAAATCTTATCCTCAAACTACATTTAAATCAATTTTTTGAAGTAACACTCTCACCTTTTTCATAAAACTAACATATATTTTTTTTCAGGAATCCACTCTCCACAAACCTAAAACTAATCTTAAAAAACTTATTTCAAGCATTCCAATCTTCCTAATACTAAACGAAAATTTTAATTAACTTGTTGAAATATTTCAATCACATTTATCATCAAACTACGTTTAAATCAATTTTTTGAAGTAACACTCTCACCTTTTTCATAGAACAAACATATTTTTTTTTCAGGAATCCTCTCTCCAGAAACCTGAAACAAATCTTGAAAAAACTTGTTTAAGGCATCCATTCTCCCTAATCCAAAAAGAACATTTTAATTAACTTTTTGAAATACTAAAAAAAATCTTATCCTCAAACTACATTTAAATCAATTTTTTGAAGTAACACTCTCACCTTTTTCATAAAACTAACATATATTTTTTTTCAGGAATCCACTCTCCAGAAACCTAAAACTAATCTTAAAAAACTTATTTCAAGCATTCCAATCTTCCTAATCCTAAACGAAAATTTTAATTAACTTGTTGAAATAATTCAATCACATTTATCCTCAAACTACGTTTAAATCAATTTTTTGAAGTAACACTCTCACCTTTTTCATAGAACAAACATATTTTTTTTTCAGGAATCCACTCTCCAGAAACCTGAAACAAATCTTGAAAAAACTTGTTTAAGGCATCCATTCTCCCTAATCCTAAAAGAAAATTTTAATTAACTTCTTGAAATACTAAAAAAAATCTTATCCTCAAACTACATTTAAATCAATTTTTTGAAGTAACACTCTCACCTTTTTCATAAAACTAACATATATTTTTTTTCAGGAATCCACTCTCCAGAAACCTAAAACTAATCTTAAAAAACTTCTTTCAGGCATCCAATCTTCCTAATCCTAAACGAAAATTTTAATTAACTTGTTGAAATTATTCAATCACATTTATCCTCAAACTACTTTTAAATCAATTTTTTCAAATAACACTCTCACCTTTTTCATAGAACAAACATATTTTTTTTTCAGGAATCCACTCTCCAGAAACCTGAAACAAATCTTGAAAAAACTTGTTTAAGGCATCCATTCTCCCTAATCCTAAAAGAAAATTTTAATTAACTGCTTGAAATACTAAAAAAAATCTTATCCTCAAACTACATTTAAATCAATTTTTTGAAGTAACACGCTCACCTTTTTCATAAAACTAACATATATTTTTTTTCAGGAATCCACTCTCCAGAAACCTAAAACTAATCTTAAAAAACTTATTTCAAGCATTCCAATCTTCCTAATACTAAACGAAAATGTTAATTAACTTGTTGAAATATTTCAATCACATTTATCTTCAAACTACGTTTAAATCAATTTTTTGAAGTAACACTCTCACCTTTTTCATAGAACAAACATATTTTTTTTTCAGGAATCCTCTCTCCAGAAACCTGAAACAAATCTTGAAAAAACTTGTTTAAGGCATCCATTCTCCCTAATCCTAATAGAAAATTTTAATTAACTTCTTGAAATACTAAAATAAATCTTATCCTCAAACTACATTTAAATCAATTTTTTGAAGTAACACTCTCACCTTTTTCATAAAACTAACATATATTTTTTTTCAGGAATCCGCTCTCCAGAAACCTGAAACAAATCTTGAAAAAACTTGTTTAAGGCATCCATTCTCCCTAATCCTAAAAGAAAATTTGAATTAACTTCTTGAAATACTAAAATAAATCTTATCCTCAAACTACATTTAAATCAATTTTTTGAAGTAACACTCTCACCTTTTTCATAAAACTAAGTTATATTTTTTTTCAGGAATCCACTCTCCAGAAACCTAAAACTAATCTTAAAAAACCTCTTTCAGGCATCCAATCTTCCTAATCCTAAACGAAAATTTTAATTAACTTGTTGAAATAATTCAATCACATTTATCCTCAAACTACTTTTAAATCATTTTTTTCAAGTAACACTCTCACCTTTTTCATAGAACAAACATATTTTTTTTTTCAGGAATCCACTCTCCAGAAACCTGAAACAAATCTTGAAAAAACTTGTTTCAGGCATCCATTCTCCCTAATCCTAAAAGAAAATTTTAATTAACTTCTTGAAATACTAAAATAAATCTTATCCTCAAACTACATTTAAATCAATTTTTTGAAGTAACACTCTCACCTTTTTCATAAAACTAACATATATTTTTTTTCAGGAATCCGCTCTCCAGAAACCTGAAACAAATCTTGAAAAAACTTGTTTAAGGCATCCATTCTCCCTAATCCTAAAAGAAAATTTTAATTAACTTCTTGAAATACTAAAATAAATCTTATCCTCAAACTACATTTAAATAAATTTTTTGAAGTAACACTCTCACCTTTTTCATAAAACTAACATATATTTTTTTTCAGGAATCCGCTCTCCAGAAACCTGAAACAAATCTTGAAAAAACTTGTTTAAGGCATCCATTCTCCCTAATCCTAAAAGAACATTTTAATTAACTTCTTGAAATACTAAAATAAATCTTATCCTCAAACTACATTTAAATCAATTTTTTGAAGTAACACTCGCACCTTTTTCATTAAACTAACATATATTTTTTTTCAGGAATCCACTCTCCAGAAACCTAAAACTAATCTAAAAAAACTTCTTTCAGGCATCCAATCTTCCTAATCGTAAACGAAAATTTTAATTAACTTGTTGAAATAATTCAATCACATTTATCCTCAAACTACTTTTAAATCAATTTTTTGAAGTAACACTCTCACCTTTTTCATAGAACAAACGTATTTTTTTTTCAGGAATCCACTCTCCATAAACCTGAAACTAATCTTGAAAAAACTTGTGTAAGGCATCCATTCTCCCTAATCCTAAAAGAAAATTTTAATTAACTTGTTGAAATAATGCAATCAACCTTATTCTCAAACTACATTTAAATCAATTTTTTGAAGTAACACACTCACCTTTTTCATAAAATGAACATATTTTGTTTTCACGAATCCACTCTCCAGAAACCTAAAACAAATCTTGAAAAAACTTGTTTAAGGCATCCATTCTCCCTAATCCTAAAAGAAAATTTTAATTAACTTCTTGAAATACTAAAAAAATCTAATCCTCAAACTACATTTAAATCAATTTTTTGAAGTAACACTCTCACCTTTTTCATAAAACTAACATATATTTTTTTTCAGGAATCCACTCTCCAGAAACCTAAAACTAATCTTAAAAAACTTATTTCAAGCATTCCAATCTTCCTAATCCTAAACGAAAATTTTAATTAACTTGTTGAAATAATTCAATCACATTTATCCTCAAACTACGTTTAAATCAATTTTTTGAAGTAACACTCTCACCTTTTTCATAGAACAAACATATTTCTTTTTCAGGAATCCACTCTCCAGAAACCTGAAACAAATCTTGAAAAAACTTGTTTAAGGCATCCATTCTCCCTAATCCTCAAAGAAAATTTTAATTAACTTCTTGAAATACTAAAAAAAATCTTATCCTCAAACTACATTTAAATCAATTTTTTGAAGTAACACTCTCACCTTTTTCATAAAACTAACATATATTTTTTTTCAGGAATCCACTCTCCAGAAACCTAAAACTAATCTTTAAAAACTTCTTTCAGGCATCCAATCTTCCTAATCCTAAACGAAAATTTTAATTAACTTGTTGAAATAATTCAATCACATTTATCCTCAAACTACTTTTAAATCAATTTTTTCAAGTAACACTCTCACCTTTTTCATAGAACAAACATATTTTTTTTTCAGGAATCCACTCTCCAGAAACCTGAAACAAATCTTGAAAAAACTTGTTTAAGGCATCCATTCTCCCTAATCCTAAAAGAAAATTGTAATTAACTTCTTGAAATACTAAAATAAAACTTATCCTCAAACTACATTTAAATCAGTTTTTTGAAGTAACACTCTCACCTTTTTCATAAAACTAACATATATTTTTTTTCAAGAATCCACTCTCCAGAAACCTAAAACTAATCTTAAAAAACTTCTTTCAGGCATCCAATCTTCCTAATCCTAAACGAAAATTTTAATTAACTTGTTGAAATTATTCAATCACATTTATCCTCAAACTACTTTTAAATCAATTTTTTCAAGTAACACTCTCACCTTTTTCATAGAACAAACATATTTTTTTTTCAGGAATCCACTCTCCATCAACCTGAAACTAATCTTGAAAAAACTTGTGTAAGGCATCCATTCTCCCTAATCCTAAAAGAACATTTTAATTAACTTGTTGAAATAATGCAATCAACCTTATTCTCAAACTACATTTAAATCAATTTTTTGAAGTAACACACTCACCTTTTTCATAAAATGAACATATTTTGTTTTCACGAATCCACTCTCCAGAAACCTAAAACAAATCTTGAAAAAACTTGTTTAAGGCATCCATTCTCCCTAATCCTAAAAGAAAATTTTAATTAACTTCTTGAAATACTAAAAAAATCTAATTCTCAAACTACATTTAAATCAATTTTTTGAAGTAACACTCTCACCTTTTTCATAAAACTAACATATATTTTTTTTCAGGAATCCACTCTCCAGAAACCTAAAACTAATCTTAAAAAACTTATTTCAAGCATTCCAATCTTCCTAATCCTAAACGAAAATTTTAATTAACTTGTTGAAATAATTCAATCACATTTATCCTCAAACTACGTTTAAATCAATTTTTTGAAGTAACACTCTCACCTTTTTCATAGAACAAACATATTTTTTTTTCAGGAATTCACTCTCCAGAAACCTAAAACTAATCTTTAAAAACTTCTTTCAGGCATCCAATCTTCCTAATCCTAAACGAAAATTTTAATTAACTTGTTGAAATAATTCAATCACATTTATCCTCAAACTACTTTTAAATCAATTTTTTCAAGTAACACTCTCACCTTTTTCATAGAACAAACATATTTTTTTTTCAGGAATCCACTCTCCAGAAACCTGAAACAAATCTTGAAAAAACTTGTTTAAGGCATCCATTCTCCCTAATCCTAAAAGAAAATTTTAATTAACTTCTTGAAATACTAAAATAAAACGTATCCTCAAACTACATTTAAATCAATTTTTTGAAGTAACACTCTCACCTTTTTCATAAAACTAACATATATTTTTTTTCAAGAATCCACTCTCCAGAAACCTAAAACTAATCTTAAAAAACTTCTTTCAGGCATCCAATCTTCCTAATCCTAAACGAAAATTTTAATTAACTTGTTGAAATTATTCAATCACATTTATCCTCAAACTACTTTTAAATCAATTTTTTCAAGTAACACTCTCACCTTTTTCATAGAACAAACATATTTTTTTTTCAGGAATCCACTCTCCAGAAACCTGAAACAAATCTTGAAAAAACTTGTTTAAGGCATCCATTCTCCATAATCCTAAAAGAAAATTTTAATTAACTTCTTGAAATACTAAAATAAATCTTATCCTCAAACTACATTTAAATCAATTTTTTGAAGTAACACTCTCACCTTTTTCATAAATTTAACATATTTTTTTTTTCAGGAATCCGCTCTCCAGGAACCTGAAACAAATCTTGAAAAAACTTGTTTAAGGCATCCATTCTCCCTAATCCTAAAAGAACATTTTAATTAACTTCTTGAAATACTAAAATAAATCTTATCCTCAAACTACATTTAAATCAATTTTTTGAAGTAACACTCTCACCTTTTTCATAAAACTAACATATATTTTTTTTCAGGAATCCACTCTCCACAAACCTAAAACTAATCTTAAAAAACTTATTTCAAGCATTCCAATCTTCCTAATACTAAACGAAAATTTTAATTAACTTGTTGAAATATTTCAATCACATTTATCCTCAAACTACGTTTAAATCAATTTTTTGAAGTAACACTCTCACCTTTTTCATAGAACAAACATATATTTTTTTTCAGGAATCCTCTCTCCAGAAACCTGAAACAAATCTTGAAAAAACTTGTTTAAGGCATCCATTCTCCCTAATCCTAAAAGAACATTTTAATTAACTTTTTGAAATACTAAAAAAAATCTTATCCTCAAACTACATTTAAATCAATTTTTTGAAGTAACACTCTCACCTTTTTCATAAAACTAACATATATTTTTTTTCAGGAATCCACTCTCCAGAAACCTAAAACTAATCTTAAAAAACTTATTTCAAGCATTCCAATTTTCCTAATCCTAAACGAAAATTTTAATTAACTTGTTGAAATTTATTCAATCACATTTATCCTCAAACTACGTTTAAATCAATTTTTTGAAGTAACACTCTCACCTTTTTCATAAAACTAAGATATATTTTTTTTCAGGAATCCACTCTCCAGAAACCTAAAACTAATCTTAAAAAACTTCTTTCAGGCATCCAATCTTCCTAATCCTAAAAGAAAATTTTAATTAACTTGTTGAAATAATGCAATCAACCTTATTCTCAAACTACATTTAAATCAATTTTTTGAAGTAACACACTCACCTTTTTCATAAAATGAACATATTTTGTTTTCACGAATCCACTCTCCAGAAACCTAAAACAAATCTTGAAAAAACTTGTTTAAGGCATCCATTCTCCCTAATCCTAAAAGAAAATTTTAATTAACTTCTTGAAATACTAAAAAAATCTAATCCTCAAACTACATTTAAATCAATTTTTTGAAGTAACACTCTCACCTTTTTCATAAAACTAACATATATTTTTTTTCAGGAATCCGCTCTCCAGAAACCTGAAACAAATCTTGAAAAAACTTGTTTAAGGCATTCATTCTCCCTAATCCTAAAAGAACATTTTAATTAACTTCTTGAAATACTAAAATAAATCTTATCCTCAAACTACATTTAAATCAATTTTTTGAAGTAACACTCTCACCTTTTTCATAAAACTAACATATATTTTTTTTCAGGAATCCACTCTCCAGAAACCTAAAACTAATCTTAAAAAACTTCTTTCAGGCATCCAATCTTCCTAATCCTAAACGAAAATTTTAATTAACTTGTTGAAATTATTCAATCACATTTATCCTCAAACTACTTTTAAATCAATTTTTTCAAGTAACACTCTCACCTTTTTCATAGAACAAACATATTTTTTTTTCAGGAATCCACTCTCCAGAAACCTGAAACAAATCTTGAAAAAACTTGTTTAAGGCATCCATTCTCCCTAATCCTAAAAGAAAATGTTAATTAACTGCTTGAAATACTAAAAAATAATCTTATCCTCAAACTACATTTAAATCAATTTTTTGAAGTAACACTCTCACCTTTTTCATAAAACTAACATATATTTTTTTCAGGAATCCACTCTCCACACACCTAAAACTAATCTTAAAAAACTTATTTCAAGCATTCCAATCTTCCTAATACTAAACGAAAATTTTAATTAACTTGTTGAAATATTTCAATCACATTTATCATCAAACTACGTTTAAATCAATTTTTTGAAGTAACACTCTCACCTTTTTCATAGAACAAACATATTTTTTTTTCAGGAATCCTCTCTCCAGAAACCTGAAACAAATCTTGAAAAAACTTGTTTAAGGCATCCATTCTCCCTAATCCAAAAAGAACATTTTAATTAACTTTTTGAAATACTAAAAAAAATCTTATCCTCAAACTACATTTAAATCAATTTTTTGAAGTAACACTCTCACCTTTTTCATAAAACTAACATATATTTTTTTTCAGGAATCCACTCTCCAGAAACCTAAAACTAATCTTAAAAAACTTATTTCAAGCATTCCAATCTTCCTAATCCTAAACGAAAATTTTAATTAACTTGTTGAAATAATTCAATCACATTTATCCTCAAACTACGTTTAAATCAATTTTTTGAAGTAACACTCTCACCTTTTTCATAGAACAAACATATTTTTTTTTCAGGAATCCACTCTCCAGAAACCTGAAACAAATCTTGAAAAAACTTGTTTAAGGCATCCATTCTCCCTAATCCTAAAAGAAAATTTTAATTAACTTCTTGAAATACTAAAAAAAATCTTATCCTCAAACTACATTTAAATCAATTTTTTGAAGTAACACTCTCACCTTTTTCATAAAACTAACATATATTTTTTTTCAGGAATCCACTCTCCAGAAACCTAAAACTAATCTTAAAAAACTTCTTTCAGGCATCCAATCTTCCTAATCCTAAACGAAAATTTTAATTAACTTGTTGAAATTATTCAATCACATTTATCCTCAAACTACTTTTAAATCAATTTTTTCAAGTAACACTCTCACCTTTTTCATAGAACAAACATATTTTTTTTTCAGGAATCCACTCTCCAGAAACCTGAAACAAATCTTTAAAAAAATTGTTTAAGGCATCCATTCTCCCTAATCCTAAAATAAAATTTTAATTAACTGCTTGAAATACTAAAAAAAATCTTATCCTCAAACTACATTTAAATCAATTTTTTGAAGTAACACGCTCACCTTTTTCATAAAACTAACATACATTTTTTTTCAGGAATCCACTCTCCAGAAACCTAAAACTAATCTTAAAAAACTTATTTCAAGCATTCCAATCTTCCTAATACTAAACGAAAATTTTAATTAACTTGTTGAAATATTTCAATCACATTTATCTTCAAACTACGTTTAAATCAATTTTTTGAAGTAACACTCTCACCTTTTTCATAGAACAAACATATTTTTTTTTCAGGAATCCTCTCTCCAGAAACCTGAAACAAATCTTGAAAAAACTTGTGTAAGGCATCCATTCTCCCTAATCCTAATAGAAAATTTTAATTAACTTCTTGAAATACTAAAATAAATCTTATCCTCAAACTACATTTAAATCAATTTTTTGAAGTAACACTCTCACCTTTTTCATAAAACTAACATATATTTTTTTTCAGGAATCCGCTCTCCAGAAACCTGAAACAAATCTTGAAAAAACTTGTTTAAGGCATCCATTCTCCCTAATCCTAAAAGAAAATTTGAATTAACTTCTTGAAATACTAAAATAAATCTTATCCTCAAACTACATTTAAATCAATTTTTTGAAGTAACACTCTCACCTTTTTCATAAAACTAACATATATTTTTTTTCAGGAATCCACTCTCCACAAACCTAAAACTAATCTTAAAAAACTTATTTCAAGCATTCCAATCTTCCTAATACTAAACGAAAATTTTAATTAACTTGTTGAAATATTTCAATCACATTTATCCTCAAACTACGTTTAAATCAATTTTTTGAAGTAACACTCTCACCTTTTTCATAGAACAAACATATATTTTTTTTCAGGAATCCTCTCTCCAGAAACCTGAAACAAATCTTGAAAAAACTTGTTTAAGGCATCCATTCTCCCTAATCCTAAAAGAACATTTTAATTAACTTTTTGAAATACTAAAAAAAATCTTATCCTCAAACTACATTTAAATCAATTTTTTGAAGTAACACTCTCACCTTTTTCATAAAACTAACATATATTTTTTTTCAGGAATCCACTCTCCAGAAACCTAAAACTAATCTTAAAAAACTTATTTCAAGCATTCCAATCTTCCTAATCCTAAACGAAAATTTTAATTAACTTGTTGAAATAATTCAATCACATTTATCCTCAAACTACGTTTAAATCAATTTTTTGAAGTAACACTCTCACCTTTTTCATAAAACTAAGATATATTTTTTTTCAGGAATCCACTCTCCAGAAACCTAAAACTAATCTTAAAAAACTTCTTTCAGGCATCCAATCTTCCTAATCCTAAAAGAAAATTTTAATTAACTTGTTGAAATAATGCAATCAACCTTATTCTCAAACTACATTTAAATCAATTTTTTGAAGTAACACACTCACCTTTTTCATAAAATGAACATATTTTGTTTTCACGAATCCACTCTCCAGAAACCTAAAACAAATCTTGAAAAAACTTGTTTAAGGCATCCATTCTCCCTAATCCTAAAAGAAAATTTGAATTAACTTCTTGAAATACTAAAATAAATCTTATCCTCAAACTACATTTAAATCAATTTTTTGAAGTAACACTCTCACCTTTTTCATAAAACTAAGTTATATTTTTTTTCAGGAATCCACTCTCCAGAATCCTAAAACTAATCTTAAAAAACTTCTTTCAGGCATCCAATCTTCCTAATCCTAAACGAAAATTTTAATTACCTTGTTGAAATAATTCAATCACATTTATCCTCAAACTACTTTTAAATCAATTTTTTCAAGTAACACTCTCACCTTTTTCATAGAACAAACATATTTTTTTTTTCAGGAATCCACTCTCCAGAAACCTGAAACAAGTCTTGAAAAAACTTGTTTCAGGCATCCATTCTCCCTAATCCTAAAAGAAAATTTTAATTAACTTCTTGAAATACTAAAATAAATCTTATCCTCAAACTACATTTAAATCAATTTTTTGAAGTAACACTCTCACCTTTTTCATAAAACTAACATATATTTTTTTTCAGGAATCCGCTCTCCAGAAACCTGAAACAAATCTTGAAAAAACTTGTTTAAGGCATCCATTCTCCCTAATCCTAAAAGAAAATTTTAATTAACTTCTTGAAATACTAAAATAAATCTTATCCTCAAACTACATTTAAATCAATTTTTTGAAGTAACACTCTCACCTTTTTCATAAAACTAACATATATTTTTTTTCAGGAATCCGCTCTCCAGAAACCTGAAACAAATCTTGAAAAAACTTGTTTAAGGCATCCATTCTCCCTAATCCTAAAAGAACATTTTAATTAACTTCTTGAAATACTAAAATAAATCTTATCCTCAAACTACATTTAAATCAATTTTTTGAAGTAACACTCGCACCTTTTTCATTAAACTAACATATATTTTTTTTCAGGAATCCACTCTCCAGAAACCTAAAACTAATCTAAAAAAACTTCTTTCAGGCATCTAATCTTCCTAATCCTAAACGAAAATTTTAATTAACTTGTTGAAATAATTCAATCACATTTATCCTCAAACTACTTTTAAATCAATTTTTTGAAGTAACACTCTCACCTTTTTCATAGAACAAACGTATTTTTTTTTCAGGAATCCACTCTCCATAAACCTGAAACTAATCTTGAAAAAACTTGTGTAAGGCATCCATTCTCCCTAATCCTAAAAGAAAATTTTAATTAACTTGTTGAAATAATGCAATCAACCTTATTCTCAAACTACATTTAAATCAATTTTTTGAAGTAACACACTCATCTTTTTCATAAAATGAACATATTTTGTTTTCCCGAATCCACTCTCCAGAAACCTAAAACAAATCTTGAAAAAACTTGTTTAAGGCATCCATTCTCCCTAATCCTAAAAGAAAATTTTAATTAACTTCTTGAAATACTAAAAAAATCTAATCCTCAAACTACATTTAAATCAATTTTTTGAAGTAACACTCTCACCTTTTTCATAAAACTAACATATATTTTTTTTCAGGAATCCACTCTCCAGAAACCTAAAACTAATCTTAAAAAACTTATTTCAAGCATTCCAATCTTCCTAATCCTAAACGAAAATTTTAATTAACTTGTTGAAATAATTCAATCACATTTATCCTCAAACTACGTTTAAATCAATTTTTTGAAGTAACACTCTCACCTTTTTCATAGAACAAACATATTTTTTTTTCAGGAATCCACTCTCCAGAAACCTGAAACAAATCTTGAAAAAACTTGTTTAAGGCATCCATTCTCCCTAATCCTAAAAGAAAATTTTAATTAACTTCTTGAAATACTAAAAAAAATCTTATCCTCAAACTACATTTAAATCAATTTTTTGAAGTAACACTCTCACCTTTTTCATAAAACTAACATATATTTTTTTTCAGGAATCCACTCTCCAGAAACCTAAAACTAATCTTAAAAAACTTCTTTCAGGCATCCAATCTTCCTAATCCTAAACGAAAATTTTAATTAACTTGTTGAAATTATTCAATCACATTTATCCTCAAACTACTTTTAAATCAATTTTTTCAAGTAACACTCTCACCTTTTTCATAGAACAAACATATTTTTTTTTCAGGAATCCACTCTCCAGAAACCTGAAACAAATCTTTAAAAAAATTGTTTAAGGCATCCATTCTCCCTAATCCTAAAATAAAATTTTAATTAACTGCTTGAAATACTAAAAAAAATCTTATCCTCAAACTACATTTAAATCAATTTTTTGAAGTAACACGCTCACCTTTTTCATAAAACTAACATACATTTTTTTTCAGGAATCCACTCTCCAGAAACCTAAAACTAATCTTAAAAAACTTATTTCAAGCATTCCAATCTTCCTAATACTAAACGAAAATTTTAATTAACTTGTTGAAATATTTCAATCACATTTATCTTCAAACTACGTTTAAATCAATTTTTTGAAGTAACACTCTCACCTTTTTCATAGAACAAACATATTTTTTTTTCAGGAATCCTCTCTCCAGAAACCTGAAACAAATCTTGAAAAAACTTGTGTAAGGCATCCATTCTCCCTAATCCTAATAGAAAATTTTAATTAACTTCTTGAAATACTAAAATAAATCTTATCCTCAAACTACATTTAAATCAATTTTTTGAAGTAACACTCTCACCTTTTTCATAAAACTAACATATATTTTTTTTCAGGAATCCGCTCTCCAGAAACCTGAAACAAATCTTGAAAAAACTTGTTTAAGGCATCCATTCTCCCTAATCCTAAAAGAAAATTTGAATTAACTTCTTGAAATACTAAAATAAATCTTATCCTCAAACTACATTTAAATCAATTTTTTGAAGTAACACTCTCACCTTTTTCATAAAACTAACATATATTTTTTTTCAGGAATCCACTCTCCACAAACCTAAAACTAATCTTAAAAAACTTATTTCAAGCATTCCAATCTTCCTAATACTAAACGAAAATTTTAATTAACTTGTTGAAATATTTCAATCACATTTATCCTCAAACTACGTTTAAATCAATTTTTTGAAGTAACACTCTCACCTTTTTCATAGAACAAACATATATTTTTTTTCAGGAATCCTCTCTCCAGAAACCTGAAACAAATCTTGAAAAAACTTGTTTAAGGCATCCATTCTCCCTAATCCTAAAAGAACATTTTAATTAACTTTTTGAAATACTAAAAAAAATCTTATCCTCAAACTACATTTAAATCAATTTTTTGAAGTAACACTCTCACCTTTTTCATAAAACTAACATATATTTTTTTTCAGGAATCCACTCTCCAGAAACCTAAAACTAATCTTAAAAAACTTATTTCAAGCATTCCAATCTTCCTAATCCTAAACGAAAATTTTAATTAACTTGTTGAAATAATTCAATCACATTTATCCTCAAACTACGTTTAAATCAATTTTTTGAAGTAACACTCTCACCTTTTTCATAAAACTAAGATATATTTTTTTTCAGGAATCCACTCTCCAGAAACCTAAAACTAATCTTAAAAAACTTCTTTCAGGCATCCAATCTTCCTAATCCTAAAAGAAAATTTTAATTAACTTGTTGAAATAATGCAATCAACCTTATTCTCAAACTACATTTAAATCAATTTTTTGAAGTAACACACTCACCTTTTTCATAAAATGAACATATTTTGTTTTCACGAATCCACTCTCCAGAAACCTAAAACAAATCTTGAAAAAACTTGTTTAAGGCATCCATTCTCCCTAATCCTAAAAGAAAATTTGAATTAACTTCTTGAAATACTAAAATAAATCTTATCCTCAAACTACATTTAAATCAATTTTTTGAAGTAACACTCTCACCTTTTTCATAAAACTAAGTTATATTTTTTTTCAGGAATCCACTCTCCAGAATCCTAAAACTAATCTTAAAAAACTTCTTTCAGGCATCCAATCTTCCTAATCCTAAACGAAAATTTTAATTACCTTGTTGAAATAATTCAATCACATTTATCCTCAAACTACTTTTAAATCAATTTTTTCAAGTAACACTCTCACCTTTTTCATAGAACAAACATATTTTTTTTTTCAGGAATCCACTCTTCAGAAACCTGAAACAAATCTTGAAAAAACTTGTTTCAGGCATCCATTCTCCCTAATCCTAAAAGAAAATTTTAATTAACTTTTTGAAATACTAAAATAAATCTTATCCTCAAACTACATTTAAATCAATTTTTTGAAGTAACACTCTCACCTTTTTCATAAAACTAACATATATTTTTTTTCAGGAATCCGCTCTCCAGAAACCTGAAACAAATCTTGAAAAAACTTGTTTAAGGCATCCATTCTCCCTAATCCTAAAAGAAAATTTTAATTAACTTCTTGAAATACTAAAATAAATCTTATCCTCAAACTACATTTAAATCAATTTTTTGAAGTAACACTCTCACCTTTTTCATAAAACTAACATATATTTTTTTTCAGGAATCCGCTCTCCAGAAACCTGAAACAAATCTTGAAAAAACTTGTTTAAGGCATCCATTCTCCCTAATCCTAAAAGAACATTTTAATTAACTTCTTGAAATACTAAAATAAATCTTATCCTCAAACTACATTTAAATCAATTTTTTGAAGTAACACTCGCACCTTTTTCATTAAACTAACATATATTTTTTTTCAGGAATCCACTCTCCAGAAACCTAAAACTAATCTAAAAAAACTTCTTTCAGGCATCTAATCTTCCTAATCCTAAACGAAAATTTTAATTAACTTGTTGAAATAATTCAATCACATTTATCCTCAAACTACTTTTAAATCAATTTTTTGAAGTAACACTCTCACCATTTTCATAGAACAAACGTATTTTTTTTTCAGGAATCCACTCTCCATAAACCTGAAACTAATCTTGAAAAAACTTGTGTAAGGCATCCATTCTCCCTAATCCTAAAAGAAAATTTTAATTAACTTGTTGAAATAATGCAATCAACCTTATTCTCAAACTACATTTAAATCAATTTTTTGAAGTAACACACTCATCTTTTTCATAAAATGAACATATTTTGTTTTCCCGAATCCACTCTCCAGAAACCTAAAACAAATCTTGAAAAAACTTGTTTAAGGCATCCATTCTCCCTAATCCTAAAAGAAAATTTTAATTAACTTCTTGAAATACTAAAAAAATCTAATCCTCAAACTACATTTAAATCAATTTTTTGAAGTAACACTCTCACCTTTTTCATAAAACTAACATATATTTTTTTTCAGGAATCCACTCTCCAGAAACCTAAAACTAATCTTAAAAAACTTATTTCAAGCATTCCAATCTTCCTAATCCT
Source organism: Triturus cristatus (assembly GCF_964204655.1). Taxonomy (NCBI): domain Eukaryota; kingdom Metazoa; phylum Chordata; class Amphibia; order Caudata; family Salamandridae; genus Triturus; species Triturus cristatus. The sequence continues at coordinate 117,934,476 of NC_140583.1, forward strand.
AAACGAAAATTTTAATTAACTTGTTGAAATAATTCAATCACATTTATCCTCAAACTACGTTTAAATCAATTTTTTGAAGTAACACTCTCACCTTTTTCATAGAACAAACATATTTTTTTTTCAGGAATCCACTCTCCAGAAACCTGAAACAAATCTTGAAAAAACTTGTTTAAGGCATCCATTCCCCCTAATCCTCAAAGAAAATTTTAATTAACTTCTTGAAATACTAAAAAAAATCTTATCCTCAAACTACATTTAAATCAATTTTTTGAAGTAACACTCTCACCTTTTTCATAAAACTAACATATATTTTTTTTCAGGAATCCACTCTCCAGAAACCTAAAACTAATCTTTAAAAACTTCTTTCAGGCATCCAATCTTCCTAATCCTAAACGAAAATTTTAATTAACTTGTTGAAATAATTCAATCACATTTATCCTCAAACTACTTTTAAATCAATTTTTTCAAGTAACACTCTCACCTTTTTCATAGAACAAACATATTTTTTTTTCAGGAATCCGCTCTCCAGAAACCTGAAACAAATCTTGAAAAAACTTGTTTAAGGCATCCATTCTCCCTAATCCTAAAAGAAAATTGTAATTAACTTCTTGAAATACTAAAATAAAACTTATCCTCAAACTACATTTAAATCAATTTTTTGAAGTAACACTCTCACCTTTTTCATAAAACTAACATATATTTTTTTTCAAGAATCCACTCTCCAGAAACCTAAAACTAATCTTAAAAAACTTCTTTCAGGCATCCAATCTTCCTAATCCTAAACGAAAATTTTAATTAACTTGTTGAAATTATTCAATCACATTTATCCTCAAACTACTTTTAAATCAATTTTTTCAAGTAACACTCTCACCTTTTTCATAGAACAAACATATTTTTTTTTCAGGAATCCACTCTCCAGAAACCTGAAACAAATCTTGAAAAAACTTGTTTAAGGCATCCATTCTCCATAATCCTAAAAGAAAATTTTAATTAACTTGTTGAAATACTAAAATAAATCTTATCCTCAAACTACATTTAAATCAATTTTTTGAAGTAACACTCTCACCTTTTTCATAAATTTAACATATATTTTTTTTCAGGAATCCTCTCTCCAGAAACCTGAAACAAATCTTGAAAAAACTTGTTTAAGGCATCCATTCTCCCTAATCCTAAACGAAAATTTTAATTAACTTGTTGAAATAATTCAATCACATTTATCCTCAAACTACGTTTAAATCAATTTTTTGAAGTAACACTCTCACCTTTTTCATAGAACAAACATATTTTTTTTTCAGGAATCCACTCTCCATAAACTTGAAACAAATCTTGAAAAAACGTGTTTAAGGCATCCATTCTCCCTAATCCTAAAAGAAAATTTTAATTAACTTCTTGAAATACTAAAATAAATCTTATCCTCAAACTACATTTAAATCAATTTTTTGAAGTAACACTCTCACCTTTTTCATAAAACTAAGATATATTTTTTTTTCAGGAATCCACTCTCCAGAAACCTAAAACTAATCTTAAAAAACTTCTTTCAGGCATCCAATCTTCCTAATCCTAAAAGAAAATTTTAATTAACTTGTTGAAATAATGCAATCAACCTTATTCTCAAACTACATTTAAATCAATTTTTTGAAGTAACACACTCACCTTTTTCATAAAATGAACATATTTTGTTTTCACGAATCCACTCTCCAGAAACCCAAAACAAATCTTGAAAAAACTTGTTTAAGGCATCCATTCTCCCTAATCCTAAAAGAAAATTTTAATTAACTTCTTGAAATACTAAAAAAATCTAATCCTCAAACTACATTTAAATCAATTTTTTGAAGTAACACTCTCACCTTTTTCATAAAACTAACATATATTTTTTTTCAGGAATCCGCTCTCCAGAAACCTGAAACAAATCTTGAAAAAACTTGTTTAAGGCATCCATTCTCCCTAATCCTAAAAGAACATTTTAATTAACTTCTTGAAATACTAAAATAAATCTTATCCTCAAACTACATTTAAATCAATTTTTTGAAGTAACACTCTCACCTTTTTCATAAAACTAACATATATTTTTTTTCAGGAATCCACTCTCCAGAAACCTAAAACTAATCTTAAAAAACTTCTTTCAGGCATCCAATCTTCCTAATCCTAAACGAAAATTTTAATTAACTTGTTGAAATTATTCAATCACATTTATCCTCAAACTACTTTTAAATCAATTTTTTCAAGTAACACTCTCACCTTTTTCATAGAACAAACATATTTTTTTTTCAGGAATCCACTCTCCAGAAACCTGAAACAAATCTTGAAAAAACTTGTTTAAGGCATCCATTCTCCCTAATCCTAAAAGAAAATGTTAATTAACTGCTTGAAATACTAAAAAAAATCTTATCCTCAAACTACATTTAAATCAATTTTTTGAAGTAACACTCTCACCTTTTTCATAAAACTAACATATATTTTTTTTCAGGAATCCACTCTCCACAAACCTAAAACTAATCTTAAAAAACTTATTTCAAGCATTCCAATCTTCCTAATACTAAACGAAAATTTTAATTAACTTGTTGAAATATTTCAATCACATTTATCATCAAACTACGTTTAAATCAATTTTTTGAAGTAACACTCTCACCTTTTTCATAGAACAAACATATTTTTTTTTCAGGAATCCTCTCTCCAGAAACCTGAAACAAATCTTGAAAAAACTTGTTTAAGGCATCCATTCTCCCTAATCCAAAAAGAACATTTTAATTAACTTTTTGAAATACTAAAAAAAATCTTATCCTCAAACTACATTTAAATCAATTTTTTGAAGTAACACTCTCACCTTTTTCATAAAACTAACATATATTTTTTTTCAGGAATCCACTCTCCAGAAACCTAAAACTAATCTTAAAAAACTTATTTCAAGCATTCCAATCTTCCTAATCCTAAACGAAAATTTTAATTAACTTGTTGAAATAATTCAATCACATTTATCCTCAAACTACGTTTAAATCAATTTTTTGAAGTAACACTCTCACCTTTTTCATAAAACTAACATATATTTTTTTTCAAGAATCCACTCTCCAGAAACCTGAAACAAATCTTGAAAAAACTTGTTTAAGGCATCCATTCTCCATAATCCTAAAAGAAAATTTTAATTAACTTCTTGAAATACTAAAATAAATCTTATCCTCAAACTACATTTAAATCAATTTTTTGAAGTAACACTCTCAACTTTTTCATAAAACTAACATATATTTTTTTTAAGGAATCCGCTCTCCAGAAACCTGAAACAAATCTTGAAAAAACTTGTTTAAGGCATCCATTCTCCCTAATCCTAAAAGAACATTTTAATTAACTTCTTGAAATACTAAAATAAATCTTATCCTCAAACTACATTTAAATCAATTTTTTGAAGTAACACTCTCACCTTTTTCATAAAACTAACATATATTTTTTTTCAGGAATCCACTCTCCACAAACCTAAAACTAATCTTAAAAAACTTATTTCAAGCATTCCAATCTTCCTAATACTAAACGAAAATTTTAATTAACTTGTTGAAATATTTCAATCACATTTATCCTCAAACTACGTTTAAATCAATTTTTTGAAGTAACACTCTCACCTTTTTCATAGAACAAACATATTTTTTTTTCAGGAATCCACTCTCCAGAAACCTGAAACAAATCTTGAAAAAACTTGTTTAAGGCATCCATTCTCCCTAATCCTAAAAGAACATTTTAATTAACTTTTTGAAATACTAAAAAAAATCTTATCCTCAAACTACATTTAAATCAATTTTTTGAAGTAACACTCTCACCTTTTTCATAAAACTAACATATATTTTTTTTCAGGAATCCACTCTCCATAAACTTGAAACAAATCTTGAAAAAACGTGTTTAAGGCATCCATTCTCCCTAATCCTAAAAGAAAATTTTAATTAACTTCTTGAAATACTAAAATAAATCTTATCCTCAAACTACATTTAAATCAATTTTTTGAAGTAACACTCTCACCTTTTTCATAAAACTAAGATATATTTTTTTTCAGGAATCCACTCTCCAGAAACCTAAAACTTATCTTAAAAAACTTCTTTCAGGCATCCAATCTTCCTAATCCTAAACGAAAATTTTAATTAACTTGTTGAAATAATTCAATCACATTTATCCTCAAACTACTTTTAAATCAATTTTTTCAAGTAACACTCTCACCTTTTTCATAGAACAAACATATTTTTTTTTCAGGAATCCACTCTCCAGAAACCTGAAACAAATCTTGAAAAAACTTGTTTAAGGCATCCATTCTCCCTAACCCTAAAAGAAAATTTTAATTAACTTCTTGAAATACTAAAATAAATCTTATCCTCAAACTACATTTAAATCAATTTTTTGAAGTAACACTCTCACCTTTTTCATAAAACTAACATATATTTTTTTTCAGGAATCCGCTCTCCAGAAACCTGAACCAAATCTTGAAAAAACTTGTTTAAGGCATCCATTCTCCCTAATCCTAAAAGAACATTTTAATTAACTTCTTGAAATACTAAAATAAATCTTATCCTCAAACTACATTTAAATCAATTTTTTGAAATAACACTCGCACCTTTTTCATTAAACTAACATATATTTTTTTTCAGGAATCCACTCTCCAGAAACCTAAAACTAATCTTAAAAAACTTATTTCAAGCATTCCAATCTTCCTAATCCTAAACGAAAATTTTAATTAACTTGTTGAAATAATTCAATCACATTTATCCTCAAACTACGTTTAAATCAATTTTTTGAAGTAACACTCTCACCTTTTTCATTGAACAAACATATTTTTTTTTCAGGAATCCACTCTCCAGAAACCTGAAACAAATCTTGAAAAAACTTGTTTAAGGCATCCATTCTCCCTAATCCTCAAAGAAAATTTTAATTAACTTCTTGAAATACTAAAAAAATCTTATCCTCAAACTACATTTAAATCAATTTTTTGAAGTAACACTCTCACCTTTTTCATAGAACAAACTTATTTTTTTTTCAGGAATCCACTCTCCATAAACCTGAAACTAATCTTGAAAAAACTTGTGTAAGGCATCCATTCTCCCTAATCCTAAAAGAAAATTTTAATTAACTTGTTGAAATAATGCAATCAACCTTATTCTCAAACTACATTTAAATCAATTTTTTGAAGTAACACACTCACCTTTTTCATAAAATGAACATATTTTGTTTCCACGAATCCACTCTCCAGAAACCTAAAACAAATCTTGAAAAAACTTGTTTAAGGCATCCATTCTCCCTAATCCTAAAAGAACATTTTAATTAACTTCTTGAAATACTAAAATAAATCTTATCCTCAAACTACATTTAAATCAATTTTTTGAAGTAACACTCTCACCTTTTTCATAAAACTAACATATATTTTTTTTCAGGAATCCACTCTCCACAAACCTAAAACTAATCTTAAAAAACTTATTTCAAGCATTCCAATCTTCCTAATACTAAACGAAAATTTTAATTAACTTGTTGAAATATTTCAATCACATTTATCCTCAAACTACGTTTAAATCAATTTTTTGAAGTAACACTCTCACCTTTTTCATAGAACAAACATATTTTTTTTTCAGGAATCCACTCTCCAGAAACCTGAAACAAATCTTGAAAAAACTTGTTTAAGGCATCCATTCTCCCTAATCCTAAAAGAACATTTTAATTAACTTTTTGAAATACTAAAAAAAATCTTATCCTCAAACTACATTTAAATCAATTTTTTGAAGTAACACTCTCACCTTTTTCATAAAACTAACATATATTTTTTTTCAGGAATCCACTCTCCATAAACTTGAAACAAATCTTGAAAAAACGTGTTTAAGGCATCCATTCTCCCTAATCCTAAAAGAAAATTTTAATTAACTTCTTGAAATACTAAAATAAATCTTATCCTCAAACTACATTTAAATCAATTTTTTGAAGTAACACTCTCACCTTTTTCATAAAACTAAGATATATTTTTTTTCAGGAATCCACTCTCCAGAAACCTAAAACTTATCTTAAAAAACTTCTTTCAGGCATCCAATCTTCCTAATCCTAAACGAAAATTTTAATTAACTTGTTGAAATAATTCAATCACATTTATCCTCAAACTACTTTTAAATCAATTTTTTCAAGTAACACTCTCACCTTTTTCATAGAACAAACATATTTTTTTTTCAGGAATCCACTCTCCAGAAACCTGAAACAAATCTTGAAAAAACTTGTTTAAGGCATCCATTCTCCCTAACCCTAAAAGAAAATTTTAATTAACTTCTTGAAATACTAAAATAAATCTTATCCTCAAACTACATTTAAATCAATTTTTTGAAGTAACACTCTCACCTTTTTCATAAAACTAACATATATTTTTTTTCAGGAATCCGCTCTCCAGAAACCTGAAACAAATCTTGAAAAAACTTGTTTAAGGCATCCATTCTCCCTAATCCTAAAAGAACATTTTAATTAACTTCTTGAAATACTAAAATAAATCTTATCCTCAAACTACATTTAAATCAATTTTTTGAAATAACACTCGCACCTTTTTCATTAAACTAACATATATTTTTTTTCAGGAATCCACTCTCCAGAAACCTAAAACTAATCTTAAAAAACTTATTTCAAGCATTCCAATCTTCCTAATCCTAAACGAAAATTTTAATTAACTTGTTGAAATAATTCAATCACATTTATCCTCAAACTACGTTTAAATCAATTTTTTGAAGTAACACTCTCACCTTTTTCATTGAACAAACATATTTTTTTTTCAGGAATCCACTCTCCAGAAACCTGAAACAAATCTTGAAAAAACTTGTTTAAGGCATCCATTCTCCCTAATCCTCAAAGAAAATTTTAATTAACTTCTTGAAATACTAAAAAAATCTTATCCTCAAACTACATTTAAATCAATTTTTTGAAGTAACACTCTCACCTTTTTCATAGAACAAACTTATTTTTTTTTCAGGAATCCACTCTCCATAAACCTGAAACTAATCTTGAAAAAACTTGTGTAAGGCATCCATTCTCCCTAATCCTAAAAGAAAATTTTAATTAACTTGTTGAAATAATGCAATCAACCTTATTCTCAAACTACATTTAAATCAATTTTTTGAAGTAACACACTCACCTTTTTCATAAAATGAACATATTTTGTTTCCACGAATCCACTCTCCAGAAACCTAAAACAAATCTTGAAAAAACTTGTTTAAGGCATCCATTCTCCCTAATCCTAAAAGAAAATTTTAATTAACTTCTTGAAATACTAAAAAAATCTAATCCTCAAACTACATTTAAATCAATTTTTTGAAGTAACACTCTCACCTTTTTCATAGAACAAACATATTTTTTTTTCAGGAATCCACTCTCCAGAAACCTGAAACAAATCTTGAAAAAACTTGTTTAAGGCATCCATTCTCCCTAATCCTAAAAGAACATTTTAATTAACTTTTTGAAATACTAAAAAAAATCTTATCCTCAAACTACATTTAAATCAATTTTTTGAAGTAACACTCTCACCTTTTTCATAGAACAAACTTATTTTTTTTTCAGGAATCCACTCTCCATAAACCTGAAACTAATCTTGAAAAAACTTGTGTAAGGCATCCATTCTCCCTAATCCTAAAAGAAAATTTTAATTAACTTGTTGAAACAATGCAATCAACCTTATTCTCAAACTACATTTAAATCAATTTTTTGAAGTAACACACTCAACTTTTTCATAAAATGAACATATTTTGTTTCCACGAATCCACTCTCCAGAAACCTAAAACAAATCTTGAAAAAACTTGTTTAAGGCATCCATTCTCCCTAATCCTAAAAGAAAATTTTAATTAACTTCTTGAAATACTAAAAAAATCTAATCCTCAAACTACATTTAAATCAATTTTTTGAAGTAACACTCTCACCTTTTTCATAAAACTAACATATATTTTTTTTCAGGAATCCACTCTCCAGAAACCTAAAACTAATCTTAAAAAACTTATTTCAAGCATTCCAATCTTCCTAATCCTAAACGAAAATTTTAATTAACTTGTTGAAATAATTCAATCACATTTATCCTCAAACTACGTTTAAATCAATTTTTTGAAGTAACACTCTCACCTTTTTCATAAAACTAACATATATTTTTTTTCAGGAATCCGCTCTCCAGAAACCTGAAACAAATCTTGAAAAAACTTGTTTAAGGCATCCATTCTCCCTAATCCTAAAAGAAAATTTTAATTAACTGCTTGAAATACTAAAATAAATCTTATCCTCAAACTACATTTAAATCAATTTTTTGAAGTAACACTCTCACCTTTTTCATAAAACTAACATATATTTTTTTTCAGGAATCCGCTCTCCAGAAACCTGAAACAAATCTTGAAAAAACTTGTTTAAGGCATCCATTCTCCCTAATCCTAAAAGAAAATTTGAATTAACTTCTTGAAATACTAAAATAAATCTTATCCTCAAACTACATTTAAATCAATTTTTTGAAGTAACACTCTCACCTTTTTCATAAAACTAAGATATATTTTTTTTCAGGAATCCACTCTCCAGAAACCTAAAACTAATCTTAAAAAACTTCTTTCAGGCATCCAATCTTCCTAATCCTAAACGAAAATTTTAATTAACTTGTTGAAATAATTCAATCACATTTATCCTCAAACTACTTTTAAATCAATTTTTTCAAGTAACACTCTCACCTTTTTCATAGAACAAACATTTTTTTTTTTTTCAGGAATCCACTCTCCAGAAACCTGAAACAAATCTTGAAAAAACTTGTTTCAGGCATCCATTCTCCCTAATCCTAAAAGAAAATTTTAATTAACTTCTTGAAATACTAAAATAAATCTTATCCTCAAACTACATTTAAATCAATTTTTTGAAGTAACACTCTCACCTTTTTCATAAAACTAACATATATTTTTTTTCAGGAATCCGCTCTCCAGAAACCTGAAACAAATCTTGAAAAAACTTGTTTAAGGCATCCACTCTCCCTAATCCTAAAAGAAAATTTTAATTAACTTCTTGAAATACTAAAATAAATCTTATCCTCAAACTACATTTAAATCAATTTTTTGAAGTAACACTCTCACCTTTTTCATAAAACTAAGATATATTTTTTTTCAGGAATCCACTCTCCAGAAACCTAAAACTAATCTTAAAAAACTTCTTTCAGGCATCCAATCTTCCTAATCCTAAACGAAAATTTTAATTAACTTGTTGAAATAATTCAATCACATTTATCCTCAAACTACTTTTAAATCAATTTTTTCAAGTAACACTCTCACCTTTTTCATAGAACAAACATTTTTTTTTTTTTCAGGAATCCACTCTCCAGAAACCTGAAACAAATCTTGAAAAAACTTGTTTCAGGCATCCATTCTCCCTAATCCTAAAAGAAAATTTTAATTAACTTCTTGAAATACTAAAATAAATCTTATCCTCAAACTACATTTAAATCAATTTTTTGAAGTAACACTCTCACCTTTTTCATAAAACTAACATATATTTTTTTTCAGGAATCCGCTCTCCAGAAACCTGAAACAAATCTTGAAAAAACTTGTTTAAGGCATCCATTCTCCCTAATCCTAAAAGAAAATTTTAATTAACTTCTTGAAATACTAAAATAAATCTTATCCTCAAACTACATTTAAATCAATTTTTTGAAGTAACACTCTCACCTTTTTCATAAAACTAACATATATTTTTTTTCAGGAATCCGCTCTCCAGAAACCTGAAACAAATCTTGAAAAAACTTGTTTAAGGCATCCATTCTCCCTAATCCTAAAAGAACATTTTAATTAACTTCTTGAAATACTAAAATAAATCTTATCCTCAAACTACATTTAAATCAATTTTTTGAAGTAACACTCGCACCTTTTTCATTAAACTAACATATATTTTTTTTCAGGAATCCACTCTCCAGAAACTTAAAACTAATCTAAAAAAACTTCTTTCAGGCATCTAATCTTCCTAATCCTAAACGAAAATTTTAATTAACTTGTTGAAATAATTCAATCACATTTATCCTCAAACTACTTTTAAATCAATTTTTTGAAGTAACACTCTCACCTTTTTCATAGAACAAACGTATTTTTTTTTCAGGAATCCACTCTCCATAAACCTGAAACTAATCTTGAAAAAACTTGTGTAAGGCATCCATTCTCCCTAATCCTAAAAGAAAATTTTAATTAACTTGTTGAAATAATGCAATCAACCTTATTCTCAAACTACATTTAAATCAATTTTTTGAAGTAACACACTCACCTTTTTCATAAAATGAACATATTTTGTTTTCCCGAATCCACTCTCCAGAAACCTAAAACAAATCTTGAAAAAACTTGTTTAAGGCATCCATTCTCCCTAATCCTAAAAGAAAATTTTTATTAACTTCTTGAAATACTAAAAAAATCTAATCCTCAAACTACATTTAAATCAATTTTTTGAAGTAACACTCTCACCTTTTTCATAAAACTAACATATATTTTTTTTCAGGAATCCACTCTCCAGAAACCTAAAACTAATCTTAAAAAACTTATTTCAAGCATTCCAATCTTCCTAATCCTAAACGAAAATTTTAATTAACTTGTTGAAATAATTCAATCACATTTATCCTCAAACTACGTTTAAATCAATTTTTTGAAGTAACACTCTCACCTTTTTCATAGAACAAACATATTTTTTTTTCAGGAATCCACTCTCCAGAAACCTGAAACAAATCTTGAAAAAACTTGTTTAAGGCATCCATTCCCCCTAATCCTCAAAGAAAATTTTAATTAACTTCTTGAAATACTAAAAAAAATCTTATCCTCAAACTACATTTAAATCAATTTTTTGAAGTAACACTCTCACCTTTTTCATAAAACTAACATATATTTTTTTTCAGGAATCCACTCTCCAGAAACCTAAAACTAATCTTTAAAAACTTCTTTCAGGCATCCAATCTTCCTAATCCTAAACGAAAATTTTAATTAACTTGTTGAAATAATTCAATCACATTTATCCTCAAACTACTTTTAAATCAATTTTTTCAAGTAACACTCTCACCTTTTTCATAGAACAAACATATTTTTTTTTCAGGAATCCACTCTCCAGAAACCTGAAACAAATCTTGAAAAAACTTGTTTAAGGCATCCATTCTCCCTAATCCTAAAAGAAAATTGTAATTAACTTCTTGAAATACTAAAATAAAACTTATCCTCAAACTACATTTAAATCAATTTTTTGAAGTAACACTCTCACCTTTTTCATAAAACTAACATATATTTTTTTTCAAGAATCCACTCTCCAGAAACCTAAAACTAATCTTAAAAAACTTCTTTCAGGCATCCAATCTTCCTAATCCTAAACGAAAATTTTAATTAACTTGTTGAAATTATTCAATCACATTTATCCTCAAACTACTTTTAAATCAATTTTTTCAAGTAACACTCTCACCTTTTTCATAGAACAAACATATTTTTTTTTCAGGAATCCACTCTCCAGAAACCTGAAACAAATCTTGAAAAAACTTGTTTAAGGCATCCATTCTCCATAATCCTAAAAGAAAATTTTAATTAACTTGTTGAAATACTAAAATAAATCTTATCCTCAAACTACATTTAAATCAATTTTTTGAAGTAACACTCACCTTTTTCATAAATTTAACATATATTTTTTTTCAGGAATCCTCTCTCCAGAAACCTGAAACAAATCTTGAAAAAACTTGTTTAAGGCATCCATTCTCCCTAATCCTAAACGAAAATTTTAATTAACTTGTTGAAATAATTCAATCACATTTATCCTCAAACTACGTTTAAATCAATTTTTTGAAGTAACACTCTCACCTTTTTCATAGAACAAACATATTTTTTTTTCAGGAATCCACTCTCCATAAACTTGAAACAAATCTTGAAAAAACGTGTTTAAGGCATCCATTCTCCCTAATCCTAAAAGAAAATTTTAATTAACTTCTTGAAATACTAAAATAAATCTTATCCTCAAACTACATTTAAATCAATTTTTTGAAGTAACACTCTCACCTTTTTCATAAAACTAAGATATATTTTTTTTTCAGGAATCCACTCTCCAGAAACCTAAAACTAATCTTAAAAAACTTCTTTCAGGCATCCAATCTTCCTAATCCTAAAAGAAAATTTTAATTAACTTGTTGAAATAATGCAATCAACCTTATTCTCAAACTACATTTAAATCAATTTTTTGAAGTAACACACTCACCTTTTTCATAAAATGAACATATTTTGTTTTCACGAATCCACTCTCCAGAAACCCAAAACAAATCTTGAAAAAACTTGTTTAAGGCATCCATTCTCCCTAATCCTAAAAGAAAATTTTAATTAACTTCTTGAAATACTAAAAAAATCCAATCCTCAAACTACATTTAAATCAATTTTTTGAAGTAACACTCTCACCTTTTTCATAAAACTAACATATATTTTTTTTCAGGAATCCGCTCTCCAGAAACCTGAAACAAATCTTGAAAAAACTTGTTTCAGGCATCCATTCTCCCTAATCCTAAAAGAAAATTTTAATTAACTTCTTGAAATACTAAAATAAATCTTATCCTCAAACTACATTTAAATCAATTTTTTGAAGTAACACTCTCACCTTTTTCATTAAACTAACATATATTTTTTTTCAGGAATCCGCTCTCCAGAAACTTAAAACTAATCTAAAAAAACTTCTTTCAGGCATCCAATCTTCCTAATCCTAAACGAAAATTTTAATTAACTTGTTGAAATAATTCAATCACATTTATCCTCAAACTACATTTAAATCAATTTTTTGAAGTAACACTCTCACCTTTTTCATAGAACAAACCTATTTTTTTTTCAGGAATCCACTCTCCATAAACCTGAAACTAATCTTGAAAAAACTTGTGTAAGGCATCCATTCTCCCTAATCCTAAAAGAAAATTTTAATTAACTTGTTGAAATAATGCAATCAACCTTATTCTCAAACTACATTTAAATCAATTTTTTGAAGTAACACACTCACCTTTTTCATAAAATGAACATATTTTGTTTCCACGAATCCACTCTCCAGAAACCTAAAACAAATCTTGAAAAAACTTCTTTAAGGCATCCATTCTCCCTAATCCTAAAAGAAAATTTTAATTAACTTCTTGAAATACTAAAAAAATCTAATCCTCAAACTACATTTAAATCAATTTTTTGAAGTAACACTCTCACCTTTTTCATAGAACAAACATATTTTTTTTTCAGGAATCCACTCTCCAGAAACCTGAAACAAATCTTGAAAAAACTTGTTTAAGGCATCCATTCTCCCTAATCCTCAAAGAAAATTTTAATTAACTTCTTGAAATACTAAAAAAAATCTTATCCTCAAACTACATTTAAATCAATTTTTTGAAGTAACACTCTCACCTTTTTCATAGAACAAACTTATTTTTTTTTCAGGAATCCACTCTCCATAAACCTGAAACTAATCTTGAAAAAACTTGTGTAAGGCATCCATTCTCCCTAATCCTAAAAGAAAATTTTAATTAACTTGTTGAAATAATGCAATCAACCTTATTCTCAAACTACATTTAAATCAATTTTTTGAAGTAACACACTCACCTTTTTCATAAAATGAACATATTTTGTTTCCACGAATCCACTCTCCAGAAACCTAAAACAAATCTTGAAAAAACTTGTTTAAGGCATCCATTCTCCCTAATCCTAAAAGAAAATTTTAATTAACTTCTTGAAATACTAAAAAAATCTAATCCTCAAACTACATTTAAATCAATTTTTTGAAGTAACACTCTCACCTTTTTCATAAAACTAACATATATTTTTTTTCAGGAATCCACTCTCCAGAAACCTAAAACTAATCTTAAAAAACTTATTTCAAGCATTCCAATCTTCCTAATCCTAAACGAAAATTTTAATTAACTTGTTGAAATAATTCAATCACATTTATCCTCAAACTACGTTTAAATCAATTTTTTGAAGTAACACTCTCACCTTTTTCATAGAACAAACATATTTTTTTTTCAGGAATCCACTCTCCAGAAACCTGAAACAAATCTTGAAAAAACGTGTTTCAGGCATCCATTCTCCCTAATCCTAAAAGAAAATTTTAATTAACTTCTTAAAATACTAAAATAAATCTTATCCTCAAACTACATTTAAATCAATTTTTTGAAGTAACACTCTCACCTTTTTCATAAAACTAACATATATTTTTTTTCAGGAATCCGCTCTCCAGAAACCTGAAACAAATCTTGAAAAAACTTGTTTAAGGCATCCATTCTCCCTAATCCTAAAAGAAAATTTTAATTAACTGCTTGAAATACTAAAATAAATCTTATCCTCAAACTACATTTAAATCAATTTTTTGAAGTAACACTCTCACCTTTTTCATAAAACTAACATATATTTTTTTTCAGGAATCCGCTCTCCAGAAACCTGAAACAAATCTTGAAAAAACTTGTTTAAGGCATCCATTCTCCCTAATCCTAAAAGAAAATTTGAATTAACTTCTTGAAATACTAAAATAAATCTTATCCTCAAACTACATTTAAATCAATTTTTTGAAGTAACACTCTCACCTTTTTCATAAAACTAAGATATTTTTTTTTTCAGGAATCCACTCTCCAGAAACCTAAAACTAATCTTAAAAAACTTCTTTCAGGCATCCAATCTTCCTAATCCTAAACGAAAATTTTAATTAACTTGTTGAAATAATTCACAATCACATTTATCCTCAAACTACTTTTAAATCAATTTTTTCAAGTAACACTCTCACCTTTTTCATAGAACAAACATTTTTTTTTTTTCAGGAATCCACTCTCCAGAAACCTGAAACAAATCTTGAAAAAACTTGTTTCAGGCATCCATTCTCCCTAATCCTAAAAGAAAATTTTAATTAACTTCTTGAAATACTAAAATAAATCTTATCCTCAAACTACATTTAAATCAATTTTTTGAAGTAACACTCTCACCTTTTTCATTAAACTAACATATATTTTTTTTCAGGAATCCGCTCTCCAGAAACTTAAAACTAATCTAAAAAAACTTCTTTCAGGCATCCAATCTTCCTAATCCTAAACGAAAATTTTAATTAACTTGTTGAAATAATTCAATCACATTTATCCTCAAACTACTTTTAAATCAATTTTTTGAAGTAACACTCTCACCTTTTTCATAGAACAAACTTATTTTTTTTTCAGGAATCCACTCTCCATAAACCTGAAACTAATCTTGAAAAAACTTGTGTAAGGCATCAATTCTCCCTAATCCTAAAAGAAAATTTTAATTAACTTGTTGAAATAATGCAATCAACCTTATTCTCAAACTACATTTCAATCAATTTTTTGAAGTAACACACTCACCTTTTTCATAAAATGAACATATTTTGTTTTCACGAATCCACTCTCCAGAAACCTAAAACAAATCTTGAAAAAACTTGTTTAAGGCATCCATTCTCCCTAATCCTAAAAGAAAATTTTAATTAACTTCTTGAAATACTAAAAAAATCTAATCCTCAAACTACATTTAAATCAATTTTTTGAAGTAACACTCTCACCTTTTTCATAAAACTAACATATATTTTTTGTCAGGAATCCACTCTCCAGAAACCTAAAACTAATCTTAAAAAACTTATTTCAAGCATTCCAATCTTCCTAATACTAAACGAAAATTTTAATTAACTTGTTGAAATATTTCAATCACATTTATCCTCAAACTACTTTTAAATCAATTTTTTGAAGTAACACTCTCACCTTTTTCATAGAACAAACATATTTTTTTTTCAGGAATCCACTCTCCAGAAACCTGAAACAAATCTTGAAAAAACTTGTTTAAGGCATCCATTCTCCCTAATCCTAAAAGAACATTTTAATTAACTTTTTGAAATACTAAAAAAAATCTTATCCTCAAACTACATTTAAATCAATTTTTTGAAGTAACACTCTCACCTTTTTCATAAAACTAACATATATTTTTTTTCAGGAATCCACTCTCCATAAACTTGAAACAAATCTTGAAAAAACGTGTTTAAGGCATCCATTCTCCCTAATCCTAAAAGAAAATTTTAATTAACTTCTTGAAATACTAAAATAAATCTTATCCTCAAACTACATTTAAATCAATTTTTTGAAGTAACACTCTCACCTTTTTCATAAAACTAAGATATATTTTTTTTCAGGAATCCATTCTCCAGAAACCTAAAACTAATCTTAAAAATCTTCTTTCAGGCATCCAATCTTCCTAATCCTAAATGAAAATTTTAATTAACTTGTTGAAATAATTCAATCACATTTATCCTCAAACTACTTTTAAATCAATTTTTTCAAGTAACACTCTCACCTTTTTCATAGAACAAACATATTTTTTTTTCAGGAATCCACTCTCCAGAAACCTGAAACAAATCTTGAAAAAACTTGTTTAAGGCATCCATTCTCCCTAATCCTAAAAGAAAATTTTAATTAACTTCTGGAAATACTAAAATAAATCTTATCCTCAAACTACATTTAAATCAATTTTTTGAAGTAACACTCTCACCTTTTTCATAAAACTAACATATATTTTTTTTCAGGAATCCGCTCTCTAGAAACCTGAAACAAATCTTGAAAAAACTTGTTTAAGGCATCCATTCTCCCTAATCCTAAAAGAACATTTTAATTAACTTCTTGAAATACTAAAATAAATCTTATCCTCAAACTACATTTAAATCAATTTTTTGAAGTAACACTCGCACCTTTTTCATTAAACTAACATATTTTTTTTCAGGAATCCACTCTCCAGAAACCTAAAACTAATCTAAAAAAACTTCTTTCAGGCATCCAATCTTCCTAATCCTAAACGAAAATTTTAATTAACTTGTTGAAATAATTCAATCACATTTATCCTCAAACTACTTTTAAATCAATTTTTTTGAAGTAACACTCTCACCTTTTTCATAGAACAAACTTATTTTCTTTTCAGGAATCCACTCTCCATAAACCTGAAACTAATCTTGAAAAAACTTGTGTAAGGCATCCATTCTCCCTAATCCTAAAAGAAAATTTTAATTAACTTGTTGAAATAATGCAATCAACCTTATTCTCAAACTACATTTAAATCAATTTTTTGAAGTAACACACTCACCTTTTTCATAAAATGAACATATTTTGTTTTCACGAATCCACTCTCCAGAAACCTAAAACAAATCTTGAAAAAACTTGTTTAAGGCATCCATTCTCCCTAATAATAAAAGAAAATTTTAATTAACTTCTTGAAATACTAAAAAAATCTAATCCTCAAACTACATTTAAATCAATTTTTTGAAGTAACACTCTCACCTTTTTCATAAAACTAACATATATTTTTTTTCAGGAATCCACTCTCCAGAAACCTAAAACTAATCTTAAAAAACTTATTTCAAGCATTCCAATCTTCCTAATCCTACACGAACATTTTAATTAACTTGTTGAAATAATTCAATCACATTTATCCTCAAACTACGTTTAAATCAATTTTTTGAAGTAACACTCTCACCTTTTTCATAGAACAAACATATTTTTTTTTCAGGAATCCACTCTCCAGAAACCTGAAACAAATCTTGAAAAAACTTGTTTAAGGCATCCATTCTCCCTAATCCTAAAAGAAAATTTTAATTAACTTCTTGAAATACTAAAAAAAATCTTATCCTCAAACTACATTTAAATCAATTTTTTGAAGTAACACTCTCACCTTTTTCATAAAACTAACATATATTTTTTTTCAGGAATCCACTCTCCAGAAACCTAAAACTAATCTTAAAAAACTTCTTTCAGGCATCCAATCTTCCTAATCCTAAACGAAAATTTTAATTAACTTGTTGAAATTATTCAATCACATTTATCCTCAAACTACTTTTAAATCAATTTTTTCAAGTAACACTCTCACCTTTTTCATAGAACAAACATATTTTTTTTTCAGGAATCCACTCTCCAGAAACCTGAAACAAATCTTGAAAAAACTTGTTTAAGGCATCCATTCTCCCTAATCCTAAAAGAAAATTTTAATTAACTGCTTGAAATACTAAAAAAAATCTTATCCTCAAACTACATTTAAATCAATTTTTTGAAGTAACACGCTCACCTTTTTCATAAAACTAACATATATTTTTTTTCAGGAATCCACTCTCCAGAAACCTAAAACTAATCTTAAAAAACTTATTTCAAGCATTCCAATATTCCTAATACTAAACGAAAATTTTAATTAACTTGTTGAAATATTTCAATCACATTTATCTTCAAACTACGTTTAAATAAATTTTTTGAAGTAACACTCTCACCTTTTTCATAGAACAAACATATTTTTTTTTCAGGAATCCTCTCTCCAGAAACCTGAAACAAATCTTGAAAAAACTTGTTTAAGGCATCCATTCTCCCTAATCCTAAAAGAAAATTTTAATTAACTTCTTGAAATACTAAAATAAATCTTATCCTCAAACTACATTTAAATCAATTTTTTGAAGTAACACTCTCACCTTTTTCATAAAACTAAGATATATTTTTTTTCAGGAATCCACTCTCCAGAAACCTAAAACTAATCTTAAAAAACTTCTTTCAGGCATCCAATCTTCCTAATCCTAAACGAAAATTTTAATTAACTTGTTGAAATAATTCAATCACATTTATCCTCAAACTACTTTTAAATCAATTTTTTCAAGTAACACTCTCACCTTTTTCATAGAACAAACATATTTTTTTTTCAGGAATCCACTCTCCAGAAACCTGAAACAAATCTTGAAAAAACTTGTTTAAGGCATCCATTCTCCCTAATCCTAATAGAAAATTTTAATTAACTTCTTGAAATACTAAAATAAATCTTATCCTCAAACTACATTTAAATCAATTTTTTGAAGTAACACTCTCACCTTTTTCATAAAACTAACATATATTTTTTTTCAGGAATCCGCTCTCCAGAAACCTGAAACAAATCTTGAAAAAACTTGTTTAAGGCATCCATTCTCCCTAATCCTAAAAGAAAATTTGAATTAACTTCTTGAAATACTAAAATAAATCTTATCCTCAAACTACATTTAAATCAATTTTTTGAAGTAACACTCTCACCTTTTTCATAAAACTAAAATATATTTTTTTTCAGGAATCCGCTCTCCAGAAACCTGAAACAAATCTTGAAAAAACTTGTTTAAGGCATCCATTCTCCCTAATCCTAAAAGAACATTTTAATTAACTTCTTGAAATACTAAAATAAATCTTATCCTCAAACTACATTTAAATCAATTTTTGGAAGTAACACTCGCACCTTTTTCATTAAACTAACATATATTTTTTTTCAGGAATCCACTCTCCAGAAACCTAAAACTAATCTAAAAAAACTTCTTTCAGGCATCCAATCTTCCTAATCCTAAACGAAAATTTTAATTAACTTGTTGAAATAATTCAATCACATTTATCCTCAAACTACTTTTAAATCAATTTTTTGAAGTAACACACTCACCTTTTTCATAAAATGAACATATTTTGTTTTCACGAATCCACCGTCCAGAAACCTAAAACAAATCTTGAAAAAACTTGTTTAAGGCATCCATTCTCCCTAATCCTAAAAGAAAATTTTAATTAACTTCTTGAAATACTAAAAAAATCTAATCCTCAAACTACATTTAAATCAATTTTTTGAAGTAACACTCTCACCTTTTTCATAAAACTAACATATATTTTTTTTAGGAATCCGCTTTCCAGAAACCTAAAACTAATCTTAAAAAACTTATTTCAAGCATTCCAATCTTCCTAATCCTAAACGAAAATTTTAATTAACTTGTTGAAATAATTCAATCACATTTATCCTCAAACTACGTTTAAATCAATTTTTTGAAGTAACACTCTCACCTTTTTCATAGAACAAACATATTTTTTTTTCAGGAATCCACTCTCCAGAAACCTGAAACAAATCTTGAAAAAACTTGTTTAAGGCATCCATTCTCCCTAATCCTAAAAGAAAATTTTAATTAACTTCTTGAAATACTAAAAAAAGTCTTATCCTCAAACTACATTTAAATCAATTTTTTGAAGTAACACTCTCACCTTTTTCATAAAACTAACATATAGTTTTTTTTCAGGAATCCACTCTCCAGAAACCTAAAACTAATCTTAAAAAACTTCTTTCAGGCATCCAATCTTCCTAATCCTAAACGAAAATTTTAATTAACTTGTTGAAATTATTCAATCACATTTATCCTCAAACTACTTTTAAATCAATTTTTTCAAGTAACACTCTCACCTTTTTCATAGAACAAAAATATTTTTTTTTCAGGAATCCACTCTCCAGAAACCTGAAACAAATCTTGAAAAAACTTGTTTAAGGCATCCATTCTCCCTAATCCTAAAAGAAAATTTTAATTAACTGCTTGAAATACTAAAATAAATCTTATCCTCAAACTACATTTAAATCAATTTTTTGAAGTAACACTCTCACCTTTTTCATAAAACTAACATATATTTTTTTTCAGGAATCCGCTCTCCAGAAACCTGAAACAAATCTTGAAAAAACTTGTTTAAGGCATCCATTCTCCCTAATCCTAAAAGAAAATTTGAATTAACTTCTTGAAATACTAAAATAAATCTTATCCTCAAACTACATTTAAATCAATTTTTTGAAGTAACACTCTCACCTTTTTCATAAAACTAACATATATTTTTTTTCAGGAATCCACTTTCCAGAAACCTAAAACTAATCTTAAAAAACTTATTTCAAGCATTCCAATCTTCCTAATCCTAAACGAAAATTTTAATTAACTTGTTGAAATAATTCAATCACATTTATCCTCAAACTACTTTTAAATCAATTTTTTCAAGTAACACTCTCACCTTTTTCATAGAACAAACATTTTTTTTTTTCAGGAATCCACTCTCCAGAAACCTGAAACAAATCTTGAAAAAACTTGTTTCAGGCATCCATTCTCCCTAATCCTAAAAGAAAATTTTAATTAACTTCTTGAAATACTAAAATAAATCTTATCCTCAAACTACATTTAAATCAATTTTTTGAAGTAACACTCTCACCTTTTTCATAAAACTAACATATATTTTTTTTCAGGAATCCGCTCTCCAGAAACCTGAAACAAATCTTGAAAAAACTTGTTTAAGGCATCCACTCTCCCTAATCCTAAAAGAAAATTTTAATTAACTTCTTGAAATACTAAAATAAATCTTATCCTCAAACTACATTTAAATCAATTTTTTGAAGTAACACTCTCACCTTTTTCATAAAACTAACATATATTTTTTTTCAGGAATCCGCTCTCCAGAAACCTGAAACAAATCTTGAAAAAACTTGTTTAAGGCATCCATTCTCCCTAATCCTAAAAGAACATTTTAATTAACTTCTTGAAATACTAAAATAAATCTTATCCTCAAACTACATTTAAATCAATTTTTGGAAGTAACACTCGCACCTTTTTCATTAAACTAACATATATTTTTTTTCAGGAATCCACTCTCCAGAAACCTAAAACTAATCTAAAAAAACTTCTTTCAGGCATCCAATCTTCCTAATCCTAAACGAAAATTTTAATTAACTTGTTGAAATAATTCAATCACATTTATCCTCAAACTACTTTTAAATCAATTTTTTGAAGTAACACTCTCACCTTTTTCATAGAACAAACGTATTTTTTTTTCAGGAATCCACTCTCCATAAACCTGAAACTAATCTTGAAAAAACTTGTGTAAGGCATCCATTCTCCCTAATCCTAAAAGAAAATTTTAATTAACTTGTTGAAATAATGCAATCAACCTTATTCTCAAACTACATTTAAATCAATTTTTTGAAGTAACACACTCACCTTTTTCATAAAATGAACATATTTTGTTTTCACGAATCCACTCTCCAGAAACCTAAAACAAATCTTGAAAAAACTTGTTTAAGGCATCCATTCTCCCTAATCCTAAAAGAAAATTTTAATTAACTTCTTGAAATACTAAAAAAATCTAATCCTCAAACTACGTTTAAATCAATTTTTTGAAGTAACACTCTCACCTTTTTCATAAAACTAACATATATTTTTTTTCAGGAATCCACTTTCCAGAAACCTAAAACTAATCTTAAAAAACTTATTTCAAGCATTCCAATCTTCCTAATCCTAAACGAAAATTTTAATTAACTTGTTGAAATAATTCAATCACATTTATCCTCAAACTACGTTTAAATCAATTTTTTGAAGTAACACTCTCACCTTTTTCATAGAACAAACATATTTTTTTTTCAGGAATCCACTCTCCAGAAACCTGAAACAAATCTTGAAAAAACTTGTTTAAGGCATCCATTCTCCCTAATCCTAAAAGAAAATTTTAATTAACTTCTTGAAATACTAAAAAAAATCTTATCCTCAAACTACATTTAAATCAATTTTTTGAAGTAACACTCTCACCTTTTTCATAAAACTAACATATAGTTTTTTTTCAGGAATCCACTCTCCAGAAACCTAAAACTAATCTTAAAAAACTTCTTTCAGGCATCCAATCTTCCTAATCCTAAACGAAAATTTTAATTAACTTGTTGAAATTATTCAATCACATTTATCCTCAAACTACTTTTAAATAAATTTTTTCAAGTAACACTCTCACCTTTTTCATAGAACAAACATATTTTTTTTTCAGGAATCCACTCTCCAGAAACCTGAAACAAATCTTGAAAAAACTTGTTTAAGGCATCCATTCTCCCTAATCCTAAAAGAAAATTTTAATTAACTGCTTGAAATACTAAAATAAATCTTATCCTCAAACTACATTTAAATCAATTTTTTGAAGTAACACTCTCACCTTTTTCATAAAACTAACATATATTTTTTTTCAGGAATCCGCTCTCCAGAAACCTGAAACAAATCTTGAAAAAACTTGTTTAAGGCATCCATTCTCCCTAATCCTAAAAGAAAATTTGAATTAACTTCTTGAAATACTAAAATAAATCTTATCCTCAAACTACATTTAAATCAATTTTTTGAAGTAACACTCTCACCTTTTTCATAAAACTAAGATATATTTTTTTTCAGGAATCCACTCTCCATAAACTTGAAACAAATCTTGAAAAAACGTGTTTAAGGCATCCATTCTCCCTAATCCTAAAAGAAAATTTTAATTAACTTCTTGAAATACTAAAAAAATCTAATCCTCAAACTACGTTTAAATCAATTTTTTGAAGTAACACTCTCACCTTTTTCATAAAACTAACATATATTTTTTTTCAGGAATCCACTTTCCAGAAACCTAAAACTAATCTTAAAAAACTTATTTCAAGCATTCCAATCTTCCTAATCCTAAACGAAAATTTTAATTAACTTGTTGAAATAATTCAATCACATTTATCCTCAAACTACGTTTAAATCAATTTTTTGAAGTAACACTCTCACCTTTTTCATAGAACAAACATATTTTTTTTTCAGGAATCCACTCTCCAGAAACCTGAAACAAATCTTGAAAAAACTTGTTTAAGGCATCCATTCTCCCTAATCCTAAAAGAAAATTTTAATTAACTTCTTGAAATACTAAAAAAAATCTTATCCTCAAACTACATTTAAATCAATTTTTTGAAGTAACACTCTCACCTTTTTCATAAAACTAACATATAGTTTTTTTTCAGGAATCCACTCTCCAGAAACCTAAAACTAATCTTAAAAAACTTCTTTCAGGCATCCAATCTTCCTAATCCTAAACGAAAATTTTAATTAACTTGTTGAAATTATTCAATCACATTTATCCTCAAACTACTTTTAAATCAATTTTTTCAAGTAACACTCTCACCTTTTTCATAGAACAAACATATTTTTTTTTCAGGAATCCGCTCTCCAGAAACCTGAAACAAATCTTGAAAAAACTTGTTTAAGGCATCCATTCTCCCTAATCCTAAAAGAAAATTTGAATTAACTTCTTGAAATACTAAAATAAATCTTATCCTCAAACTACATTTAAATCAATTTTTTGAAGTAACACTCTCACCTTTTTCATAAAACTAACATATATTTTTTTTCAGGAATCCACTCTCCATAAACTTGAAACAAATCTTGAAAAAACGTGTTTAAGGCATCCATTCTCCCTAATCCTAAAAGAAAATTTTAATTAACTTCTTGAAATACTAAAATAAATCTTATCCTCAAACTACATTTAAATCAATTTTTTGAAGTAACACTCTCACCTTTTTCATAAAACTAAGATATTTTTTTTTTCAGGAATCCATTCTCCAGAAACCTAAAACTAATCTTAAAAATCTTCTTTCAGGCATCCAATCTTCCTAATCCTAAATGAAAATTTTAATTAACTTGTTGAAATAATTCAATCACATTTATCCTCAAACTACTTTTAAATCAATTTTTTCAAGTAACACTCTCACCTTTTTCATAGAACAAACATATTTTTTTTTCAGGAATCCACTCTCCAGAAACCTGAAACAAATCTTGAAAAAACTTGTTTAAGGCATCCATTCTCCCTAATCCTAAAAGAAAATTTTAATTAACTTCTTGAAATACTAAAATAAATCTTATCCTCAAACTACATTTAAATCAATTTTTTGAAGTAACACTCTCACCTTTTTCATAAAACTAACATATATTTTTTTTCAGGAATCCGCTCTCCAGAAACCTGAAACAAATCTTGAAAAAACTTGTTTAAGGCATCCACTCTCCCTAATCCTAAAAGAAAATTTTAATTAACTTCTTGAAATACTAAAATAAATCTTATCCTCAAACTACATTTAAATCAATTTTTTGAAGTAACACTCTCACCTTTTTCATAAAACTAAGATATATTTTTTTTCAGGAATCCACTCTCCAGAAACCTAAAACTAATCTTAAAAAACTTCTTTCAGGCATCCAATCTTCCTAATCCTAAACGAAAATTTTAATTAACTTGTTGAAATAATTCAATCACATTTATCCTCAAACTACTTTTAAATCAATTTTTTCAAGTAACACTCTCACCTTTTTCATAGAACAAACATTTTTTTTTTTTTCAGGAATCCACTCTCCAGAAACCTGAAACAAATCTTGAAAAAACTTGTTTCAGGCATCCATTCTCCCTAATCCTAAAAGAAAATTTTAATTAACTTCTTGAAATACTAAAATAAATCTTATCCTCAAACTACATTTAAATCAATTTTTTGAAGTAACACTCTCACCTTTTTCATTAAACTAACATATATTTTTTTTCAGGAATCCGCTCTCCAGAAACTTAAAACTAATCTAAAAAAACTTCTTTCAGGCATCCAATCTTCCTAATCCTAAACGAAAATTTTAATTAACTTGTTGAAATAATTCAATCACATTTATCCTCAAACTACATTTAAATCAATTTTTTGAAGTAACACTCTCACCTTTTTCATAGAACAAACTTATTTTTTTTTCAGGAATCCACTCTCCATAAACCTGAAACTAATCTTGAAAAAACTTGTGTAAGGCATCCATTCTCCCTAATCCTAAAAGAAAATTTTAATTAACTTGTTGAAATAATGCAATCAACCTTATTCTCAAACTACATTTAAATCAATTTTTTGAAGTAACACACTCACCTTTTTCATAAAATGAACATATTTTGTTTCCACGAATCCACTCTCCAGAAACCTAAAACAAATCTTGAAAAAACTTCTTTAAGGCATCCATTCTCCCTAATCCTAAAAGAAAATTTTAATTAACTTCTTGAAATACTAAAAAAATCTAATCCTCAAACTACATTTAAATCAATTTTTTGAAGTAACACTCTCACCTTTTTCATAGAACAAACATATTTTTTTTTCAGGAATCCACTCTCCAGAAACCTGAAACAAATCTTGAAAAAACTTGTTTAAGGCATCCATTCTCCCTAATCCTCAAAGAAAATTTTAATTAACTTCTTGAAATACTAAAAAAAATCTTATCCTCAAACTACATTTAAATCAATTTTTTGAAGTAACACTCTCACCTTTTTCATAGAACAAACTTATTTTTTTTCAGGAATCCACTCTCCATAAACCTGAAACTAATCTTGAAAAAACTTGTGTAAGGCATCCATTCTCCCTAATCCTAAAAGAAAATTTTAATTAACTTGTTGAAATAATGCAATCAACCTTATTCTCAAACTACATTTAAATCAATTTTTTGAAGTAACACACTCACCTTTTTCATAAAATGAACATATTTTGTTTCCACGAATCCACTCTCCAGAAACCTAAAACAAATCTTGAAAAAACTTGTTTAAGGCATCCATTCTCCCTAATCCTAAAAGAAAATTTTAATTAACTTCTTGAAATACTAAAAAAATCTAATCCTCAAACTACATTTAAATCAATTTTTTGAAGTAACACTCTCACCTTTTTCATAAAACTAACATATATTTTTTTTCAGGAATCCACTCTCCAGAAACCTAAAACTAATCTTAAAAAACTTATTTCAAGCATTCCAATCTTCCTAATCCTAAACGAAAATTTTAATTAACTTGTTGAAATAATTCAATCACATTTATCCTCAAACTACGTTTAAATCAATTTTTTGAAGTAACACTCTCACCTTTTTCATAGAACAAACATATTTTTTTTTCAGGAATCCACTCTCCAGAAACCTGAAACAAATCTTGAAAAAACGTGTTTCAGGCATCCATTCTCCCTAATCCTAAAAGAAAATTTTAATTAACTTCTTGAAATACTAAAATAAATCTTATCCTCAAACTACATTTAAATCAATTTTTTGAAGTAACACTCTCACCTTTTTCATAAAACTAACATATATTTTTTTTCAGGAATCCGCTCTCCAGAAACCTGAAACAAATCTTGAAAAAACTTGTTTAAGGCATCCATTCTCCCTAATCCTAAAAGAAAATTTTAATTAACTGCTTGAAATACTAAAATAAATCTTATCCTCAAACTACATTTAAATCAATTTTTTGAAGTAACACTCTCACCTTTTTCATAAAACTAACATATATTTTTTTTCAGGAATCCGCTCTCCAGAAACCTGAAACAAATCTTGAAAAAACTTGTTTAAGGCATCCATTCTCCCTAATCCTAAAAGAAAATTTGAATTAACTTCTTGAAATACTAAAATAAATCTTATCCTCAAACTACATTTAAATCAATTTTTTGAAGTAACACTCTCACCTTTTTCATAAAACTAAGATATATTTTTTTTCAGGAATCCACTCTCCAGAAACCTAAAACTAATCTTAAAAAACTTCTTTCAGGCATCCAATCTTCCTAATCCTAAACGAAAATTTTAATTAACTTGTTGAAATAATTCAATCACATTTATCCTCAAACTACTTTTAAATCAATTTTTTCAAGTAACACTCTCACCTTTTTCATAGAACAAACATTTTTTTTTTTTTCAGGAATCCACTCTCCAGAAACCTGAAACAAATCTTGAAAAAACTTGTTTCAGGCATCCATTCTCCCTAATCCTAAAAGAAAATTTTAATTAACTTCTTGAAATACTAAAATAAATCTTATCCTCAAACTACATTTAAATCAATTTTTTGAAGTAACACTCTCACCTTTTTCATTAAACTAACATATATTTTTTTTCAGGAATCCGCTCTCCAGAAACTTAAAACTAATCTAAAAAAACTTCTTTCAGGCATCCAATCTTCCTAATCCTAAACGAAAATTTTAATTAACTTGTTGAAATAATTCAATCACATTTATCCTCAAACTACTTTTAAATCAATTTTTTGAAGTAACACTCTCACCTTTTTCATAGAACAAACGTATTTTTTTTTCAGGAATCCACTCTCCATAAACCTGAAACTAATCTTGAAAAAACTTGTGTAAGGCATCAATTCTCCCTAATCCTAAAAGAAAATTTTAATTAACTTGTTGAAATAATGCAATCAACCTTATTCTCAAACTACATTTCAATCAATTTTTTGAAGTAACAC
The DNA here is from genome assembly GCF_964204655.1 of Triturus cristatus. Classification (NCBI taxonomy): domain Eukaryota; kingdom Metazoa; phylum Chordata; class Amphibia; order Caudata; family Salamandridae; genus Triturus; species Triturus cristatus. The sequence continues at coordinate 117,962,293 of NC_140583.1, forward strand.
ACTCACCTTTTTCATAAAATGAACATATTTTGTTTTCACGAATCCACTCTCCAGAAACCTAAAACAAATCTTGAAAAAACTTGTTTAAGGCATCCATTCTCCCTAATCCTAAAAGAAAATTTTAATTAACTTCTTGAAATACTAAAAAAATCTAATCCTCAAACTACATTTAAATCAATTTTTTGAAGTAACACTCTCACCTTTTTCATAAAACTAACATATATTTTTTGTCAGGAATCCACTCTCCAGAAACCTAAAACTAATCTTAAAAAACTTATTTCAAGCATTCCAATCTTCCTAATACTAAACGAAAATTTTAATTAACTTGTTGAAATATTTCAATCACATTTATCCTCAAACTACTTTTAACTCAATTTTTTGAAGTAACACTCTCACCTTTTTCATAGAACAAACATATTTTTTTTTCAGGAATCCACTCTCCAGAAACCTGAAACAAATCTTGAAAAAACTTGTTTAAGGCATCCATTCTCCCTAATCCTAAAAGAACATTTTAATTAACTTTTTGAAATACTAAAAAAAATCTTATCCTCAAACTACATTTAAATCAATTTTTTGAAGTAACACTCTCACCTTTTTCATAAAACTAACATATATTTTTTTTCAGGAATCCACTCTCCATAAACTTGAAACAAATCTTGAAAAAACGTGTTTAAGGCATCCATTCTCCCTAATCCTAAAAGAAAATTTTAATTAACTTCTTGAAATACTAAAATAAATCTTATCCTCAAACTACATTTAAATCAATTTTTTGAAGTAACACTCTCACCTTTTTCATAAAACTAAGATATATTTTTTTTCAGGAATCCATTCTCCAGAAACCTAAAACTAATCTTAAAAATCTTCTTTCAGGCATCCAATCTTCCTAATCCTAAATGAAAATTTTAATTAACTTGTTGAAATAATTCAATCACATTTATCCTCAAACTACTTTTAAATCAATTTTTTCAAGTAACACTCTCACCTTTTTCATAGAACAAACATATTTTTTTTTCAGGAATCCACTCTCCAGAAACCTGAAACAAATCTTGAAAAAACTTGTTTAAGGCATCCATTCTCCCTAATCCTAAAAGAAAATTTTAATTAACTTCTGGAAATACTAAAATAAATCTTATCCTCAAACTACATTTAAATCAATTTTTTGAAGTAACACTCTCACCTTTTTCATAAAACTAACATATATTTTTTTTCAGGAATCCGCTCTCTAGAAACCTGAAACAAATCTTGAAAAAACTTGTTTAAGGCATCCATTCTCCCTAATCCTAAAAGAACATTTTAATTAACTTCTTGAAATACTAAAATAAATCTTATCCTCAAACTACATTTAAATCAATATTTTGAAGTAACACTCGCACCTTTTTCATTAAACTAACATATTTTTTTTCAGGAATCCACTCTCCAGAAACCTAAAACTAATCTAAAAAAACTTCTTTCAGGCATCCAATCTTCCTAATCCTAAACGAAAATTTTAATTAACTTGTTGAAATAATTCAATCACATTTATCCTCAAACTACTTTTAAATCAATTTTTTTGAAGTAACACTCTCACCTTTTTCATAGAACAAACTTATTTTCTTTTCAGGAATCCACTCTCCATAAACCTGAAACTAATCTTGAAAAAACTTGTGTAAGGCATCCATTCTCCCTAATCCTAAAAGAAAATTTTAATTAACTTGTTGAAATAATGCAATCAACCTTATTCTCAAACTACATTTAAATCAATTTTTTGAAGTAACACACTCACCTTTTTCATAAAATGAACATATTTTGTTTTCACGAATCCACTCTCCAGAAACCTAAAACAAATCTTGAAAAAACTTGTTTAAGGCATCCATTCTCCCTAATCCTAAAAGAAAATTTTAATTAACTTCTTGAAATACTAAAAAAATCTAATCCTCAAACTACATTTAAATCAATTTTTTGAAGTAACACTCTCACCTTTTTCATAAAACTAACATATATTTTTTTTCAGGAATCCACTCTCCAGAAACCTAAAACTAATCTTAAAAAACTTATTTCAAGCATTCCAATCTTCCTAATCCTACACGAACATTTTAATTAACTTGTTGAAATAATTCAATCACATTTATCCTCAAACTACGTTTAAATCAATTTTTTGAAGTAACACTCTCACCTTTTTCATAGAACAAACATATTTTTTTTTCAGGAATCCACTCTCCAGAAACCTGAAACAAATCTTGAAAAAACTTGTTTAAGGCATCCATTCTCCCTAATCCTAAAAGAAAATTTTAATTAACTTCTTGAAATACTAAAAAAAATCTTATCCTCAAACTACATTTAAATCAATTTTTTGAAGTAACACTCTCACCTTTTTCATAAAACTAACATATATTTTTTTTCAGGAATCCACTCTCCAGAAACCTAAAACTAATCTTAAAAAACTTCTTTCAGGCATCCAATCTTCCTAATCCTAAACGAAAATTTTAATTAACTTGTTGAAATTATTCAATCACATTTATCCTCAAACTACTTTTAAATCAATTTTTTCAAGTAACACTCTCACCTTTTTCATAGAACAAACATATTTTTTTTTCAGGAATCCACTCTCCAGAAACCTGAAACAAATCTTGAAAAAACTTGTTTAAGGCATCCATTCTCCCTAATCCTAAAAGAAAATTTTAATTAACTGCTTGAAATACTAAAAAAAATCTTATCCTCAAACTACATTTAAATCAATTTTTTGAAGTAACACGCTCACCTTTTTCATAAAACTAACATATATTTTTTTTCAGGAATCCACTCTCCAGAAACCTAAAACTAATCTTAAAAAACTTATTTCAAGCATTCCAATATTCCTAATACTAAACGAAAATTTTAATTAACTTGTTGAAATATTTCAATCACATTTATCTTCAAACTACGTTTAAATAAATTTTTTGAAGTAACACTCTCACCTTTTTCATAGAACAAACATATTTTTTTTTCAGGAATCCTCTCTCCAGAAACCTGAAACAAATCTTGAAAAAACTTGTTTAAGGCATCCATTCTCCCTAATCCTAAAAGAAAATTTTAATTAACTTCTTGAAATACTAAAATAAATCTTATCCTCAAACTACATTTAAATCAATTTTTTGAAGTAACACTCTCACCTTTTTCATAAAACTAAGATATATTTTTTTTCAGGAATCCACTCTCCAGAAACCTAAAACTAATCTTAAAAAACTTCTTTCAGGCATCCAATCTTCCTAATCCTAAACGAAAATTTTAATTAACTTGTTGAAATAATTCAATCACATTTATCCTCAAACTACTTTTAAATCAATTTTTTCAAGTAACACTCTCACCTTTTTCATAGAACAAACATATATTTTTTTTCAGGAATCCACTCTCCAGAAACCTGAAACAAATCTTGAAAAAACTTGTTTAAGGCATCCATTCTCCCTAATCCTAATAGAAAATTTTAATTAACTTCTTGAAATACTAAAATAAATCTTATCCTCAAACTACATTTAAATCAATTTTTTGAAGTAACACTCTCACCTTTTTCATAAAACTAACATATATTTTTTTTCAGGAATCCGCTCTCCAGAAACCTGAAACAAATCTTGAAAAAACTTGTTTAAGGCATCCATTCTCCCTAATCCTAAAAGAAAATTTGAATTAACTTCTTGAAATACTAAAATAAATCTTATCCTCAAACTACATTTAAATCAATTTTTTGAAGTAACACTCTCACCTTTTTCATAAAACTAACATATATTTTTTTTCAGGAATCCGCTCTCCAGAAACCTGAAACAAATCTTGAAAAAACTTGTTTAAGGCATCCATTCTCCCTAATCCTAAAAGAACATTTTAATTAACTTCTTGAAATACTAAAATAAATCTTATCCTCAAACTACATTTAAATCAATTTTTGGAAGTAACACTCGCACCTTTTTCATTAAACTAACATATATTTTTTTTCAGGAATCCACTCTCCAGAAACCTAAAACTAATCTAAAAAAACTTCTTTCAGGCATCCAATCTTCCTAATCCTAAACGAAAATTTTAATTAACTTGTTGAAATAATTCAATCACATTTATCCTCAAACTACTTTTAAATCAATTTTTTGAAGTAACACACTCACCTTTTTCATAAAATGAACATATTTTGTTTTCACGAATCCACCGTCCAGAAACCTAAAACAAATCTTGAAAAAACTTGTTTAAGGCATCCATTCTCCCTAATCCTAAAAGAAAATTTTAATTAACTTCTTGAAATACTAAAAAAATCTAATCCTCAAACTACATTTAAATCAATTTTTTGAAGTAACACTCTCACCTTTTTCATAAAACTAACATATATTTTTTTTCAGGAATCCGCTTTCCAGAAACCTAAAACTAATCTTAAAAAACTTATTTCAAGCATTCCAATCTTCCTAATCCTAAACGAAAATTTTAATTAACTTGTTGAAATAATTCAATCACATTTATCCTCAAACTACGTTTAAATCAATTTTTTGAAGTAACACTCTCACCTTTTTCATAGAACAAACATATTTTTTTTTCAGGAATCCACTCTCCAGAAACCTGAAACAAATCTTGAAAAAACTTGTTTAAGGCATCCATTCTCCCTAATCCTAAAAGAACATTTTAATTAACTTCTTGAAATACAAAAAAAAGTCTTATCCTCAAACTACATTTAAATCAATTTTTTGAAGTAACACTCTCACCTTTTTCATAAAACTAACATATAGTTTTTTTTCAGGAATCCACTCTCCAGAAACCTAAAACTAATCTTAAAAAACTTCTTTCAGGCATCCAATCTTCCTAATCCTAAACGAAAATTTTAATTAACTTGTTGAAATTATTCAATCACATTTATCCTCAAACTACTTTTAAATCAATTTTTTCAAGTAACACTCTCACCTTTTTCATAGAACAAACATATTTTTTTTTCAGGAATCCACTCTCCAGAAACCTGAAACAAATCTTGAAAAAACTTGTTTAAGGCATCCATTCTCCCTAATCCTAAAAGAAAATTTTAATTAACTTCTTGAAATACTAAAATAAATCTTATCCTCAAACTACATTTAAATCAATTTTTTGAAGTAACACTCTCACCTTTTTCATAAAACTAACATATATTTTTTTTCAGGAATCCGCTCTCCAGAAACCTGAAACAAATCTTGAAAAAACTTGTTTAAGGCATCCATTCCCCCTAATCCTAAAAGAAAATTTGAATTAACTTCTTGAAATACTAAAATAAATCTTATCCTCAAACTACATTTAAATCAATTTTTTGAAGTAACACTCTCACCTTTGTCATAAAACTAACATATATTTTTTTTCAGGAATCCACTTTCCAGAAACCTAAAACTAATCTTAAAAAACTTATTTCAAGCATTCCAATCTTCCTAATCCTAAACGAAAATTTTAATTAACTTGTTGAAATAATTCAATCACATTTATCCTCAAACTACTTTTAAATCAATTTTTTCAAGTAACACTCTCACCTTTTTCATAGAACAAACATTTTTTTTTTTTCAGGAATCCACTCTCCAGAAACCTGAAACAAATCTTGAAAAAACTTGTTTCAGGCATCCATTCTCCCTAATCCTAAAAGAAAATTTTAATTAACTTCTTGAAATACTAAAATAAATCTTATCCTCAAACTACATTTAAATCAATTTTTGGAAGTAACACTCTCACCTTTTTCATAAAACTAACATATATTTTTTTTCAGGAATCCGCTCTCCAGAAACCTGAAACAAATCTTGAAAAAACTTGTTTAAGGCATCCACTCTCCCTAATCCTAAAAGAAAATTTTAATTAACTTCTTGAAATACTAAAATAAATCTTATCCTCAAACTACATTTAAATCAATTTTTTGAAGTAACACTCTCACCTTTTTCATAAAACTAACATATATTTTTTTTCAGGAATCCGCTCTCCAGAAACCTGAAACAAATCTTGAAAAAACTTGTTTAAGGCATCCATTCTCCCTAATCCTAAAAGAACATTTTAATTAACTTCTTGAAATACTAAAATAAATCTTATCCTCAAACTACATTTAAATCAATTTTTGGAAGTAACACTCGCACCTTTTTCATTAAACTAACATATATTTTTTTTCAGGAATCCACTCTCCAGAAACCTAAAACTAATCTAAAAAAACTTCTTTCAGGCATCCAATCTTCCTAATCCTAAACGAAAATTTTAATTAACTTGTTGAAATAATTCAATCACATTTATCCTCAAACTACTTTTAAATCAATTTTTTGAAGTAACACTCTCACCTTTTTCATAGAACAAACGTATTTTTTTTTCAGGAATCCACTCTCCATAAACCTGAAACTAATCTTGAAAAAACTTGTGTAAGGCATCCATTCTCCCTAATCCTAAAAGAAAATTTTAATTAACTTGTTGAAATAATGCAATCAACCTTATTCTCAAACTACATTTAAATCAATTTTTTGAAGTAACACACTCACCTTTTTCATAAAATGAACATATTTTGTTTTCACGAATCCACTCTCCAGAAACCTAAAACAAATCTTGAAAAAACTTGTTTAAGGCATCCATTCTCCCTAATCCTAAAAGAAAATTTTAATTAACTTCTTGAAATACTAAAAAAATCTAATCCTCAAACTACGTTTAAATCAATTTTTTGAAGTAACACTCTCACCTTTTTCATAAAACTAACATATATTTTTTTTCAGGAATCCACTTTCCAGAAACCTAAAACTAATCTTAAAAAACTTATTTCAAGCATTCCAATCTTCCTAATCCTAAACGAAAATTTTAATTAACTTGTTGAAATAATTCAATCACATTTATCCTCAAACTACGTTTAAATCAATTTTTTGAAGTAACACTCTCACCTTTTTCATAGAACAAACATATTTTTTTTTCAGGAATCCACTCTCCAGAAACCTGAAACAAATCTTGAAAAAACTTGTTTAAGGCATCCATTCTCCCTAATCCTAAAAGAAAATTTTAATTAACTTCTTGAAATACTAAAAAAAATCTTATCCTCAAACTACATTTAAATCAATTTTTTGAAGTAACACTCTCACCTTTTTCATAAAACTAACATATAGTTTTTTTTCAGGAATCCACTCTCCAGAAACCTAAAACTAATCTTAAAAAACTTCTTTCAGGCATCCAATCTTCCTAATCCTAAACGAAAATTTTAATTAACTTGTTGAAATTATTCAATCACATTTATCCTCAAACTACTTTTAAATAAATTTTTTCAAGTAACACTCTCACCTTTTTCATAGAACAAACATATTTTTTTTTCAGGAATCCACTCTCCAGAAACCTGAAACAAATCTTGAAAAAACTTGTTTAAGGCATCCATTCTCCCTAATCCTAAAAGAAAATTTTAATTAACTGCTTGAAATACTAAAATAAATCTTATCCTCAAACTACATTTAAATCAATTTTTTGAAGTAACACTCTCACCTTTTTCATAAAACTAACATATATTTTTTTTCAGGAATCCGCTCTCCAGAAACCTGAAACAAATCTTGAAAAAACTTGTTTAAGGCATCCATTCTCCCTAATCCTAAAAGAAAATTTGAATTAACTTCTTGAAATACTAAAATAAATCTTATCCTCAAACTACATTTAAATCAATTTTTTGAAGTAACACTCTCACCTTTTTCATAAAACTAAGATATATTTTTTTTCAGGAATCCACTCTCCATAAACTTGAAACAAATCTTGAAAAAACGTGTTTAAGGCATCCATTCTCCCTAATCCTAAAAGAAAATTTTAATTAACTTCTTGAAATACTAAAAAAATCTAATCCTCAAACTACGTTTAAATCAATTTTTTGAAGTAACACTCTCACCTTTTTCATAAAACTAACATATATTTTTTTTCAGGAATCCACTTTCCAGAAACCTAAAACTAATCTTAAAAAACTTATTTCAAGCATTCCAATCTTCCTAATCCTAAACGAAAATTTTAATTAACTTGTTGAAATAATTCAATCACATTTATCCTCAAACTACGTTTAAATCAATTTTTTGAAGTAACACTCTCACCTTTTTCATAGAACAAACATATTTTTTTTTCAGGAATCCACTCTCCAGAAACCTGAAACAAATCTTGAAAAAACTTGTTTAAGGCATCCATTCTCCCTAATCCTAAAAGAAAATTTTAATTAACTTCTTGAAATACTAAAAAAAATCTTATCCTCAAACTACATTTAAATCAATTTTTTGAAGTAACACTCTCACCTTTTTCATAAAACTAACATATAGTTTTTTTTCAGGAATCCACTCTCCAGAAACCTAAAACTAATCTTAAAAAACTTCTTTCAGGCATCCAATCTTCCTAATCCTAAACGAAAATTTTAATTAACTTGTTGAAATTATTCAATCACATTTATCCTCAAACTACTTTTAAATCAATTTTTTCAAGTAACACTCTCACCTTTTTCATAGAACAAACATATTTTTTTTTCAGGAATCCACTCTCCAGAAACCTGAAACAAATCTTGAAAAAACTTGTTTAAGGCATCCATTCTCCCTAATCCTAAAAGAAAATTTTAATTAACTGCTTGAAATACTAAAATAAATCTTATCCTCAAACTACATTTAAATCAATTTTTTGAAGTAACACTCTCACCTTTTTCATAAAACTAACATATATTTTTTTTCAGGAATCCGCTCTCCAGAAACCTGAAACAAATCTTGAAAAAACTTGTTTAAGGCATCCATTCTCCCTAATCCTAAAAGAAAATTTGAATTAACTTCTTGAAATACTAAAATAAATCTTATCCTCAAACTACATTTAAATCAATTTTTTGAAGTAACACTCTCACCTTTTTCATAAAACTAACATATATTTTTTTTCAGGAATCCACTCTCCATAAACTTGAAACAAATCTTGAAAAAACGTGTTTAAGGCATCCATTCTCCCTAATCCTAAAAGAAAATTTTAATTAACTTCTTGAAATACTAAAATAAATCTTATCCTCAAACTACATTTAAATCAATTTTTTGAAGTAACACTCTCACCTTTTTCATAAAACTAAGATATTTTTTTTTTCAGGAATCCATTCTCCAGAAACCTAAAACTAATCTTAAAAATCTTCTTTCAGGCATCCAATCTTCCTAATCCTAAATGAAAATTTTAATTAACTTGTTGAAATAATTCAATCACATTTATCCTCAAACTACTTTTAAATCAATTTTTTCAAGTAACACTCTCACCTTTTTCATAGAACAAACATATTTTTTTTTCAGGAATCCACTCTCCAGAAACCTGAAACAAATCTTGAAAAAACTTGTTTAAGGCATCCATTCTCCCTAATCCTAAAAGAAAATTTTAATTAACTTCTGGAAATACTAAAATAAATCTTATCCTCAAACTACATTTAAATCAATTTTTTGAAGTAACACTCTCACCTTTTTCATAAAACTAACATATATTTTTTTTCAGGAATCCGCTCTCTAGAAACCTGAAACAAATCTTGAAAAAACTTGTTTAAGGCATCCATTCTCCCTAATCCTAAAAGAACATTTTAATTAACTTCTTGAAATACTAAAATAAATCTTATCCTCAAACTACATTTAAATCAATTTTTTGAAGTAACACTCGCACCTTTTTCATTAAACTAACATATTTTTTTTCAGGAATCCACTCTCCAGAAACCTAAAACTAATCTAAAAAAACTTCTTTCAGGCATCCAATCTTCCTAATCCTAAACGAAAATTTTAATTAACTTGTTGAAATAATTCAATCACATTTATCCTCAAACTACTTTTAAATCAATTTTTTTGAAGTAACACTCTCACCTTTTTCATAGAACAAACTTATTTTCTTTTCAGGAATCCACTCTCTATAAACCTGAAACTAATCTTGAAAAAACTTGTGTAAGGCATCCATTCTCCCTAATCCTAAAAGAAAATTTTAATTAACTTGTTGAAATAATGCAATCAACCTTATTCTCAAACTACATTTAAATCAATTTTTTGAAGTAACACACTCACCTTTTTCATAAAATGAACATATTTTGTTTTCACGAATCCACTCTCCAGAAACCTAAAACAAATCTTGAAAAAACTTGTTTAAGGCATCCATTCTCCCTAATCCTAAAAGAAAATTTTAATTAACTTCTTGAAATACTAAAATAAATCTTATCCTCAAACTACATTTAAATCAATTTTTTGAAGTAACACTCTCACCTTTTTCATAAAACTAACATATATTTTTTTTCAGGAATCCGCTCTCCAGAAACCTGAAACAAATCTTGAAAAAACTTGTTTAAGGCATCCATTCTCCCTAATCCTAAAAGAACATTTTAATTAACTTCTTGAAATACTAAAATAAATCTTATCCTCAAACTACATTTAAATCAATTTTTGGAAGTAACACTCGCACCTTTTTCATTAAACTAACATATATTTTTTTTCAGGAATCCACTCTCCAGAAACCTAAAACTAATCTAAAAAAACTTCTTTCAGGCATCCAATCTTCCTAATCCTAAACGAAAATTTTAATTAACTTGTTGAAATAATTCAATCACATTTATCCTCAAACTACTTTTAAATCAATTTTTTGAAGTAACACTCTCACCTTTTTCATAGAACAAACGTATTTTTTTTTCAGGAATCCACTCTCCATAAACCTGAAACTAATCTTGAAAAAACTTGTGTAAGGCATCCATTCTCCCTAATCCTAAAAGAAAATTTTAATTAACTTGTTGAAATAATGCAATCAACCTTATTCTCAAACTACATTTAAATCAATTTTTTGAAGTAACACACTCACCTTTTTCATAAAATGAACATATTTTGTTTTCACGAATCCACTCTCCAGAAACCTAAAACAAATCTTGAAAAAACTTGTTTAAGGCATCCATTCTCCCTAATCCTAAAAGAAAATTTTAATTAACTTCTTGAAATACTAAAAAAATCTAATCCTCAAACTACGTTTAAATCAATTTTTTGAAGTAACACTCTCACCTTTTTCATAAAACTAACATATATTTTTTTTCAGGAATCCACTTTCCAGAAACCTAAAACTAATCTTAAAAAACTTATTTCAAGCATTCCAATCTTCCTAATCCTAAACGAAAATTTTAATTAACTTGTTGAAATAATTCAATCACATTTATCCTCAAACTACGTTTAAATCAATTTTTTGAAGTAACACTCTCACCTTTTTCATAGAACAAACATATTTTTTTTTCAGGAATCCACTCTCCAGAAACCTGAAACAAATCTTGAAAAAACTTGTTTAAGGCATCCATTCTCCCTAATCCTAAAAGAAAATTTTAATTAACTTCTTGAAATACTAAAAAAAATCTTATCCTCAAACTACATTTAAATCAATTTTTTGAAGTAACACTCTCACCTTTTTCATAAAACTAACATATAGTTTTTTTTCAGGAATCCACTCTCCAGAAACCTAAAACTAATCTTAAAAAACTTCTTTCAGGCATCCAATCTTCCTAATCCTAAACGAAAATTTTAATTAACTTGTTGAAATTATTCAATCACATTTATCCTCAAACTACGTTTAAATCAATTTTTTCAAGTAACACTCTCACCTTTTTCATAGAACAAACATATTTTTTTTTCAGGAATCCACTCTCCAGAAACCTGAAACAAATCTTGAAAAAACTTGTTTAAGGCATCCATTCTCACTAATCCTAAAAGAAAATTTTAATTAACTGCTTGAAATACTAAAATAAATCTTATCCTCAAACTACATTTAAATCAATTTTTTGAAGTAACACTCTCACCTTTTTCATAAAACTAACATATATTTTTTTTCAGGAATCCGCTCTCCAGAAACCTGAAACAAATCTTGAAAAAACTTGTTTAAGGCATCCATTCTCCCTAATCCTAAAAGAAAATTTGAATTAACTTCTTGAAATACTAAAATAAATCTTATCCTCAAACTACATTTAAATCAATTTTTTGAAGTAACACTCTCACCTTTTTCATAAAACTAAGATATATTTTTTTTCAGGAATCCACTCTCCAGAAACCTAAAACTAATCTTAAAAAACTTCTTTCAGGCATCCAATCTTCCTAATCCTAAACGAAAATTTTAATTAACTTGTTGAAATAATTCAATCACATTTATCCTCAAACTACTTTTAAATCAATTTTTTCAAGTAACACTCTCACCTTTTTCATAGAACAAACATTTTTATTTTTTTTCAGGATTCCACTCTCCAGAAACCTGAAACAAATCTTGAAAAAACTTGTTTCAGGCATCCATTCTCTCTAATCCTAAAAGAACATTTTAATTAACTTTTTGAAATACTAAAATAAATCTTATCCTCAAACTACATTTAAATCAATTTTTTGAAGTAACACTCTCACCTTTTTCATAAAACTAACATATATTTTTTTTCAGGAATCCGCTCACCAGTAACCTGAAACAAATCTTGAAAAAACTTGTTTAAGGCATCCACTCTCCCTAATCCTAAAAGAAAATTTTAATTAACTTCTTGAAATACTAAAATAAATCTTATCCTCAAACTACATTTAAATCAATTTTTTGAAGTAACACTCTCACCTTTTTCATAAAACTAACATATATTTTTTTTCAGGAATCCGCTCTCCAGAAACCTGAAACAAATCTTGAAAAAACTTGTTTAAGGCATCCATTCTCCCTAATCCTAAAAGAACATTTTAATTAACTTCTTGAAATACTAAAATAAATCTTATCCTCAAACTACATTTAAATCAATTTTTGGAAGTAACACTCGCACCTTTTTCATTAAACTAACATATATTTTTTTTCAGGAATCCACTCTCCAGAAACCTAAAACTAATCTAAAAAAACTTCTTTCAGGCATCCAATCTTCCTAATCCTAAACGAAAATTTTAATTAACTTGTTGAAATAATTCAATCACATTTATCCTCAAACTACTTTTAAATCAATTTTTTGAAGTAACACTCTCACCTTTTTCATAGAACAAACGTATTTTTTTTTCAGGAATCCACTCTCCATAAACCTGAAACTAATCTTGAAAAAACTTGTGTAAGGCATCCATTCTCCCTAATCCTAAAAGAAAATTTTAATTAACTTGTTGAAATAATGCAATCAACCTTATTCTCAAACTACATTTAAATCAATTTTTTGAAGTAACACACTCACCTTTTTCATAAAATGAACATATTTTGTTTTCACGAATCCACTCTCCAGAAACCTAAAACAAATCTTGAAAAAACTTGTTTAAGGCATCCATTCTCCCTAATCCTAAAAGAAAATTTTAATTAACTTCTTGAAATACTAAAAAAATCTAATCCTCAAACTACGTTTAAATCAATTTTTTGAAGTAACACTCTCACCTTTTTCATAAAACTAACATATATTTTTTTTCAGGAATCCACTTTCCAGAAACCTAAAACTAATCTTAAAAAACTTATTTCAAGCATTCCAATCTTCCTAATCCTAAACGAAAATTTTAATTAACTTGTTGAAATAATTCAATCACATTTATCCTCAAACTACGTTTAAATCAATTTTTTGAAGTAACACTCTCACCTTTTTCATAGAACAAACATATTTTTTTTTCAGGAATCCACTCTCCAGAAACCTGAAACAAATCTTGAAAAAACTTGTTTAAGGCATCAATTCTCCCTAATCCTAAAAGAAAATTTTAATTAACTTCTTGAAATACTAAAAAAAATCTTATCCTCAAACTACATTTAAATCAATTTTTTGAAGTAACACTCTCACCTTTTTCATAAAACTAACATATAGTTTTTTTTCAGGAATCCACTCTCCAGAAACCTAAAACTAATCTTAAAAAACTTCTTTCAGGCATCCAATCTTCCTAATCCTAAACGAAAATTTTAATTAACTTGTTGAAATTATTCAATCACATTTATCCTCAAACTACTTTTAAATCAATTTTTTCAAGTAACACTCTCACCTTTTTCATAGAACAAACATATTTTTTTTTCAGGAATCCACTCTCCAGAAACCTGAAACAAATCTTGAAAAAACTTGTTTAAGGCATCCATTCTCCCTAATCCTAAAAGAAAATTTTAATTAACTGCTTGAAATACTAAAATAAATCTTATCCTCAAACTACATTTAAATCAATTTTTTGAAGTAACACTCTCACCTTTTTCATAAAACTAACATATATTTTTTTTCAGGAATCCGCTCTCCAGAAACCTGAAACAAATCTTGAAAAAACTTGTTTAAGGCATCCATTCTCCCTAATCCTAAAAGAAAATTTGAATTAACTTCTTGAAATACTAAAATAAATCTTATCCTCAAACTACATTTAAATCAATTTTTTGAAGTAACACTCTCACCTTTTTCATAAAACTAAGATATATTTTTTTTCAGGAATCCACTCTCCAGAAACCTAAAACTAATCTTAAAAAACTTCTTTCAGGCATCCAATCTTCCTAATCCTAAACGAAAATTTTAATTAACTTGTTGAAATAATTCAATCACATTTATCCTCAAACTACTTTTAAATCAATTTTTTCAAGTAACACTCTCACCTTTTTCATAGAACAAACATTTTTATTTTTTTTCAGGATTCCACTCTCCAGAAACCTGAAACAAATCTTGAAAAAACTTGTTTCAGGCATCCATTCTCTCTAATCCTAAAAGAACATTTTAATTAACTTTTTGAAATACTAAAAAAAATCTTATCCTCAAACTACATTTAAATCAATTTTTTGAAGTAACACTCTCACCTTTTTCATAAAACTAACATATATTTTTTTTCAGGAATCCACTCTCCATAAACTTGAAACAAATCTTGAAAAAACGTGTTTAAGGCATCCATTCTCCCTAATCCTAAAAGAAAATTTTAATTAACTTCTTGAAATACTAAAATAAATCTTATCCTCAAACTACATTTAAATCAATTTTTTGAAGTAACACTCTCACCTTTTTCATAAAACTAAGATATATTTTTTTTCAGGAATCCATTCTCCAGAAACGTAAAACTAATCTTAAAAATCTTCTTTCAGGCATCCAATCTTCCTAATCCTAAATGAAAATTTTAATTAACTTGTTGAAATAATTCAATCACATTTATCCTCAAACTACTTTTAAATCAATTTTTTCAAGTAACACTCTCACCTTTTTCATAGAACAAACATATTTTTTTTTCAGGAATCCACTCTCCAGAAACCTGAAACAAATCTTGAAAAAACTTGTTTAAGGCATCCATTCTCCCTAATCCTAAAAGAAAATTTTAATTAACTTCTGGAAATACTAAAATAAATCTTATCCTCAAACTACATTTAAATCAATTTTTTGAAGTAACACTCTCACCTTTTTCATAAAATTAACATATATTTTTTTTCAGGAATCCGCTCTCTAGAAACCTGAAACAAATCTTGAAAAAACTTGTTTAAGGCATCCATTCTCCCTAATCCTAAAAGAACATTTTAATTAACTTCTTGAAATACTAAAATAAATCTTATCCTCAAACTACATTTAAATCAATTTTTTGAAGTAACACTCGCACCTTTTTCATTAAACTAACAAATTTTTTTTCAGGAATCCACTCTCCAGAAACCTAAAACTAATCTAAAAAAACTTATTTCAGGCATCCAATCTTCCTAATCCTAAACGAAAATTTTAATTAACTTGTTGAAATAATTCAATCACATTTATCCTCAAACTACTTTTAAATCAATTTTTTTGAAGTAACACTCTCACCTTTTTCATAGAACAAACTTATTTTCTTTTCAGGAATCCACTCTCCATAAACCTGAAACTAATCTTGAAAAAACTTGTGTAAGGCATCCATTCTCCCTAATCCTAAAAGAAAATTTTAATTAACTTGTTGAAATAATGCAATCAACCTTATTCTCAAACTACATTTAAATCAATTTTTTGAAGTAACACACTCACCTTTTTCATAAAATGAACATATTTTGTTTTCACGAATCCACTCTCCAGAAACCTAAAACAAATCTTGAAAAAACTTGTTTAAGGCATCCATTCTCCCTAATCCTAAAAGAAAATTTTAATTAACTTCTTGAAATACTAAAAAAATCTAATCCTCAAACTACATTTAAATCAATTTTTTGAAGTAACACTCTCACCTTTTTCATAAAACTAACATATATTTTTTTTCAGGAATCCACTCTCCAGAAACCTAAAACTAATCTTAAAAAACTTATTTCAAGCATTCCAATCTTCCTAATCCTACACGAACATTTTAATTAACTTGTTGAAATAATTCAATCACATTTATCCTCAAACTACGTTTAAATCAATTTTTTGAAGTAACACTCTCACCTTTTTCATAGAACAAACATATTTTTTTTTCAGGAATCCACTCTCCAGAAACCTGAAACAAATCTTGAAAAAACTTGTTTAAGGCATCCATTCTCCCTAATCCTAAAAGAAAATTTTAATTAACTTCTTGAAATACTAAAAAAAATCTTATCCTCAAACTACATTTAAATCAATTTTTTGAAGTAACACTCTCACCTTTTTCATAAAACTAACATATATTTTTTTTCAGGAATCCACTCTCCAGAAACCTAAAACTAATCTTAAAAAACTTCTTTCAGGCATCCAATCTTCCTAATCCTAAACGAAAATTTTAATTAACTTGTTGAAATTATTCAATCACATTTATCCTCAAACTACTTTTAAATCAATTTTTTCAAGTAACACTCTCACCTTTTTCATAGAACAAACATATTTTTTTTTCAGGAATCCACTCTCCAGAAACCTGAAACAAATCTTGAAAAAACTTGTTTAAGGCATCCATTCTCCCTAATCCTAAAAGAAAATTTTAATTAACTGCTTGAAATACTAAAAAAAATCTTATCCTCAAACTACATTTAAATCAATTTTTTGAAGTAACACGCTCACCTTTTTCATAAAACTAACATATATTTTTTTTCAGGAATCCACTCTCCAGAAACCTAAAACTAATCTTAAAAAACTTATTTCAAGCATTCCAATCTTCCTAATACTAAACGAAAATTTTAATTAACTTGTTGAAATATTTCAATCACATTTATCTTCAAACTACATTTAAATAAATTTTTTGAAGTAACACTCTCACCTTTTTCATAGAACAAACATATTTTTTTTTCAGGAATCCTCTCTCCAGAAACCTGAAACAAATCTTGAAAAAACTTGTTTAAGGCATCCATTCTCCCTAATCCTAAAAGAAAATTTTAATTAACTTCTTGAAATACTAAAATAAATCTTATCCTCAAACTACATTTAAATCAATTTTTTGAAGTAACACTCTCACCTTTTTCATAAAACTAACATATATTTTTTTTCAGGAATCCACTCTCCAGAAACCTAAAACTAATCTTAAAAAACTTCTTTCAGGCATCCAATCTTCCTAATCCTAAACGAAAATTTTAATTAACTTGTTGAAATTATTCAATCACATTTATCCTCAAACTACTTTTAAATCAATTTTTTCAAGTAACACTCTCACCTTTTTCATAGAACAAACATATTTTTTTTTCAGGAATCCACTCTCCAGAAACCTGAAACAAATCTTGAAAAAACTTGTTTAAGGCATCCATTCTCCCTAATCCTAAAAGAAAATTTTAATTAACTTCTTGAAATACTAAAATAAATCTTATCCTCAAACTACATTTAAATCAATTTTTTGAAGTAACACTCTCACCTTTTTCATAAAACTAACATATATTTTTTTTCAGGAATCCGCTCTCCAGTAACCTGAAACAAATCTTGAAAAAACTTGTTTAAGGCATCCACTCTCCCTAATCCTAAAAGAAAATTTTAATTAACTTCTTGAAATACTAAAATAAATCTTATCCTCAAACTACATTTAAATCAATTTTTTGAAGTAACACTCTCACCTTTTTCATAAAACTAACATATATTTTTTTTCAGGAATCCGCTCTCCAGAAACCTGAAACAAATCTTGAAAAAACTTGTTTAAGGCATCCATTCTCCCTAATCCTAAAAGAACATTTTAATTAACTTCTTGAAATACTAAAATAAATCTTATCCTCAAACTACATTTAAATCAATTTTTGGAAGTAACACTCGCACCTTTTTCATTAAACTAACATATATTTTTTTTCAGGAATCCACTCTCCAGAAACCTAAAACTAATCTAAAAAAACTTCTTTCAGGCATCCAATCTTCCTAATCCTAAACGAAAATTTTAATTAACTTGTTGAAATAATTCAATCACATTTATCCTCAAACTACTTTTAAATCAATTTTTTGAAGTAACACTCTCACCTTTTTCATAGAACAAACGTATTTTTTTTTCAGGAATCCACTCTCCATAAACCTGAAACTAATCTTGAAAAAACTTGTGTAAGGCATCCATTCTCCCTAATCCTAAAAGAAAATTTTAATTAACTTGTTGAAATAATGCAATCAACCTTATTCTCAAACTACATTTAAATCAATTTTTTGAAGTAACACACTCACCTTTTTCATAAAATGAACATATTTTGTTTTCACGAATCCACTCTCCAGAAACCTAAAACAAATCTTGAAAAAACTTGTTTAAGGCATCCATTCTCCCTAATCCTAAAAGAAAATTTTAATTAACTTCTTGAAATACTAAAAAAATCTAATCCTCAAACTACGTTTAAATCAATTTTTTGAAGTAACACTCTCACCTTTTTCATAAAACTAACATATATTTTTTTTCAGGAATCCACTTTCCAGAAACCTAAAACTAATCTTAAAAAACTTATTTCAAGCATTCCAATCTTCCTAATCCTAAACGAAAATTTTAATTAACTTGTTGAAATAATTCAATCACATTTATCCTCAAACTACGTTTAAATCAATTTTTTGAAGTAACACTCTCACCTTTTTCATAGAACAAACATATTTTTTTTTCAGGAATCCACTCTCCAGAAACCTGAAACAAATCTTGAAAAAACTTGTTTAAGGCATCCATTCTCCCTAATCCTAAAAGAAAATTTTAATTAACTTCTTGAAATACTAAAAAAAATCTTATCCTCAAACTACATTTAAATCAATTTTTTGAAGTAACACTCTCACCTTTTTCATAAAACTAACATATAGTTTTTTTTCAGGAATCCACTCTCCAGAAACCTAAAACTAATCTTAAAAAACTTCTTTCAGGCATCCAATCTTCCTAATCCTAAACGAAAATTTTAATTAACTTGTTGAAATTATTCAATCACATTTATCCTCAAACTACTTTTAAATCAATTTTTTCAAGTAACACTCTCACCTTTTTCATAGAACAAACATATTTTTTTTTCAGGAATCCACTCTCCAGAAACCTGAAACAAATCTTGAAAAAACTTGTTTAAGGCATCCATTCTCCCTAATCCTAAAAGAAAATTTTAATTAACTGCTTGAAATACTAAAATAAATCTTATCCTCAAACTACATTTAAATCAATTTTTTGAAGTAACACTCTCACCTTTTTCATAAAACTAACATATATTTTTTTTCAGGAATCCGCTCTCCAGAAACCTGAAACAAATCTTGAAAAAACTTGTTTAAGGCATCCATTCTCCCTAATCCTAAAAGAAAATTTGAATTAACTTCTTGAAATACTAAAATAAATCTTATCCTCAAACTACATTTAAATCAATTTTTTGAAGTAACACTCTCACCTTTTTCATAAAACTAAGATATATTTTTTTTCAGGAATCCACTCTCCAGAAACCTAAAACTAATCTTAAAAAACTTCTTTCAGGCATCCAATCTTCCTAATCCTAAACGAAAATTTTAATTAACTTGTTGAAATAATTCAATCACATTTATCCTCAAACTACTTTTAAATCAATTTTTTCAAGTAACACTCTCACCTTTTTCATAGAACAAACATTTTTTTTTTTTTCAGGATTCCACTCTCCAGAAACCTGAAACAAATCTTGAAAAAACTTGTTTCAGGCATCCATTCTCTCTAATCCTAAAAGAACATTTTAATTAACTTTTTGAAATACTAAAATAAATCTTATCCTCAAACTACATTTAAATCAATTTTTTGAAGTAACACTCTCACCTTTTTCATAAAACTAACATATATTTTTTTTCAGGAATCCGCTCTCCAGTAACCTGAAACAAATCTTGAAAAAACTTGTTTAAGGCATCCACTCTCCCTAATCCTAAAAGAAAATTTTAATTAACTTCTTGAAATACTAAAATAAATCTTATCCTCAAACTACATTTAAATCAATTTTTTGAAGTAACACTCTCACCTTTTTCATAAAACTAACATATATTTTTTTTCAGGAATCCGCTCTCCAGAAACCTGAAACAAATCTTGAAAAAACTTGTTTAAGGCATCCATTCTCCCTAATCCTAAAAGAACATTTTAATTAACTTCTTGAAATACTAAAATAAATCTTATCCTCAAACTACATTTAAATCAATTTTTGGAAGTAACACTCGCACCTTTTTCATTAAACTAACATATATTTTTTTTCAGGAATCCACTCTCCAGAAACCTAAAACTAATCTAAAAAAACTTCTTTCAGGCATCCAATCTTCCTAATCCTAAACGAAAATTTTAATTAACTTGTTGAAATAATTCAATCACATTTATCCTCAAACTACTTTTAAATCAATTTTTTGAAGTAACACTCTCACCTTTTTCATAGAACAAACGTATTTTTTTTTCAGGAATCCACTCTCCATAAACCTGAAACTAATCTTGAAAAAACTTGTGTAAGGCATCCATTCTCCCTAATCCTAAAAGAAAATTTTAATTAACTTGTTGAAATAATGCAATCAACCTTATTCTCAAACTACATTTAAATCAATTTTTTGAAGTAACACACTCACCTTTTTCATAAAATGAACATATTTTGTTTTCACGAATCCACTCTCCAGAAACCTAAAACAAATCTTGAAAAAACTTGTTTAAGGCATCCATTCTCCCTAATCCTAAAAGAAAATTTTAATTAACTTCTTGAAATACTAAAAAAATCTAATCCTCAAACTACGTTTAAATCAATTTTTTGAAGTAACACTCTCACCTTTTTCATAAAACTAACATATATTTTTTTTCAGGAATCCACTTTCCAGAAACCTAAAACTAATCTTAAAAAACTTATTTCAAGCATTCCAATCTTCCTAATCCTAAACGAAAATTTTAATTAACTTGTTGAAATAATTCAATCACATTTATCCTCAAACTACGTTTAAATCAATTTTTTGAAGTAACACTCTCACCTTTTTCATAGAACAAACATATTTTTTTTTCAGGAATCCACTCTCCAGAAACCTGAAACAAATCTTGAAAAAACTTGTTTAAGGCATCCATTCTCCCTAATCCTAAAAGAAAATTTTAATTAACTTCTTGAAATACTAAAAAAAATCTTATCCTCAAACTACATTTAAATCAATTTTTTGAAGTAACACTCTCACCTTTTTCATAAAACTAACATATAGTTTTTTTTCAGGAATCCACTCTCCAGAAACCTAAAACTAATCTTAAAAAACTTCTTTCAGGCATCCAATCTTCCTAATCCTAAACGAAAATTTTAATTAACTTGTTGAAATTATTCAATCACATTTATCCTCAAACTACTTTTAAATCAATTTTTTCAAGTAACACTCTCACCTTTTTCATAGAACAAACATATTTTTTTTTCAGGAATCCACTCTCCAGAAACCTGAAACAAATCTTGAAAAAACTTGTTTAAGGCATCCATTCTCCCTAATCCTAAAAGAAAATTTTAATTAACTGCTTGAAATACTAAAATAAATCTTATCCTCAAACTACATTTAAATCAATTTTTTGAAGTAACACTCTCACCTTTTTCATAAAACTAACATATATTTTTTTTCAGGAATCCGCTCTCCAGAAACCTGAAACAAATCTTGAAAAAACTTGTTTAAGGCATCCATTCTCCCTAATCCTAAAAGAAAATTTGAATTAACTTCTTGAAATACTAAAATAAATCTTATCCTCAAACTACATTTAAATCAATTTTTTGAAGTAACACTCTCACCTTTTTCATAAAACTAAGATATATTTTTTTTCAGGAATCCACTCTCCAGAAACCTAAAACTAATCTTAAAAAACTTCTTTCAGGCATCCAATCTTCCTAATCCTAAACGAAAATTTTAATTAACTTGTTGAAATAATTCAATCACATTTATCCTCAAACTACTTTTAAATCAATTTTTTCAAGTAACACTCTCACCTTTTTCATAGAACAAACATTTTTATTTTTTTTCAGGATTCCACTCTCCAGAAACCTGAAACAAATCTTGAAAAAACTTGTTTCAGGCATCCATTCTCTCTAATCCTAAAAGAACATTTTAATTAACTTTTTGAAATACTAAAAAAAATCTTATCCTCAAACTACATTTAAATCAATTTTTTGAAGTAACACTCTCACCTTTTTCATAAAACTAACATATATTTTTTTTCAGGAATCCACTCTCCATAAACTTGAAACAAATCTTGAAAAAACGTGTTTAAGGCATCCATTCTCCCTAATCCTAAAAGAAAATTTTAATTAACTTCTTGAAATACTAAAATAAATCTTATCCTCAAACTACATTTAAATCAATTTTTTGAAGTAACACTCTCACCTTTTTCATAAAACTAAGATATATTTTTTTTCAGGAATCCATTCTCCAGAAACCTAAAACTAATCTTAAAAATCTTCTTTCAGGCATCCAATCTTCCTAATCCTAAATGAAAATTTTAATTAACTTGTTGAAATAATTCAATCACATTTATCCTCAAACTACTTTTAAATCAATTTTTTCAAGTAACACTCTCACCTTTTTCATAGAACAAACATATTTTTTTTTCAGGAATCCACTCTCCAGAAACCTGAAACAAATCTTGAAAAAACTTGTTTAAGGCATCCATTCTCCCTAATCCTAAAAGAAAATTTTAATTACCTTCTGGAAATACTAAAATAAATCTTATCCTCAAACTACATTTAAATCAATTTTTTGAAGTAACACTCTCACCTTTTTCATAAAATTAACATATATTTTTTTTCAGGAATCCGCTCTCTAGAAACCTGAAACAAATCTTGAAAAAACTTGTTTAAGGCATCCATTCTCCCTAATCCTAAAAGAACATTTTAATTAACTTCTTGAAATACTAAAATAAATCTTATCCTCAAACTACATTTAAATCAATTTTTTGAAGTAACACTCGCACCTTTTTCATTAAACTAACAAATTTTTTTTCAGGAATCCACTCTCCAGAAACCTAAAACTAATCTAAAAAAACTTCTTTCAGGCATCCAATCTTCCTAATCCTAAACGAAAATTTTAATTAACTTGTTGAAATAATTCAATCACATTTATCCTCAAACTACTTTTAAATCAATTTTTTTGAAGTAACACTCTCACCTTTTTCATAGAACAAACTTATTTTTTTTTCAGGAATCCACTCTCCAGAAACCTGAAACAAATCTTGAAAAAACTTGTTTAAGGCATCCATTCTCCCTAATCCTAAAAGAAAATTTTAATTAACTTCTTGAAATACTAAAAAAAATCTTATCCTCAAACTACATTTAAATCAATTTTTTGAAGTAACACTCTCACCTTTTTCATAAAACTACCATATATTTTTTTTCAGGAATCCACTCTCCAGAAACCTAAAACTAATCTTAAAAAACTTCTTTCAGGCATCCAATCTTCCTAATCCTAAACGAAAATTTTAATTAACTTGTTGAAATTATTCAATCACATTTATCCTCAAACTACTTTTAAATCAATTTTTTCAAGTAACACTCTCACCTTTTTCATAGAACAAACATATTTTTTTTTCAGGAATCCACTCTCCAGAAACCTGAAACAAATCTTGAAAAAACTTGTTTAAGGCATCCATTCTCCCTAATCCTAAAAGAAAATTTTAATTAACTGCTTGAAATACTAAAAAAAATCTTATCCTCAAACTACATTTAAATCAATTTTTTGAAGTAACACGCTCACCTTTTTCATAAAACTAACATATATTTTTTTTCAGGAATCCACTCTCCAGAAACCTAAAACTAATCTTAAAAAACTTATTTCAAGCATTCCAATCTTCCTAATACTAAACGAAAATTTTAATTAACTTGTTGAAATATTTCAATCACATTTATCTTCAAACTACATTTAAATAAATTTTTTGAAGTAACACTCTCACCTTTTTCATAGAACAAACATATTTTTTTTTCAGGAATCCTCTCTCCAGAAACCTGAAACAAATCTTGAAAAAACTTGTTTAAGGCATCCATTCTCCCTAATCCTAAAAGAAAATTTTAATTAACTTCTTGAAATACTAAAATAAATCTTATCCTCAAACTACATTTAAATCAATTTTTTGAAGTAACACTCTCACCTTTTTCATAAAACTAAGATATATTTTTTTTCAGGAATCCACTCTCCAGAAACCTAAAACTAATCTTAAAAAACTTCTTTCAGGCATCCAATCTTCCTAATCCTAAACGAAAATTTTAATTAACTTGTTGAAATAATTCAATCACATTTATCCTCAAACTACTTTTAAATCAATTTTTTCAAGTAACACTCTCACCTTTTTCATAGAACAAACATATTTTTTTTTCAGGAATCCACTCTCCAGAAACCTGAAACAAATCTTGAAAAAACTTGTTTAAGGCATCCATTCTCCCTAATCCTAATAGAAAATTTTAATTAACTTCTTGAAATACTAAAATAAATCTTATCCTCAAACTACATTTAAATCAATTTTTTGAAGTAACACTCTCACCTTTTTCATAAAACTAACATATATTTTTTTTCAGGAATCCGCTCTCCAGAAACCTGAAACAAATCTTGAAAAAACTTGTTTAAGGCATCCATTCTCCCTAATCCTAAAAGAAAATTTGAATTAACTTCTTGAAATACTAAAATAAATCTTATCCTCAAACTACATTTAAATCAATTTTTTGAAGTAACACTCTCACCTTTTTCATAAAACTAAGATATATTTTTTTTCAGGAATCCACTCTCCAGAAACCTAAAACTAATCTTAAAAAACTTCTTTCAGGCATCCAATCTTCCTAATCCTAAACGAAAATTTTAATTAACTTGTTGAAATAATTCAATCACATTTATCCTCAAACTACTTTTAAATCAATTTTTTCAAGTAACACTCTCACCTTTTTCATAGAACAAACATTTTTTTTTTTTCAGGAATCCACTCTCCAGAAACCTGAAACAAATCTTGAAAAAACTTGTTTCAGGCATCCATTCTCCCTAATCCTAAAAGAAAATTTTAATTAACTTCTTGAAATACTAAAATAAATCTTATCCTCAAACTACATTTAAATCAATTTTTTGAAGTAACACTCTCACCTTTTTCATAAAACTAACATATATTTTTTTTCAGGAATCCGCTCTCCGGAAACCTGAAACAAATCTTGAAAAAACTTGTTTAAGGCATCCACTCTCCCTAATCCTAAAAGAAAATTTTAATTAACTTCTTGAAATACTAAAATAAATCTTATCCTCAAACTACATTTAAATCAATTTTTTGAAGTAACACTCTCACCTTTTTCATAAAACTAACATATATTTTTTTTCAGGAATCCGCTCTCCAGAAACCTGAAACAAATCTTGAAAAAACTTGTTTAAGGCATCCATTCTCCCTAATCCTAAAAGAACATTTTAATTAACTTCTTGAAATACTAAAATAAATCTTATCCTCAAACTACATTTAAATCAATTTTTGGAAGTAACACTCGCACCTTTTTCATTAAACTAACATATATTTTTTTTCAGGAATCCACTCTCCAGAAACCTAAAACTAATCTAAAAAAACTTCTTTCAGGCATCCAATCTTCCTAATCCTAAACGAAAATTTTAATTAACTTGTTGAAATAATTCAATCACATTTATCCTCAAACTACTTTTAAATCAATTTTTTGAAGTAACACACTCACCTTTTTCATAAAATGAACATATTTTGTTTTCACGAATCCACCGTCCAGAAACCTAAAACAAATCTTGAAAAAACTTGTTTAAGGCATCCATTCTCCCTAATCCTAAAAGAAAATTTTAATTAACTTCTTGAAATACTAAAAAAATCTAATCCTCAAACTACATTTAAATCAATTTTTTGAAGTAACACTCTCACCTTTTTCATAAAACTAACATATATTTTTTTTCAGGAATCCGCTTTCCAGAAACCTAAAACTAATCTTAAAAAACTTATTTCAAGCATTCCAAACTTCCTAATCCTAAACGAAAATTTTAATTAACTTGTTGAAATAATTCAATCACATTTATCCTCAAACTACGTTTCAATCAATTTTTTGAAGTAACACTCTCACCTTTTTCATAGAACAAACATATTTTTTTTTCAGGAATCCACTCTCCAGAAACCTGAAACAAATCTTGAAAAAACTTGTTTAAGGCATCCATTCTCCCTAATCCTAAAAGAAAATTTTAATTAACTTCTTGAAATACTAAAAAAAGTCTTATCCTCAAACTACATTTAAATCAATTTTTTGAAGTAACACTCTCACCTTTTTCATAAAACTAACATATAGTTTTTTTTCAGGAATCCACTCTCCAGAAACCTAAAACTAATCTTAAAAAACTTCTTTCAGGCATCCAATCTTCCTAATCCTAAACGAAAATTTTAATTAACTTGTTGAAATTATTCAATCACATTTATCCTCAAACTACTTTTAAATCAATTTTTTCAAGGAACACTCTCACCTTTTTCATAGAACAAACATATTTTTTTTTCAGGAATCCACTCTCCAGAAACCTGAAACAAATCTTGAAAAAACTTGTTTAAGGCATCCATTCTCCCTAATCCTAAAAGAAAATTTTAATTAACTGCTTGAAATACTAAAATAAATCTTATCCTCAAACTACATTTAAATCAATTTTTTGAAGTAACACTCTCACCTTTTTCATAAAACTAAGATATATTTTTTTTCAGGAATCCGCTCTCCAGAAACCTGAAACAAATCTTGAAAAAACTTGTTTAAGGCATCCATTCTCCCTAATCCTAAAAGAAAATTTGAATTAACTTCTTGAAATACTAAAATAAATCTTATCCTCAAACTACATTTAAATCAATTTTTTGAAGTAACACTCTCACCTTTTTCATAAAACTAACATATATTTTTTTTTTTTAGGAATCCACTTTCCAGAAACCTAAAACTAATCTTAAAAAACTTATTTCAAGCATTCCAATCTTCCTAATCCTAAACGAAAATTTTAATTAACTTGTTGAAATAATTCAATCACATTTATCCTCAAACTACTTTTAAATCAATTTTTTCAAGTAACACTCTCACCTTTTTCATAGAACAAACATATTTTTTTTTCAGGAATCCACTCTCCAGAAACCTGAAACAAATCTTGAAAAAACTTGTTTAAGGCATCCATTCTCCCTAATCCTAAAAGAAAATTTTAATTAACTGCTTGAAATACTAAAAAAAATCTTATCCTCAAACTACATTTAAATCAATTTTTTGAAGTAACACGCTCACCTTTTTCATAAAACTAACATATATTTTTTTTCAGGAATCCACTCTCCAGAAACCTAAAACTAATCTTAAAAAACTTATTTCAAGCATTCCAATCTTCCTAATACTAAACGAAAATTTTAATTAACTTGTTGAAATATTTCAATCACATTTATCTTCAAACTACATTTAAATAAATTTTTTGAAGTAACACTCTCACCTTTTTCATAGAACAAACATATTTTTTTTTCAGGAATCCTCTCTCCAGAAACCTGAAACAAATCTTGAAAAAACTTGTTTAAGGCATCCATTCTCCCTAATCCTAAAAGAAAATTTTAATTAACTTCTTGAAATACTAAAATAAATCTTATCCTCAAACTACATTTAAATCAATTTTTTGAAGTAACACTCTCACCTTTTTCATAAAACTAAGATATATTTTTTTTCAGGAATCCACTCTCCAGAAACCTAAAACTAATCTTAAAAAACTTCTTTCAGGCATCCAATCTTCCTAATCCTAAACGAAAATTTTAATTAACTTGTTGAAATAATTCAATCACATTTATCCTCAAACTACTTTTAAATCAATTTTTTCAAGTAACACTCTCACCTTTTTCATAGAACAAACATATTTTTTTTTCAGGAATCCACTCTCCAGAAACCTGAAACAAATCTTGAAAAAACTTGTTTAAGGCATCCATTCTCCCTAATCCTAATAGAAAATTTTAATTAACTTCTTGAAATACTAAAATAAATCTTATCCTCAAACTACATTTAAATCAATTTTTTGAAGTAACACTCTCACCTTTTTCATAAAACTAACATATATTTTTTTTCAGGAATCCGCTCTCCAGAAACCTGAAACAAATCTTGAAAAAACTTGTTTAAGGCATCCATTCTCCCTAATCCTAAAAGAAAATTTGAATTAACTTCTTGAAATACTAAAATAAATCTTATCCTCAAACTACATTTAAATCAATTTTTTGAAGTAACACTCTCACCTTTTTCATAAAACTAAGATATATTTTTTTTCAGGAATCCACTCTCCAGAAACCTAAAACTAATCTTAAAAAACTTCTTTCAGGCATCCAATCTTCCTAATCCTAAACGAAAATTTTAATTAACTTGTTGAAATAATTCAATCACATTTATCCTCAAACTACTTTTAAATCAATTTTTTCAAGTAACACTCTCACCTTTTTCATAGAACAAACATTTTTTTTTTTTCAGGAATCCACTCTCCAGAAACCTGAAACAAATCTTGAAAAAACTTGTTTCAGGCATCCATTCTCCCTAATCCTAAAAGAAAATTTTAATTAACTTCTTGAAATACTAAAATAAATCTTATCCTCAAACTACATTTAAATCAATTTTTTGAAGTAACACTCTCACCTTTTTCATAAAACTAACATATATTTTTTTTCAGGAATCCGCTCTCCGGAAACCTGAAACAAATCTTGAAAAAACTTGTTTAAGGCATCCACTCTCCCTAATCCTAAAAGAAAATTTTAATTAACTTCTTGAAATACTAAAATAAATCTTATCCTCAAACTACATTTAAATCAATTTTTTGAAGTAACACTCTCACCTTTTTCATAAAACTAACATATATTTTTTTTCAGGAATCCGCTCTCCAGAAACCTGAAACAAATCTTGAAAAAACTTGTTTAAGGCATCCATTCTCCCTAATCCTAAAAGAACATTTTAATTAACTTCTTGAAATACTAAAATAAATCTTATCCTCAAACTACATTTAAATCAATTTTTGGAAGTAACACTCGCACCTTTTTCATTAAACTAACATATATTTTTTTTCAGGAATCCACTCTCCAGAAACCTAAAACTAATCTAAAAAAACTTCTTTCAGGCATCCAATCTTCCTAATCCTAAACGAAAATTTTAATTAACTTGTTGAAATAATTCAATCACATTTATCCTCAAACTACTTTTAAATCAATTTTTTGAAGTAACACTCTCACCTTTTTCATAGAACAAACGTATTTTTTTTTCAGGAATCCACTCTCCATAAACCTGAAACTAATCTTGAAAAAACTTGTGTAAGGCATCCATTCTCCCTAATCCTAAAAGAAAATTTTAATTAACTTGTTGAAATAATGCAATCAACCTTATTCTCAAACTACATTTAAATCAATTTTTTGAAGTAACACACTCACCTTTTTCATAAAATGAACATATTTTGTTTTCACGAATCCACTCTCCAGAAACCTAAAACAAATCTTGAAAAAACTTGTTTAAGGCATCCATTCTCCCTAATCCTAAAAGAAAATTTTAATTAACTTCTTGAAATACTAAAAAAATCTAATCCTCAAACTACGTTTAAATCAATTTTTTGAAGTAACACTCTCACCTTTTTCATAAAACTAACATATATTTTTTTTCAGGAATCCACTTTCCAGAAACCTAAAACTAATCTTAAAAAACTTATTTCAAGCATTCCAATCTTCCTAATCCTAAACGAAAATTTTAATTAACTTGTTGAAATAATTCAATCACATTTATCCTCAAACTACGTTTAAATCAATTTTTTGAAGTAACACTCTCACCTTTTTCATAGAACAAACATATTTTTTTTTCAGGAATCCACTCTCCAGAAACCTGAAACAAATCTTGAAAAAACTTGTTTAAGGCATCCATTCTCCCTAATCCTAAAAGAAAATTTTAATTAACTTCTTGAAATACTAAAAAAAATCTTATCCTCAAACTACATTTAAATCAATTTTTTGAAGTAACACTCTCACCTTTTTCATAAAACTAACATATAGTTTTTTTTCAGGAATCCACTCTCCAGAAACCTAAAACTAATCTTAAAAAACTTCTTTCAGGCATCCAATCTTCCTAATCCTAAACGAAAATTTTAATTAACTTGTTGAAATTATTCAATCACATTTATCCTCAAACTACTTTTAAATCAATTTTTTCAAGTAACACTCTCACCTTTTTCATAGAACAAACATATTTTTTTTTCAGGAATCCACTCTCCAGAAACCTGAAACAAATCTTGAAAAAACTTGTTTAAGGCATCCATTCTCCCTAATCCTAAAAGAAAATTTTAATTAACTGCTTGAAATACTAAAATAAATCTTATCCTCAAACTACATTTAAATCAATTTTTTGAAGTAACACTCTCACCTTTTTCATACAACTAACATATATTTTTTTTCAGGAATCCGCTCTCCAGAAACCTGAAACAAATCTTGAAAAAACTTGTTTAAGGCATCCATTCTCCCTAATCCTAAAAGAAAATTTGAATTAACTTCTTGAAATACTAAAATAAATCTTATCCTCAAACTACATTTAAATCAATTTTTTGAAGTAACACTCTCACCTTTTTCATAAAACTAAGATATATTTTTTTTCAGGAATCCACTCTCCAGAAACCTAAAACTAATCTTAAAAAACTTCTTTCAGGCATCCAATCTTCCTAATCCTAAACGAAAATTTTAATTAACTTGTTGAAATAATTCAATCACATTTATCCTCAAACTACTTTTAAATCAATTTTTTCAAGTAACACTCTCACCTTTTTCATAGAACAAACATTTTTATTTTTTTTCAGGATTCCACTCTCCAGAAACCTGAAACAAATCTTGAAAAAACTTGTTTCAGGCATCCATTCTCTCTAATCCTAAAAGAAAATTTTAATTAACTTCTTGAAATACTAAAATAAATCTTATCCTCAAACTACATTTAAATCAATTTTTTGAAGTAACACTCTCACCTTTTTCATAAAACTAACATATATTTTTTTTCAGGAATCCGCTCTCCAGAAACCTGAAACAAATCTTGAAAAAACTTGTTTAAGGCATCCACTCTCCCTAATCCTAAAAGAAAATTTTAATTAACTTCTTGAAATACTAAAATAAATCTTATCCTCAAACTACATTTAAATCAATTTTTTGAAGTAACACTCTCACCTTTTTCATAAAACTAACATATATTTTTTTTCAGGAATCCGCTCTCCAGAAACCTGAAACAAATCTTGAAAAAACTTGTTTAAGGCATCCATTCTCCCTAATCCTAAAAGAACATTTTAATTAACTTCTTGAAATACTAAAATAAATCTTATCCTCAAACTACATTTAAATCAATTTTTGGAAGTAACACTCGCACCTTTTTCATTAAACTAACATATATTTTTTTTCAGGAATCCACTCTCCAGAAACCTAAAACTAATCTAAAAAAACTTCTTTCAGGCATCCAATCTTCCTAATCCTAAACGAAAATTTTAATTAACTTGTTGAAATAATTCAATCACATTTATCCTCAAACTACTTTTAAATCAATTTTTTGAAGTAACACTCTCACCTTTTTCATAGAACAAACGTATTTTTTTTTCAGGAATCCACTCTCCATAAACCTGAAACTAATCTTGAAAAAACTTGTGTAAGGCATCCATTCTCCCTAATCCTAAAAGAAAATTTTAATTAACTTGTTGAAATAATGCAATCAACCTTATTCTCAAACTACATTTAAATCAATTTTTTGAAGTAACACACTCACCTTTTTCATAAAATGAACATATTTTGTTTTCACGAATCCACTCTCCAGAAACCTAAAACAAATCTTGAAAAAACTTGTTTAAGGCATCCATTCTCCCTAATCCTAAAAGAAAATTTTAATTAACTTCTTGAAATACTAAAAAAATCTAATCCTCAAACTACATTTAAATCAATTTTTTGAAGTAACACTCTCACCTTTTTCATAAAACTAACATATATTTTTTTTCAGGAATCCACTTTCCATAAACCTAAAACTAATCTTAAAAAACTTATTTCAAGCATTCCAATCTTCCTAATCCTAAACGAAAATTTTAATTAACTTGTTGAAATAATTCAATCACATTTATCCTCAAACTACGTTTAAATCAATTTTTTGAAGTAACACTCTCACCTTTTTCATAGAACAAACATATTTTTTTTTCAGGAATCCACTCTCCAGAAACCTGAAACAAATCTTGAAAAAACTTGTTTAAGGCATCCATTTTCCCTAATCCTAAAAGAAAATTTTAATTAACTTCTTGAAATACTAAAAAAATCTAATCCTCAAACTACATTTAAATCAATTTTTTGAAGTAACACTCTCACCTTTTTCATAAAACTAACATATATTTTTTTTCAGGAATCCACTCTCCAGAAACCTAAAACTAATCTTAAAAAACTTATTTCAAGCATTCCAATCTTCCTAATACTAAACGAAAATTTTAATTAACTTGTTGAAATATTTCAATCACATTTATCTTCAAACTACGTTTAAATAAATTTTTTGAAGTAACACTCTCACCTTTTTCATAGAACAAACATATTTTTTTTTCAGGAATCCTCTCTCCAGAAACCTGAAACAAATCTTGAAAAAACTTGTTTAAGGCATTTACTCTCCCTAATCCTAAAAGAAAATTTTAATTAACTTCTTGAAATACTTAAATAAATCTTATCCTCAAACTACATTTAAATCAATTTTTTGAAGTAACACTATCACCTTTTTCATAAAACTAACATATATTTTTTTTCAGGAATCCGCTCTCCAGAAACCTGAAACAAATCTTGAAAAAACTTGTTTAAGGCATCCACTCTCCCTAATCCTAAAAGAAAATTTTAATTAACTTCTTGAAATACTAAAATAAATCTTATCCTCAAACTACATTTAAATCAATTTTTTGAAGTAACACTCTCACCTTTTTCATAAAACTAAGATATATTTTTTTTCAGGAATCCACTCTCCAGAAACCTAAAACTAATCTTAAAAAACTTCTTTCAGGCATCCAATCTTCCTAATCCTAAACGAAAATTTTAATTAACTTGTTGAAATAATTCAATCACATTTATCCTCAAACTACTTTTAAATCAATTTTTTCAAGTAACACTCTCACCTTTTTCATAGAACAAACATTTTTTTTTTTTTCAGGAATCCACTCTCCAGAAACCTGAAACAAATCTTGAAAAAACTTGTTTCAGGCATCCATTCTCCCTAATCCTAAAAGAAAATTTTAATTAACTTCTTGAAATACTAAAATAAATCTTATCCTCAAACTACATTTAAATCAATTTTTTGAAGTAACACTCTCACCTTTTTCATTAAACTAACATATATTTTTTTTCAGGAATCCGCTCTCCAGAAACTTAAAACTAATCTAAAAAAACTTCTTTCAGGCATCCAATCTTCCTAATCCTAAACGAAAATTTTAATTAACTTGTTGAAATAATTCAATCACATTTATCCTCAAACTACTTTTAAATCAATTTTTTGAAGTAACACTCTCACCTTTTTCATAGAACAAACGTATTTTTTTTTCAGGAATCCACTCTCCATAAACCTGAAACTAATCTTGAAAAAACTTGTGTAAGGCATCAATTCTCCCTAATCCTAAAAGAAAATTTTAATTAACTTGTTGAAATAATGCAATCAACCTTATTCTCAAACTACATTTAAATCAATTTTTTGAAGTAACACACTCACCTTTTTCATAAAATGAACATATTTTGTTTTCACGAATCCACTCTCCAGAAACCTAAAACAAATCTTGAAAAAACTTGTTTAAGGCATCCATTCTCCCTAATCCTAAAAGAAAAGTTTAATTAACTTCTTGAAATACTAAAAAAATCTAATCCTCAAACTACATTTAAATCAATTTTTTGAAGTAACACTCTCACCTTTTTCATAAAACTAACATATATTTTTTGTCAGGAATCCACTCTCCAGAAACCTAAAACTAATCTTAAAAAACTTATTTCAAGCATTCCAATCTTCCTAATACTAAACGAAAATTTTAATTAACTCGTTGAAATATTTCAATCACATTTATCCTCAAACTACGTTTAAATCAATTTTTTGAAGTAACACTCTCACCTTTTTCATAGAACAAACATATTTTTTTTTCAGGAATCCACTCTCCAGAAACCTGAAACAAATCTTGAAAAAACTTGTTTAAGGGATCCATTCTCCCTAATCCTAAAAGAACATTTTAATTAACTTTTTGAAATACTAAAAAAAATCTTATCCTCAAACTACATTTAAATCAATTTTTTGAAGTAACACTCTCACCTTTTTCATAAAACTAACATATATTTTTTTTCAGGAATCCGCTCTCCAGAAACCTGAAACAAATCTTGAAAAAACTTGTTTAAGGCATCCATTCTCCCTAATCCTAAAAGAACATTTTAATTAACTTCTTGAAATACTAAAATAAATCTTATCCTCAAACTACATTTAAATCAATTTTTTGAAATAACACTCGCACCTTTTTCATTAAACTAACATATATTTTTTTTCAGGAATCCACTCTCCAGAAACCTAAAACTAATCTTAAAAAACTTATTTCAAGCATTCCAATCTTCCTAATCCTAAACGAAAATTTTAATTAACTTGTTGAAATAATTCAATCACATTTATCCTCAAACTACGTTTAAATCAATTTTTTGAAGTAACACTCTCACCTTTTTCATAGAACAAACATATTTTTTTTTCAGGAATCCACTCTCCAGAAACCTGAAACAAATCTTGAAAAAACTTGTTTAAGGCATCCATTCTCCCTAATCCTCAAAGAAAATTTTAATTAACTTCTTGAAATACTAAAAAAATCTTATCCTCAAACTACATTTAAATCAATTTTTTGAAGTAACACTCTCACCTTTTTCATAGAACAAACTTATTTTTTTTTCAGGAATCCACTCTCCATAAACCTGAAACTAATCTTGAAAAAACTTGTGTAAGGCATCCATTCTCCCTAATCCTAAAAGAAAATTTTAATTAACTTGTTGAAATAATGCAATCAACCTTATTCTCAAACTACATTTAAATCAATTTTTTGAAGTAACACACTCACCTTTTTCATAAAATGAACATATTTTGTTTCCACGAATCCACTCTCCAGAAACCTAAAACAAATCTTGAAAAAACTTGTTTAAGGCATCCATTCTCCCTAATCCTAAAAGAAAATTTTAATTAACTTCTTGAAATACTAAAAAAATCTAATCCTCAAACTACATTTAAATCAATTTTTTGAAGTAACACTCTCACCTTTTTCATAGAACAAACATATTTTTTTTTCAGGAATCCACTCTCCAGAAACCTGAAACAAATCTTGAAAAAACTTGTTTAAGGCATCCATTCTCCCTAATCCTCAAAGAAAATTTTAATTAACTTCTTGAAATACTAAAAAAAATCTTATCCTCAAACTACATTTAAATCAATTTTTTGAAGTAACACTCTCACCTTTTTCATAGAACAAACTTATTTTTTTTTCAGGAATCCACTCTCCATAAACCTGAAACTAATCTTGAAAAAACTTGTGTAAGGCATCCATTCTCCCTAATCCTAAAAGAAAATTTTAATTAACTTGTTGAAATAATGCAATCAACCTTATTCTCAAACTACATTTAAATCAATTTTTTGAAGTAACACACTCACCTTTTTCATAAAATGAACATATTTTGTTTCCACGAATCCACTCTCCAGAAACCTAAAACAAATCTTGAAAAAACTTGTTTAAGGCATCCATTCTCCCTAATCCTAAAAGAAAATTTTAATTAACTTCTTGAAATACTAAAAAAATCTAATCCTCAAACTACATTTAAATCAATTTTTTGAAGTAACACTCTCACCTTTTTCATAAAACTAACATATATTTTTTTTCAGGAATCCACTCTCCAGAAACCTAAAACTAATCTTAAAAAACTTATTTCAAGCATTCCAATCTTCCTAATCCTAAACGAAAATTTTAATTAACTTGTTGAAATAATTCAATCACATTTATCCTCAAACTACGTTTAAATCAATTTTTTGAAGTAACACTCTCACCTTTTTCATAGAACAAACATATTTTTTTTTCAGGAATCCACTCTCCAGAAACCTGAAACAAATCTTGAAAAAACTTGTTTCAGGCATCCATTCTCCCTAATCCTAAAAGAAAATTTTAATTAACTTCTTGAAATACTAACATAAATCTTATCCTCAAACTACATTTAAATCAATTTTTTGAAGTAACACTCTCACCTTTTTCATAAAACTAACATATATTTTTTTTCAGTAATCCGCTCTCCAGAAACCTGAAACAAATCTTGAAAAAACTTGTTTAAGGCATCCATTCTCCCTAATCCTAAAAGAAAATTTTAATTAACTGCTTGAAATACTAAAATAAATCTTATCCTCAAACTACATTTAAATCAATTTTTTGAAGTAACACTCTCACCTTTTTCATAAAACTAACATATATTTTTTTTCAGGAATCCGCTCTCCAGAAACCTGAAACAAATCTTGAAAAAACTTGTTTAAGGCATCCATTCTCCCTAATCCTAAAAGAAAATTTGAATTAACTTCTTGAAATACTAAAATAAATCTTATCCTCAAACTACATTTAAATCAATTTTTTGAAGTAACACTCTCACCTTTTTCATAAAACTAAGATATATTTTTTTTCAGGAATCCACTCTCCAGAAACCTAAAACTAATCTTAAAAAACTTCTTTCAGGCATCCAATCTTCCTAATCCTAAACGAAAATGTTAATTAACTTGTTGAAATAATTCAATCACATTTATCCTCAAACTACTTTTAAATCAATTTTTTCAAGTAACACTCTCACCTTTTTCATAGAACAAACATTTTTTTTTTTTTCAGGAATCCACTCTCCAGAAACCTGAAACAAATCTTGAAAAAACTTGTTTCAGGCATCCATTCTCCCTAATCCTAAAAGAAAATTTTAATTAACTTCTTGAAATACTAAAATAAATCTTATCCTCAAACTACATTTAAATCAATTTTTTGAAGTAACACTCTCACCTTTTTCATAAAACTAACATATATTTTTTTTCAGGAATCCGCTCTCCAGAAACCTGAAACACATCTTGAAAAAACTTGTTTAAGGCATCCACTCTCCCTAATCCTAAAAGAAAATTTTAATTAACTTCTTGAAATACTAAAATAAATCTTATCCTCAAACTACATTTAAATCAATTTTTTGAAGTAACACTCTCACCTTTTTCATAAAACTAAGATATATTTTTTTTCAGGAATCCACTCTCCAGAAACCTAAAACTAATCTTAAAAAACTTCTTTCAGGCATCCAATCTTCCTAATCCTAAACGAAAATTTTAATTAACTTGTTGAAATAATTCAATCACATTTATCCTCAAACTACTTTTAAATCAATTTTTTCAAGTAACACTCTCACCTTTTTCATAGAACAAACATATTTTTTTTTCAGGAATCCACTCTCCAGAAACCTGAAACAAATCTTGAAAAAACTTGTTTAAGGCATCCATTCTCCCTAATCCTAAAAGAAAATTTTAATTAACTGCTTGAAATACTAAAATAAATCTTATCCTCAAACTACATTTAAATCAATTTTTTGAAGTAACACTCTCACCTTTTTCATACAACTAACATATATTTTTTTTCAGGAATCCGCTCTCCAGAAACCTGAAACAAATCTTGAAAAAACTTGTTTAAGGCATCCATTCTCCCTAATCCTAAAAGAAAATTTGAATTAACTTCTTGAAATACTAAAATAAATCTTATCCTCAAACTACATTTAAATCAATTTTTTGAAGTAACACTCTCACCTTTTTCATAAAACTAAGATATATTTTTTTTCAGGAATCCACTCTCCAGAAACCTAAAACTAATCTTAAAAAACTTCTTTCAGGCATCCAATCTTCCTAATCCTAAACGAAAATTTTAATTAACTTGTTGAAATAATTCAATCACATTTATCCTCAAACTACTTTTAAATCAATTTTTTCAAGTAACACTCTCACCTTTTTCATAGAACAAACATTTTTATTTTTTTTCAGGATTCCACTCTCCAGAAACCTGAAACAAATCTTGAAAAAACTTGTTTCAGGCATCCATTCTCTCTAATCCTAAAAGAAAATTTTAATTAACTTCTTGAAATACTAAAATAAATCTTATCCTCAAACTACATTTAAATCAATTTTTTGAAGTAACACTCACCTTTTTCATAAAACTAATATATATTTTTTTTCAGGAATCCGCTCTCCAGAAACCTGAAACAAATCTTGAAAAAACTTGTTTAAGGCATCCACTCTCCCTAATCCTAAAAGAAAATTTTAATTAACTTCTTGAAATACTAAAATAAATCTTATCCTCAAACTACATTTAAATCAATTTTTTGAAGTAACACTCTCACCTTTTTCATAAAACTAACATATATTTTTTTTCAGGAATCCGCTCTCCAGAAACCTGAAACAAATCTTGAAAAAACTTGTTTAAGGCATCCATTCTCCCTAATCCTAAAAGAACATTTTAATTAACTTCTTGAAATACTAAAATAAATCTTATCCTCAAACTACATTTAAATCAATTTTTGGAAGTAACACTCGCACCTTTTTCATTAAACTAACATATATTTTTTTTCAGGAATCCACTCTCCAGAAACCTAAAACTAATCTAAAAAAACTTCTTTCAGGCATCCAATCTTCCTAATCCTAAACGAAAATTTTAATTAACTTGTTGAAATAATTCAATCACATTTATCCTCAAACTACTTTTAAATCAATTTTTTGAAGTAACACTCTCACCTTTTTCATAGAACAAACGTATTTTTTTTTCAGGAATCCACTCTCCATAAACCTGAAACTAATCTTGAAAAAACTTGTGTAAGGCATCCATTCTCCCTAATCCTAAAAGAAAATTTTAATTAACTTGTTGAAATAATGCAATCAACCTTATTCTCAAACTACATTTAAATCAATTTTTTGAAGTAACACACTCACCTTTTTCATAAAATGAACATATTTTGTTTTCACGAATCCACTCTCCAGAAACCTAAAACAAATCTTGAAAAAACTTGTTTAAGGCATCCATTCTCCCTAATCCTAAAAGAAAATTTTAATTAACTTCTTGAAATACTAAAAAAATCTAATCCTCAAACTACATTTAAATCAATTTTTTGAAGTAACACTCTCACCTTTTTCATAAAACTAACATATATTTTTTTTCAGGAATCCGCTCTCCAGAAACCTGAAACAAATCTTGAAAAAACTTGTTTAAGGCATCCACTCTCCCTAATCCTAAAAGAAAATTTTAATTAACTTCTTGAAATACTAAAATAAATCTTATCCTCAAACTACATTTAAATCAATTTTTTGAAGTAACACTCTCACCTTTTTCATAAAACTAAGATATATTTTTTTTCAGGAATCCACTCTCCAGAAACCTAAAACTAATCTTAAAAAACTTCTTTCAGGCATCCAATCTTCCTAATCCTAAACGAAAATTTTAATTAACTTGTTGAAATAATTCAATCACATTTATCCTCAAACTACTTTTAAATCAATTTTTTCAAGTAACACTCTCACCTTTTTCATAGAACAAACATTTTTTTTTTTTTCAGGAATCCACTCTCCAGAAACCTGAAACAAATCTTGAAAAAACTTGTTTCAGGCATCCATTCTCCCTAATCCTAAAAGAAAATTTTAATTAACTTCTTGAAATACTAAAATAAATCTTATCCTCAAACTACATTTAAATCAATTTTTTGAAGTAACACTCTCACCTTTTTCATTAAACTAACATATATTTTTTTTCAGGAATCCGCTCTCCAGAAACTTAAAACTAATCTAAAAAAACTTCTTTCAGGCATCCAATCTTCCTAATCCTAAACGAAAATTTTAATTAACTTGTTGAAATAATTCAATCACATTTATCCTCAAACTACTTTTAAATCAATTTTTTGAAGTAACACTCTCACCTTTTTCATAGAACAAACGTATTTTTTTTTCAGGAATCCACTCTCCATAAACCTGAAACTAATCTTGAAAAAACTTGTGTAAGGCATCAATTCTCCCTAATCCTAAAAGAAAATTTTAATTAACTTGTTGAAATAATGCAATCAACCTTATTCTCAAACTACATTTAAATCAATTTTTTGAAGTAACACACTCACCTTTTTCATAAAATGAACATATTTTGTTTTCACGAATCCACTCTCCAGAAACCTAAAACAAATCTTGAAAAAACTTGTTTAAGGCATCCATTCTCCCTAATCCTAAAAGAAAATTTTAATTAACTTCTTGAAATACTAAAAAAATCTAATCCTCAAACTACATTTAAATCAATTTTTTGAAGTAACACTCTCACCTTTTTCATAAAACTAACATATATTTTTTGTCAGGAATCCACTCTCCAGAAACCTAAAACTAATCTTAAAAAACTTATTTCAAGCATTCCAATCTTCCTAATACTAAACGAAAATTTTAATTAACTTGTTGAAATATTTCAATCACATTTATCCTCAAACTACGTTTAAATCAATTTTTTGAAGTAACACTCTCACCTTTTTCATAGAACAAACATATTTTTTTTTCAGGAATCCACTCTCCAGAAACCTGAAACAAATCTTGAAAAAACTTGTTTAAGGCATCCATTCTCCCTAATCCTCAAAGAAAATTTTAATTAACTTCTTGAAATACTAAAAAAAATCTTATCCTCAAACTACATTTAAATCAATTTTTTGAAGTAACACTCTCACCTTTTTCATAGAACAAACTTATTTTTTTTTCAGGAATCCACTCTCCATAAACCTGAAACTAATCTTGAAAAAACTT
Source organism: Triturus cristatus (assembly GCF_964204655.1). Taxonomy (NCBI): domain Eukaryota; kingdom Metazoa; phylum Chordata; class Amphibia; order Caudata; family Salamandridae; genus Triturus; species Triturus cristatus. The sequence continues at coordinate 118,003,213 of NC_140583.1, forward strand.
GTGTAAGGCATCCATTCTCCCTAATCCTAAAAGAAAATTTTAATTAACTTGTTGAAATAATGCAATCAACCTTATTCTCAAACTACATTTAAATCAATTTTTTGAAGTAACACACTCACCTTTTTCATAAAATGAACATATTTTGTTTCCACGAATCCACTCTCCAGAAACCTAAAACAAATCTTGAAAAAACTTGTTTAAGGCATCCATTCTCCCTAATCCTAAAAGAAAATTTTAATTAACTTCTTGAAATACTAAAAAAATCTAATCCTCAAACTACATTTAAATCAATTTTTTGAAGTAACACTCTCACCTTTTTCATAAAACTAACATATATTTTTTTTCAGGAATCCACTCTCCAGAAACCTAAAACTAATCTTAAAAAACTTATTTCAAGCATTCCAATCTTCCTAATCCTAAACGAAAATTTTAATTAACTTGTTGAAATAATTCAATCACATTTATCCTCAAACTACGTTTAAATCAATTTTTTGAAGTAACACTCTCACCTTTTTCATAGAACAAACATATTTTTTTTTCAGGAATCCACTCTCCAGAAACCTGAAACAAATCTTGAAAAAACTTGTTTCAGGCATCCATTCTCCCTAATCCTAAAAGAAAATTTTAATTAACTTCTTGAAATACTAAAATAAATCTTATCCTCAAACTACATTTAAATCAATTTTTTGAAGTAACACTCTCACCTTTTTCATAAAACTAACATATATTTTTTTTCAGTAATCCGCTCTCCAGAAACCTGAAACAAATCTTGAAAAAACTTGTTTAAGGCATCCATTCTCCCTAATCCTAAAAGAAAATTTTAATTAACTGCTTGAAATACTAAAATAAATCTTATCCTCAAACTACATTTAAATCAATTTTTTGAAGTAACACTCTCACCTTTTTCATAAAACTAACATATATTTTTTTTCAGGAATCCGCTCTCCAGAAACCTGAAACAAATCTTGAAAAAACTTGTTTCAGGCATCCATTCTCCCTAATCCTAAAAGAAAATTTTAATTAACTTCTTGAAATACTAAAATAAATCTTATCCTCAAACTACATTTAAATCAATTTTTTGAAGTAACACTCTCACCTTTTTCATAAAACTAACATATATTTTTTTTCAGTAATCCGCTCTCCAGAAACCTGAAACAAATCTTGAAAAAACTTGTTTAAGGCATCCATTCTCCCTAATCCTAAAAGAAAATTTTAATTAACTGCTTGAAATACTAAAATAAATCTTATCCTCAAACTACATTTAAATCAATTTTTTGAAGTAACACTCTCACCTTTTTCATAAAACTAACATATATTTTTTTTCAGGAATCCGCTCTCCAGAAACCTGAAACAAATCTTGAAAAAACTTGTTTAAGGCATCCATTCTCCCTAATCCTAAAAGAAAATTTGAATTAACTTCTTGAAATACTAAAATAAATCTTATCCTCAAACTACATTTAAATCAATTTTTTGAAGTAACACTCTCACCTTTTTCATAAAACTAAGATATATTTTTTTTCAGGAATCCACTCTCCAGAAACCTAAAACTAATCTTAAAAAACTTCTTTCAGGCATCCAATCTTCCTAATCCTAAACGAAAATGTTAATTAACTTGTTGAAATAATTCAATCACATTTATCCTCAAACTACTTTTAAATCAATTTTTTCAAGTAACACTCTCACCTTTTTCATAGAACAAACATTTTTTTTTTTTCAGGAATCCACTCTCCAGAAACCTGAAACAAATCTTGAAAAAACTTGTTTCAGGCATCCATTCTCCCTAATCCTAAAAGAAAATTTTAATTAACTTCTTGAAATACTAAAATAAATCTTATCCTCAAACTACATTTAAATCAATTTTTTGAAGTAACACTCTCACCTTTTTCATAAAACTAACATATATTTTTTTTTCAGGAATCCGCTCTCCAGAAACCTGAAACACATCTTGAAAAAACTTGTTTAAGGCATCCACTCTCCCTAATCCTAAAAGAAAATTTTAATTAACTTCTTGAAATACTAAAATAAATCTTATCCTCAAACTACATTTAAATCAATTTTTTGAAGTAACACTCTCACCTTTTTCATAAAACTAAGATATATTTTTTTTCAGGAATCCACTCTCCAGAAACCTAAAACTAATCTTAAAAAACTTCTTTCAGGCATCCAATCATCCTAATCCTAAACGAAAATTTTAATTAACTTGTTGAAATAATTCAATCACATTTATCCTCAAACTACTTTTAAATCAATTTTTTCAAGTAACACTCTCACCTTTTTCATAGAACAAACATTTTTTTTTTTTTCAGGAATCCACTCTCCAGAAACCTGAAACAAATCTTGAAAAAACTTGTTTCAGGCATCCATTCTCCCTAATCCTAAAAGAAAATTTTAATTAACTTCTTGAAATACTAAAATAAATCTTATCCTCAAACTACATTTAAATCAATTTTTTGAAGTAACACTCTCACCTTTTTCATTAAACTAACATATATTTTTTTTCAGGAATCCGCTCTCCAGAAACTTAAAACTAATCTAAAAAAACTTCTTTCAGGCATCCAATCTTCCTAATCCTAAACGAAAATTTTAATTAACTTGTTGAAATAATTCAATCACATTTGTCCTCAAACTACTTTTAAATCAATTTTTTGAAGTAACACTCTCACCTTTTTCATAGAACAAACGTATTTTTTTTTCAGGAATCCACTCTCCATAAACCTGAAACTAATCTTGAAAAAACTTGTGTAAGGCATCAATTCTCCCTAATCCTAAAAGAAAATTTTAATTAACTTGTTGAAATAATGCAATCAACCTTATTCTCAAACTACATTTAAATCAATTTTTTGAAGTAACACACTCACCTTTTTCATAAAATGAACATATTTTGTTTTCACGAATCCACTCTCCAGAAACCTAAAACAAATCTTGAAAAAACTTGTTTAAGGCATCCATTCTCCCTAATCCTAAAAGAAAATTTTAATTAACTTCTTGAAATACTAAAAAAATCTAATCCTCAAACTACATTTAAATCAATTTTTTGAAGTAACACTCTCACCTTTTTCATAAAACTAACATATATTTTTTGTCAGGAATCCACTCTCCAGAATCCTAAAACTAATCTTAAAAAACTTATTTCAAGCATTCCAATCTTCCTAATACTAAACGAAAATTTTAATTAACTTGTTGAAATATTTCAATCACATTTATCCTCAAACTACGTTTAAATCAATTTTTTGAAGTAACACTCTCACCTTTTTCATAGAACAAACATATTTTTTTTTCAGGAATCCACTCTCCAGAAACCTGAAACAAATCTTGAAAAAACTTGTTTAAGGCATCCATTCTCCCTAATCCTAAAAGAACATTTTAATTAACTTTTTGAAATACTAAAAAAAATCTTATCCTCAAACTACATTTAAATCAATTTTTTGAAGTAACACTCTCACCTTTTTCATAAAACTAACATATATTTTTTTTCAGGAATCCACTCTCCATAAACTTGAAACAAATCTTGAAAAAACGTGTTTAAGGCATCCATTCTCCCTAATCCTAAAAGAAAATTTTAATTAACTTCTTGAAATACTAAAATAAATCTTATCCTCAAACTACATTTAAATCAATTTTTTGAAGTAACACTCTCACCTTTTTCATAAAACTAAGATATATTTTTTTTCAGGAATCCATTCTCCAGAAACCTAAAACTAATCTTAAAAATCTTCTTTCAGGCATCCAATCTTCCTAATCCTAAATGAAAATTTTAATTAACTTGTTGAAATAATTCAATCACATTTATCCTCAAACTACTTTTAAATCAATTTTTTCAAGTAACACTCTCACCTTTTTCATAGAACAAACATATTTTTTTTTCAGGAATCCACTCTCCAGAAACCTGAAACAAATCTTGAAAAAACTTGTTTAAGGCATCCATTCTCCCTAATCCTAAAAGAAAATTTTAATTAACTTCTGGAAATACTAAAATAAATCTTATCCTCAAACTACATTTAAATCAATTTTTTGAAGTAACACTCTCACCTTTTTCATAAAACTAACATATATTTTTTTTCAGGAATCCGCTCTCCAGAAACCTGAAACAAATCTTGAAAAAACTTGTTTAAGGCATCCATTCTCCCTAATCCTAAAAGAACATTTTAATTAACTTCTTGAAATACTAAAATAAATCTTATCCTCAAACTACATTTAAATCAATTTTTTGAAGTAACACTCGCACCTTTTTCATTAAACTAACATATTTTTTTTCAGGAATCCACTCTCCAGAAACCTAAAACTAATCTAAAAAAACTTCTTTCAGGCATCCAATCTTCCTAATCCTAAACGAAAATTTTAATTAACTTGTTGAAATAATTCAATCACATTTATCCTCAAACTACTTTTAAATCAATTTTTTTGAAGTAACACTCTCACCTTTTTCATAGAACAAACTTATTTTCTTTTCAGGAATCCACTCTCCATAAACCTGAAACTAATCTTGAAAAAACTTGTGTAAGGCATCCATTCTCCCTAATCCTAAAAGAAAATTTTAATTAACTTGTTGAAATAATGCAATCAACCTTATTCTCAAACTACATTTAAATCAATTTTTTGAAGTAACACTCTCACCTTTTTCATAAAACTAACATATATTTTTTTTCAGGAATCCACTCTCCAGAAACCTAAAACTAATCTTAAAAAACTTATTTCAAGCATTCCAATCTTCCTAATCCTACACGAACATTTTAATTAACTTGTTGAAATAATTCAATCACATTTATCCTCAAACTACGTTTAAATCAATTTTTTGAAGTAACACTCTCACCTTTTTCATAGAACAAACATATTTTTTTTTCAGGAATCCACTCTCCAGAAACCTGAAACAAATCTTGAAAAAACTTGTTTAAGGCATCCATTCTCCCTAATCCTAAAAGAACATTTTAATTAACTTCTTGAAATACTAAAAAAAATCTTATCCTCAAACTACATTTAAATCAATTTTTTGAAGTAACACTCTCACCTTTTTCATAAAACTAACATATATTTTTTTTCAGGAATCCACTCTCCAGAAACCTAAAACTAATCTTAAAAAACTTCTTTCAGGCATCCAATCTTCCTAATCCTAAACGAAAATTTTAATTAACTTGTTGAAATTATTCAATCACATTTATCCTCAAACTACTTTTAAATCAATTTTTTCAAGTAACACTCTCACCTTTTTCATAGAACAAACATATTTTTTTTTCAGGAATCCACTCTCCAGAAACCTGAAACAAATCTTGAAAAAACTTGTTTAAGGCATCCATTCTCCCTAATCCTAAAAGAAAATTTTAATTAACTGCTTGAAATACTAAAAAAAATCTTATCCTCAAACTACATTTAAATCAATTTTTTGAAGTAACACGCTCACCTTTTTCATAAAACTAACATATATTTTTTTTCAGGAATCCACTCTCCAGAAACCTAAAACTAATCTTAAAAAACTTATTTCAAGCATTCCAATCTTCCTAATACTAAACGAAAATTTTAATTAACTTGTTGAAATATTTCAATCACATTTATCTTCAAACTACGTTTAAATAAATTTTTTGAAGTAACACTCTCACCTTTTTCATAGAACAAACATATTTTTTTTTCAGGAATCCTCTCTCCAGAAACCTGAAACAAATCTTGAAAAAACTTGTTTAAGGCATCCATTCTCCCTAATCCTAAATGAAAATTTTAATTAACTTCTTGAAATACTAAAATAAATCTTATCCTCAAACTACATTTAAATCAATTTTTTGAAGTAACACTCTCACCTTTTTCATAAAACTAAGATATATTTTTTTTCAGGAATCCACTCTCCAGAAACCTAAAACTAATCTTAAAAAACTTGTTTAAGGCATCCATTCTCCCTAATCCTAAAAGAAAATTTGAATTAACTTCTTGAAATACTAAAATAAATCTTATCCTCAAACTACATTTAAATCAATTTTTTGAAGTAACACTCTCACCTTTTTCATAAAACTAAGATATATTTTTTTTCAGGAATCCACTCTCCAGAAACCTAAAACTAATCTTAAAAAACTTCTTTCAGGCATCCAATCTTCCTAATCCTAAACGAAAATTTTAATTAACTTGTTGAAATAATTCAATCACATTTATCCTCAAACTACTTTTAAATCAATTTTTTCAAGTAACACTCTCACCTTTTTCATAGAACAAACATATTTTTTTTTCAGGAATCCACTCTCCAGAAACCTGAAACAAATCTTGAAAAAACTTGTTTAAGGCATCCATTCTCCCTAATCCTAAAAGAAAATTTTAATTAACTGCTTGAAATACTAAAAAAAATCTTATCCTCAAACTACATTTAAATCAATTTTTTGAAGTAACACGCTCACCTTTTTCATAAAACTAACATATATTTTTTTTCAGGAATCCACTCTCCAGAAACCTAAAACTAATCTTAAAAAACTTATTTCAAGCATTCCAATCTTCCTAATACTAAACGAAAATTTTAATTAACTTGTTGAAATATTTCAATCACATTTATCTTCAAACTACGTTTAAATAAATTTTTTGAAGTAACACTCTCACCTTTTTCATAGAACAAACATATTTTTTTTTCAGGAATCCTCTCTCCAGAAACCTGAAACAAATCTTGAAAAAACTTGTTTAAGGCATCCATTCTCCCTAATCCTAAAAGAAAATTTTAATTAACTTCTTGAAATACTAAAATAAATCTTATCCTCAAACTACATTTAAATCAATTTTTTGAAGTAACACTCTCACCTTTTTCATAAAACTAAGATATATTTTTTTTCAGGAATCCACTCTCCAGAAACCTAAAACTAATCTTAAAAAACTTCTTTCAGGCATCCAATCTTCCTAATCCTAAACGAAAATTTTAATTAACTTGTTGAAATAATTCAATCACATTTATCCTCAAACTACGTTTAAATCAATTTTTTGAAGTAACACTCTCACCTTTTTCATAAAACTAACATATAGTTTTTTTTCAGGAATCCACTCTCCAGAAACCTAAAACTAATCTTAAAAAACTTCTTTCAGGCATCCAATCTTCCTAATCCTAAACGAAAATTTTAATTAACTTGTTGAAATTATTCAATCACATTTATCCTCAAACTACTTTTAAATCAATTTTTTCAAGTAACACTCTCACCTTTTTCATAGAACAAACATATTTTTTTTTCAGGAATCCACTCTCCAGAAACCTGAAACAAATCTTGAAAAAACTTGTTTAAGGCATCCATTCTTCCTAATCCTAAAAGAAAATTTTAATTAACTGCTTGAAATACTAAAATAAATCTTATCCTCAAACTACATTTAAATCAATTTTTTGAAGTAACACTCTCACCTTTTTCATAAAACTAACATATATTTTTTTTCAGGAATCCGCTCTCCAGAAACCTGAAACAAATCTTGAAAAAACTTGTTTAAGGCATCCATTCTCCCTAATCCTAAAAGAAAATTTGAATTAACTTCTTGAAATACTAAAATAAATCTTATCCTCAAACTACATTTAAATCAATTTTTTGAAGTAACACTCTCACCTTTTTCATAAAACTAACATATATTTTTTTTCAGGAATCCACTTTCCAGAAACCTAAAACTAATCTTAAAAAACTTATTTCAAGCATTCCAATCTTCCTAATCCTAAACGAAAATTTTAATTAACTTGTTGAAATAATTCAATCACATTTATCCTCAAACTACTTTTAAATCAATTTTTTCAAGTAACACTCTCACCTTTTTCATAGAACAAACATATTTTTTTTTCAGGAATCCACTCTCCAGAAACCTGAAACAAATCTTGAAAAAACTTGTTTAAGGCATCCATTCTCCCTAATCCTAAAAGAAAATGTTAATTATCTTCTTGAAATACTAAAATAAATCTTATCCTCAAACTACATTTAAATCAATTTTTTGAAGTAACACTCTCACCTTTTTCATAAAACTAACATATATTTTTTTTCAGGAATCCACTTTCCAGAAACCTAAAACTAATCTTAAAAAACTTATTTCAAGCATTCCAATCTTCCTAATCCTAAACGAAAATTTTAATTAACTTGTTGAAATAATTCAATCACATTTATCCTCAAACTACGTTTAAATAAATTTTTTGAAGTAACACTCTCACCTTTTTCATAGAACAAACATATTTTTTTTTCAGGAATCCACTCTCCAGAAACCTGAAACAAATCTTGAAAAAACTTGTTTAAGGCATCCATTCTCCCTAATCCTAAAAGAAAATTTTAATTAACTTCTTGAAATACTAAAAAAAATCTTATCCTCAAACTACATTTAAATCAATTTTTTGAAGTAACACTCTCACCTTTTTCATAAAACTAACATATAGTTTTTTTTCAGGAATCCACTCTCCAGAAACCTAAAACTAATCTTAAAAAACTTCTTTCAGGCATCCAATCTTCCTAATCCTAAACGAAAATTTTAATTAACTTGTTGAAATTATTCAATCACATTTATCCTCAAACTACTTTTAAATCAATTTTTTCAAGTAACACTCTCACCTTTTTCATAGAACAAACATATTTTTTTTTCAGGAATCCACTCTCCAGAAACCTGAAACAAATCTTGAAAAAACTTGTTTAAGGCATCCATTCTCCCTAATCCTAAAAGAAAATTTTAATTAACTGCTTGAAATACTAAAATAAATCTTATCCTCAAACTACATTTAAATCAATTTTTTGAAGTAACACTCTCACCTTTTTCATAAAACTAACATATATTTTTTTTCAGGAATCCGCTCTCCAGAAACCTGAAACAAATCTTGAAAAAACTTGTTTAAGGCATCCATTCTCCCTAATCCTAAAAGAAAATTTGAATTAACTTCTTGAAATACTAAAATAAATCTTATCCTCAAACTACATTTAAATCAATTTTTTGAAGTAACACTCTCACCTTTTTCATAAAACTAAGATATATTTTTTTTCAGGAATCCACTCTCCAGAAACCTAAAACTAATCTTAAAAAACTTCTTTCAGGCATCCAATCTTCCTAATCCTAAACGAAAATTTTAATTAACTTGTTGAAATAATTCAATCACATTTATCCTCAAACTACTTTTAAATCAATTTTTTCAAGTAACACTCTCACCTTTTTCATAGAACAAACATTTTTTTTTTTTTCAGGATTCCACTCTCCAGAAACCTGAAACAAATCTTGAAAAAACTTGTTTCAGGCATCCATTCTCTCTAATCCTAAAAGAAAATTTTAATTAACTTCTTGAAATACTAAAATAAATCTTATCCTCAAACTACATTTAAATCAATTTTTTGAAGTAACACTCTCACCTTTTTCATAAAACTAACATATATTTTTTTTCAGGAATCCGCTCTCCAGAAACCTGAAACAAATCTTGAAAAAACTTGTTTAAGGCATCCACTCTCCCTAATCCTAAAAGAAAATTTTAATTAACTTCTTGAAATACTAAAATAAATCTTATCCTCAAACTACATTTAAATCAATTTTTTGAAGTAACACTCTCACCTTTTTCATAAAACTAACATATATTTTTTTTCAGGAATCCGCTCTCCAGAAACCTGAAACAAATCTTGAAAAAACTTGTTTAAGGCATCCATTCTCCCTAATCCTAAAAGAACATTTTAATTAACTTCTTGAAATACTAAAATAAATCTTATCCTCAAACTACATTTAAATCAATTTTTGGAAGTAACACTCGCACCTTTTTCATTAAACTAACATATATTTTTTTTCAGGAATCCACTCTCCAGAAACCTAAAACTAATCTAAAAAAACTTCTTTCAGGCATCCAATCTTCCTAATCCTAAACGAAAATTTTAATTAACTTGTTGAAATAATTCAATCACATTTATCCTCAAACTACTTTTAAATCAATTTTTTGAAGTAACACTCTCACCTTTTTCATAGAACAAACGTATTTTTTTTTCAGGAATCCACTCTCCATAAACCTGAAACTAATCTTGAAAAAACTTGTGTAAGGCATCCATTCTCCCTAATCCTAAAAGAAAATTTTAATTAACTTGTTGAAATAATGCAATCAACCTTATTCTCAAACTACATTTAAATCAATTTTTTGAAGTAACACACTCACCTTTTTCATAAAATGAACATATTTTGTTTTCACGAATCCACTCTCCAGAAACCTAAAACAAATCTTGAAAAAACTTGTTTAAGGCATCCATTCTCCCTAATCCTAAAAGAAAATTTGAATTAACTTCTTGAAATACTAAAATAAATCTTATCCTCAAACTACATTTAAATCAATTTTTTGAAGTAACACTCTCACCTTTTTCATAAAACTAACATATATTTTTTTTCCGGAATCCACTTTCCATAAACCTAAAACTAATCTTAAAAAACTTATTTCAAGCATTCCAATCTTCCTAATCCTAAACGAAAATTTTAATTAACTTGTTGAAATATTTCAATCACATTTATCCTCAAACTACGTTTAAATAAATTTTTTGAAGTAACACTCTCACCTTTTTCATAGAACAAACATATTTTTTTTTCAGGAATCCTCTCTCCAGAAACCTGAAACAAATCTTGAAAAAACTTGTTTAAGGCATCCATTCTCCCTAATCCTAAAAGAAAATTTTAATTAACTTCTTGAAATACTAAAATAAATCTTATCCTCAAACTACATTTAAATCAATTTTTTGAAGTAACACTCTCACCTTTTTCATAAAACTAACATATAGTTTTTTTTCAGGAATCCACTCTCCAGAAACCTAAAACTAATCTTAAAAAACTTCTTTCAGGCATCCAATCTTCCTAATCCTAAACGAAAATTTTAATTAACTTGTTGAAATAATTCAATCACATTTATCCTCAAACTACTTTTAAATCAATTTTTTCAAGTAACACTCTCACCTTTTTCATAGAACAAACATATTTTTTTTTCAGGAATCCACTCTCCAGAAACCTGAAACAAATCTTGAAAAAACTTGTTTAAGGCATCCATTCTCCCTAATCCTAATAGAAAATTTTAATTAACTTCTTGAAATACTAAAATAAATCTTATCCTCAAACTACATTTAAATCAATTTTTTGAAGTAACACTCTCACCTTTTTCATAAAACTAACATATATTTTTTTTCAGGAATCCGCTCTCCAGAAACCTGAAACAAATCTTGAAAAAACTTGTTTAAGGCATCCATTCTCCCTAATCCTAAAAGAAAATTTGAATTAACTTCTTGAAATACTAAAATAAATCTTATCCTCAAACTACATTTAAATCAATTTTTTGAAGTAACACTCTCACCTTTTTCATAAAACTAAGATATATTTTTTTTCAGGAATCCACTCTCCAGAAACCTAAAACTAATCTTAAAAAACTTCTTTCAGGCATCCAATCTTCCTAATCCTAAACGAAAATTTTTATTAACTTGTTGAAATAATTCAATCACATTTATCCTCAAACTACGTTTAAATCAATTTTTTGAAGTAACACTCTCACCTTTTTCATAGAACAAACATATTTTTTTTTCAGGAATCCACTCTCCAGAAACCTGAAACAAATCTTGAAAAAACTTGTTTAAGGCATCCATTCTCCCTAATCCTAAAAGAAAATTTTAATTAACTTCTTGAAATACTAAAAAAATCTAACCCTCAAACTACGTTTAAATCAATTTTTTGAAGTAACACTCTCACCTTTTTCATAAAACTAACATATATTTTTTTTCAGGAATCCGCTTTCCAGAAACCTAAAACTAATCTTAAAAAACTTATTTCAAGCATTCCAATCTTCCTAATCCTAAACGAAAATTTTAATTAACTTGTTGAAATAATTCAATCACATTTATCCTCAAACTACGTTTAAATCAATTTTTTGAAGTAACACTCTCACCTTTTTCATAGAACAAACATATTTTTTTTTCAGGAATCCACTCTCCAGAAACCTGAAACAAATCTTGAAAAAACTTGTTTAAGGCATCCATTCTCCCTAATCCTAAAAGAAAATTTTAATTAACTTCTTGAAATACTAAAAAAAATCTTATCCTCAAACTACATTTAAATCAATTTTTTGAAGTAACACTCTCACCTTTTTCATAAAACTAACATATAGTTTTTTTTCAGGAATCCACTCTCCAGAAACCTAAAACTAATCTTAAAAAACTTCTTTCAGGCATCCAATCTTCCTAATCCTAAACGAAAATTTTAATTAACTTGTTGAAATTATTCAATCACATTTATCCTCAAACTACTTTTAAATCAATTTTTTCAAGTAACACTCTCACCTTTTTCATAGAACAAACATATTTTTTTTTCAGGAATCCACTCTCCAGAAACCTGAAACAAATCTTGAAAAAACTTGTTTAAGGCATCCATTCTCCCTAATCCTAAAAGAAAATTTTAATTAACTGCTTGAAATACTAAAATAAATCTTATCCTCAAACTACATTTAAATCAATTTTTTGAAGTAACACTCTCACCTTTTTCATAAAACTAACATATATTTTTTTTCAGGAATCCGCTCTCCAGAAACCTGAAACAAATCTTGAAAAAACTTGTTTAAGGCATCCATTCTCCCTAATCCTAAAAGAAAATTTGAATTAACTTCTTGAAATACTAAAATAAATCTTATCCTCAAACTACATTTAAATCAATTTTTTGAAGTAACACTCTCACCTTTTTCATAAAACTAACATATATTTTTTTTCAGTAATCCGCTCTCCAGAAACCTGAAACAAATCTTGAAAAAACTTGTTTAAGGCATCCATTCTCCCTAATCCTAAAAGAAAATTTTAATTAACTGCTTGAAATACTAAAATAAATCTTATCCTCAAACTACATTTAAATCAATTTTTTGAAGTAACACTCTCACCTTTTTCATAAAACTAACATATATTTTTTTTCAGGAATCCGCTCTCCAGAAACCTGAAACAAATCTTGAAAAAACTTGTTTAAGGCATCCATTCTCCCTAATCCTAAAAGAAAATTTGAATTAACTTCTTGAAATACTAAAATAAATCTTATCCTCAAACTACATTTAAATCAATTTTTTGAAGTAACACTCTCACCTTTTTCATAAAACTAAGATATATTTTTTTTCAGGAATCCACTCTCCAGAAACCTAAAACTAATCTTAAAAAACTTCTTTCAGGCATCCAATCTTCCTAATCCTAAACGAAAATGTTAATTAACTTGTTGAAATAATTCAATCACATTTATCCTCAAACTACTTTTAAATCAATTTTTTCAAGTAACACTCTCACCTTTTTCATAGAACAAACATTTTTTTTTTTTCAGGAATCCACTCTCCAGAAACCTGAAACAAATCTTGAAAAAACTTGTTTCAGGCATCCATTCTCCCTAATCCTAAAAGAAAATTTTAATTAACTTCTTGAAATACTAAAATAAATCTTATCCTCAAACTACATTTAAATCAATTTTTTGAAGTAACACTCTCACCTTTTTCATAAAACTAACATATATTTTTTTTTCAGGAATCCGCTCTCCAGAAACCTGAAACACATCTTGAAAAAACTTGTTTAAGGCATCCACTCTCCCTAATCCTAAAAGAAAATTTTAATTAACTTCTTGAAATACTAAAATAAATCTTATCCTCAAACTACATTTAAATCAATTTTTTGAAGTAACACTCTCACCTTTTTCATAAAACTAAGATATATTTTTTTTCAGGAATCCACTCTCCAGAAACCTAAAACTAATCTTAAAAAACTTCTTTCAGGCATCCAATCATCCTAATCCTAAACGAAAATTTTAATTAACTTGTTGAAATAATTCAATCACATTTATCCTCAAACTACTTTTAAATCAATTTTTTCAAGTAACACTCTCACCTTTTTCATAGAACAAACATTTTTTTTTTTTTCAGGAATCCACTCTCCAGAAACCTGAAACAAATCTTGAAAAAACTTGTTTCAGGCATCCATTCTCCCTAATCCTAAAAGAAAATTTTAATTAACTTCTTGAAATACTAAAATAAATCTTATCCTCAAACTACATTTAAATCAATTTTTTGAAGTAACACTCTCACCTTTTTCATTAAACTAACATATATTTTTTTTCAGGAATCCGCTCTCCAGAAACTTAAAACTAATCTAAAAAAACTTCTTTCAGGCATCCAATCTTCCTAATCCTAAACGAAAATTTTAATTAACTTGTTGAAATAATTCAATCACATTTGTCCTCAAACTACTTTTAAATCAATTTTTTGAAGTAACACTCTCACCTTTTTCATAGAACAAACGTATTTTTTTTTCAGGAATCCACTCTCCATAAACCTGAAACTAATCTTGAAAAAACTTGTGTAAGGCATCAATTCTCCCTAATCCTAAAAGAAAATTTTAATTAACTTGTTGAAATAATGCAATCAACCTTATTCTCAAACTACATTTAAATCAATTTTTTGAAGTAACACACTCACCTTTTTCATAAAATGAACATATTTTGTTTTCACGAATCCACTCTCCAGAAACCTAAAACAAATCTTGAAAAAACTTGTTTAAGGCATCCATTCTCCCTAATCCTAAAAGAAAATTTTAATTAACTTCTTGAAATACTAAAAAAATCTAATCCTCAAACTACATTTAAATCAATTTTTTGAAGTAACACTCTCACCTTTTTCATAAAACTAACATATATTTTTTGTCAGGAATCCACTCTCCAGAATCCTAAAACTAATCTTAAAAAACTTATTTCAAGCATTCCAATCTTCCTAATACTAAACGAAAATTTTAATTAACTTGTTGAAATATTTCAATCACATTTATCCTCAAACTACGTTTAAATCAATTTTTTGAAGTAACACTCTCACCTTTTTCATAGAACAAACATATTTTTTTTTCAGGAATCCACTCTCCAGAAACCTGAAACAAATCTTGAAAAAACTTGTTTAAGGCATCCATTCTCCCTAATCCTAAAAGAACATTTTAATTAACTTTTTGAAATACTAAAAAAAATCTTATCCTCAAACTACATTTAAATCAATTTTTTGAAGTAACACTCTCACCTTTTTCATAAAACTAACATATATTTTTTTTCAGGAATCCACTCTCCATAAACTTGAAACAAATCTTGAAAAAACGTGTTTAAGGCATCCATTCTCCCTAATCCTAAAAGAAAATTTTAATTAACTTCTTGAAATACTAAAATAAATCTTATCCTCAAACTACATTTAAATCAATTTTTTGAAGTAACACTCTCACCTTTTTCATAAAACTAAGATATATTTTTTTTCAGGAATCCATTCTCCAGAAACCTAAAACTAATCTTAAAAATCTTCTTTCAGGCATCCAATCTTCCTAATCCTAAATGAAAATTTTAATTAACTTGTTGAAATAATTCAATCACATTTATCCTCAAACTACTTTTAAATCAATTTTTTCAAGTAACACTCTCACCTTTTTCATAGAACAAACATTTTTTTTTTTCAGGAATCCACTCTCCAGAAACCTGAAACAAATCTTGAAAAAACTTGTTTAAGGCATCCATTCTCCCTAATCCTAATAGAAAATTTTAATTAACTTCTGGAAATACTAAAATAAATCTTATCCTCAAACTACATTTAAATCAATTTTTTGAAGTAACACTCTCACCTTTTTCATAAAACTAACATATATTTTTTTTCAGGAATCCGCTCTCTAGAAACCTGAAACAAATCTTGAAAAAACTTGTTTAAGGCATCCATTCTCCCTAATCCTAAAAGAACATTTTAATTAACTTCTTGAAATACTAAAATAAATCTTATCCTCAAACTACATTTAAATCAATTTTTTCAAGTAACACTCTCACCTTTTTCATAGAACAAACATTTTTTTTTTTCAGGAATCCACTCTCCAGAAACCTGAAACAAATCTTGAAAAAACTTGTTTAAGGCATCCATTCTCCCTAATCCTAATAGAAAATTTTAATTAACTTCTGGAAATACTAAAATAAATCTTATCCTCAAACTACATTTAAATCAATTTTTTGAAGTAACACTCTCACCTTTTTCATAAAACTAACATATATTTTTTTTCAGGAATCCGCTTTCCAGAAACCTAAAACTAATCTTAAAAAACTTATTTCAAGCATTCCAATCTTCCTAATCCTAAACGAAAATTTTAATTAACTTGTTGAAATAATTCAATCACATTTATCCTCAAACTACGTTTAAATCAATTTTTTGAAGTAACACTCTCACCTTTTTCATAGAACAAACATATTTTTTTTTCAGGAATCCACTCTCCAGAAACCTGAAACAAATCTTGAAAAAACTTGTTTAAGGCATCCATTCTCCCTAATCCTAAAAGAAAATTTTAATTAACTTCTTGAAATACTAAAAAAAATCTTATCCTCAAACTACATTTAAATCAATTTTTTGAAGTAACACTCTCACCTTTTTCATAAAACTAACATATAGTTTTTTTTCAGGAATCCACTCTCCAGAAACCTAAAACTAATCTTAAAAAACTTCTTTCAGGCATCCAATCTTCCTAATCCTAAACGAAAATTTTAATTAACTTGTTGAAATTATTCAATCACATTTATCCTCAAACTACTTTTAAATCAATTTTTTCAAGTAACACTCTCACCTTTTTCATAGAACAAACATATTTTTTTTTCAGGAATCCACTCTCCAGAAACCTGAAACAAATCTTGAAAAAACTTGTTTAAGGCATCCATTCTCCCTAATCCTAAAAGAAAATTTTAATTAACTGCTTGAAATACTAAAATAAATCTTATCCTCAAACTACATTTAAATCAATTTTTTGAAGTAACACTCTCACCTTTTTCATAAAACTAACATATATTTTTTTTCAGGAATCCGCTCTCCAGAAACCTGAAACAAATCTTGAAAAAACTTGTTTAAGGCATCCATTCTCCCTAATCCTAAAAGAAAATTTGAATTAACTTCTTGAAATACTAAAATAAATCTTATCCTCAAACTACATTTAAATCAATTTTTTGAAGTAACACTCTCACCTTTTTCATAAAACTAACATATATTTTTTTTCAGTAATCCGCTCTCCAGAAACCTGAAACAAATCTTGAAAAAACTTGTTTAAGGCATCCATTCTCCCTAATCCTAAAAGAAAATTTTAATTAACTGCTTGAAATACTAAAATAAATCTTATCCTCAAACTACATTTAAATCAATTTTTTGAAGTAACACTCTCACCTTTTTCATAAAACTAACATATATTTTTTTTCAGGAATCCGCTCTCCAGAAACCTGAAACAAATCTTGAAAAAACTTGTTTAAGGCATCCATTCTCCCTAATCCTAAAAGAAAATTTGAATTAACTTCTTGAAATACTAAAATAAATCTTATCCTCAAACTACATTTAAATCAATTTTTTGAAGTAACACTCTCACCTTTTTCATAAAACTAAGATATATTTTTTTTCAGGAATCCACTCTCCAGAAACCTAAAACTAATCTTAAAAAACTTCTTTCAGGCATCCAATCTTCCTAATCCTAAACGAAAATGTTAATTAACTTGTTGAAATAATTCAATCACATTTATCCTCAAACTACTTTTAAATCAATTTTTTCAAGTAACACTCTCACCTTTTTCATAGAACAAACATTTTTTTTTTTTCAGGAATCCACTCTCCAGAAACCTGAAACAAATCTTGAAAAAACTTGTTTCAGGCATCCATTCTCCCTAATCCTAAAAGAAAATTTTAATTAACTTCTTGAAATACTAAAATAAATCTTATCCTCAAACTACATTTAAATCAATTTTTTGAAGTAACACTCTCACCTTTTTCATAAAACTAACATATATTTTTTTTTCAGGAATCCGCTCTCCAGAAACCTGAAACACATCTTGAAAAAACTTGTTTAAGGCATCCACTCTCCCTAATCCTAAAAGAAAATTTTAATTAACTTCTTGAAATACTAAAATAAATCTTATCCTCAAACTACATTTAAATCAATTTTTTGAAGTAACACTCTCACCTTTTTCATAAAACTAAGATATATTTTTTTTCAGGAATCCACTCTCCAGAAACCTAAAACTAATCTTAAAAAACTTCTTTCAGGCATCCAATCATCCTAATCCTAAACGAAAATTTTAATTAACTTGTTGAAATAATTCAATCACATTTATCCTCAAACTACTTTTAAATCAATTTTTTCAAGTAACACTCTCACCTTTTTCATAGAACAAACATTTTTTTTTTTTTCAGGAATCCACTCTCCAGAAACCTGAAACAAATCTTGAAAAAACTTGTTTCAGGCATCCATTCTCCCTAATCCTAAAAGAAAATTTTAATTAACTTCTTGAAATACTAAAATAAATCTTATCCTCAAACTACATTTAAATCAATTTTTTGAAGTAACACTCTCACCTTTTTCATTAAACTAACATATATTTTTTTTCAGGAATCCGCTCTCCAGAAACTTAAAACTAATCTAAAAAAACTTCTTTCAGGCATCCAATCTTCCTAATCCTAAACGAAAATTTTAATTAACTTGTTGAAATAATTCAATCACATTTGTCCTCAAACTACTTTTAAATCAATTTTTTGAAGTAACACTCTCACCTTTTTCATAGAACAAACGTATTTTTTTTTCAGGAATCCACTCTCCATAAACCTGAAACTAATCTTGAAAAAACTTGTGTAAGGCATCAATTCTCCCTAATCCTAAAAGAAAATTTTAATTAACTTGTTGAAATAATGCAATCAACCTTATTCTCAAACTACATTTAAATCAATTTTTTGAAGTAACACACTCACCTTTTTCATAAAATGAACATATTTTGTTTTCACGAATCCACTCTCCAGAAACCTAAAACAAATCTTGAAAAAACTTGTTTAAGGCATCCATTCTCCCTAATCCTAAAAGAAAATTTTAATTAACTTCTTGAAATACTAAAAAAATCTAATCCTCAAACTACATTTAAATCAATTTTTTGAAGTAACACTCTCACCTTTTTCATAAAACTAACATATATTTTTTGTCAGGAATCCACTCTCCAGAATCCTAAAACTAATCTTAAAAAACTTATTTCAAGCATTCCAATCTTCCTAATACTAAACGAAAATTTTAATTAACTTGTTGAAATATTTCAATCACATTTATCCTCAAACTACGTTTAAATCAATTTTTTGAAGTAACACTCTCACCTTTTTCATAGAACAAACATATTTTTTTTTCAGGAATCCACTCTCCAGAAACCTGAAACAAATCTTGAAAAAACTTGTTTAAGGCATCCATTCTCCCTAATCCTAAAAGAACATTTTAATTAACTTTTTGAAATACTAAAAAAAATCTTATCCTCAAACTACATTTAAATCAATTTTTTGAAGTAACACTCTCACCTTTTTCATAAAACTAACATATATTTTTTTTCAGGAATCCACTCTCCATAAACTTGAAACAAATCTTGAAAAAACGTGTTTAAGGCATCCATTCTCCCTAATCCTAAAAGAAAATTTTAATTAACTTCTTGAAATACTAAAATAAATCTTATCCTCAAACTACATTTAAATCAATTTTTTGAAGTAACACTCTCACCTTTTTCATAAAACTAAGATATATTTTTTTTCAGGAATCCATTCTCCAGAAACCTAAAACTAATCTTAAAAATCTTCTTTCAGGCATCCAATCTTCCTAATCCTAAATGAAAATTTTAATTAACTTGTTGAAATAATTCAATCACATTTATCCTCAAACTACTTTTAAATCAATTTTTTCAAGTAACACTCTCACCTTTTTCATAGAACAAACATTTTTTTTTTTCAGGAATCCACTCTCCAGAAACCTGAAACAAATCTTGAAAAAACTTGTTTAAGGCATCCATTCTCCCTAATCCTAATAGAAAATTTTAATTAACTTCTGGAAATACTAAAATAAATCTTATCCTCAAACTACATTTAAATCAATTTTTTGAAGTAACACTCTCACCTTTTTCATAAAACTAACATATATTTTTTTTCAGGAATCCGCTCTCTAGAAACCTGAAACAAATCTTGAAAAAACTTGTTTAAGGCATCCATTCTCCCTAATCCTAAAAGAACATTTTAATTAACTTCTTGAAATACTAAAATAAATCTTATCCTCAAACTACATTCAAATCAATTTTTTGAAGTAACACTCGCACCTTTTTCATTAAACTAACATATTTTTTTTCAGGAATCCACTCTCCAGAAACCTAAAACTAATCTAAAAAAACTTCTTTCAGGCATCCAATCTTCCTAATCCTAAACGAAAATTTTAATTAACTTGTTGAAATAATTCAATCACATTTATCCTCAAACTACTTTTAAATCAATTTTTTTGAAGTAACACTCTCACCTTTTTCATAGAACAAACTTATTTTCTTTTCAGGAATCCACTCTCCAGAAACCTGAAACAAATCTTGAAAAAACTTGTTTAAGGCATCCATTCTCCCTAATCCTAAAAGAAAATGTTAATTATCTTCTTGAAATACTAAAATAAATCTTATCCTCAAACTACATTTAAATCAATTTTTTGAAGTAACACTCTCACCTTTTTCATAAAACTAACATATATTTTTTTTCAGGAATCCACTTTCCAGAAACCTAAAACTAATCTTAAAAAACTTATTTCAAGCATTCCAATCTTCCTAATCCTAAACGAAAATTTTAATTAACTTGTTGAAATAATTCAATCACATTTATCCTCAAACTACTTTTAAATCAATTTTTTCAAGTAACACTCTCACCTTTTTCATAGAACAAACATATTTTTTTTTCAGGAATCCACTCTCCAGAAACCTGAAACAAATCTTGAAAAAACTTGTTTAAGGCATCCATTCTCCCTAATCCTAAAAGAAAATTTTAATTAACTTCTTGAAATACTAAAAAAAGTCTTATCCTCAAACTACATTTAAATCAATTTTTTGAAGTAACACTCTCACCTTTTTCATAAAACTAACATATAGTTTTTTTTCAGGAATCCACTCTCCAGAAACCTAAAACTAATCTTAAAAAACTTCTTTCAGGCATCCAATCTTCCTAATCCTAAACGAAAATTTTAATTAACTTGTTGAAATTATTCAATCACATTTATCCTCAAACTACTTTTAAATCAATTTTTTCAAGTAACACTCTCACCTTTTTCATAGAACAAACATATTTTTTTTTCAGGAATCCACTCTCCAGAAACCTGAAACAAATCTTGAAAAAACTTGTTTAAGGCATCCATTCTCCCTAATCCTAAAAGAAAATTTTAATTAACTGCTTGAAATACTAAAATAAATCTTATCCTCAAACTACATTTAAATCAATTTTTTGAAGTAACACTCTCACCTTTTTCATAAAACTAACATATATTTTTTTTCAGGAATCCGCTCTCCAGAAACCTGAAACAAATCTTGAAAAAACTTGTTTAAGGCATCCATTCTCCCTAATCCTAAAAGAAAATTTGAATTAACTTCTTGAAATACTAAAATAAATCTTATCCTCAAACTACATTTAAATCAATTTTTTGAAGTAACACTCTCACCTTTTTCATAAAACTAACATATATTTTTTTTCAGGAATCCACTTTCCAGAAACCTAAAACTAATCTTAAAAAACTTATTTCAAGCATTCCAATCTTCCTAATCCTAAACGAAAATTTTAATTAACTTGTTGAAATAATTCAATCACATTTATCCTCAAACTACTTTTAAATCAATTTTTTCAAGTAACACTCTCACCTTTTTCATAGAACAAACATTTTTTTTTTTTCAGGAATCCACTCTCCAGAAACCTGAAACAAATCTTGAAAACACTTGTTTCAGGCATCCATTCTCCCTAATCCTAAAAGAAAATTTTAATTAACTTCTTGAAATACTAAAATAAATCTTATCCTCAAACTACATTTAAATCAATTTTTTGAAGTAACACTCTCACCTTTTTCATAAAACTAACATATATTTTTTTTCAGGAATCCGCTCTCCAGAAACCTGAAACAAATCTTGAAAAAACTTGTTTAAGGCATCCACTCTCCCTAATCCTAAAAGAAAATTTTAATTAACTTCTTGAAATACTAAAATAAATCTTATCCTCAAACTACATTTAAATCAATTTTTTGAAGTAACACTCTCACCTTTTTCATAAAACTAACATATATTTTTTTTCAGGAATCCGCTCTCCAGAAACCTGAAACAAATCTTGAAAAAACTTGTTTAAGGCATCCATTCTCCCTAATCCTAAAAGAACATTTTAATTAACTTCTTGAAATACTAAAATAAATCTTATCCTCAAACTACATTTAAATCAATTTTTGGAAGTAACACTCGCACCTTTTTCATTAAACTAACATATATTTTTTTTCAGGAATCCACTCTCCAGAAACCTAAAACTAATCTAAAAAAACTTCTTTCAGGCATCCAATCTTCCTAATCCTAAACGAAAATTTTAATTAACTTGTTGAAATAATTCAATCACATTTATCCTCAAACTACTTTTAAATCAATTTTTTGAAGTAACACTCTCACCTTTTTCATAGAACAAACGTATTTTTTTTTCAGGAATCCACTCTCCATAAACCTGAAACTAATCTTGAAAAAACTTGTGTAAGGCATCCATTCTCCCTAATCCTAAAAGAAAATGTTAATTAACTTGTTGAAATAATGCAATCAACCTTATTCTCAAACTACATTTAAATCAATTTTTTGAAGTAACACACTCACCTTTTTCATAAAATGAACATATTTTGTTTTCACGAATCCACTCTCCAGAAACCTAAAACAAATCTTGAAAAAACTTGTTTAAGGCATCCATTCTCCCTAATCCTAAAAGAAAATTTGAATTAACTTCTTGAAATACTAAAATAAATCTTATCCTCAAACTACATTTAAATCAATTTTTTGAAGTAACACTCTCACCTTTTTCATAAAACTAACATATATTTTTTTTCAGGAATCCACTTTCCAGAAACCTAAAACTAATCTTAAAAAACTTATTTCAAGCATTCCAATCTTCCTAATCCTAAACGAAAATTTTAATTAACTTGTTGAAATAATTCAATCACATTTATCCTCAAACTACGTTTAAATCAATTTTTTGAAGTAACACTCTCACCTTTTTCATAGAACAAACATATTTTTTTTTCAGGAATCCACTCTCCAGAAACCTGAAACAAATCTTGAAAAAACTTGTTTAAGGCATCCATTCTCCCTAATCCTAAAAGAAAATTTTAATTAACTTCTTGAAATACTAAAAAAAATCTTATCCTCAAACTACATTTAAATCAATTTTTTGAAGTAACACTCTCACCTTTTTCATAAAACTAACATATAGTTTTTTTTCAGGAATCCACTCTCCAGAAACCTAAAACTAATCTTAAAAAACTTCTTTCAGGCATCCAATCTTCCTAATCCTAAACGAAAATTTTAATTAACTTGTTGAAATTATTCAATCACATTTATCCTCAAACTACTTTTAAATCAATTTTTTCAAGTAACACTCTCACCTTTTTCATAGAACAAACATATTTTTTTTTCAGGAATCCACTCTCCAGAAACCTGAAACAAATCTTGAAAAAACTTGTTTAAGGCATCCATTCTCCCTAATCCTAAAAGAAAATTTTAATTAACTGCTTGAAATACTAAAATAAATCTTATCCTCAAACTACATTTAAATCAATTTTTTGAAGTAACACTCTCACCTTTTTCATAAAACTAACATATATTTTTTTTCAGGAATCCGCTCTCCAGAAACCTGAAACAAATCTTGAAAAAACTTGTTTAAGGCATCCATTCTCCCTAATCCTAAAAGAAAATTTGAATTAACTTCTTGAAATACTAAAATAAATCTTATCCTCAAACTACATTTAAATCAATTTTTTGAAGTAACACTCTCACCTTTTTCATAAAACTAAGATATATTTTTTTTCAGGAATCCACTCTCCAGAAACCTAAAACTAATCTTAAAAAACTTCTTTCAGGCATCCAATCTTCCTAATCCTAAGCGAAAATTTTAATTAACTTGTTGAAATAATTCAATCACATTTATCCTCAAACTACTTTTAAATCAATTTTTTCAAGTAACACTCTCACCTTTTTCATAGAACAAACATTTTTTTTTTTCAGGATTCCACTCTCCAGAAACCTGAAACAAATCTTGAAAAAACTTGTTTCAGGCATCCATTCTCTCTAATCCTAAAAGAAAATTTTAATTAACTTCTTGAAATACTAAAATAAATCTTATCCTCAAACTACATTTAAATCAATTTTTTGAAGTAACACTCTCACCTTTTTCATAAAACTAACATATATTTTTTTTCAGGAATCCGCTCTCCAGAAACCTGAAACAAATCTTGAAAAAACTTGTTTAAGGCATCCACTCTCCCTAATCCTAAAAGAAAATTTTAATTAACTTCTTGAAATACTAAAATAAATCTTATCCTCAAACT
Organism: Triturus cristatus; assembly: GCF_964204655.1. Classification (NCBI taxonomy): domain Eukaryota; kingdom Metazoa; phylum Chordata; class Amphibia; order Caudata; family Salamandridae; genus Triturus; species Triturus cristatus. The sequence continues at coordinate 118,027,536 of NC_140583.1, forward strand.
ACATTTAAATCAATTTTTTGAAGTAACACTCTCACCTTTTTCATAAAACTAACATATATATTTTTTCAGGAATCCGCTCTCCAGAAACCTGAAACAAATCTTGAAAAAACTTGTTTAAGGCATCCATTCTCCCTAATCCTAAAAGAACATTTTAATTAACTTCTTGAAATACTAAAAATAAATCTTATCCTCAAACTACATTTAAATCAATTTTTGGAAGTAACACTCGCACCTTTTTCATTAAACTAACATATATTTTTTTTCAGGAATCCACTCTCCAGAAACCTAAAACTAATCTAAAAAAACTTCTTTCAGGCATCCAATCTTCCTAATCCTAAACGAAAATTTTAATTAACTTGTTGAAATAATTCAATCACATTTATCCTCAAACTACTTTTAAATCAATTTTTTGAAGTAACACTCTCACCTTTTTCATAGAACAAACGTATTTTTTTTTCAGGAATCCACTCTCCATAAACCTGAAACTAATCTTGAAAAAACTTGTGTAAGGCATCCATTCTCCCTAATCCTAAAAGAAAATTTTAATTAACTTCTTGAAATACTAAAAAAATCTAATCCTCAAACTACATTTAAATCAATTTTTTGAAGTAACACTCTCACCTTTTTCATAAAACTAACATATATTTTTTTTCAGGAATCCACTCTCCAGAAACCTAAAACTAATCTTAAAAAACTTATTTCAAGCATTCCAATCTTCCTAATACTAAACGAAAATTTTAATTAACTTGTTGAAATATTTCAATCACATTTATCTTCAAACTACGTTTAAATAAATTTTTTGAAGTAACACTCTCACCTTTTTCATAGAACAAACATATTTTTTTTTCAGGAATCCTCTCTCCAGAAACCTGAAACAAATCTTGAAAAAACTTGTTTAAGGCATCCATTCTCCCTAATCCTAAAAGAAAATTTTAATTAACTTCTTGAAATACTAAAATAAATCTTATCCTCAAACTACATTTAAATCAATTTTTTGAAGTAACACTCTCACCTTTTTCATAAAACTAAGATATATTTTTTTTCAGGAATCCACTCTCCAGAAACCTAAAACTAATCTTAAAAAACTTCTTTCAGGCATCCAATCTTCCTAATCCTAAACGAAAATTTTAATTAACTTGTTGAAATAATTCAATCACATTTATCCTCAAACTACTTTTAAATCAATTTTTTCAAGTAACACTCTCACCTTTTTCATAGAACAAACATATTTTTTTTTCAGGAATCCACTCTCCAGAAACCTGAAACAAATCTTGAAAAAACTTGTTTAAGGCATCCATTCTCCCTAATCCTAATAGAAAATTTTAATTAACTTCTTGAAATACTAAAATAAATCTTATCCTCAAACTACATTTAAATCAATTTTTTGAAGTAACACTCTCACCTTTTTCATAAAACTAACATATATTTTTTTTCAGGAATCCGCTCTCCAGAAACCTGAAACAAATCTTGAAAAAACTTGTTTAAGGCATCCATTCTCCCTAATCCTAAAAGAAAATTTGAATTAACTTCTTGAAATACTAAAATAAATCTTATCCTCAAACTACATTTAAATCAATTTTTTGAAGTAACACTCTCACCTTTTTCATAAAACTAAGATATATTTTTTTTCAGGAATCCACTCTCCAGAAACCTAAAACTAATCTTAAAAAACTTCTTTCAGGCATCCAATCTTCCTAATCCTAAACGAAAATTTTTATTAACTTGTTGAAATAATTCAATCACATTTATCCTCAAACTACGTTTAAATCAATTTTTTGAAGTAACACTCTCACCTTTTTCATAGAACAAACATATTTTTTTTTCAGGAATCCACTCTCCAGAAACCTGAAACAAATCTTGAAAAAACTTGTTTAAGGCATCCATTCTCCCTAATCCTAAAAGAAAATTTTAATTAACTTCTTGAAATACTAAAAAAATCTAATCCTCAAACTACGTTTAAATCAATTTTTTGAAGTAACACTCTCACCTTTTTCATAAAACTAACATATATTTTTTTTCAGGAATCCGCTTTCCAGAAACCTAAAACTAATCTTAAAAAACTTCTTTCAGGCATCCAATCTTCCTAATCCTAAACGAAAATTTTAATTAACTTGTTGAAATAATTCAATCACATTTATCCTCAAACTACGTTTAAATCAATTTTTTGAAGTAACACTCTCACCTTTTTCATAGAACAAACATATTTTTTTTTCAGGAATCCACTCTCCAGAAACCTGAAACAAATCTTGAAAAAACTTGTTTAAGGCATCCATTCTCCCTAATCCTAAAAGAAAATTTTAATTAACTTCTTGAAATACTAAAAAAAGTCTTATCCTCAAACTACATTTAAATCAATTTTTTGAAGTAACACTCTCACCTTTTTCATAAAACTAACATATAGTTTTTTTTCAGGAATCCACTCTCCAGAAACCTAAAACTAATCTTAAAAAACTTCTTTCAGGCATCCAATCTTCCTAATCCTAAACGAAAATTTTAATTAACTTGTTGAAATTATTCAATCACATTTATCCTCAAACTACTTTTAAATCAATTTTTTCAAGTAACACTCTCACCTTTTTCATAGAACAAACATATTTTTTTTTCAGGAATCCACTCTCCAGAAACCTGAAACAAATCTTGAAAAAACTTGTTTAAGGCATCCATTCTCCCTAATCCTAAAAGAAAATTTTAATTAACTGCTTGAAATACTAAAATAAATCTTATCCTCAAACTACATTTAAATCAATTTTTTGAAGTAACACTCTCACCTTTTTCATAAAACTAACATATATTTTTTTTCAGGAATCCGCTCTCCAGAAACCTGAAACAAATCTTGAAAAAACTTGTTTAAGGCATCCATTCTCCCTAATCCTAAAAGAAAATTTGAATTAACTTCTTGAAATACTAAAATAAATCTTATCCTCAAACTACATTTAAATCAATTTTTTGAAGTAACACTCTCACCTTTTTCATAAAACTAACATATATTTTTTTTCAGGAATCCACTCTCCATAAACTTGAAACAAATCTTGAAAAAACGTGTTTAAGGCATCCATTCTCCCTAATCCTAAAAGAAAATTTTAATTAACTTCTTGAAATACTAAAATAAATCTTATCCTCAAACTACATTTAAATCAATTTTTTGAAGTAACACTCTCACCTTTTTCATAAAACTAAGATATATTTTTTTTCAGGAATCCATTCTCCAGAAACCTAAAACTAATCTTAAAAATCTTCTTTCAGGCATCCAATCTTCCTAATCCTAAATGAAAATTTTAATTAACTTGTTGAAATAATTCAATCACATTTATCCTCAAACTACTTTTAAATCAATTTTTTCAAGTAACACTCTCACCTTTTTCATAGAACAAACATATTTTTTTTTCAGGAATCCACTCTCCAGAAACCTGAAACAAATCTTGAAAAAACTTGTTTAAGGCATCCATTCTCCCTAATCCTAAAAGAAAATTTTAATTAACTTCTGGAAATACTAAAATAAATCTTATCCTCAAACTACATTTAAATCAATTTTTTGAAGTAACACTCTCACCTTTTTCATAAAACTAACATATATTTTTTTTCAGGAATCCGCTCTCTAGAAACCTGAAACAAATCTTGAAAAAACTTGTTTAAGGCATCCATTCTCCCTAATCCTAAAAGAACATTTTAATTAACTTCTTGAAATACTAAAATAAATCTTATCCTCAAACTACATTTAAATCAATTTTTTGAAGTAACACTCGCACCTTTTTCATTAAACTAACATATTTTTTTTCAGGAATCCACTCTCCAGAAACCTAAAACTAATCTAAAAAAACTTCTTTCAGGCATCCAATCTTCCTAATCCTAAACGAAAATTTTAATTAACTTGTTGAAATAATTCAATCACATTTATCCTCAAACTACTTTTAAATCAATTTTTTTGAAGTAACACTCTCACCTTTTTCATAGAACAAACTTATTTTCTTTTCAGGAATCCACTCTCTATAAACCTGAAACTAATCTTGAAAAAACTTGTGTAAGGCATCCATTCTCCCTAATCCTAAAAGAAAATTTTAATTAACTTGTTGAAATAATGCAATCAACCTTATTCTCAAACTACATTTAAATCAATTTTTTGAAGTAACACACTCACCTTTTTCATAAAATGAACATATTTTGTTTTCACGAATCCACTCTCCAGAAACCTAAAACAAATCTTGAAAAAACTTGTTTAAGGCATCCATTCTCCCTAATCCTAAAAGAAAATTTTAATTAACTTCTTGAAATACTAAAAAAATCTAATCCTCAAACTACATTTAAATCAATTTTTTGAAGTAACACTCTCACCTTTTTCATAAAACTAACATATATTTTTTTTCAGGAATCCACTCTCCAGAAACCTAAAACTAATCTTAAAAAACTTATTTCAAGCATTCCAATCTTCCTAATCCTACACGAACATTTTAATTAACTTGTTGAAATAATTCAATCACATTTATCCTCAAACTACGTTTAAATCAATTTTTTGAAGTAACACTCTCACCTTTTTCATAGAACAAACATATTTTTTTTTCAGGAATCCACTCTCCAGAAACCTGAAACAAATCTTGAAAAAACTTGTTTAAGGCATCCATTCTCCCTAATCCTAAAAGAAAATTTTAATTAACTTCTTGAAATACTAAAAAAAATCTTATCCTCAAACTACATTTAAATCAATTTTTTGAAGTAACACTCTCACCTTTTTCATAAAACTAACATATATTTTTTTTCAGGAATCCCCTCTCCAGAAACCTAAAACTAATCTTAAAAAACTTCTTTCAGGCATCCAATCTTCCTAATCCTAAACGAAAATTTTAATTAACTTGTTGAAATTATTCAATCACATTTATCCTCAAACTACTTTTAAATCAATTTTTTCAAGTAACACTCTCACCTTTTTCATAGAACAAACATATTTTTTTTTCAGGAATCCACTCTCCAGAAACCTGAAACAAATCTTGAAAAAACTTGTTTAAGGCATCCATTCTCCCTAATCCTAAAAGAAAATTTTAATTAACTTCTTGAAATACTAAAATAAATCTTATCCTCAAACTACATTTAAATCAATTTTTTGAAGTAACACTCTCACCTTTTTCATAAAACTAACATATATTTTTTTTCAGGAATCCGCTCTCCAGTAACCTGAAACAAATCTTGAAAAAACTTGTTTAAGGCATCCACTCTCCCTAATCCTAAAAGAAAATTTTAATTAACTTCTTGAAATACTAAAATAAATCTTATCCTCAAACTACATTTAAATCAATTTTTTGAAGTAACACTCTCACCTTTTTCATAAAACTAACATATATTTTTTTTCAGGAATCCGCTCTCCAGAAACCTGAAACAAATCTTGAAAAAACTTGTTTAAGGCATCCATTCTCCCTAATCCTAAAAGAACATTTTAAATAACTTCTTGAAATACTAAAATAAATCTTATCCTCAAACTACATTTAAATCAATTTTTGGAAGTAACACTCGCACCTTTTTCATTAAACTAACATATATTTTTTTTCAGGAATCCACTCTCCAGAAACCTAAAACTAATCTAAAAAAACTTCTTTCAGGCATCCAATCTTCCTAATCCTAAACGAAAATTTTAATTAACTTGTTGAAATAATTCAATCACATTTATCCTCAAACTACTTTTAAATCAATTTTTTGAAGTAACACTCTCACCTTTTTCATAGAACAAACGTATTTTTTTTTCAGGAATCCACTCTCTATAAACCTGAAACTAATCTTGAAAAAACTTGTGTAAGGCATCCATTCTCCCTAATCCTAAAAGAAAATTTTAATTAACTTGTTGAAATAATGCAATCAACCTTATTCTCAAACTACATTTAAATCAATTTTTTGAAGTAACACACTCACCTTTTTCATAAAATGAACATATTTTGTTTTCACGAATCCACTCTCCAGAAACCTAAAACAAATCTTGAAAAAACTTGTTTAAGGCATCCATTCTCCCTAATCCTAAAAGAAAATTTTAATTAACTTCTTGAAATACTAAAAAAATCTAATCCTCAAACTACGTTTAAATCAATTTTTTGAAGTAACACTCTCACCTTTTTCATAAAACTAACATATATTTTTTTTCAGGAATCCACTTTCCAGAAACCTAAAACTAATCTTAAAAAACTTATTTCAAGCATTCCAATCTTCCTAATCCTAAACGAAAATTTTAATTAACTTGTTGAAATAATTCAATCACATTTATCCTCAAACTACGTTTAAATCAATTTTTTGAAGTAACACTCTCACCTTTTTCATAGAACAAACATATTTTTTTTTCAGGAATCCACTCTCCAGAAACCTGAAACAAATCTTGAAAAAACTTGTTTAAGGCATCCATTCTCCCTAATCCTAAAAGAAAATTTTAATTAACTTCTTGAAATACTAAAAAAAATCTTATCCTCAAACTACATTTAAATCAATTTTTTGAAGTAACACTCTCACCTTTTTCATAAAACTAACATATAGTTTTTTTTCAGGAATCCACTCTCCAGAAACCTAAAACTAATCTTAAAAAACTTCTTTCAGGCATCCAATCTTCCTAATCCTAAACGAAAATTTTAATTAACTTGTTGAAATTATTCAATCACATTTATCCTCAAACTACTTTTAAATCAATTTTTTCAAGTAACACTCTCACCTTTTTCATAGAACAAACATATTTTTTTTTCAGGAATCCACTCTCCAGAAACCTGAAACAAATCTTGAAAAAACTTGTTTAAGGCATCCATTCTCCCTAATCCTAAAAGAAAATTTTAATTAACTGCTTGAAATACTAAAATAAATCTTATCCTCAAACTACATTTAAATCAATTTTTTGAAGTAACACTCTCACCTTTTTCATAAAACTAACATATATTTTTTTTCAGGAATCCGCTCTCCAGAAACCTGAAACAAATCTTGAAAAAACTTGTTTAAGGCATCCATTCTCCCTAATCCTAAAAGAAAATTTGAATTAACTTCTTGAAATACTAAAATAAATCTTATCCTCAAACTACATTTAAATCAATTTTTTGAAGTAACACTCTCACCTTTTTCATAAAACTAAGATATATTTTTTTCAGGAATCCACTCTCCAGAAACCTAAAACTAATCTTAAAAAACTTCTTTCAGGCATCCAATCTTCCTAATCCTAAACGAAAATTTTAATTAACTTGTTGAAATAATTCAATCACATTTATCCTCAAACTACTTTTAAATCAATTTTTTCAAGTAACACTCTCACCTTTTTCATAGAACAAACATTTTTATTTTTTTTCAGGATTCCACTCTCCAGAAACCTGAAACAAATCTTGAAAAAACTTGTTTCAGGCATCCATTCTCTCTAATCCTAAAAGAACATTTTAATTAACTTTTTGAAATACTAAAAAAAATCTTATCCTCAAACTACATTTAAATCAATTTTTTGAAGTAACACTCTCACCTTTTTCATAAAACTAACATATATTTTTTTTCAGGAATCCACTCTCCATAAACTTGAAACAAATCTTGAAAAAACGTGTTTAAGGCATCCATTCTCCCTAATCCTAAAAGAAAATTTTAATTAACTTCTTGAAATACTAAAATAAATCTTATCCTCAAACTACATTTAAATCAATTTTTTGAATTAACACTCTCACCTTTTTCATAAAACTAAGATATATTTTTTTTCAGGAATCCATTCTCCAGAAACCTAAAACTAATCTTAAAAATCTTCTTTCAGGCATCCAATCTTCCTAATCCTAAATGAAAATTTTAATTAACTTGTTGAAATAATTCAATCACATTTATCCTCAAACTACTTTTAAATCAATTTTTTCAAGTAACACTCTCACCTTTTTCATAGAACAAACATATTTTTTTTTCAGGAATCCACTCTCCAGAAACCTGAAACAAATCTTGAAAAAACTTGTTTAAGGCATCCATTCTCCCTAATCCTAAAAGAAAATTTTAATTAACTTCTGGAAATACTAAAATAAATCTTATCCTCAAACTACATTTAAATCAATTTTTTGAAGTAACACTCTCACCTTTTTCATAAAATTAACATATATTTTTTTTCAGGAATCCGCTCTCTAGAAACCTGAAACAAATCTTGAAAAAACTTGTTTAAGGCATCCATTCTCCCTAATCCTAAAAGAACATTTTAATTAACTTCTTGAAATACTAAAATAAATCTTATCCTCAAACTACATTTAAATCAATTTTTTGAAGTAACACTCGCACCTTTTTCATTAAACTAACATATTTTTTTTCAGGAATCCACTCTCCAGAAACCTAAAACTAATCTAAAAAAACTTCTTTCAGGCATCCAATCTTCCTAATCCTAAACGAAAATTTTAATTAACTTGTTGAAATAATTCAATCACATTTATCCTCAAACTACTTTTAAATCAATTTTTTTGAAGTAACACTCTCACCTTTTTCATAGAACAAACTTATTTTCTTTTCAGGAATCCACTCTCCATAAACCTGAAACTAATCTTGAAAAAACTTGTGTAAGGCATCCATTCTCCCTAATCCTAAAAGAAAATTTTAATTAACTTGTTGAAATAATGCAATCAACCTTATTCTCAAACTACATTTAAATCAATTTTTTGAAGTAACACACTCACCTTTTTCATAAAATGAACATATTTTGTTTTCACGAATCCACTCTCCAGAAACCTAAAACAAATCTTGAAAAAACTTGTTTAAGGCATCCATTCTCCCTAATCCTAAAAGAAAATTTTAATTAACTTCTTGAAATACTAAAAAAATCTAATCCTCAAACTACATTTAAATCAATTTTTTGAAGTAACACTCTCACCTTTTTCATAAAACTAACATATATTTTTTTTCAGGAATCCACTCTCCAGAAACCTAAAACTAATCTTAAAAAACTTATTTCAAGCATTCCAATCTTCCTAATCCTACACGAACATTTTAATTAACTTGTTGAAATAATTCAATCACATTTATCCTCAAACTACGTTTAAATCAATTTTTTGAAGTAACACTCTCACCTTTTTCATAGAACAAACATATTTTTTTTTCAGGAATCCACTCTCCAGAAACCTGAAACAAATCTTGAAAAAACTTGTTTAAGGCATCCATTCTCCCTAATCCTAAAAGAAAATTTTAATTAACTTCTTGAAATACTAAAAAAAATCTTATCCTCAAACTACATTTAAATCAATTTTTTGAAGTAACACTCTCACCTTTTTCATAAAACTAACATATATTTTTTTTCAGGAATCCACTCTCCAGAAACCTAAAACTAATCTTAAAAAACTTCTTTCAGGCATCCAATCTTCCTAATCCTAAACGAAAATTTTAATTAACTTGTTGAAATTATTCAATCACATTTATCCTCAAACTACTTTTAAATCAATTTTTTCAAGTAACACTCTCACCTTTTTCATAGAACAAACATATTTTTTTTTCAGGAATCCACTCTCCAGAAACCTGAAACAAATCTTGAAAAAACTTGTTTAAGGCATCCATTCTCCCTAATCCTAAAAGAAAATTTTAATTAACTGCTTGAAATACTAAAAAAAATCTTATCCTCAAACTACATTTAAATCAATTTTTTGAAGTAACACGCTCACCTTTTTCATAAAACTAACATATATTTTTTTTCAGGAATCCACTCTCCAGAAACCTAAAACTAATCTTAAAAAACTTATTTCAAGCATTCCAATCTTCCTAATACTAAACGAAAATTTTAATTAACTTGTTGAAATATTTCAATCACATTTATCTTCAAACTACGTTTAAATAAATTTTTTGAAGTAACACTCTCACCTTTTTCATAGAACAAACATATTTTTTTTCAGGAATCCTCTCTCCAGAAACCTGAAACAAATCTTGAAAAAACTTGTTTAAGGCATCCATTCTCCCTAATCCTAAAAGAAAATTTTAATTAACTTCTTGAAATACTAAAATAAATCTTATCCTCAAACTACATTTAAATCAATTTTTTGAAGTAACACTCTCACCTTTTTCATAAAACTAAGATATATTTTTTTTCAGGAATCCACTCTCCAGAAACCTAAAACTAATCTTAAAAAACTTCTTTCAGGCATCCAATCTTCCTAATCCTAAACGAAAATTTTAATTAACTTGTTGAAATAATTCAATCACATTTATCCTCAAACTACTTTTAAATCAATTTTTTCAAGTAACACTCTCACCTTTTTCATAGAACAAACATATTTTTTTTTCAGGAATCCACTCTCCAGAAACCTGAAACAAATCTTGAAAAAACTTGTTTAAGGCATCCATTCTCCCTAATCCTAATAGAAAATTTTAATTAACTTCTTGAAATACTAAAATAAATCTTATCCTCAAACTACATTTAAATCATTTTTTTGAAGTAACACTCTCACCTTTTTCATAAAACTAACATATATTTTTTTTCAGGAATCCGCTCTCCAGAAACCTGAAACAAATCTTGAAAAAACTTGTTTAAGGCATCCATTCTCCCTAATCCTAAAAGAAAATTTGAATTAACTTCTTGAAATACTAAAATAAATCTTATCCTCAAACTACATTTAAATCAATTTTTTGAAGTAACACTCTCACCTTTTTCATAAAACTAAGATATATTTTTTTTCAGGAATCCACTCTCCAGAAACCTAAAACTAATCTTAAAAAACTTCTTTCAGGCATCCAATCTTCCTAATCCTAAACGAAAATTTTAATTAACTTGTTGAAATAATTCAATCACATTTATCCTCAAACTACTTTTAAATCAATTTTTTCAAGTAACACTCTCACCTTTTTCATAGAACAAACATTTTTTTTTTTTCAGGAATCCACTCTCCAGAAACCTGAAACAAATCTTGAAAAAACTTGTTTCAGGCATCCATTCTCCCTAATCCTAAAAGAAAATTTTAATTAACTTCTTGAAATACTAAAATAAATCTTATCCTCAAACTACATTTAAATCAATTTTTTGAAGTAACACTCTCACCTTTTTCATAAAACTAACATATATTTTTTTTCAGGAATCCGCTCTCCGGAAACCTGAAACAAATCTTGAAAAAACTTGTTTAAGGCATCCACTCTCCCTAATCCTAAAAGAAAATTTTAATTAACTTCTTGAAATACTAAAATAAATCTTATCCTCAAACTACATTTAAATCAATTTTTTGAAGTAACACTCTCACCTTTTTCATAAAACTAACATATATTTTTTTTCAGGAATCCGCTCTCCAGAAACCTGAAACAAATCTTGAAAAAACTTGTTTAAGGCATCCATTCTCCCTAATCCTAAAAGAACATTTTAATTAACTTCTTGAAATACTAAAATAAATCTTATCCTCAAACTACATTTAAATCAATTTTTGGAAGTAACACTCGCACCTTTTTCATTAAACTAACATATATTTTTTTTCAGGAATCCACTCTCCAGAAACCTAAAACTAATCTAAAAAAACTTCTTTCAGGCATCCAATCTTCCTAATCCTAAACGAAAATTTTAATTAACTTGTTGAAATAATTCAATCACATTTATCCTCAAACTACTTTTAAATCAATTTTTTGAAGTAACACACTCACCTTTTTCATAAAATGAACATATTTTGTTTTCACGAATCCACCGTCCAGAAACCTAAAACAAATCTTGAAAAAACTTGTTTAAGGCATCCATTCTCCCTAATCCTAAAAGAAAATTTTAATTAACTTCTTGAAATACTAAAAAAATCTAATCCTCAAACTACATTTAAATCAATTTTTTGAAGTAACACTCTCACCTTTTTCATAAAACTAACATATATTTTTTTTCAGGAATCCGCTTTCCAGAAACCTAAAACTAATCTTAAAAAACTTATTTCAAGCATTCCAATCTTCCTAATCCTAAACGAAAATTTTAATTAACTTGTTGAAATAATTCAATCACATTTATCCTCAAACTACGTTTAAATCAATTTTTTGAAGTAACACTCTCACCTTTTTCATAGAACAAACATATTTTTTTTTCAGGAATCCACTCTCCAGAAACCTGAAACAAATCTTGAAAAAACTTGTTGAAGGCATCCATTCTCCCTAATCCTAAAAGAAAATTTTAATTAACTTCTTGAAATACTAAAATAAATCTTATCCTCAAACTACATTCAAATCAATTTTTTGAAGTAACACTCGCACCTTTTTCATTAAACTAACATATTTTTTTTCAGGAATCCACTCTCCAGAAACCTAAAACTAATCTAAAAAAACTTCTTTCAGGCATCCAATCTTCCTAATCCTAAACGAAAATTTTAATTAACTTGTTGAAATAATTCAATCACATTTATCCTCAAACTACTTTTAAATCAATTTTTTTGAAGTAACACTCTCACCTTTTTCATAGAACAAACTTATTTTCTTTTCAGGAATCCACTCTCTATAAACCTGAAACTAATCTTGAAAAAACTTGTGTAAGGCATCCATTCTCCCTAATCCTAAAAGAAAATTTTAATTAACTTGTTGAAATAATGCAATCAACCTTATTCTCAAACTACATTTAAATCAATTTTTTGAAGTAACACACTCACCTTTTTCATAAAATGAACATATTTTGTTTTCACGAATCCACTCTCCAGAAACCTAAAACAAATCTTGAAAAAACTTGTTTAAGGCATCCATTCTCCCTAATCCTAAAAGAAAATTTTAATTAACTTCTTGAAATACTAAAAAAATCTAATCCTCAAACTACATTTAAATCAATTTTTTGAAGTAACACTCTCACCTTTTTCATAAAACTAACATATATTTTTTTTCAGGAATCCACTCTCCAGAAACCTAAAACTAATCTTAAAAAACTTATTTCAAGCATTCCAATCTTCCTAATCCTACACGAACATTTTAATTAACTTGTTGAAATAATTCAATCACATTTATCCTCAAACTACGTTTAAATCAATTTTTTGAAGTAACACTCTCACCTTTTTCATAGAACAAACATATTTTTTTTTCAGGAATCCACTCTCCAGAAACCTGAAACAAATCTTGAAAAAACTTGTTTAAGGCATCCATTCTCCCTAATCCTAAAAGAAAATTTTAATTAACTTCTTGAAATACTAAAAAAAATCTTATCCTCAAACTACATTTAAATCAATTTTTTGAAGTAACACTCTCACCTTTTTCATAAAACTAACATATATTTTTTTTCAGGAATCCACTCTCCAGAAACCTAAAACTAATCTTAAAAAACTTCTTTCAGGCATCCAATCTTCCTAATCCTAAACGAAAATTTTAATTAACTTGTTGAAATTATTCAATCACATTTATCCTCAAACTACTTTTAAATCAATTTTTTCAAGTAACACTCTCACCTTTTTCATAGAACAAACATATTTTTTTTTCAGGAATCCACTCTCCAGAAACCTGAAACAAATCTTGAAAAAACTTGTTTAAGGCATCCATTCTCCCTAATCCTAAAAGAAAATTTTAATTAACTTCTTGAAATACTAAAATAAATCTTATCCTCAAACTACATTTAAATCAATTTTTTGAAGTAACACTCTCACCTTTTTCATAAAACTAACATATATTTTTTTTCAGGAATCCGCTCTCCAGTAACCTGAAACAAATCTTGAAAAAACTTGTTTAAGGCATCCACTCTCCCTAATCCTAAAAGAAAATTTTAATTAACTTCTTGAAATACTAAAATAAATCTTATCCTCAAACTACATTTAAATCAATTTTTTGAAGTAACACTCTCACCTTTTTCATAAAACTAACATATATTTTTTTTCAGGAATCCGCTCTCCAGAAACCTGAAACAAATCTTGAAAAAACTTGTTTAAGGCATCCATTCTCCCTAATCCTAAAAGAACATTTTAATTAACTTCTTGAAATACTAAAATAAATCTTATCCTCAAACTACATTTAAATCAATTTTTGGAAGTAACACTCGCACCTTTTTCATTAAACTAACATATATTTTTTTTCAGGAATCCACTCTCCAGAAACCTAAAACTAATCTAAAAAAACTTCTTTCAGGCATCCAATCTTCCTAATCCTAAACGAAAATTTTAATTAACTTGTTGAAATAATTCAATCACATTTATCCTCAAACTACTTTTAAATCAATTTTTTGAAGTAACACTCTCACCTTTTTCATAGAACAAACGTATTTTTTTTTCAGGAATCCACTCTCCATAAACCTGAAACTAATCTTGAAAAAACTTGTGTAAGGCATCCATTCTCCCTAATCCTAAAAGAAAATTTTAATTAACTTGTTGAAATAATGCAATCAACCTTATTCTCAAACTACATTTAAATCAATTTTTTGAAGTAACACACTCACCTTTTTCATAAAATGAACATATTTTGTTTTCACGAATCCACTCTCCAGAAACCTAAAACAAATCTTGAAAAAACTTGTTTAAGGCATCCATTCTCCCTAATCCTAAAAGAAAATTTTAATTAACTTCTTGAAATACTAAAAAAATCTAATCCTCAAACTACGTTTAAATCAATTTTTTGAAGTAACACTCTCACCTTTTTCATAAAACTAACATATATTTTTTTTCAGGAATCCACTTTCCAGAAACCTAAAACTAATCTTAAAAAACTTATTTCAAGCATTCCAATCTTCCTAATCCTAAACGAAAATTTTAATTAACTTGTTGAAATAATTCAATCACATTTATCCTCAAACTACGTTTAAATCAATTTTTTGAAGTAACACTCTCACCTTTTTCATAGAACAAACATATTTTTTTTTCAGGAATCCACTCTCCAGAAACCTGAAACAAATCTTGAAAAAACTTGTTTAAGGCATCCATTCTCCCTAATCCTAAAAGAAAATTTTAATTAACTTCTTGAAATACTAAAAAAAATCTTATCCTCAAACTACATTTAAATCAATTTTTTGAAGTAACACTCTCACCTTTTTCATAAAACTAACATATAGTTTTTTTTCAGGAATCCACTCTCCAGAAACCTAAAACTAATCTTAAAAAACTTCTTTCAGGCATCCAATCTTCCTAATCCTAAACGAAAATTTTAATTAACTTGTTGAAATTATTCAATCACATTTATCCTCAAACTACTTTTAAATCAATTTTTTCAAGTAACACTCTCACCTTTTTCATAGAACAAACATATTTTTTTTTCAGGAATCCACTCTCCAGAAACCTGAAACAAATCTTGAAAAAACTTGTTTAAGGCATCCATTCTCCCTAATCCTAAAAGAAAATTTTAATTAACTGCTTGAAATACTAAAATAAATCTTATCCTCAAACTACATTTAAATCAATTTTTTGAAGTAACACTCTCACCTTTTTCATAAAACTAACATATATTTTTTTTCAGGAATCCGCTCTCCAGAAACCTGAAACAAATCTTGAAAAAACTTGTTTAAGGCATCCATTCTCCCTAATCCTAAAAGAAAATTTGAATTAACTTCTTGAAATACTAAAATAAATCTTATCCTCAAACTACATTTAAATCAATTTTTTGAAGTAACACTCTCACCTTTTTCATAAAACTAAGATATATTTTTTTTCAGGAATCCACTCTCCAGAAACCTAAAACTAATCTTAAAAAACTTCTTTCAGGCATCCAATCTTCCTAATCCTAAGCGAAAATTTTAATTAACTTGTTGAAATAATTCAATCACATTTATCCTCAAACTACTTTTAAATCAATTTTTTCAAGTAACACTCTCACCTTTTTCATAGAACAAACATTTTTTTTTTTCAGGATTCCACTCTCCAGAAACCTGAAACAAATCTTGAAAAAACTTGTTTCAGGCATCCATTCTCTCTAATCCTAAAAGAAAATTTTAATTAACTTCTTGAAATACTAAAATAAATCTTATCCTCAAAATACATTTAAATCAATTTTTTGAAGTAACACTCTCACCTTTTTCATAAAACTAACATATATTTTTTTTCAGGAATCCGCTCTCCAGAAACCTGAAACAAATCTTGAAAAAACTTGTTTAAGGCATCCACTCTCCCTAATCCTAAAAGAAAATTTTAATTAACTTCTTGAAATACTAAAATAAATCTTATCCTCAAACTACATTTAAATCAATTTTTTGAAGTAACACTCTCACCTTTTTCATAAAACTAACATATATATTTTTTCAGGAATCCGCTCTCCAGAAACCTGAAACAAATCTTGAAAAAACTTGTTTAAGGCATCCAGTCTCCCTAATCCTAAAAGAACATTTTAATTAACTTCTTGAAATACTAAAAATAAATCTTATCCTCAAACTACATTTAAATCAATTTTTGGAAGTAACACTCGCACCTTTTTCATTAAACTAACATATATTTTTTTTCAGGAATCCACTCTCCAGAAACCTAAAACTAATCTAAAAAAACTTCTTTCAGGCATCCAATCTTCCTAATCCTAAACGAAAATTTTAATTAACTTGTTGAAATAATTCAATCACATTTATCCTCAAACTACTTTTAAATCAATTTTTTGAAGTAACACTCTCACCTTTTTCATAGAACAAACGTATTTTTTTTTCAGGAATCCACTCTCCATAAACCTGAAACTAATCTTGAAAAAACTTGTGTAAGGCATCCATTCTCCCTAATCCTAAAAGAAAATTTTAATTAACTTGTTGAAATAATGCAATCAACCTTATTCTCAAACTACATTTAAATCAATTTTTTGAAGTAACACACTCACCTTTTTCATAAAATGAACATATTTTGTTTTCACGAATCCACTCTCCAGAAACCTAAAACAAATCTTGAAAAAACTTGTTTAAGGCATCCATTCTCCCTAATCCTAAAAGAAAATTTTAATTAACTTCTTGAAATACTAAAAAAATCTAATCCTCAAACTACATTTAAATCAATTTTTTGAAGTAACACTCTCACCTTTTTCATAAAACTAACATATATTTTTTTTCAGGAATCCACTCTCCAGAAACCTAAAACTAATCTTAAAAAACTTATTTCAAGCATTCCAATCTTCCTAATACTAAACGAAAATTTTAATTAACTTGTTGAAATATTTCAATTACATTTATCTTCAAACTACGTTTAAATAAATTTTTTGAAGTAACACTCTCACCTTTTTCATAGAACAAACATATTTTTTTTTCAGGAATCCTCTCTCCAGAAACCTGAAACAAATCTTGAAAAAACTTGTTTAAGGCATCCATTCTCCCTAATCCTAAAAGAAAATTTTAATTAACTTCTTGAAATACTAAAATAAATCTTATCCTCAAACTACATTTAAATCAATTTTTTGAAGTAACACTCTCACCTTTTTCATAAAACTAAGATATATTTTTTTTCAGGAATCCACTCTCCAGAAACCTAAAACTAATCTTAAAAAACTTCTTTCAGGCATCCAATCTTCCTAATCCTAAACGAAAATTTTAATTAACTTGTTGAAATAATTCAATCACATTTATCCTCAAACTACTTTTAAATCAATTTTTTCAAGTAACACTCTCACCTTTTTCATAGAACAAACATATTTTTTTTTCAGGAATCCACTCTCCAGAAACCTGAAACAAATCTTGAAAAAACTTGTTTAAGGCATCCATTCTCCCTAATCCTAATAGAAAATTTTAATTAACTTCTTGAAATACTAAAATAAATCTTATCCTCAAACTACATTTAAATCAATTTTTTGAAGTAACACTCTCACCTTTTTCATAAAACTAACATATATTTTTTTTCAGGAATCCGCTCTCCAGAAACCTGAAACAAATCTTGAAAAAACTTGTTTAAGGCATCCATTCTCCCTAATCCTAAAAGAAAATTTGAATTAACTTCTTGAAATACTAAAATAAATCTTATCCTCAAACTACATTTAAATCAATTTTTTGAAGTAACACTCTCACCTTTTTCATAAAACTAAGATATATTTTTTTTCAGGAATCCACTCTCCAGAAACCTAAAACTAATCTTAAAAAACTTCTTTCAGGCATCCAATCTTCCTAATCCTAAACGAAAATTTTTATTAACTTGTTGAAATAATTCAATCACATTTATCCTCAAACTACGTTTAAATCAATTTTTTGAAGTAACACTCTCACCTTTTTCATAGAACAAACATATTTTTTTTTCAGGAATCCACTCTCCAGAAACCTGAAACAAATCTTGAAAAAACTTGTTTAAGGCATCCATTCTCCCTAATCCTAAAAGAAAATTTTAATTAACTTCTTGAAATACTAAAAAAATCTAACCCTCAAACTACGTTTAAATCAATTTTTTGAAGTAACACTCTCACCTTTTTCATAAAACTAACATATATTTTTTTTCAGGAATCCACTTTCCAGAAACCTAAAACTAATCTTAAAAAACTTATTTCAAGCATTCCAATCTTCCTAATCCTAAACGAAAATTTTAATTAACTTGTTGAAATAATTCAATCACATTTATCCTCAAACTACGTTTAAATCAATTTTTTGAAGTAACACTCTCACCTTTTTCATAGAACAAACATATTTTTTTTTCAGGAATCCACTCTCCAGAAACCTGAAACAAATCTTGAAAAAACTTGTTTAAGGCATCCATTCTCCCTAATCCTAAAAGAAAATTTTAATTAACTTCTTGAAATACTAAAAAAAATCTTATCCTCAAACTACATTTAAATCAATTTTTTGAAGTAACACTCTCACCTTTTTCATAAAACTAACATATAGTTTTTTTTCAGGAATCCACTCTCCAGAAACCTAAAACTAATCTTAAAAAACTTCTTTCAGGCATCCAATCTTCCTAATCCTAAACGAAAATTTTAATTAACTTGTTGAAATTATTCAATCACATTTATCCTCAAACTACTTTTAAATCAATTTTTTCAAGTAACACTCTCACCTTTTTCATAGAACAAACATATTTTTTTTTCAGGAATCCACTCTCCAGAAACCTGAAACAAATCTTGAAAAAACTTGTTTAAGGCATCCATTCTCCCTAATCCTAAAAGAAAATTTTAATTAACTGCTTGAAATACTAAAATAAATCTTATCCTCAAACTACATTTAAATCAATTTTTTGAAGTAACACTCTCACCTTTTTCATAAAACTAACATATATTTTTTTTCAGGAATCCGCTCTCCAGAAACCTGAAACAAATCTTGAAAAAACTTGTTTAAGGCATCCATTCTCCCTAATCCTAAAAGAAAATTTGAATTAACTTCTTGAACTACTAAAATAAATCTTATCCTCAAACTACATTTAAATCAATTTTTTGAAGTAACACTCTCACCTTTTTCATAAAACTAACATATATTTTTTTTCAGGAATCCGCTCTCCAGAAACCTGAAACAAATCTTGAAAAAACTTGTTTAAGGCATCCATTCTCCCTAATCCTAAAAGAAAATTTGAATTAACTTCTTGAAATACTAAAATAAATCTTATCCTCAAACTACATTTAAATCAATTTTTTGAAGTAACACTCTCACCTTTTTCATAAAACTAAGATATATTTTTTTTCAGGAATCCACTCTCCAGAAACCTAAAACTAATCTTAAAAAACTTCTTTCAGGCATCCAATCTTCCTAATCCTAAACGAAAATTTTTATTAACTTGTTGAAATAATTCAATCACATTTATCCTCAAACTACGTTTAAATCAATTTTTTGAAGTAACACTCTCACCTTTTTCATAGAACAAACATATTTTTTTTTCAGGAATCCACTCTCCAGAAACCTGAAACAAATCTTGAAAAAACTTGTTTAAGGCATCCATTCTCCCTAATCCTAAAAGAAAATTTTAATTAACTTCTTGAAATACTAAAAAAATCTAACCCTCAAACTACGTTTAAATCAATTTTTTGAAGTAACACTCTCACCTTTTTCATAAAACTAACATATATTTTTTTTCAGGAATCCACTTTCCAGAAACCTAAAACTAATCTTAAAAAACTTATTTCAAGCATTCCAATCTTCCTAATCCTAAACGAAAATTTTAATTAACTTGTTGAAATAATTCAATCACATTTATCCTCAAACTACGTTTAAATCAATTTTTTGAAGTAACACTCTCACCTTTTTCATAGAACAAACATATTTATTTTCAGGAATCCACTCTCCAGAAACCTGAAACAAATCTTGAAAAAACTTGTTTAAGGCATCCATTCTCCCTAATCCTAAAAGAAAATTTTAATTAACTTCTTGAAATACTAAAAAAAATCTTATCCTCAAACTACATTTAAATCAATTTTTTGAAGTAACACTCTCACCTTTTTCATAAAACTAACATATAGTTTTTTTTCAGGAATCCACTCTCCAGAAACCTAAAACTAATCTTAAAAAACTTCTTTCAGGCATCCAATCTTCCTAATCCTAAACGAAAATTTTAATTAACTTGTTGAAATTATTCAATCACATTTATCCTCAAACTACTTTTAAATCAATTTTTTCAAGTAACACTCTCACCTTTTTCATAGAACAAACATATTTTTTTTTCAGGAATCCACTCTCCAGAAACCTGAAACAAATCTTGAAAAAACTTGTTTAAGGCATCCATTCTCCCTAATCCTAAAAGAAAATTTTAATTAACTGCTTGAAATACTAAAATAAATCTTATCCTCAAACTACATTTAAATCAATTTTTTGAAGTAACACTCTCACCTTTTTCATAAAACTAACATATATTTTTTTTCAGGAATCCGCTCTCCAGAAACCTGAAACAAATCTTGAAAAAACTTGTTTAAGGCATCCATTCTCCCTAATCCTAAAAGAAAATTTGAATTAACTTCTTGAAATACTAAAATAAATCTTATCCTCAAACTACATTTAAATCAATTTTTTGAAGTAACACTCTCACCTTTTTCATAAAACTAAGATATATTTTTTTTCAGGAATCCACTCTCCAGAAACCTAAAACTAATCTTAAAAAACTTCTTTCAGGCATCCAATCTTCCTAATCCTAAGCGAAAATTTTAATTAACTTGTTGAAATAATTCAATCACATTTATCCTCAAACTACTTTTAAATCAATTTTTTCAAGTAACACTCTCACCTTTTTCATAGAACAAACATTTTTTTTTTCAGGATTCCACTCTCCAGAAACCTGAAACAAATCTTGAAAAAACTTGTTTCAGGCATCCATTCTCTCTAATCCTAAAAGAAAATTTTAATTAACTTCTTGAAATACTAAAATAAATCTTATCCTCAAACTACATTTAAATCAATTTTTTGAAGTAACACTCTCACCTTTTTCATAAAACTAACATATATTTTTTTTCAGGAATCCGCTCTCCAGAAACCTGAAACAAATCTTGAAAAAACTTGTTTAAGGCATCCACTCTCCCTAATCCTAAAAGAAAATTTTAATTAACTTCTTGAAATACTAAAATAAATCTTATCCTCAAACTACATTTAAATCAATTTTTTGAAGTAACACTCTCACCTTTTTCATAAAACTAACATATATATTTTTTCAGGAATCCGCTCTCCAGAAACCTGAAACAAATCTTGAAAAAACTTGTTTAAGGCATCCATTCTCCCTAATCCTAAAAGAACATTTTAATTAACTTCTTGAAATACTAAAAATAAATCTTATCCTCAAACTACATTTAAATCAATTTTTGGAAGTAACACTCGCACCTTTTTCATTAAACTAACATATATTTTTTTTCAGGAATCCACTCTCCAGAAACCTAAAACTAATCTAAAAAAACTTCTTTCAGGCATCCAATCTTCCTAATCCTAAACGAAAATTTTAATTAACTTGTTGAAATAATTCAATCACATTTATCCTCAAACTACTTTTAAATCAATTTTTTGAAGTAACACTCTCACCTTTTTCATAGAACAAACGTATTTTTTTTTCAGGAATCCACTCTCCATAAACCTGAAACTAATCTTGAAAAAACTTGTGTAAGGCATCCATTCTCCCTAATCCTAAAAGAAAATTTTAATTAACTTGTTGAAATAATGCAATCAACCTTATTCTCAAACTACATTTAAATCAATTTTTTGAAGTAACACACTCACCTTTTTCATAAAATGAACATATTTTGTTTTCACGAATCCACTCTCCAGAAACCTAAAACAAATCTTGAAAAAACTTGTTTAAGGCATCCATTCTCCCTAATCCTAAAAGAAAATTTTAATTAACTTCTTGAAATACTAAAAAAATCTAATCCTCAAACTACATTTAAATCAATTTTTTGAAGTAACACTCTCACCTTTTTCATAAAACTAACATATATTTTTTTTCAGGAATCCACTCTCCAGAAACCTAAAACTAATCTTAAAAAACTTATTTCAAGCATTCCAATCTTCCTAATACTAAACGAAAATTTTAATTAACTTGTTGAAATATTTCAATCACATTTATCTTCAAACTACGTTTAAATAAATTTTTTGAAGTAACACTCTCACCTTTTTCATAGAACAAACATATTTTTTTTTCAGGAATCCTCTCTCCAGAAACCTGAAACAAATCTTGAAAAAACTTGTTTAAGGCATCCATTCTCCCTAATCCTAAAAGAAAATTTTAATTAACTTCTTGAAATACTAAAATAAATCTTATCCTCAAACTACATTTAAATCAATTTTTTGAAGTAACACTCTCACCTTTTTCATAAAACTAAGATATATTTTTTTTCAGGAATCCACTCTCCAGAAACCTAAAACTAATCTTAAAAAACTTCTTTCAGGCATCCAATCTTCCTAATCCTAAACGAAAATTTTAATTAACTTGTTGAAATAATTCAATCACATTTATCCTCAAACTACTTTTAAATCAATTTTTTCAAGTAACACTCTCACCTTTTTCATAGAACAAACATATTTTTTTTTTCAGGAATCCACTCTCCAGAAACCTGAAACAAATCTTGAAAAAACTTGTTTAAGGCATCCATTCTCCCTAATCCTAATAGAAAATTTTAATTAACTTCTTGAAATACTAAAATAAATCTTATCCTCAAACTACATTTAAATCAATTTTTTGAAGTAACACTCTCACCTTTTTCATAAAACTAACATATATTTTTTTTCAGGAATCCGCTCTCCAGAAACCTGAAACAAATCTTGAAAAAACTTGTTTAAGGCATCCATTCTCCCTAATCCTAAAAGAAAATTTGAATTAACTTCTTGAAATACTAAAATAAATCTTATCCTCAAACTACATTTAAATCAATTTTTTGAAGTAACACTCTCACCTTTTTCATAAAACTAAGATATATTTTTTTTCAGGAATCCACTCTCCAGAAACCTAAAACTAATCTTAAAAAACTTCTTTCAGGCATCCAATCTTCCTAATCCTAAACGAAAATTTTTATTAACTTGTTGAAATAATTCAATCACATTTATCCTCAAACTACGTTTAAATCAATTTTTTGAAGTAACACTCTCACCTTTTTCATAGAACAAACATATTTTTTTTCAGGAATCCACTCTCCAGAAACCTGAAACAAATCTTGAAAAAACTTGTTTAAGGCATCCATTCTCCCTAATCCTAAAAGAAAATTTTAATTAACTTCTTGAAATACTAAAAAAATCTAATCCTCAAACTACGTTTAAATCAATTTTTTGAAGTAACACTCTCACCTTTTTCATAAAACTAACATATATTTTTTTTCAGGAATCCGCTTTCCAGAAACCTAAAACTAATCTTAAAAAACTTATTTCAAGCATTCCAATCTTCCTAATCCTAAACGAAAATTTTAATTAACTTGTTGAAATAATTCAATCACATTTATCCTCAAACTACGTTTAAATCAATTTTTTGAAGTAACACTCTCACCTTTTTCATAGAACAAACATATTTTTTTTTCAGGAATCCACTCTCCAGAAACCTGAAACAAATCTTGAAAAAACTTGTTTAAGGCATCCATTCTCCCTAATCCTAAAAGAAAATTTTAATTAACTTCTTGAAATACTAAAAAAAGTCTTATCCTCAAACTACATTTAAATCAATTTTTTGAAGTAACACTCTCACCTTTTTCATAAAACTAACATATAGTTTTTTTTCAGGAATCCACTCTCCAGAAACCTAAAACTAATCTTAAAAAACTTCTTTCAGGCATCCAATCTTCCTAATCCTAAACGAAAATTTTAATTAACTTGTTGAAATTATTCAATCACATTTATCCTCAAACTACTTTTAAATCAATTTTTTCAAGTAACACTCTCACCTTTTTCATAGAACAAACATATTTTTTTTTCAGGAATCCACTCTCCAGAAACCTGAAACAAATCTTGAAAAAACTTGTTTAAGGCATCCATTCTCCCTAATCCTAAAAGAAAATTTTAATTAACTGCTTGAAATACTAAAATAAATCTTATCCTCAAACTACATTTAAATCAATTTTTTGAAGTAACACTCTCACCTTTTTCATAAAACTAACATATAGTTTTTTTTCAGGAATCCGCTCTCCAGAAACCTGAAACAAATCTTGAAAAAACTTGTTTAAGGCATCCATTCTCCCTAATCCTAAAAGAAAATTTGAATTAACTTCTTGAAATACTAAAATAAATCTTATCCTCAAACTACATTTAAATCAATTTTTTGAAGTAACACTCTCACCTTTTTCATAAAACTAACATATATTTTTTTTCAGGAATCCACTCTCCATAAAATTGAAACAAATATTGAAAAAACGTGTTTAAGGCATCCATTCTCCCTAATCCTAAAAGAAAATTTTAATTAACTTCTTGAAATACTAAAATAAATCTTATCCTCAAACTACATTTAAATCAATTTTTTGAAGTAACACTCTCACCTTTTTCATAAAACTAAGATATATTTTTTTTCAGGAATCCATTCTCCAGAAACCTAAAACTAATCTTAAAAATCTTCTTTCAGGCATCCAATCTTCCTAATCCTAAATGAAAATTTTAATTAACTTGTTGAAATAATTCAATCACATTTATCCTCAAACTACTTTTAAATCAATTTTTTCAAGTAACACTCTCACCTTTTTCATAGAACAAACATATTTTTTTTTCAGGAATCCACTCTCCAGAAACCTGAAACAAATCTTGAAAAAACTTGTTTAAGGCATCCATTCTCCCTAATCCTAAAAGAAAATTTTAATTAACTTCTGGAAATACTAAAATAAATCTTATCCTCAAACTACATTTAAATCAATTTTTTGAAGTAACACTCTCACCTTTTTCATAAAACTAACATATATTTTTTTTCAGGAATCCGCTCTCTAGAAACCTGAAACAAATCTTGAAAAAACTTGTTTAAGGCATCCATTCTCCCTAATCCTAAAAGAACATTTTAATTAACTTCTTGAAATACTAAAATAAATCTTATCCTCAAACTACATTTAAATCAATTTTTTGAAGTAACACTCGCACCTTTTTCATTAAACTAACATATTTTTTTTCAGGAATCCACTCTCCAGAAACCTAAAACTAATCTAAAAAAACTTCTTTCAGGCATCCAATCTTCCTAATCCTAAACGAAAATTTTAATTAACTTGTTGAAATAATTCAATCACATTTATCCTCAAACTACTTTTAAATCAATTTTTTTGAAGTAACACTCTCACCTTTTTCATAGAACAAACTTATTTTCTTTTCAGGAATCCACTCTCTATAAACCTGAAACTAATCTTGAAAAAACTTGTGTAAGGCATCCATTCTCCCTAATCCTAAAAGAAAATTTTAATTAACTTGTTGAAATAATGCAATCAACCTTATTCTCAAACTACATTTAAATCAATTTTTTGAAGTAACACACTCACCTTTTTCATAAAATGAACATATTTTGTTTTCACGAATCCACTCTCCAGAAACCTAAAACAAATCTTGAAAAAACTTGTTTAAGGCATCCATTCTCCCTAATCCTAAAAGAAAATTTTAATTAACTTCTTGAAATACTAAAAAAATCTAATCCTCAAACTACATTTAAATCAATTTTTTGAAGTAACACTCTCACCTTTTTCATAAAACTAACATATATTTTTTTTCAGGAATCCACTCTCCAGAAACCTAAAACTAATCTTAAAAAACTTATTTCAAGCATTCCAATCTTCCTAATCCTACACGAACATTTTAATTAACTTGTTGAAATAATTCAATCACATTTATCCTCAAACTACGTTTAAATCAATTTTTTGAAGTAACACTCTCACCTTTTTCATAGAACAAACATATTTTTTTTTCAGGAATCCACTCTCCAGAAACCTGAAACAAATCTTGAAAAAACTTGTTTAAGGCATCCATTCTCCCTAATCCTAAAAGAAAATTTTAATTAACTTCTTGAAATACTAAAAAAAATCTTATCCTCAAACTACATTTAAATCAATTTTTTGAAGTAACACTCTCACCTTTTTCATAAAACTAACATATATTTTTTTTCAGGAATCCACTCTCCAGAAACCTAAAACTAATCTTAAAAAACTTCTTTCAGGCATCCAATCTTCCTAATCCTAAACGAAAATTTTAATTAACTTGTTGAAATTATTCAATCACATTTATCCTCAAACTACTTTTAAATCAATTTTTTCAAGTAACACTCTCACCTTTTTCATAGAACAAACATATTTTTTTTTCAGGAATCCACTCTCCAGAAACCTGAAACAAATCTTGAAAAAACTTGTTTAAGCCATCCATTCTCCCTAATCCTAAAAGAAAATTTTAATTAACTTCTTGAAATACTAAAATAAATCTTATCCTCAAACTACATTTAAATCAATTTTTTGAAGTAACACTCTCACCTTTTTCATAAAACTAACATATATTTTTTTTCAGGAATCCGCTCTCCAGTAACCTGAAACAAATCTTGAAAAAACTTGTTTAAGGCATCCACTCTCCCTAATCCTAAAAGAAAATTTTAATTAACTTCTTGAAATACTAAAATAAATCTTATCCTCAAACTACATTTAAATCAATTTTTTGAAGTAACACTCTCACCTTTTTCATAAAACTAACATATATTTTTTTTCAGGAATCCGCTCTCCAGAAACCTGAAACAAATCTTGAAAAAACTTGTTTAAGGCATCCATTCTCCCTAATCCTAAAAGAACATTTTAATTAACTTCTTGAAATACTAAAATAAATCTTATCCTCAAACTACATTTAAATCAATTTTTGGAAGTAACACTCGCACCTTTTTCATTAAACTAACATATATTTTTTTTCAGGAATCCACTCTCCAGAAACCTAAAACTAATCTAAAAAAACTTCTTTCAGGCATCCAATCTTCCTAATCCTAAACGAAAATTTTAATTAACTTGTTGAAATAATTCAATCACATTTATCCTCAAACTACTTTTAAATCAATTTTTTGAAGTAACACTCTCACCTTTTTCATAGAACAAACGTATTTTTTTTTCAGGAATCCACTCTCTATAAACCTGAAACTAATCTTGAAAAAACTTGTGTAAGGCATCCATTCTCCCTAATCCTAAAAGAAAATTTTAATTAACTTGTTGAAATAATGCAATCAACCTTATTCTCAAACTACATTTAAATCAATTTTTTGAAGTAACACACTCACCTTTTTCATAAAATGAACATATTTTGTTTTCACGAATCCACTCTCCAGAAACCTAAAACAAATCTTGAAAAAACTTGTTTAAGGCATCCATTCTCCCTAATCCTAAAAGAAAATTTTAATTAACTTCTTGAAATACTAAAAAAAATCTTATCCTCAAACTACATTTAAATCAATTTTTTGAAGTAACACTCTCACCTTTTTCATAAAACTAACATATAGTTTTTTTTCAGGAATCCACTCTCCAGAAACCTAAAACTAATCTTAAAAAACTTCTTTCAGGCATCCAATCTTCCTAATCCTAAACGAAAATTTTAATTAACTTGTTGAAATTATTCAATCACATTTATCCTCAAACTACTTTTAAATCAATTTTTTCAAGTAACACTCTCACCTTTTTCATAGAACAAACATATTTTTTTTTCAGGAATCCACTCTCCAGAAACCTGAAACAAATCTTGAAAAAACTTGTTTAAGGCATCCATTCTCCCTAATCCTAAAAGAAAATTTTAATTAACTGCTTGAAATACTAAAATAAATCTTATCCTCAAACTACATTTAAATCAATTTTTTGAAGTAACACTCTCACCTTTTTCATAAAACTAACATATATTTTTTTTCAGGAATCCGCTCTCCAGAAACCTGAAACAAATCTTGAAAAAACTTGTTTAAGGCATCCATTCTCCCTAATCCTAAAAGAAAATTTGAATTAACTTCTTGAAATACTAAAATAAATCTTATCCTCAAACTACATTTAAATCAATTTTTTGAAGTAACACTCTCACCTTTTTCATAAAACTAAGATATATTTTTTTCAGGAATCCACTCTCCAGAAACCTAAAACTAATCTTAAAAAACTTCTTTCAGGCATCCAATCTTCCTAATCCTAAACGAAAATTTTAATTAACTTGTTGAAATAATTCAATCACATTTATCCTCAAACTACTTTTAAATCAATTTTTTCAAGTAACACTCTCACCTTTTTCATAGAACAAACATTTTTATTTTTTTTCAGGATTCCACTCTCCAGAAACCTGAAACAAATCTTGAAAAAACTTGTTTCAGGCATCCATTCTCTCTAATCCTAAAAGAACATTTTAATTAACTTTTTGAAATACTAAAAAAAATCTTATCCTCAAACTACATTTAAATCAATTTTTTGAAGTAACACTCTCACCTTTTTCATAAAACTAACATATATTTTTTTTCAGGAATCCACTCTCCATAAACTTGAAACAAATCTTGAAAAAACGTGTTTAAGGCATCCATTCTCCCTAATCCTAAAAGAAAATTTTAATTAACTTCTTGAAATACTAAAATAAATCTTATCCTCAAACTACATTTAAATCAATTTTTTGAATTAACACTCTCACCTTTTTCATAAAACTAAGATATATTTTTTTTCAGGAATCCATTCTCCAGAAACCTAAAACTAATCTTAAAAATCTTCTTTCAGGCATCCAATCTTCCTAATCCTAAATGAAAATTTTAATTAACTTGTTGAAATAATTCAATCACATTTATCCTCAAACTACTTTTAAATCAATTTTTTCAAGTAACACTCTCACCTTTTTCATAGAACAAACATATTTTTTTTTCAGGAATCCACTCTCCAGAAACCTGAAACAAATCTTGAAAAAACTTGTTTAAGGCATCCATTCTCCCTAATCCTAAAAGAAAATTTTAATTAACTTCTGGAAATACTAAAATAAATCTTATCCTCAAACTACATTTAAATCAATTTTTTGAAGTAACACTCTCACCTTTTTCATAAAATTAACATATATTTTTTTTCAGGAATCCGCTCTCTAGAAACCTGAAACAAATCTTGAAAAAACTTGTTTAAGGCATCCATTCTCCCTAATCCTAAAAGAACATTTTAATTAACTTCTTGAAATACTAAAATAAATCTTATCCTCAAACTACATTTAAATCAATTTTTTGAAGTAACACTCGCACCTTTTTCATTAAACTAACATATTTTTTTTCAGGAATCCACTCTCCAGAAACCTAAAACTAATCTAAAAAAACTTCTTTCAGGCATCCAATCTTCCTAATCCTAAACGAAAATTTTAATTAACTTGTTGAAATAATTCAATCACATTTATCCTCAAACTACTTTTAAATCAATTTTTTTGAAGTAACACTCTCACCTTTTTCATAGAACAAACTTATTTTCTTTTCAGGAATCCACTCTCCATAAACCTGAAACTAATCTTGAAAAAACTTGTGTAAGGCATCCATTCTCCCTAATCCTAAAAGAAAATTTTAATTAACTTGTTGAAATAATGCAATCAACCTTATTCTCAAACTACATTTAAATCAATTTTTTGAAGTAACACACTCACCTTTTTCATAAAATGAACATATTTTGTTTTCACGAATCCACTCTCCAGAAACCTAAAACAAATCTTGAAAAAACTTGTTTAAGGCATCCATTCTCCCTAATCCTAAAAGAAAATTTTAATTAACTTCTTGAAATACTAAAAAAATCTAATCCTCAAACTACATTTAAATCAATTTTTTGAAGTAACACTCTCACCTTTTTCATAAAACTAACATATATTTTTTTTCAGGAATCCACTCTCCAGAAACCTAAAACTAATCTTAAAAAACTTATTTCAAGCATTCCAATCTTCCTAATCCTACACGAACATTTTAATTAACTTGTTGAAATAATTCAATCACATTTATCCTCAAACTACGTTTAAATCAATTTTTTGAAGTAACACTCTCACCTTTTTCATAGAACAAACATATTTTTTTTTCAGGAATCCACTCTCCAGAAACCTGAAACAAATCTTGAAAAAACTTGTTTAAGGCATCCATTCTCCCTAATCCTAAAAGAAAATTTTAATTAACTTCTTGAAATACTAAAAAAAATCTTATCCTCAAACTACATTTAAATCAATTTTTTGAAGTAACACTCTCACCTTTTTCATAAAACTAACATATATTTTTTTTCAGGAATCCACTCTCCAGAAACCTAAAACTAATCTTAAAAAACTTCTTTCAGGCATCCAATCTTCCTAATCCTAAACGAAAATTTTAATTAACTTGTTGAAATAATTCAATCACATTTATCCTCAAACTACTTTTAAATCAATTTTTTCAAGTAACACTCTCACCTTTTTCATAGAACAAACATATTTTTTTTTCAGGAATCCACTCTCCAGAAACCTGAAACAAATCTTGAAAAAACTTGTTTAAGGCATCCATTCTCCCTAATCCTAAAAGAAAATTTTAATTAACTGCTTGAAATACTAAAAAAAATCTTATCCTCAAACTACATTTAAATCAATTTTTTGAAGTAACACGCTCACCTTTTTCATAAAACTAACATATATTTTTTTTCAGGAATCCACTCTCCAGAAACCTAAAACTAATCTTAAAAAACTTATTTCAAGCATTCCAATCTTCCTAATACTAAACGAAAATTTTAATTAACTTGTTGAAATATTTCAATCACATTTATCTTCAAACTACGTTTAAATAAATTTTTTGAAGTAACACTCTCACCTTTTTCATAGAACAAACATATTTTTTTTCAGGAATCCTCTCTCCAGAAACCTGAAACAAATCTTGAAAAAACTTGTTTAAGGCATCCATTCTCCCTAATCCTAAAAGAAAATTTTAATTAACTTCTTGAAATACTAAAATAAATCTTATCCTCAAACTACATTTAAATCAATTTTTTGAAGTAACACTCTCACCTTTTTCATAAAACTAAGATATATTTTTTTTCAGGAATCCACTCTCCAGAAACCTAAAACTAATCTTAAAAAACTTCTTTCAGGCATCCAATCTTCCTAATCCTAAACGAAAATTTTAATTAACTTGTTGAAATAATTCAATCACATTTATCCTCAAACTACTTTTAAATCAATTTTTTCAAGTAACACTCTCACCTTTTTCATAGAACAAACATATTTTTTTTTCAGGAATCCACTCTCCAGAAACCTGAAACAAATCTTGAAAAAACTTGTTTAAGGCATCCATTCTCCCTAATCCTAATAGAAAATTTTAATTAACTTCTTGAAATACTAAAATAAATCTTATCCTCAAACTACATTTAAATCAATTTTTTGAAGTAACACTCTCACCTTTTTCATAAAACTAACATATATTTTTTTTCAGGAATCCGCTCTCCAGAAACCTGAAACAAATCTTGAAAAAACTTGTTTAAGGCATCCATTCTCCCTAATCCTAAAAGAAAATTTGAATTAACTTCTTGAAATACTAAAATAAATCTTATCCTCAAACTACATTTAAATCAATTTTTTGAAGTAACACTCTCACCTTTTTCATAAAACTAAGATATATTTTTTTTCAGGAATCCACTCTCCAGAAACCTAAAACTAATCTTAAAAAACTTCTTTCAGGCATCCAATCTTCCTAATCCTAAACGAAAATTTTAATTAACTTGTTGAAATAATTCAATCACATTTATCCTCAAACTACTTTTAAATCAATTTTTTCAAGTAACACTCTCACCTTTTTCATAGAACAAACATTTTTTTTTTTTCAGGAATCCACTCTCCAGAAACCTGAAACAAATCTTGAAAAAACTTGTTTCAGGCATCCATTCTCCCTAATCCTAAAAGAAAATTTTAATTAACTTCTTGAAATACTAAAATAAATCTTATCCTCAAACTACATTTAAATCAATTTTTTGAAGTAACACTCTCACCTTTTTCATAAAACTAACATATATTTTTTTTCAGGAATCCGCTCTCCGGAAACCTGAAACAAATCTTGAAAAAACTTGTTTAAGGCATCCACTCTCCCTAATCCTAAAAGAAAATTTTAATTAACTTCTTGAAATACTAAAATAAATCTTATCCTCAAACTACATTTAAATCAATTTTTTGAAGTAACACTCTCACCTTTTTCATAAAACTAACATATATTTTTTTTCAGGAATCCGCTCTCCAGAAACCTGAAACAAATCTTGAAAAAACTTGTTTAAGGCATCCATTCTCCCTAATCCTAAAAGAAAATTTGAATTAACTTCTTGAAATACTAAAATAAATCTTATCCTCAAACTACATTTAAATCAATTTTTTGAAGTAACACTCTCACCTTTTTCATAAAACTAAGATATATTTTTTTTCAGGAATCCACTCTCCAGAAACCTAAAACTAATCTTAAAAAACTTCTTTCAGGCATCCAATCTTCCTAATCCTAAACGAAAATTTTAATTAACTTGTTGAAATAATTCAATCACATTTATCCTCAAACTACTTTTAAATCAATTTTTTCAAGTAACACTCTCACCTTTTTCATAGAACAAACATTTTTTTTTTTTCAGGAATCCACTCTCCAGAAACCTGAAACAAATCTTGAAAAAACTTGTTTCAGGCATCCATTCTCCCTAATCCTAAAAGAAAATTTTAATTAACTTCTTGAAATACTAAAATAAATCTTATCCTCAAACTACATTTAAATCAATTTTTTGAAGTAACACTCTCACCTTTTTCATAAAACTAACATATATTTTTTTTCAGGAATCCGCTCTCCGGAAACCTGAAACAAATCTTGAAAAAACTTGTTTAAGGCATCCACTCTCCCTAATCCTAAAAGAAAATTTTAATTAACTTCTTGAAATACTAAAATAAATCTTATCCTCAAACTACATTTAAATCAATTTTTTGAAGTAACACTCTCACCTTTTTCATAAAACTAACATATATTTTTTTTCAGGAATCCGCTCTCCAGAAACCTGAAACAAATCTTGAAAAAACTTGTTTAAGGCATCCATTCTCCCTAATCCTAAAAGAACATTTTAATTAACTTCTTGAAATACTAAAATAAATCTTATCCTCAAACTACATTTAAATCAATTTTTGGAAGTAACACTCGCACCTTTTTCATTAAACTAACATATATTTTTTTTCAGGAATCCACTCTCCAGAAACCTAAAACTAATCTAAAAAAACTTCTTTCAGGCATCCAATCTTCCTAATCCTAAACGAAAATTTTAATTAACTTGTTGAAATAATTCAATCACATTTATCCTCAAACTACTTTTAAATCAATTTTTTGAAGTAACACACTCACCTTTTTCATAAAATGAACATATTTTGTTTTCACGAATCCACCGTCCAGAAACCTAAAACAAATCTTGAAAAAACTTGTTTAAGGCATCCATTCTCCCTAATCCTAAAAGAAAATTTTAATTAACTTCTTGAAATACTAAAAAAATCTAATCCTCAAACTACATTTAAATCAATTTTTTGAAGTAACACTCTCACCTTTTTCATAAAACTAACATATATTTTTTTTCAGGAATCCGCTTTCCAGAAACCTAAAACTAATCTTAAAAAACTTATTTCAAGCATTCCAATCTTCCTAATCCTAAACGAAAATTTTAATTAACTTGTTGAAATAATTCAATCACATTTATCCTCAAACTACGTTTAAAT
This sequence comes from Triturus cristatus, assembly GCF_964204655.1. Classification (NCBI taxonomy): domain Eukaryota; kingdom Metazoa; phylum Chordata; class Amphibia; order Caudata; family Salamandridae; genus Triturus; species Triturus cristatus. The sequence goes on from NC_140583.1 coordinate 118,061,329, forward strand.
CAATTTTTGGAAGTAACACTCTCACCTTTTTCATAGAACAAACATATTTTTTTTTCAGGAATCCACTCTCCAGAAACCTGAAACAAATCTTGAAAAAACTTGTTGAAGGCATCCATTCTCCCTAATCCTAAAAGAAAATTTTAATTAACTTCTTGAAATACTAAAAAAAGTCTTATCCTCAAACTACATTTAAATCAATTTTTTGAAGTAACACTCTCACCTTTTTCATAAAACTAACATATAGTTTTTTTTCAGGAATCCACTCTCCAGAAACCTAAAACTAATCTTAAAAAACTTCTTTCAGGCATCCAATCTTCCTAATCCTAAACGAAAATTTTAATTAACTTGTTGAAATTATTCAATCACATTTATCCTCAAACTACTTTTAAATCAATTTTTTCAAGTAACACTCTCACCTTTTTCATAGAACAAACATATTTTTTTTTCAGGAATCCACTCTCCAGAAACCTGATACAAATCTTGAAAAAACTTGTTTAAGGCATCCATTCTCCCTAATCCTAAAAGAAAATTTTAATTAACTGCTTGAAATACTAAAATAAATCTTATCCTCAAACTACATTTAAATCAATTTTTTGAAGTAACACTCTCACCTTTTTCATAAAACTAACATATATTTTTTTTCAGGAATCCGCTCTCCAGAAACCTGAAACAAATCTTGAAAAAACTTGTTTAAGGCATCCATTCTCCCTAATCCTAAAAGAAAATTTGAATTAACTTCTTGAAATACTAAAATAAATCTTATCCTCAAACTACATTTAAATCAATTTTTTGAAGTAACACTCTCACCTTTTTCATAAAACTAACATATATTTTTTTTCAGGAATCCACTTTCCAGAAACCTAAAACTAATCTTAAAAAACTTATTTCAAGCATTCCAATCTTCCTAATCCTAAACGAAAATTTTAATTAACTTGTTGAAATAATTCAATCACATTTATCCTCAAACTACTTTTAAATCAATTTTTTCAAGTAACACTCTCACCTTTTTCATAGAACAAACATTTTTTTTTTTTTCAGGAATCCACTCTCCAGAAACCTGAAACAAATCTTGAAAAAACTTGTTTCAGGCATCCATTCTCCCTAATCCTAAAAGAAAATTTTAATTAACTTCTTGAAATACTAAAATAAATCTTATCCTCAAACTACATTTAAATCAATTTTTTGAAGTAACACTCCTTTTTCATAAAACTAACATATATTTTTTTTCAGGAATCCGCTCTCCAGAAACCTGAAACAAATCTTGAAAAAACTTGTTTAAGGCATCCACTCTCCCTAATCCTAAAAGAAAATTTTAATTAACTTCTTGAAATACTAAAATAAATCTTATCCTCAAACTACATTTAAATCAATTTTTTGAAGTAACACTCTCACCTTTTTCATAAAACTAACATATATTTTTTTTCAGGAATCCGCTCTCCAGAAACCTGAAACAAATCTTGAAAAAACTTGTTTAAGGCATCCATTCTCCCTAATCCTAAAAGAACATTTTAATTAACTTCTTGAAATACTAAAATAAATCTTATCCTCAAACTACATTTAAATCAATTTTTGGAAGTAACACTCGCACCTTTTTCATTAAACTAACATATATTTTTTTTCAGGAATCCACTCTCCAGAAACCTAAAACTAATCTAAAAAAACTTCTTTCAGGCATCCAATCTTCCTAATCCTAAACGAAAATTTTAATTAACTTGTTGAAATAATTCAATCACATTTATCCTCAAACTACTTTTAAATCAATTTTTTGAAGTAACACTCTCACCTTTTTCATAGAACAAACGTATTTTTTTTTCAGGAATCCACTCTCCATAAACCTGAAACTAATCTTGAAAAAACTTGTGTAAGGCATCCATTCTCCCTAATCCTAAAAGAAAATTTTAATTAACTTGTTGAAATAATGCAATCAACCTTATTCTCAAACTACATTTAAATCAATTTTTTGAAGTAACACACTCACCTTTTTCATAAAATGAACATATTTTGTTTTCACGAATCCACTCTCCAGAAACCTAAAACAAATCTTGAAAAAACTTGTTTAAGGCATCCATTCTCCCTAATCCTAAAAGAAAATTTTAATTAACTTCTTGAAATACTAAAAAAATCTAATCCTCAAACTACATTTAAATCAATTTTTTGAAGTAACACTCTCACCTTTTTCATAAAACTAACATATATTTTTTTTCAGGAATCCACTTTCCAGAAACCTAAAACTAATCTTAAAAAACTTATTTCAAGCATTCCAATCTTCCTAATCCTAAACGAAAATTTTAATTAACTTGTTGAAATAATTCAATCACATTTATCCTCAAACTACGTTTAAATCAATTTTTTGAAGTAACACTCTCACCTTTTTCATAGAACAAACATATTTTTTTTTCAGGAATCCACTCTCCAGAAACCTGAAACAAATCTTGAAAAAACTTGTTTAAGGCATCCATTCTCCCTAATCCTAAAAGAAAATTTTAATTAACTTCTTGAAATACTAAAAAAAATCTTATCCTCAAACTACATTTAAATCAATTTTTTGAAGTAACACTCTCACCTTTTTCATAAAACTAACATATAGTTTTTTTTCAGGAATCCACTCTCCAGAAACCTAAAACTAATCTTAAAAAACTTCTTTCAGGCATCCAATCTTCCTAATCCTAAACGAAAATTTTAATTAACTTGTTGAAATTATTCAATCACATTTATCCTCAAACTACTTTTAAATCAATTTTTTCAAGTAACACTTATTTCAAGCATTCCAATCTTCCTAATCCTAAACGAAAATTTTAATTAACTTGTTGAAATAATTCAATCACATTTATCCTCGAACTACGTTTAAATCAATTTTTTGAAGTAACACTCTCACCTTTTTCATAGAACAAACATATTTTTTTTTCAGGAATCCACTCTCCAGAAACCTGAAACAAATCTTGAAAAAACTTGTTTAAGGCATCCATTCTCCCTAATCCTAAAAGAAAATTTTAATTAACTTCTTGAAATACTAAAAAAAGTCTTATCCTCAAACTACATTTAAATCAATTTTTTGAAGTAACACTCTCACCTTTTTCATAAAACTAACATATAGTTTTTTTTCAGGAATCCACTCTCCAGAAACCTAAAACTAATCTTAAAAAACTTCTTTCAGGCATCCAATCTTCCTAATCCTAAACGAAAATTTTAATTAACTTGTTGAAATTATTCAATCACATTTATCCTCAAACTACTTTTAAATCAATTTTTTCAAGTAACACTCTCACCTTTTTCATAGAACAAACATATTTTTTTTTCAGGAATCCACTCTCCAGAAACCTGAAACAAATCTTGAAAAAACTTGTTTAAGGCATCCATTCTCCCTAATCCTAAAAGAAAATTTTAATTAACTGCTTGAAATACTAAAATAAATCTTATCCTCAAACTACATTTAAATCAATTTTTTGAAGTAACACTCTCACCTTTTTCATAAAACTAACATATATTTTTTTTCAGGAATCCGCTCTCCAGAAACCTGAAACAAATCTTGAAAAAACTTGTTTAAGGCATCCATTCTCCCTAATCCTAAAAGAAAATTTGAATTAACTTCTTGAAATACTAAAATAAATCTTATCCTCAAACTACATTTAAATCAATTTTTTGAAGTAACACTCTCACCTTTTTCATAAAACTAAGATATATTTTTTTTCAGGAATCCACTCTCCAGAAACCTAAAACTAATCTTAAAAAACTTCTTTCAGGCATCCAATCTTCCTAATCCTAAACGAAAATTTTAATTAACTTGTTGAAATAATTCAATCACATTTATCCTCAAACTACTTTTAAATCAATTTTTTCAAGTAACACTCTCACCTTTTTCATAGAACAAACATTTTTTTTTTTTCAGGAATCCACTCTCCAGAAACCTGAAACAAATCTTGAAAAAACTTGTTTCAGGCATCCATTCTCCCTAATCCTAAAAGAAAATTTTAATTAACTTCTTGAAATACTAAAATAAATCTTATCCTCAAACTACATTTAATTCAATTTTTTGAAGTAACACTCTCACCTTTTTCATAAAACTAACATATATTTTTTTTCAGGAATCCGCTCTCCAGAAACCTGAAACAAATCTTGAAAAAACTTGTTTAAGGCATCCACTCTCCCTAATCCTAAAAGAAAATTTTAATTAACTTCTTGAAATACTAAAATAAATCTTATCCTCAAACTACATTTAAATCAATTTTTTGAAGTAACACTCTCACCTTTTTCATAAAACTAACATATATTTTTTTTCAGGAATCCGCTTTCCAGAAACCTGAAACAAATCTTGAAAAAACTTGTTTAAGGCATCCATTCTCCCTAATCCTAAAAGAACATTTTAATTAACTTCTTGAAATACTAAAATAAATCTTATCCTCAAACTACATTTAAATCAATTTTTGGAAGTAACACTCGCACCTTTTTCATTAAACTAACATATATTTTTTTTCAGGAATCCACTCTCCAGAAACCTAAAACTAATCTAAAAAAACTTCTTTCAGGCATCCAATCTTCCTAATCCTAAACGAAAATTTTAATTAACTTGTTGAAATAATTCAATCACATTTATCCTCAAACTACTTTTAAATCAATTTTTTGAAGTAACACTCTCACCTTTTTCATAGAACAAACGTATTTTTTTTTCAGGAATCCACTCTCCATAAACCTGAAACTAATCTTGAAAAAACTTGTGTAAGGCATCCATTCTCCCTAATCCTAAAAGAAAATTTTAATTAACTTGTTGAAATAATGCAATCAACCTTATTCTCAAACTACATTTAAATCAATTTTTTGAAGTAACACACTCACCTTTTTCATAAAATGAACATATTTTGTTTTCACGAATCCACCGTCCGGAAACCTAAAACAAATCTTGAAAAAACTTGTTTAAGGCATCCATTCTCCCTAATCCTAAAAGAAAATTTTAATTAACTTCTTGAAATACTAAAAAAATCTAATCCTCAAACTACATTTAAATCAATTTTTTGAAGTAACACTCTCACCTTTTTCATAAAACTAACATATATATTTTTTCAGGAATCCACTTTCCAGAAACCTAAAACTAATCTTAAAAAACTTATTTCAAGCATTCCAATCTTCCTAATCCTAAACGAAAATTTTAATTAACTTGTTGAAATAATTCAATCACATTTATCCTCAAACTACGTTTAAATCAATTTTTTGAAGTAACACTCTCACCTTTTTCATAGAACAAACATATTTTTTTTTCAGGAATCCACTCTCCAGAAACCTGAAACAAATCTTGAAAAAACTTGTTTAAGGCATCCATTCTCCCTAATCCTAAAAGAAAATTTTAATTAACTTCTTGAAATACTAAAAAAAGTCGTATCCTCAAACTACATTTAAATCAATTTTTTGAAGTAACACTCTCACCTTTTTCATAAAACTAACATATAGTTTTTTTTCAGGAATCCACTCTCCAGAAACCTAAAACTAATCTTAAAAAACTTCTTTCAGGCATCCAATCTTCCTAATCCTAAACGAAAATTTTAATTAACTTGTTGAAATTATTCAATCACATTTATCCTCAAACTACTTTTAAATCAATTTTTTCAAGTAACACTCTCACCTTTTTCATAGAACAAACATATTTTTTTTTCAGGAATCCACTCTCCAGAAACCTGAAACAAATCTTGAAAAAACTTGTTTAAGGCATCCATTCTCCCTAATCCTAAAAGAAAATTTTAATTAACTGCTTGAAATACTAAAATAAATCTTATCCTCAAACTACATTTAAATCAATTTTTTGAAGTAACACTCTCACCTTTTTCATAAAACTAACATATATTTTTTTTCAGGAATCCGCTCTCCAGAAACCTGAAACAAATCTTGAAAAAACTTGTTTAAGGCATCCATTCTCCCTAATCCTAAAAGAAAATTTGAATTAACTTCTTGAAATACTAAAATAAATCTTATCCTCAAACTACATTTAAATCAATTTTTTGAAGTAACACTCTCACCTTTTTCATAAAACTAAGATATATTTTTTTTCAGGAATCCACTCTCCAGAAACCTAAAACTAATCTTAAAAAACTTCTTTCAGGCATCCAATCTTCCTAATCCTAAACGAAAATTTTAATTAACTTGTTGAAATAATTCAATCACATTTATCCTCAAACTACTTTTAAATCAATTTTTTCAAGTAACACTCTCACCTTTTTCATAGAACAAACATTTTTTTTTTTTCAGGAATCCACTCTCCAGAAACCTGAAACAAATCTTGAAAAAACTTGTTTCAGGCATCCATTCTCCCTAATCCTAAAAGAAAATTTTAATTAACTTCTTGAAATACTAAAATAAATCTTATCCTCAAACTACATTTAAATCAATTTTTTGAAGTAACACTCTCACCTTTTTCATAAAACTAACATATATTTTTTTTCAGGAATCCGCTCTCCAGAAACCTGAAACAAATCTTGAAAAAACTTGTTTAAGGCATCCACTCTCCCTAATCCTAAAAGAAAATTTTAATTAACTTCTTGAAATACTAAAATAAATCTTATCCTCAAACTACATTTAAATCAATTTTTTGAAGTAACACTCTCACCTTTTTCATAAAACTAACATATATTTTTTTTCAGGAATCCGCTCTCCAGAAACCTGAAACAAATCTTGAAAAAACTTGTTTAAGGCATCCATTCTCCCTAATCCTAAAAGAACATTTTAATTAACTTCTTGAAATACTAAAATAAATCTTATCCTCAAACTACATTTAAATCAATATTTGAAGTAACACTCTCACCTTTTTCATAAAACTAATATATATTTTTTTTCAGGAATCCACTCTCCAGAAACCTAAAACTAATCTTAAAAAACTTCTTTCAGGCATCCCATCTTCCTAATCCTAAACGAAAATTTTAATTAACTTGTTGAAATTATTCAATCACATTTATCCTCAAACTACTTTTAAATCAATTTTTTCAAGTAACACTCTCACCTTTTTCATAGAACAAACATATTTTTTTTTCAGGAATCCACTCTCCAGAAACCTGAAACAAATCTTGAAAAAACTTGTTTAAGGCATCCATTCTCCCTAATCCTAAAAGAAAATTTTAATTAACTGCTTGAAATACTAAAAAAAATCTTATCCTCAAACTACATTTAAATCAATTTTTTGAAGTAACACGCTCACCTTTTTCATAAAACTAAGATATATTTTTTTTCAGGAATCCACTCTCCAGAAACCTAAAACTAATCTTAAAAAACTTCTTTCAGGCATCCAATCTTCCTAATCCTAAACGAAAATTTTAATTAACTTGTTGGAATAATTCAATCACATTTATCCTCAAACTACTTTTAAATCAATTTTTTCAAGTAACACTCTCACCTTTTTCATAGAACAAACATTTTTTTTTTTTTCAGGAATCCACTCTCCAGAAACCTGAAACAAATCTTGAAAAAACTTGTTTCAGGCATCCATTCTCCCTAATCCTAAAAGAAAATTTTAATTAACTTCTTGAAATACTAAAATAAATCTTATCCTCAAACTACATTTAAATCAATTTTTTGAAGTAACACTCTCACCTTTTTCATAAAACTAACATATATTTTTTTTCAGGAATCCGCTCTCCAGAAACCTGAAACAAATCTTGAAAAAACTTGTTTAAGGCATCCACTCTCCCTAATCCTAAAAGAAAATTTTAATTAACTTCTTGAAATACTAAAATAAATCTTATCCTCAAACTACATTTAAATCAATTTTTTGAAGTAACACTCTCACCTTTTTCATAAAACTAACATATATTTTTTTTCAGGAATCCGCTCTCCAGAAACCTGAAACAAATCTTGAAAAAACTTGTTTAAGGCATCCATTCTCCCTAATCCTAAAAGAACATTTTAATTAACTTCTTGAAATACTAAAATAAATCTTATCCTCAAACTACATTTAAATCAATTTTTGGAAGTAACACTCGCACCTTTTTCATTAAACTAACATATATTTTTTTTCAGGAATCCACTCTCCAGAAACCTAAAACTAATCTAAAAAAACTTCTTTCAGGCATCCAATCTTCCTAATCCTAAACGAAAATTTTAATTAACTTGTTGAAATAATTCAATCACATTTATCCTCAAACTACTTTTAAATCAATTTTTTGAAGTAACACACTCACCTTTTTCATAAAATGAACATATTTTGTTTTCACGAATCCACCGTCCAGAAACCTAAAACAAATCTTGAAAAAACTTGTTTAAGGCATCCATTCTCCCTAATCCTAAAAGAAAATTTTAATTAACTTCTTGAAATACTAAAAAAATCTAATCCTCAAACTACATTTAAATCAATTTTTTGAAGTAACACTCTCACATTTTTCATAAAACTAACATATATTTTTTTTCAGGAATCCGCTTTCCAGAAACCTAAAACTAATCTTAAAAAACTTATTTCAAGCATTCCAATCTTCCTAATCCTAAACGAAAATTTTAATTAACTTGTTGAAATAATTCAATCACATTTATCCTCAAACTACGTTTAAATCAATTTTTTGAAGTAACACTCTCACCTTTTTCATAGAACAAACATATTTTTTTTTCAGGAATCCACTCTCCAGAAACCTGAAACAAATCTTGAAAAAACTTGTTTAAGGCATCCATTCTCCCTAATCCTAAAAGAAAATTTTAATTAACTTCTTGAAATACTAAAAAAAGTCTTATCCTCAAACTACATTTAAATCAATTTTTTGAAGTAACACTCTCACCTTTTTCATAAAACTAACATATAGTTTTTTTTCAGGAATCCACTCTCCAGAAACCTAAAACTAATCTTAAAAAACTTCTTTCAGGCATCCAATCTTCCTAATCCTAAACGAAAATTTTAATTAACTTGTTGAAATTATTCAATCACATTTATCCTCAAACTACTTTTAAATCAATTTTTTCAAGTAACACTCTCACCTTTTTCATAGAACAAACATATTTTTTTTTCAGGAATCCACTCTCCAGAAACCTGAAACAAATCTTGAAAAAACTTGTTTAAGGCATCCATTCTCCCTAATCCTAAAAGAAAATTTTAATTAACTGCTTGAAATACTAAAATAAATCTTATCCTCAAACTACATTTAAATCAATTTTTTGAAGTAACACTCTCACCTTTTTCATAAAACTAACATATATTTTTTTTCAGGAATCCGCTCTCCAGAAACCTGAAACAAATCTTGAAAAAACTTGTTTAAGGCATCCATTCTCCCTAATCCTAAAAGAAAATTTGAATTAACTTCTTGAAATACTAAAATAAATCTTATCCTCAAACTACATTTAAATCAATTTTTTGAAGTAACACTCTCACCTTTTTCATAAAACTAACATATATTTTTTTTCAGGAATCCACTTTCCAGAAACCTAAAACTAATCTTAAAAAACTTATTTCAAGCATTCCAATCTTCCTAATCCTAAACGAAAATTTTAATTAACTTGTTGAAATAATTCAATCACATTTATCCTCAAACTACTTTTAAATCAATTTTTTCAAGTAACACTCTCACCTTTTTCATAGAACAAACATTTTTTTTTTTTCCAGGAATCCACTCTCCAGAAACCTGAAACAAATCTTGAAAAAACTTGTTTCAGGCATCCATTCTCCCTAATCCTAAAAGAAAATTTTAATTAACTTCTTGAAATACTAAAATAAATCTTATCCTCAAACTACATTTAAATCAATTTTTTGAAGTAACACTCTCACCTTTTTCATAAAACTAACATATATTTTTTTTCAGGAATCCGCTCTCCAGAAACCTGAAACAAATCTTGAAAAAACTTGTTTAAGGCATCCACTCTCCCTAATCCTAAAAGAAAATTTTAATTAACTTCTTGAAATACTAAAATAAATCTTATCCTCAAACTACATTTAAATCAATTTTTTGAAGTAACACTCTCACCTTTTTCATAAAACTAACATATATTTTTTTTCAGGAATCCGCTCTCCAGAAACCTGAAACAAATCTTGAAAAAACTTGTTTAAGGCATCCATTCTCCCTAATCCTAAAAGAACATTTTAATTAACTTCTTGAAATACTAAAATAAATCTCATCCTCAAACTACATTTAAATCAATTTTTGGAAGTAACACTCGCACCTTTTTCATTAAACTAACATATATTTTTTTTCAGGAATCCACTCTCCAGAAACCTAAAACTAATCTAAAAAAACTTCTTTCAGGCATCCAATCTTCCTAATCCTAAACGAAAATTTTAATTAACTTGTTGAAATAATTCAATCACATTTATCCTCAAACTACTTTTAAATCAATTTTTTGAAGTAACACTCTCACCTTTTTCATAGAACAAACGTATTTTTTTTTCAGGAATCCACTCTCCATAAACCTGAAACTAATCTTGAAAAAACTTGTGTAAGGCATCCATTCTCCCTAATCCTAAAAGAAAATTTTAATTAACTTGTTGAAATAATGCAATCAACCTTATTCTCAAACTACATTTAAATCAATTTTTTGAAGTAACACACTCACCTTTTTCATAAAATGAACATATTTTGTTTTCACGAATCCACTCTCCAGAAACCTAAAACAAATCTTGAAAAAACTTGTTTAAGGCATCCATTCTCCCTAATCCTAAAAGAAAATTTTAATTAACTTCTTGAAATACTAAAAAAATCTAATCCTCAAACTACATTTAAATCAATTTTTTGAAGTAACACTCTCACCTTTTTCATAAAACTAACATATATTTTTTTTCAGGAATCCACTTTCCAGAAACCTAAAACTAATCTTAAAAAACTTATTTCAAGCATTCCAATCTTCCTAATCCTAAACGAAAATTTTAATTAACTTGTTGAAATAATTCAATCACATTTATCCTCAAACTACGTTTAAATCAATTTTTTGAAGTAACACTCTCACCTTTTTCATAGAACAAACATATTTTTTTTTCAGGAATCCACTCTCCAGAAACCTGAAACAAATCTTGAAAAAACTTGTTTAAGGCATCCATTCTCCCTAATCCTAAAAGAAAATTTTAATTAACTTCTTGAAATACTAAAAAAAATCTTATCCTCAAACTACATTTAAATCAATTTTTTGAAGTAACACTCTCACCTTTTTCATAAAACTAACATATAGTTTTTTTTCAGGAATCCACTCTCCAGAAACCTAAAACTAATCTTAAAAAACTTCTTTCAGGCATCCAATCTTCCTAATCCTAAACGAAAATTTTAATTAACTTGTTGAAATTATTCAATCACATTTATCCTCAAACTACTTTTAAATCAATTTTTTCAAGTAACACTCTCACCTTTTTCATAGAACAAACATATTTTTTTTTCAGGAATCCACTCTCCAGAAACCTGAAACAAATCTTGAAAAAACTTGTTTAAGGCATCCATTCTCCCTAATCCTAATAGAAAATTTTAATTAACTTCTTGAAATACTAAAATAAATCTTATCCTCAAACTACATTTAAATCAATTTTTTGAAGTAACACTCTCACCTTTTTCATAAAACTAACATATATTTTTTTTCAGGAATCCGCTCTCCAGAAACCTGAAACAAATCTTGAAAAAACTTGTTTAAGGCATCCATTCTCCCTAATCCTAAAAGAAAATTTGAATTAACTTCTTGAAATACTAAAATAAATCTTATCCTCAAACTACATTTAAATCAGTTTTTTGAAGTAACACTCTCACCTTTTTCATAAAACTAAGATATATTTTTTTTCAGGAATCCACTCTCCAGAAACCTAAAACTAATCTTAAAAAACTTCTTTCAGGCATCCAATCTTCCTAATCCTAAACGAAAATTTTAATTAACTTGTTGAAATAATTCAATCACATTTATCCTCAAACTACTTTTAAATCAATTTTTTCAAGTAACACTCTCACATTTTTCATAGAACAAACATTTTTTTTTTTTTCAGGAATCCACTCTCCAGAAACCTGAAACAAATCTTGAAAAAACTTGTTTCAGGCATCCATTCTCCCTAATCCTAAAAGTAAATTTTAATTAACTTCTTGAAATACTAAAATAAATCTTATCCTCAAACTACATTTAAATCAATTTTTTGAAGTAACACTCTCACCTTTTTCATAAAACTAACATATATTTTTTTTCAGGAATCCGCTCTCCAGAAACCTGAAACAAATCTTGAAAAAACTTGTTTAAGGCATCCACTCTCCCTAATCCTAAAAGAAAATTTTAATTAACTTCTTGAAATACTAAAATAAATCTTATCCTCAAACTACATTTAAATCAATTTTTTGAAGTAACACTCTCACCTTTTTCATAAAACTAACATATATTTTTTTTCAGGAATCCGCTCTCCAGAAACCTGAAACAAATCTTGAAAAAACTTGTTTAAGGCATCCATTCTCCCTAATCCTAAAAGAACATTTTAATTAACTTCTTGAAATACTAAAATAAATCTTATCCTCAAACTACATTTAAATCAATTTTTGGAAGTAACACTCGCACCTTTTTCATTAAACTAACATATATTTTTTTTCAGGAATCCACTCTCCAGAAACCTAAAACTAATCTAAAAAAACTTCTTTCAGGCATCCAATCTTCCTAATCCTAAACGAAAATTTTAATTAACTTGTTGAAATAATTCAATCACATTTATCCTCAAACTACTTTTAAATCAATTTTTTGAAGTAACACTCTCACCTTTTTCATAGAACAAACGTATTTTTTTTTCAGGAATCCACTCTCCATAAACCTGAAACTAATCTTGAAAAAACTTGTGTAAGGCATCCATTCTCCCTAATCCTAAAAGAAAATTTTAATTAACTTGTTGAAATAATGCAATCAACCTTATTCTCAAACTACATTTAAATCAATTTTTTGAAGTAACACACTCACCTTTTTCATAAAATGAACATATTTTGTTTTCACGAATCCACTCTCCAGAAACCTAAAACAAATCTTGAAAAAACTTGTTTAAGGCATCCATTCTCCCTAATCCTAAAAGAAAATTTTAATTAACTTCTTGAAATACTAAAAAAATATAATCCTCAAACTACATTTAAATCAATTTTTTGAAGTAACACTCTCACCTTTTTCATAAAACTAACATATATTTTTTTTCAGGAATCCACTCTCCAGAAACCTAAAACTAATCTTAAAAAACTTATTTCAAGCATTCCAATCTTCCTATACTAAACGAAAATTTTAATTAACTTGTTGAAATATTTCAATCACATTTATCTTCAAACTACGTTTAAATAAATTTTTTGAAGTAACACTCTCACCTTTTTCATAGAACAAACATATTTTTTTTTCAGGAATCCTCTCTCCAGAAACCTGAAACAAATCTTGAAAAAACTTGTTTAAGGCATCCATTCTCCCTAATCCTAAAAGAAAATTTTCATTAACTTCTTGAAATACTAAAATAAATCTTATCCTCAAACTACATTTAAATCAATTTTTTGAAGTAACACTCTCACCTTTTTCATAAAACTAAGATATATTTTTTTTCAGGAATCCACTCTCCAGAAACCTAAAACTAATCTTAAAAAACTTCTTTCAGGCATCCAATCTTCCTAATCCTAAACGAAAATTTTAATTAACTTGTTGAAATAATTCAATCACATTTATCCTCAAACTACTTTTAAATCAATTTTTTCAAGTAACACTCTCACCTTTTTCATAGAACAAACATATTTTTTTTTCAGGAATCCACTCTCCAGAAACCTGAAACAAATCTTGAAAAAACTTGTTTAAGGCATCCATTCTCCCTAATCCTAATTGCAAATTTTAATTAACTTCTTGAAATACTAAAATAAATCTTATCCTCAAACTACATTTAAATCAATTTTTTGAAGTAACACTCTCACCTTTTTCATAAAACTAACATATATTTTTTTTCAGGAATCCGCTCTCCAGAAACCTGAAACAAATCTTGAAAAAACTTGTTTAAGGCATCCATTCTCCCTAATCCTAAAAGAAAATTTGAATTAACTTCTTGAAATACTAAAATAAATCTTATCCTCAAACTACATTTAAATCAATTTTTTGAAGTAACACTCTCACCTTTTTCATAAAACTAAGATATATTTTTTTTCAGGAATCCACTCTCCAGAAACCTAAAACTAATCTTAAAAAACTTCTTTCAGGCATCCAATCTTCCTAATCCTAAACGAAAATTTTAATTAACTTGTTGAAATAATTCAATCACATTTATCCTCAAACTACTTTTAAATCAATTTTTTCAAGTAACACTCTCACCTTTTTCATAGAACAAACATTTTTTTTTTTTCAGGAATCCACTCTCCAGAAACCTGAAACAAATCTTGAAAAAACTTGTTTCAGGCATCCATTCTCCCTAATCCTAAAAGAAAATTTTAATTAACTTCTTGAAATACTAAAATAAATCTTATCCTCAAACTACATTTAAATCAATTTTTTGAAGTAACACTCTCACCTTTTTCATAAAACTAACATATATTTTTTTTCAGGAATCCGCTCTCCAGAAACCTGAAACAAATCTTGAAAAAACTTGTTTAAGGCATCCACTCTCCCTAATCCTAAAAGAAAATTTTAATTAACTTCTTGAAATACTAAAATAAATCTTATCCTCAAACTACATTTAAATCAATTTTTTGAAGTAACACTCTCACCTTTTTCATAAAACTAACATATATTTTTTTTCAGGAATCCGCTCTCCAGAAACCTGAAACAAATCTTGAAAAAACTTGTTTAAGGCATCCATTCTCCCTAATCCTAAAAGAACATTTTAATTAACTTCTTGAAATACTAAAATAAATCTTATCCTCAAACTACATTTAAATCAATTTTTGGAAGTAACACTCGCACCTTTTTCATTAAACTAACATATATTTTTTTTCAGGAATCCACTCTCCAGAAACCTAAAACTAATCTAAAAAAACTTCTTTCAGGCATCCAATCTTCCTAATCCTAAACGAAAATTTTAATTAACTTGTTGAAATAATTCAATCACATTTATCCTCAAACTACTTTTAAATCAATTTTTTGAAGTAACACTCTCACCTTTTTCATAGAACAAACGTATTTTTTTTTCAGGAATCCACTCTCCATAAACCTGAAACTAATCTTGAAAAAACTTGTGTAAGGCATCCATTCTCCCTAATCCTAAAAGAAAATTTTAATTAACTTGTTGAAATAATGCAATCAACCTTATTCTCAAACTACATTTAAATCAATTTTTTGAAGTAACACACTCACCTTTTTCATAAAATGAACATATTTTGTTTTCACGAATCCACCGTCCAGAAACCTAAAACAAATCTTGAAAAAACTTGTTTAAGGCATCCATTCTCCCTAATCCTAAAAGAAAATTTTAATTAACTTCTTGAAATACTAAAAAAATCTAATCCTCAAACTACATTTAAATCAATTTTTTGAAGTAACACTCTCACCTTTTTCATAAAACTAACATATATTTTTTTTCAGGAATCCACTTTCCAGAAACCTAAAACTAATCTTAAAAAACTTATTTCAAGCATTCCAATCTTCCTAATCCTAAACGAAAATTTTAATTAACTTGTTGAAATAATTCAATCACATTTATCCTCAAACTACGTTTAAATCAATTTTTTGAAGTAACACTCTCACCTTTTTCATAGAACAAACATATTTTTTTTTCAGGAATCCACTCTCCAGAAACCTGAAACAAATCTTGAAAAAACTTGTTTAAGGCATCCATTCTCCCTAATCCTAAAAGAAAATTTTAATTAACTTCTTGAAATACTAAAAAAAGTCTTATCCTCAAACTACATTTAAATCAATTTTTTGAAGTAACACTCTCACCTTTTTCATAAAACTAACATATAGTTTTTTTTCAGGAATCCACTCTCCAGAAACCTAAAACTAATCTTAAAAAACTTCTTTCAGGCATCCAATCTTCCTAATCCTAAACAAAAATTTTAATTAACTTGTTGAAATTATTCAATCACATTTATCCTCAAACTACTTTTAAATCAATTTTTTCAAGTAACACTCTCACCTTTTTCATAGAACAAACATATTTTTTTTTCAGGAATCCACTCTCCAGAAACCTGAAACAAATCTTGAAAAAACTTGTTTAAGGCATCCATTCTCCCTAATCCTAAAAGAAAATTTTAATTAACTGCTTGAAATACTAAAATAAATCTTATCCTCAAACTACATTTAAATCAATTTTTTGAAGTAACACTCTCACCTTTTTCATAAAACTAACATATATTTTTTTTCAGGAATCCGCTCTCCAGAAACCTGAAACAAATCTTGAAAAAACTTGTTTAAGGCATCCATTCTCCCTAATCCTAAAAGAAAATTTGAATTAACTTCTTGAAATACTAATATAAATCTTATCCTCAAACTACATTTAAATCAATTTTTTGAAGTAACACTCTCACCTTTTTCATAAAACTAAGATATATTTTTTTTCAGGAATCCACTCTCCAGAAACCTAAAACTAATCTTAAAAAACTTCTTTCAGGCATCCAATCTTCCTAATCCTAAACGAAAATTTTAATTAACTTGTTGAAATAATTCAATCACATTTATCCTCAAACTACTTTTAAATCAATTTTTTCAAGTAACACTCTCACCTTTTTCATAGAACAAACATTATTTTTTTTTCAGGAATCCACTCTCCAGAAACCTGAAACAAATCTTGAAAAAACTTGTTTCAGGCATCCATTCTCCCTAATCCTAAAAGAAAATTTTAATTAACTTCTTGAAATACTAAAATAAATCTTATCCTCAAACTACATTTAAATCAATTTTTTGAAGTAACACTCTCACCTTTTTCATAAAACTAACATATATTTTTTTTCAGGAATCCGCTCTCCAGAAACCTGAAACAAATCTTGAAAAAACTTGTTTAAGGCATCCACTCTCCCTAATCCTAAAAGAAAATTTTAATTAACTGCTTGAAATACTAAAAAAAATCTTATCCTCAAACTACATTTAAATCAATTTTTTGAAGTAACACGCTCACCTTTTTCATAAAACTAACATATATATTTTTTCAGGAATCCACTCTCCAGAAACCTAAAACTAATCTTAAAAAACTTATTTCAAGCATTCCAATCTTCCTAATACTAAACGAAAATTTTAATTAACTTGTTGAAATATTTCAATCACATTTATCTTCAAACTACGTTTAAATAAATTTTTTGAAGTAACACTCTCACCTTTTTCATAGAACAAACATATTTTTTTTTCAGGAATCCTCTCTCCAGAAACCTGAAACAAATCTTGAAAAAACTTGTTTAAGGCATCCATTCTCCCTAATCCTAAAAGAAAATTTTAATTAACTTCTTGAAATACTAAAATAAATCTTATCCTCAAACTACATTTAAATCAATTTTTTGAAGTAACACTCTCACCTTTTTCATAAAACTAAGATATATTTTTTTTCAGGAATCCACTCTCCAGAAACCTAAAACTAATCTTAAAAAACTTCTTTCAGGCATCCAATCTTCCTAATCCTAAACGAAAATTTTAATTAACTTGTTGAAATAATTCAATCACATTTATCCTCAAACTACTTTTAAATCAATTTTTTCAAGTAACACTCTCACCTTTTTCATAGAACAAACATATTTTTTTTTCAGGAATCCACTCTCCAGAAACCTGAAACAAATCTTGAAAAAACTTGTTTAAGGCATCCATTCTCCCTAATCCTAATAGAAAATTTTAATTAACTTCTTGAAATACTAAAATAAATCTTATCCTCAAACTACATTTAAATCAATTTTTTGAAGTAACACTCTCACCTTTTTCATAAAACTAACATATATTTTTTTTCAGGAATCCGCTCTCCAGAAACCTGAAACAAATCTTGAAAAAACTTGTTTAAGGCATCCATTCTCCCTAATCCTAAAAGAAAATTTGAATTAACTTCTTGAAATACTAAAATAAATCTTATCCTCAAACTACATTTAAATCAATTTTTTGAAGTAACACTCTCACCTTTTTCATAAAACTAAGATATATTTTTTTTCAGGAATCCACTCTCCAGAAACCTAAAACTAATCTTAAAAAACTTCTTTCAGGCATCCAATCTTCCTAATCCTAAACGAAAATTTTAATTAACTTGTTGAAATAATTCAATCACATTTATCCTCAAACTACTTTTAAATCAATTTTTTCAAGTAACACTCTCACATTTTTCATAGAACAAACATTTTTTTTTTTTTCAGGAATCCACTCTCCAGAAACCTGAAACAAATCTTGAAAAAACTTGTTTCAGGCATCCATTCTCCCTAATCCTAAAAGAAAATTTTAATTAACTTCTTGAAATACTAAAATAAATCTTATCCTCAAACTACATTTAAATCAATTTTTTGAAGTAACACTCTCACCTTTTTCATAAAACTAACATATATTTTTTTTCAGGAATCCGCTCTCCAGAAACCTGAAACAAATCTTGAAAAAACTTGTTTAAGGCATCCACTCTCCCTAATCCTAAAAGAAAATTTTAATTAACTTCTTGAAATACTAAAATAAATCTTATCCTCAAACTACATTTAAATCAATTTTTTGAAGTAACACTCTCACCTTTTTCATAAAACTAACATATATTTTTTTTCAGGAATCCGCTCTCCAGAAACCTGAAACAAATCTTGAAAAAACTTGTTTAAGGCATCCATTCTCCCTAATCCTAAAAGAACATTTTAATTAACTTCTTGAAATACTAAAATAAATCTTATCCTCAAACTACATTTAAATCAATTTTTGGAAGTAACACTCGCACCTTTTTCATTAAACTAACATATATTTTTTTTCAGGAATCCACTCTCCAGAAACCTAAAACTAATCTAAAAAAACTTCTTTCAGGCATCCAATCTTCCTAATCCTAAACGAAAATTTTAATTAACTTGTTGAAATAATTCAATCACATTTATCCTCAAACTACTTTTAAATCAATTTTTTGAAGTAACACTCTCACCTTTTTCATAGAACAAACGTATTTTTTTTTCAGAAATCCACTCTCCATAAACCTGAAACTAATCTTGAAAAAACTTGTGTAAGGCATCCATTCTCCCTAATCCTAAAAGAAAATTTTAATTAACTTGTTGAAATAATGCAATCAACCTTATTCTCAAACTACATTTAAATCAATTTTTTGAAGTAACACACTCACCTTTTTCATAAAATGAACATATTTTGTTTTCACGAATCCACCGTCCAGAAACCTAAAACAAATCTTGAAAAAACTTGTTTAAGGCATCCATTCTCCCTAATCCTAAAAGAAAATTTTAATTAACTTCTTGAAATACTAAAAAAATCTAATCCTCAAACTACATTTAAATCAATTTTTTGAAGTAACACTCTCACCTTTTTCATAAAACTAACATATATTTTTTTTCAGGAATCCACTTTCCAGAAACCTAAAACTAATCTTAAAAAACTTATTTCAAGCATTCCAATCTTCCTAATCCTAAACGAAAATTTTAATTAACTTGTTGAAATAATTCAATCACATTTATCCTCAAACTACGTTTAAATCAATTTTTTGAAGTAACACTCTCACCTTTTTCATAGAACAAACATATTTTTTTTTCAGGAATCCACTCTCCAGAAACCTGAAACAAATCTTGAAAAAACTTGTTTAAGGCATCCATTCTCCCTAATCCTAAAAGAAAATTTTAATTAACTTCTTGAAATACTAAAAAAAGTCTTATCCTCAAACTACATTTAAATCAATTTTTTGAAGTAACACTCTCACCTTTTTCATAAAACTAACATATAGTTTTTTTTCAGGAATCCACTCTCCAGAAACCTAAAACTAATCTTAAAAAACTTCTTTCAGGCATCCAATCTTCCTAATCCTAAACGAAAATTTTAATTAACTTGTTGAAATTATTCAATCACATTTATCCTCAAACTACTTTTAAATCAATTTTTTCAAGTAACACTCTCACCTTTTTCATAGAACAAACATATTTTTTTTTCAGGAATCCACTCTCCAGAAACCTGAAACAAATCTTGAAAAAACTTGTTTAAGGCATCCATTCTCCCTAATCCTAAAAGAAAATTTTAATTAACTGCTTGAAATACTAAAATAAATCTTATCCTCAAACTACATTTAAATCAATTTTTTGAAGTAACACTCTCACCTTTTTCATAAAACTAACATATATTTTTTTTCAGGAATCCGCTCTCCAGAAACCTGAAACAAATCTTGAAAAAACTTGTTTAAGGCATCCATTCTCCCTAATCCTAAAAGAAAATTTGAATTAACTTCTTGAAATACTAAAATAAATCTTATCCTCAAACTACATTTAAATCAATTTTTTGAAGTAACACTCTCACCTTTTTCATAAAACTAAGATATATTTTTTTTCAGGAATCCACTCTCCAGAAACCTAAAACTAATCTTAAAAAACTTCTTTCAGGCATCCAATCTTCCTAATCCTAAACGAAAATTTTAATTAACTTGTTGAAATAATTCAATCACATTTATCCTCAAACTACTTTTAAATCAATTTTTTCAAGTAACACTCTCACCTTTTTCATAGAACAAACATTTTTTTTTTTTTCAGGAATCCACTCTCCAGAAACCTGAAACAAATCTTGAAAAAACTTGTTTCAGGCATCCATTCTCCCTAATCCTAAAAGAAAATTTTAATTAACTTCTTGAAATACTAAAATAAATCTTATCCTCAAACTACATTTAAATCAATTTTTTGAAGTAACACTCTCACCTTTTTCATAAAACTAACATATATTTTTTTTCAGGAATCCGCTCTCCAGAAACCTGAAACAAATCTTGAAAAAACTTGTTTAAGGCATCCACTCTCCCTAATCCTAAAAGAAAATTTTAATTAACTTCTTGAAATACTAAAATAAATCTTATCCTCAAACTACATTTAAATCAATTTTTTGAAGTAACACTCTCACCTTTTTCATAAAACTAACATATATTTTTTTTCAGGAATCCGCTCTCCAGAAACCTGAAACAAATCTTGAAAAAACTTGTTTAAGGCATCCATTCTCCCTAATCCTAAAAGAACATTTTAATTAACTTCTTGAAATACTAAAATAAATCTTATCCTCAAACTACATTTAAATCAATTTTTGGAAGTAACACTCGCACCTTTTTCATTAAACTAACATATATTTTTTTTCAGGAATCCACTCTCCAGAAACCTAAAACTAATCTAAAAAAACTTCTTTCAGGCATCCAATCTTCCTAATCCTAAACGAAAATTTTAATTAACTTGTTGAAATAATTCAATCACATTTATCCTCAAACTACTTTTAAATCAGTTTTTTGAAGTAACACTCTCACCTTTTTCATAGAACAAACGTATTTTTTTTTCAGGAATCCACTCTCCATAAACCTGAAACTAATCTTGAAAAAACTTGTGTAAGGCATCCATTCTCCCTAATCCTAAAAGAAAATTTTAATTAACTTGTTGAAATAATGCAATCAACCTTATTCTCAAACTACATTTAAATCAATTTTTTGAAGTAACACACTCACCTTTTTCATAAAATGAACATATTTTGTTTTCACGAATCCACTCTCCAGAAACCTAAAACAAATCTTGAAAAAACTTGTTTAAGGCATCCATTCTCCCTAATCCTAAAAGAAAATTTTAATTAACTTCTTGAAATACTAAAAAAATCTAATCCTCAAACTACATTTAAATCAATTTTTTGAAGTAACACTCTCACCTTTTTCATAAAACTAACATATATTTTTTTTCAGGAATCCACTTTCCAGAAACCTAAAACTAATCTTAAAAAACTTATTTCAAGCATTCCAATCTTCCTAATCCTAAACGAAAATTTTAATTAACTTGTTGAAATAATTCAATCACATTTATCCTCAAACTACGTTTAAATCAATTTTTTGAAGTAACACTCTCACCTTTTTCATAGAACAAACATATTTTTTTTTCAGGAATCCACTCTCCAGAAACCTGAAACAAATCTTGAAAAAACTTGTTTAAGGCATCCATTCTCCCTAATCCTAAAAGAAAATTTTAATTAACTTCTTGAAATACTAAAATAAATCTTATCCTCAAACTACATTTAAATCAATTTTTTGAAGTAACACTCTCACCTTTTTCATAAAACTAAGATATATTTTTTTTCAGGAATCCACTCTCCAGAAACCTAAAACTAATCTTAAAAAACTTCTTTCAGGCATCCAATCTTCCTAATCCTAAACGAAAATTTTAATTAACTTGTTGAAATAATTCAATCACATTTATCCTCAAACTACTTTTAAATCAATTTTTTCAAGTAACACTCTCACCTTTTTCATAGAACAAACATATTTTTTTTCAGGAATCCACTCTCCAGAAACCTGAAACAAATCTTGAAAAAACTTGTTTAAGGCATCCATTCTCCCTAATCCTAATAGAAAATTTTAATTAACTTCTTGAAATACTAAAATAAATCTTATCCTCAAACTACATTTAAATCAATTTTTTGAAGTAACACTCTCACCTTTTTCATAAAACTAACATATATTTTTTTTCAGGAATCCGCTCTCCAGAAACCTGAAACAAATCTTGAAAAAACTTGTTTAAGGCATCCATTCTCCCTAATCCTAAAAGAAAATTTGAATTAACTTCTTGAAATAATAAAATAAATCTTATCCTCAAACTACATTTAAATCAATTTTTTGAAGTAACACTCTCACCTTTTTCATAAAACTAAGATATATTTTTTTTCAGGAATCCACTCTCCAGAAACCTAAAACTAATCTTAAAAAACTTCTTTCAGGCATCCAATCTTCCTAATCCTAAACGAAAATTTTAATTAACTTGTTGAAATAATTCAATCACATTTATCCTCAAACTACTTTTAAATCAATTTTTTCAAGTAACACTCTCACCTTTTTCATAGAACAAACATTTTTTTTTTTTCAGGAATCCACTCTCCAGAAACCTGAAACAAATCTTGAAAAAACTTGTTTCAGGCATCCATTCTCCCTAATCCTAAAAGAACATTTTAATTAACTTCTTGAAATACTAAAATAAATCTTATCCTCAAACTACATTTAAATCAATTTTTGGAAGTAACACTCGCACCTTTTTCATTAAACTAACATATATTTTTTTTCAGGAATCCTCTCTCCAGAAACCTAAAACTAATCTAAAAAAACTTCTTTCAGGCATCCAATCTTCCTAATCCTAAACGAAAATTTTAATTAACTTGTTGAAATAATTCAATCACATTTATCCTCAAACTACTTTTAAATCAATTTTTTGAAGTAACACTCTCACCTTTTTCATAGAACAAACGTATTTTTTTTTCAGGAATCCACTCTCCATAAACCTGAAACTAATCTTGAAAAAACTTGTGTAAGGCATCCATTCTCCCTAATCCTAAAAGAAAATTTTAATTAACTTGTTGAAATAATGCAATCAACCTTATTCTCAAACTACATTTAAATCAATTTTTTGAAGTAACACACTCACCTTTTTCATAAAATGAACATATTTTGTTTTCACGAATCCACTCTCCAGAAACCTAAAACAAATCTTGAAAAAACTTGTTTAAGGCATCCATTCTCCCTAATCCTAAAAGAAAATTTTAATTAACTTCTTGAAATACTAAAAAAATCTAATCCTCAAACTACATTTAAATCAATTTTTTGAAGTAACACTCTCACCTTTTTCATAAAACTAACATATATTTTTTTTCAGGAATCCACTTTCCAGAAACCTAAAACTAATCTTAAAAAACTTATTTCAAGCATTCCAATCTTCCTAATCCTAAACGAAAATTTTAATTAACTTGTTGAAATAATTCAATCACATTTATCCTCAAACTACGTTTAAATCAATTTTTTGAAGTAACACTCTCACCTTTTTCATAGAACAAACATATTTTTTTTTCAGGAATCCACTCTCCAGAAACCTGAAACAAATCTTGAAAAAACTTGTTTAAGGCATCCATTCTCCCTAATCCTAAAAGAAAATTTTAATTAACTTCTTGAAATACTAAAATAAATCTTATCCTCAAACTACATTTAAATCAATTTTTTGAAGTAACACTCTCACCTTTTTCATAAAACTAAGATATATTTTTTTTCAGGAATCCACTCTCCAGAAACCTAAAACTAATCTTAAAAAACTTCTTTCAGGCATCCAATCTTCCTAATCCTAAACGAAAATTTTAATTAACTTGTTGAAATAATTCAATCACATTTATCCTCAAACTACTTTTAAATCAATTTTTTCAAGTAACACTCTCACCTTTTTCATAGAACAAACATATTTTTTTTTCAGGAATCCACTCTCCAGAAACCTGAAACAAATCTTGAAAAAACTTGTTTAAGGCATCCATTCTCCCTAATCCTAATAGAAAATTTTAATTAACTTCTTGAAATACTAAAATAAATCTTATCCTCAAACTACATTTAAATCAATTTTTTGAAGTAACACTCTCACCTTTTTCATAAAACTAACATATATTTTTTTTCAGGAATCCGCTCTCCAGAAACCTGAAACAAATCTTGAAAAAACTTGTTTAAGGCATCCATTCTCCCTAATCCTAAAAGAAAATTTGAATTAACTTCTTGAAATACTAAAATAAATCTTATCCTCAAACTACATTTAAATCAATTTTTTGAAGTAACACTCTCACCTTTTTCATAAAACTAAGATATATTTTTTTTCAGGAATCCACTCTCCAGAAACCTAAAACTAATCTTAAAAAACTTCTTTCAGGCATCCAATCTTCCTAATCCTAAACGAAAATTTTAATTAACTTGTTGAAATAATTCAATCACATTTATCCTCAAACTACTTTTAAATCAATTTTTTCAAGTAACACTCTCACCTTTTTCATAGAACAAACATTTTTTTTTTCAGGAATCCACTCTCCAGAAACCTGAAACAAATCTTGAAAAAACTTGTTTCAGGCATCCATTCTCCCTAATCCTAAAAGAAAATTTTAATTAACTTCTTGAAATACTAAAATAAATCTTATCCTCAAACTACATTTAAATCAATTTTTTGAAGTAACACTCTCACCTTTTTCATAAAACTAACATATATTTTTTTTCAGGAATCCGCTCTCCAGAAACCTGAAACAAATCTTGAAAAAACTTGTTTAAGGCATCCACTCTCCCTAATCCTAAAAGAAAATTTTAATTAACTTCTTGAAATACTAAAATAAATCTTATCCTCAAACTACATTTAAATCAATTTTTTGAAGTAACACTCTCACCTTTTTCATAAAACTAACATATATTTTTTTTCAGGAATCCGCTCTCCAGAAACCTGAAACAAATCTTGAAAAAACTTGTTTAAGGCATCCATTCTCCCTAATCCTAAAAGAACATTTTAATTAACTTCTTGAAATACTAAAATAAATCTTATCCTCAAACTACATTTAAATCAATTTTTGGAAGTAACACTCGCACCTTTTTCATTAAACTAACATATATTTTTTTTCAGGAATCCACTCTCCAGAAACCTAAAACTAATCTAAAAAAACTTCTTTCAGGCATCCAATCTTCCTAATCCTAAACGAAAATTTTAATTAACTTGTTGAAATAATTCAATCACATTTATCCTCAAACTACTTTTAAATCAATTTTTTGAAGTAACACTCTCACCTTTTTCATAGAACAAACGTATTTTTTTTTCAGGAATCCACTCTCCATAAACCTGAAACTAATCTTGAAAAAACTTGTGTAAGGCATCCATTCTCCCTAATCCTAAAAGAAAATTTTAATTAACTTGTTGAAATAATGCAATCAACCTTATTCTCAAACTACATTTAAATCAATTTTTTGAAGTAACACACTCACCTTTTTCATAAAATGAACATATTTTGTTTTCACGAATCCACCGTCCAGAAACCTAAAACAAATCTTGAAAAAACTTGTTTAAGGCATCCATTCTCCCTAATCCTAAAAGAAAATTTTAATTAACTTCTTGAAATACTAAAAAAATCTAATCCTCAAACTACATTTAAATCAATTTTTTGAAGTAACACTCTCACCTTTTTCATAAAACTAACATATATTTTTTTTCAGGAATCCACTTTCCAGAAACCTAAAACTAATCTTAAAAAACGTATTTCAAGCATTCCAATCTTCCTAATCCTAAACGAAAATTTTAATTAACTTGTTGAAATAATTCAATCACATTTATCCTCAAACTACGTTTAAATCAATTTTTTGAAGTAACACTCTCACCTTTTTCATAGAACAAACATATTTTTTTTTCAGGAATCCACTCTCCAGAAACCTGAAACAAATCTTGAAAAAACTTGTTTAAGGCATCCATTCTCCCTAATCCTAAAAGAAAATTTTAATTAACTTCTTGAAATACTAAAAAAAGTCTTATCCTCAAACTACATTTAAATCAATTTTTTGAAGTAACACTCTCACCTTTTTCATAAAACTAACATATAGTTTTTTTTCAGGAATCCACTCTCCAGAAACCTAAAACTAATCTTAAAAAACTTCTTTCAGGCATCCAATCTTCCTAATCCTAAACGAAAATTTTAATTAACTTGTTGAAATTATTCAATCACATTTATCCTCAAACTACTTTTAAATCAATTTTTTCAAGTAACACTCTCACCTTTTTCATAGAACAAACATATTTGTTTTTTCAGGAATCCACTCTCCAGAAACCTGAAACAAATCTTGAAAAAACTTGTTTAAGGCATCCATTCTCCCTAATCCTAAAAGAAAATTTTAATTAACTGCTTGAAATACTAAAATAAATCTTATCCTCAAACTACATTTAAATCAATTTTTTGAAGTAACACTCTCACCTTTTTCATAAAACTAACATATATTTTTTTTCAGGAATCCGCTCTCCAGAAACCTGAAACAAATCTTGAAAAAACTTGTTTAAGGCATCCATTCTCCCTAATCCTAAAAGAAAATTTGAATTAACTTCTTGAAATACTAAAATAAATCTTATCCTCAAACTACATTTAAATCAATTTTTTGAAGTAACACTCTCACCTTTTTCATAAAACTAAGATATATTTTTTTTCAGGAATCCACTCTCCAGAAACCTAAAACTAATCTTAAAAAACTTCTTTCAGGCATCCAATCTTCCTAATCCTAAACGAAAATTTTAATTAACTTGTTGAAATAATTCAATCACATTTATCCTCAAACTACTTTTAAATCAATTTTTTCAAGTAACACTCTCACCTTTTTCATAGAACAAACATTTTTTTTTTCTCAGGAATCCACTCTCCAGAAACCTGAAACAAATCTTGAAAAAACTTGTTTCAGGCATCCATTCTCCCTAATCCTAAAAGAAAATTTTAATTAACTTCTTGAAATACTAAAATAAATCTTATCCTCAAACTACATTTAAATCAATTTTTTGAAGTAACACTCTCACCTTTTTCATAAAACTAACATATATTTTTTTTCAGGAATCCGCTCTCCAGAAACCTGAAACAAATCTTGAAAAAACTTGTTTAAGGCATCCACTCTCCCTAATCCTAAAAGAAAATTTTAATTAACTTCTTGAAATACTAAAATAAATCTTATCCTCAAACTACATTTAAATCAATTTTTTGAAGTAACACTCTCACCTTTTTCATAAAACTAACATATATTTTTTTTCAGGAATCCGCTCTCCAGAAACCTGAAACAAATCTTGAAAAAACTTGTTTAAGGCATCCATTCTCCCTAATCCTAAAAGAACATTTTAATTAACTTCTTGAAATACTAAAATAAATCTTATCCTCAAACTACATTTAAATCAATTTTTGGAAGTAACACTCGCACCTTTTTCATTAAACTAACATATATTTTTTTTCAGGAATCCACTCTCCAGAAACCTAAAACTAATCTAAAAAAACTTCTTTCAGGCATCCAATCTTCCTAATCCTAAACGAAAATTTTAATTAACTTGTTGAAATAATTCAATCACATTTATCCTCAAACTACTTTTAAATCAATTTTTTGAAGTAACACTCTCACCTTTTTCAAAGAACAAACGTATTTTTTTTTCAGGAATCCACTCTCCATAAACCTGAAACTAATCTTGAAAAAACTTGTGTAAGGCATCCATTCTCCCTAATCCTAAAAGAAAATTTTAATTAACTTGTTGAAATAATGCAATCAACCTTATTCTCAAACTACATTTAAATCAATTTTTTGAAGTAACACACTCACCTTTTTCATAAAATGAACATATTTTGTTTTCACGAATCCACTCTCCAGAAACCTAAAACAAATCTTGAAAAAACTTGTTTAAGGCATCCATTCTCCCTAATCCTAAAAGAAAATTTTAATTAACTTCTTGAAATACTAAAAAAATCTAATCCTCAAACTACATTTAAATCAATTTTTTGAAGTAACACTCTCACCTTTTTCATAAAACTAACATATATTTTTTTTCAGGAATCCACTTTCCAGAAACCTAAAACTAATCTTAAAAAACTTATTTCAAGCATTCCAATCTTCCTAATCCTAAACGAAAATTTTAATTAACTTGTTGAAATAATTCAATCACATTTATCCTCAAACTACGTTTAAATCAATTTTTTGAAGTAACACTCTCACCTTTTTCATAGAACAAACATATTTTTTTTTCAGGAATCCACTCTCCAGAAACCTGAAACAAATCTTGAAAAAACTTGTTTAAGGCATCCATTCTCCCTAATCCTAAAAGAAAATTTTAATTAACTTCTTGAAATACTAAAAAAAATCTTATCCTCAAACTACATTTAAATCAATTTTTTGAAGTAACACTCTCACCTTTTTCATAAAACTAACATATAGTTTTTTTTCAGGAATCCACTCTCCAGAAACCTAAAACTAATCTTAAAAAACTTCTTTCAGGCATCCAATCTTCCTAATCCTAAACGAAAATTTTAATTAACTTGTTGAAATTATTCAATCACATTTATCCTCAAACTACTTTTAAATCAATTTTTTCAAGTAACACTCTCACCTTTTTCATAGAACAAACATATTTTTTTTTCAGGAATCCACTCTCCAGAAACCTGAAACAAATCTTGAAAAAACTTGTTTAAGGCATCCATTCTCCCTAATCCTAAAAGAAAATTTTAATTAACTGCTTGAAATACTAAAATAAATCTTATCCTCAAACTACATTTAAATCAATTTTTTGAAGTAACACTCTCACCTTTTTCATAAAACTAACATATATTTTTTTTCAGGAATCCGCTCTCCAGAAACCTGAAACAAATCTTGAAAAAACTTGTTTAAGGCATCCATTCTCCCTAATCCTAAAAGAAAATTTGAATTAACTTCTTGAAATACTAAAATAAATCTTATCCTCAAACTACATTTAAATCAATTTTTTGAAGTAACACTCTCACCTTTTTCATAAAACTAAGATATATTTTTTTTCAGGAATCCACTCTCCAGAAACCTAAAACTAATCTTAAAAAACTTCTTTCAGGCATCCAATCTTCCTAATCCTAAACGAAAATTTTAATTAACTTGTTGAAATAATTCAATCACATTTATCCTCAAACTACTTTTAAATCAATTTTTTCAAGTAACACTCTCACCTTTTTCATAGAACAAACATTTTTTTTTTTTTCAGGAATCCACTCTCCAGAAACCTGAAACAAATCTTGAAAAAACTTGTTTCAGGCATCCATTCTCCCTAATCCTAAAAGAAAATTTTAATTAACTTCTTGAAATACTAAAATAAATCTTATCCTCAAACTACATTTAAATCAATTTTTTGAAGTAACACTCTCACCTTTTTCATAAAACTAACATATATTTTTTTTCAGGAATCCGCTCTCCAGAAACCTGAAACAAATCTTGAAAAAACTTGTTTAAGGCATCCACTCTCCCTAATCCTAAAAGAAAATTTTAATTAACTTCTTGAAATACTAAAATAAATCTTATCCTCAAACTACATTTAAATCAATTTTTTGAAGTAACACTCTCACCTTTTTCATAAAACTAACATATATTTTTTTTCAGGAATCCGCTCTCCAGAAACCTGAAACAAATCTTGAAAAAACTTGTTTAAGGCATCCATTCTCCCTAATCCTAAAAGACCATTTTAATTAACTTCTTGAAATACTAAAATAAATCTTATCCTCAAACTACATTTAAATCAATTTTTGGAAGTAACACTCGCACCTTTTTCATTAAACTAACATATATTTTTTTTCAGGAATCCACTCTCCAGAAACCTAAAACTAATCTAAAAATACTTCTTTCAGGCATCCAATCTTCCTAATCCTAAACAAAAATTTTAATTAACTTGTTGAAATAATTCAATCACATTTATCCTCAAACTACTTTTAAATCAATTTTTTGAAGTAACACTCTCACCTTTTTCATAGAACAAACGTATTTTTTTTTCAGGAATCCACTCTCCATAAACCTGAAACTAATCTTGAAAAAACTTGTGTAAGGCATCCATTCTCCCTAATCCTAAAAGAAAATTTTAATTAACTTGTTGAAATAATGCAATCAACCTTATTCTCAAACTACATTTAAATCAATTTTTTGAAGTAACACACTCACCTTTTTCATAAAATGAACATATTTTGTTTTCACGAATCCACTCTCCAGAAACCTAAAACAAATCTTGAAAAAACTTGTTTAAGGCATCCATTCTCCCTAATCCTAAAAGAAAATTTTAATTAACTTCTTGAAATACTAAAAAAATCTAATCCTCAAACTACATTTAAATCAATTTTTTGAAGTAACACTCTCACCTTTTTCATAAAACTAACATATATTTTTTTTCAGGAATCCACTCTCCAGAAACCTAAAACTAATCTTAAAAAACGTATTTCAAGCATTCCAATCTTCCTAATACTAAACGAAAATTTTAATTAACTTGTTGAAATATTTCAATCACATTTATCTTCAAACTACGTTTAAATCAATTTTTTGAAGTAACACTCTCACCTTTTTCATAGAACAAACATATTTTTTTTTCAGGAATCCTCTCTCCAGAAACCTGAAACAAATCTTGAAAAAACTTGTTTAAGGCATCCATTCTCCCTAATCCTAAAAGAAAATTTTAATTAACTTCTTGAAATACTAAAATAAATCTTATCCTCAAACTACATTTAAATCAATTTTTTGAAGTAACACTCTCACCTTTTTCATAAAACTAAGATATATTTTTTTTCAGGAATCCACTCTCCAGAAACCTAAAACTAATCTTAAAAAACTTCTTTCAGGCATCCAATCTTCCTAATCCTAAACGAAAATTTTAATTAACTTGTTGAAATAATTCAATCACATTTATCCTCAAACTACTTTTAAATCAATTTTTTCAAGTAACACTCTCACCTTTTTCATAGAACAAACATATTTTTTTTTCAGGAATCCACTCTCCAGAAACCTGAAACAAATCTTGAAAAAACTTGTTTAAGGCATCCATTCTCCCTAATCCTAATAGAAAATTTTAATTAACTTCTTGAAATACTAAAATAAATCTTATCCTCAAACTACATTTAAATCAATTTTTTGAAGTAACACTCTCACCTTTTTCATAAAACTAACATATATTTTTTTTCAGGAATCCGCTCTCCAGAAACCTGAAACAAATCTTGAAAAAACTTGTTTAAGGCATCCATTCTCCCTAATCCTAAAAGAAAATTTGAATTAACTTCTTGAAATACTAAAATAAATCTTATCCTCAAACTACATTTAAATCAATTTTTTGAAGTAACACTCTCACCTTTTTCATAAAACTAAGATATATTTTTTTTCAGGAATCCACTCTCCAGAAACCTAAAACTAATCTTAAAAAACTTCTTTCAGGCATCCAATCTTCCTAATCCTAAACGAAAATTTTAATTAACTTGTTGAAATAATTCAATCACATTTATCCTCAAACTACTTTTAAATCAATTTTTTCAAGTAACACTCTCACCTTTTTCATAGAACAAACATTTTTTTTTTTCAGGAATCCACTCTCCAGAAACCTGAAACAAATCTTGAAAAAACTTGTTTCAGGCATCCATTCTCCCTAATCCTAACAGAAAATTTTAATTAACTTCTTGAAATACTAAAATAAATCTTATCCTCAAACTACATTTAAATCAATTTTTGGAAGTAACACTCGCACCTTTTTCATTAAACTAACATATATTTTTTTTCAGGAATCCACTCTCCAGAAACCTGAAACTAATCTTGAAAAAACTTGTGTAAGGCATCCATTCTCCCTAATCCTAAAAGAAAATTTTAATTAACTTGTTGAAATAATGCAATCAACCTTATTCTCAAACTACATTTAAATCAATTTTTTGAAGTAACACACTCACCTTTTTCATAAAATGAACATATTTTGTTTTCACGAATCCACCGTCCAGAAACCTAAAACAAATCTTGAAAAAACTTGTTTAAGGCATCCATTCTCCCTAATCCTAAAAGAAAATTTTAATTAACTTCTTGAAATACTAAAAAAATCTAATCCTCAAACTACATTTAAATCAATTT
This sequence comes from Triturus cristatus, assembly GCF_964204655.1. Classification (NCBI taxonomy): domain Eukaryota; kingdom Metazoa; phylum Chordata; class Amphibia; order Caudata; family Salamandridae; genus Triturus; species Triturus cristatus. The sequence goes on from NC_140583.1 coordinate 118,093,691, forward strand.
TTTGAAGTAACACTCTCACCTTTTTCATAAAACTAACATATATTTTTTTTCAGGAATCCACTTTCCAGAAACCTAAAACTAATCTTAAAAAACTTATTTCAAGCATTCCAATCTTCCTAATCCTAAACGAAAATTTAAATTAACTTGTTGAAATAATTCAATCACATTTATCCTCAAACTACGTTTAAATCAATTTTTTGAAGTAACACTCTCACCTTTTTCATAGAACAAACATATTTTTTTTTCAGGAATCCACTCTCCAGAAACCTGAAACAAATCTTGAAAAAACTTGTTTAAGGCATCCATTCTCCCTAATCCTAAAAGAAAATTTTAATTAACTTCTTGAAATACTAAAAAAAATCTTATCCTCAAACTACATTTAAATCAATTTTTTGAAGTAACACTCTCACCTTTTTCATAAAACTAACATATAGTTTTTTTTCAGGAATCCACTCTCCAGAAACCTAAAACTAATCTTAAAAAACTTCTTTCAGGCATCCAATCTTCCTAATCCTAAACGAAAATTTTAATTAACTTGTTGAAATTATTCAATCACATTTATCCTCAAACTACTTATAAATCAATTTTTTCAAGTAACACTCTCACCTTTTTCATAGAACAAACATATTTTTTTTTCAGGAATCCACTCTCCAGAAACCTGAAACAAATCTTGAAAAAACTTGTTTAAGGCATCCATTCTCCCTAATCCTAAAAGAAAATTTTAATTAACTGCTTGAAATACTAAAATAAATCTTATCCTCAAACTACATTTAAATCAATTTTTTGAAGTAACACTCTCACCTTTTTCATAAAACTAACATATATTTTTTTTCAGGAATCCGCTCTCCAGAAACCTGAAACAAATCTTGAAAAAACTTGTTTAAGGCATCCATTCTCCCTAATCCTAAAATAAAATTTGAATTAACTTCTTGAAATACTAAAATAAATCTTATCCTCAAACTACATTTAAATCAATTTTTTGAAGTAACACTCTCACCTTTTTCATAAAACTAAGATATATTTTTTTTCAGGAATCCACTCTCCAGAAACCTAAAACTAATCTTAAAAAACTTCTTTCAGGCATCCAATCTTCCTAATCCTAAACGAAAATTTTAATTAACTTGTTGAAATAATTCAATCACATTTATCCTCAAACTACTTTTAAATCAATTTTTTCAAGTAACACTCTCACCTTTTTCATAGAACAAACATTTTTTTTTTTTTCAGGAATCCACTCTCCAGAAACCTGAAACAAATCTTGAAAAAACTTGTTTCAGGCATCCATTCTCCCTAATCCTAAAAGAAAATTTTAATTAACTTCTTGAAATACTAAAATAAATCTTATCCTCAAACTACATTTAAATCAATTTTTTGAAGTAACACTCTCACCTTTTTCATAAAACTAACATATATTTTTTTTCAGGAATCCGTTCTCCAGAAACCTGAAACAAATCTTGAAAAAACTTGTTTAAGGCATCCACTCTCCCTAATCCTAAAAGAAAATTTTAATTAACTTCTTGAAATACTAAAATAAATCTTATCCTCAAACTACATTTAAATCAATTTTTTGAAGTAACACTCTCACCTTTTTCATAAAACTAACATATATTTTTTTTCAGGAATCCGCTCTCCAGAAACCTGAAACAAATCTTGAAAAAACTTGTTTAAGGCATCCATTCTCCCTAATCCTAAAAGAACATTTTAATTAACTTCTTGAAATACTAAAATAAATCTTATCCTCAAACTACATTTAAATCAATTTTTGGAAGTAACACTCGCACCTTTTTCATTAAACTAACATATATTTTTTTTCAGGAATCCACTCTCCAGAAACCTAAAACTAATCTAAAAAAACTTCTTTCAGGCATCCAATCTTCCTAATCCTAAACGAAAATTTTAATTAACTTGTTGAAATAATTCAATCACATTTATCCTCAAACTACTTTTAAATCAATTTTTTGAAGTAACACTCTCACCTTTTTCATAGAACAAACGTATTTTTTTTTCAGGAATCCACTCTCCATAAACCTGAAACTAATCTTGAAAAAACTTGTGTAAGGCATCCATTCTCCCTAATCCTAAAAGAAAATTTTAATTAACTTGTTGAAATAATGCAATCAACCTTATTCTCAAACTACATTTAAATCAATTTTTTGAAGTAACACACTCACCTTTTTCATAAAATGAACATATTTTGTTTTCACGAATCCACTCTCCAGAAACCTAAAACAAATCTTGAAAAAACTTGTTTAAGGCATCCATTCTCCCTAATCCTAAAAGAAAATTTTAATTAACTTCTTGAAATACTAAAAAAATCTAATCCTCAAACTACATTTAAATCAATTTTTTGAAGTAACACTCTCACCTTTTTCATAAAACTAACATATATTTTTTTTCAGGAATCCACTTTCCAGAAACCTAAAACTAATCTTAAAAAACTTATTTCAAGCATTCCAATCTTCCTAATCCTAAACGAAAATTTTAATTAACTTGTTGAAATAATTCAATCACATTTATCCTCAAACTACGTTTAAATCAATTTTTTGAAGTAACACTCTCACCTTTTTCATAGAACAAACATATTTTTTTTTCAGGAATCCACTCTCCAGAAACCTGAAACAAATCTTGAAAAAACTTGTTTAAGGCATCCATTCTCCCTAATCCTAAAAGAAAATTTTAATTAACTTCTTGAAATACTAAAAAAAATCTTATCCTCAAACTACATTTAAATCAATTTTTTGAAGTAACACTCTCACCTTTTTCATAAAACTAACATATAGTTTTTTTTCAGGAATCCACTCTCCAGAAACCTAAAACTAATCTTAAAAAACTTCTTTCAGGCATCCAATCTTCCTAATCCTAAACGAAAATTTTAATTAACTTGTTGAAATTATTCAATCACATTTATCCTCAAACTACTTTTAAATCAATTTTTTCAAGTAACACTCTCACCTTTTTCATAGAACAAACATATTTTTTTTTCAGGAATCCACTCTCCAGAAACCTGAAACAAATCTTGAAAAAACTTGTTTAAGGCATCCATTCTCCCTAATCCTAAAAGAAAATTTTAATTAACTGCTTGAAATACTAAAATAAATCTTATCCTCAAACTACATTTAAATCAATTTTTTGAAGTAACACTCTCACCTTTTTCATAAAACTAACATATATTTTTTTTCAGGAATCCGCTCTCCAGAAACCTGAAACAAATCTTGAAAAAACTTGTTTAAGGCATCCATTCTCCCTAATCCTAAAAGAAAATTTGAATTAACTTCTTGAAATACTAAAATAAATCTTATCCTCAAACTACATTTAAATCAATTTTTTGAAGTAACACTCTCACCTTTTTCATAAAACTAAGATAGATTTTTTTTCAGGAATCCACTCTCCAGAAACCTAAAACTAATCTTAAAAAACTTCTTTCAGGCATCCAATCTTCCTAATCCTAAATGAAAATTTTAATTAACTTGTTGAAATAATTCAATCACATTTATCCTCAAACTACTTTTAAATCAATTTTTTCAAGTAACACTCTCACCTTTTTCATAGAACAAACATTTTTTTTTTTCAGGAATCCACTCTCCAGAAACCTGAAACAAATCTTGAAAAAACTTGTTTCAGGCATCCATTCTCCCTAATCCTTAAAGAAAATTTTAATTAACTTCTTGAAATACTAAAATAAATCTTATCCTCAAACTACATTTAAATCAATTTTTTGAAGTAACACTCTCACCTTTTTCATAAAACTAACATATATTTTTTTTCAGGAATCCGCTCTCCAGAAACCTGAAACAAATCATGAAAAAACTTGTTTAAGGCATCCACTCTCCCTAATCCTAAAAGAAAATTTTAATTAACTTCTTGAAATACTAAAATAAATATTATCCTCAAACTACATTTAAATCAATTTTTTGAAGTAACACTCTCACCTTTTTCATAAAACTAACATATATTTTTTTTCAGGAATCCGCTCTCCAGAAACCTGAAACAAATCTTGAAAAAACTTGTTTAAGGCATCCATTCTCCCTAATCCTAAAAGAAAATTTTAATTAACTGCTTGAAATACTAAAATAAATCTTATCCTCAAACTACATTTAAATCAATTTTTTGAAGTAACACTCTCACCTTTTTCATAAAACTAACATATATTTTTTTTCAGGAATCCGCTCTCCAGAAACCTGAAACAAATCTTGAAAAAACTTGTTTAAGGCATCCATTCTCCCTAATCCTAAAAGAAAATTTGAATTAACTTCTTGAAATACTAAAATAAATCTTATCCTCAAACTACATTTAAATCAATTTTTTGAAGTAACACTCTCACCTTTTTCATAAAACTAAGATAGATTTTTTTTCAGGAATCCACTCTCCAGAAACCTAAAACTAATCTTAAAAAACTTCTTTCAGGCATCCAATCTTCCTAATCCTAAATGAAAATTTTAATTAACTTGTTGAAATAATTCAATCACATTTATCCTCAAACTACTTTTAAATCAATTTTTTCAAGTAACACTCTCACCTTTTTCATAGAACAAACATTTTTTTTTTCAGGAATCCACTCTCCAGAAACCTGAAACAAATCTTGAAAAAACTTGTTTCAGGCATCCATTCTCCCTAATCCTTAAAGAAAATTTTAATTAACTTCTTGAAATACTAAAATAAATCTTATCCTCAAACTACATTTAAATCAATTTTTTGAAGTAACACTCTCACCTTTTTCATAAAACTAACATATATTTTTTTTCAGGAATCCGCTCTCCAGAAACCTGAAACAAATCATGAAAAAACTTGTTTAAGGCATCCACTCTCCCTAATCCTAAAAGAAAATTTTAATTAACTTCTTGAAATACTAAAATAAATATTATCCTCAAACTACATTTAAATCAATTTTTTGAAGTAACACTCTCACCTTTTTCATAAAACTAACATATATTTTTTTTCAGGAATCCGCTCTCCAGAAACCTGAAACAAATCTTGAAAAAACTTGTTTAAGGCATCCATTCTCCCTAATCCTAAAAGAAAATTTTAATTAACTGCTTGAAATACTAAAAAAAATCTTATCCTCAAACTACATTTAAATCAATTTTTTGAAGTAACACGCTCACCTTTTTCATAAAACTAACATATATTTTTTTTCAGGAATCCACTCTCCAGAAACCTAAATCTAATCTTAAAAAACTTATTTCAAGCATTCCAATCTTCCTAATACTAAACGAAAATTTTAATTAACTTGTTGAAATATTTCAATCACATTTATCTTCAAACTACGTTTAAATCAATTTTTTGAAGTAACACTCTCACCTTTTTCATAGAACAAACATATTTTATTTCAGGAATCCTCTCTCCAGAAACCTGAAACAAATCTTGAAAAAACTTGTTTAAGGCATCCATTCTCCCTAATCCTAAAAGAAAATTTTAATTAACTTCTTGAAATACTAAAATAAATCTTATCCTCAAACTACATTTAAATCAATTTTTTGAAGTAACACTCTCACCTTTTTCATAAAACTAAGATATATTTTTTTTCAGGAATCCACTCTCCAGAAACCTAAAACTAATCTTAAAAAACTTCTTTCAGGCATCCAATCTTCCTAATCCTAAACGAAAATTTTAATTAACTTGTTGAAATAATTCAATCACATTTATCCTCAAACTACTTTTAAATCAATTTTTTCAAGTAACACTCTCACCTTTTTCATAGAACAAACATATGTTTTTTTTCAGGAATCCACTCTCCAGAAACCTGAAACAAATCTTGAAAAAACTTGTTTAAGGCATCCATTCTCCCTAATCCTAATAGAAAATTTTAATTAACTTCTTGAAATACTAAAATAAATCTTATCCTCAAACTACATTTAAATCAATTTTTTGAAGTAACACTCTCACCTTTTTCATAAAACTAACATATATTTTTTTTCAGGAATCCGCTCTCCAGAAACCTGAAACAAATCTTGAAAAAACTTGTTTAAGGCATCCATTCTCCCTAATCCTAAAAGAAAATTTGAATTAACTTCTTGAAATACTAAAATAAATCTTATCCTCAAACTACATTTAAATCAATTTTTTGAAGTAACACTCTCACCTTTTTCATAAAACTAAGATATATTTTTTTTCAGGAATCCACTCTCCAGAAACCTAAAACTAATCTTAAAAAACTTCTTTCAGGCATCCAATCTTCCTAATCCTAAACGAAAATTTTAATTAACTTGTTGAAATAATTCAATCACATTTATCCTCAAACTACTTTTAAATCAATTTTTTCAAGTAACACTCTCACCTTTTTCATAGAACAAACATATTTTTTTTTTCAGGAATCCACTCTCCAGAAACCTGAAACAAATCTTGAAAAAACTTGTTTCAGGCATCCATTCTCCCTAATCCTAAAAGAAAATTTTAATTAACTTCTTGAAATACTAAAATAAATCTTATCCTCAAACTACATTTAAATCAATTTTTTGAAGTAACACTCTCACCTTTTTCATAAAACTAACATATATTTTTTTTCAGGAATCCGCTCTCCAGAAACCTGAAACAAATCTTGAAAAAACTTGTTTAAGGCATCCATTCTCCCTAATCCTAAAAGAACATTTTAATTAACTTCTTGAAATACTAAAATAAATCTTATCCTCAAACTACATTTAAATCAATTTTTTGAAGTAACACTCGCACCTTTTTCATTAAACTAACATATATTTTTTTTCAGGAATCCACTCTCCAGAAACCTAAAACTAATCTAAAAAAACTTCTTTCAGGCATCCAATCTTCCTAATCCTAAACGAAAATTTTAATTAACTTGTTGAAATAATTCAATCACATTTATCCTCAAACTACTTTTAAATCAATTTTTTGAAGTAACACTCTCACCTTTTTCATAGAACAAACGTATTTTTTTTTCAGGAATCCACTCTCCATAAACCTGAAACTAATCTTGAAAAAACTTGTGTAAGGCATCCATTCTCCCTAATCCTAAAAGAAAATTTTAATTAACTTGTTGAAATAATGCAATCAACCTTATTCTCAAACTACATTTAAATCAATTTTTTGAAGTAACACACTCACCTTTTTCATAAAATGAACATATTTTGTTTTCACGAATCCACTCTCCAGAAACCTAAAACAAATCTTGAAAAAACTTGTTTAAGGCATCCATTCTCCCTAATCCTAAAAGAAAATTTTAATTAACTTCTTGAAATACTAAAAAAATCTAATCCTCAAACTACATTTAAATCAATTTTTTGAAGTAACACTCTCACCTTTTTCATAAAACTAACATATATTTTTTTTCAGGAATCCACTCTCCAGAAACCTAAAACTAATCTTAAAAAACCTATTTCAAGCATTCCAATCTTCCTAATCCTAAACGAAAATTTTAATTAACTTGTTGAAATAATTAAATCACATTTATCCTCAAACTACGTTTAAATCAATTTTTTGAAGTAACACTCTCACCTTTTTCATAGAACAAACATATTTTTTTTTCAGGAATCCACTCTCCAGAAACCTGAAACAAATCTTGAAAAAACTTGTTTAAGGCATCCATTCTCCCTAATCCTAAAAGAAAATTTTAATTAACTTCTTGAAATACTAAAAAAAATCTTATCCTCAAACTACATTTAAATCAATTTTTTGAAGTAACACTCTCACCTTTTTCATAAAACTAAGATATATTTTTTTTCAGGAATCCACTCTCCAGAAACCTAAAACTAATCTTAAAAAACTTCTTTCAGGCATCCAATCTTCCTAATCCTAAACGAAAATTTTAATTAACTTGTTGAAATAATTCAATCACATTTATCCTCAAACTACTTTTAAATCAATTTTTTCAAGTAACACTCTCACCTTTTTCATAGAACAAACATATTTTTTTTTTCAGGAATCCACTCTCCAGAAACCTGAAACAAATCTTGAAAAAACTTGTTTCAGGCATCCATTCTCCCTAATCCTAAAAGAAAATTTTAATTAACTTCTTGAAATACTAAAATAAATCTTATCCTCAAACTACATTTAAATCAATTTTTTGAAGTAACACTCTCACCTTTTTCATAAAACTAACATATATTTTTTTTCAGGAATCCGCTCTCCAGAAACCTGAAACAAATCTTGAAAAAACTTGTTTAAGGCATCCATTCTCCCTAATCCTAAAAGAACATTTTAATTAACTTCTTGAAATACTAAAATAAATCTTATCCTCAAACTACATTTAAATCAATTTTTTGAAGTAACACTCGCACCTTTTTCATTAAACTAACATATATTTTTTTTCAGGAATCCACTCTCCAGAAACCTAAAACTAATCTAAAAAAACTTCTTTCAGGCATCCAATCTTCCTAATCCTAAACGAAAATTTTAATTAACTTGTTGAAATAATTCAATCACATTTATCCTCAAACTACTTTTAAATCAATTTTTTGAAGTAACACTCTCACCTTTTTCATAGAACAAACGTATTTTTTTTTCAGGAATCCACTCTCCATAAACCTGAAACTAATCTTGAAAAAACTTGTGTAAGGCATCCATTCTCCCTAATCCTAAAAGAAAATTTTAATTAACTTGTTGAAATAATGCAATCAACCTTATTCTCAAACTACATTTAAATCAATTTTTTGAAGTAACACACTCACCTTTTTCATAAAATGAACATATTTTGTTTTCACGAATCCACTCTCCAGAAACCTAAAACAAATCTTGAAAAAACTTGTTTAAGGCATCCATTCTCCCTAATCCTAAAAGAAAATTTTAATTAACTTCTTGAAATACTAAAAAAATCTAATCCTCAAACTACATTTAAATCAATTTTTTGAAGTAACACTCTCACCTTTTTCATAAAACTAACATATATTTTTTTTCAGGAATCCACTCTCCAGAAACCTAAAACTAATCTTAAAAAACCTATTTCAAGCATTCCAATCTTCCTAATCCTAAACGAAAATTTTAATTAACTTGTTGAAATAATTAAATCACATTTATCCTCAAACTACGTTTAAATCAATTTTTTGAAGTAACACTCTCACCTTTTTCATAGAACAAACATATTTTTTTTTCAGGAATCCACTCTCCAGAAACCTGAAACAAATCTTGAAAAAACTTGTTTAAGGCATCCATTCTCCCTAATCCTAAAAGAAAATTTTAATTAACTTCTTGAAATACTAAAAAAAATCTTATCCTCAAACTACATTTAAATCAATTTTTTGAAGTAACACTCTCACCTTTTTCATAAAACTAACATATTTTTTTTTCAGGAATCCACTCTCCAGAAACCTAAAACTAATCTTAAAAAACTTCTTTCAGGCATCCAATCTTCCTAATCCTAAACGAAAATTTTAATTAACTTGTTGAAATTATTCAATCACATTTATCCTCAAACTACTTTTAAATCAATTTTTTCAAGTAACACTCTCACCTTTTTCATAGAACAAACATATTTTTTTTTCATGAATCCACTCTCCAGAAACCTGAAACAAATCTTGAAAAAACTTGTTTAAGGCATCCATTCTCCCTAATCCTAAAAGAAAATTTTAATTAACTGCTTGAAATACTAAAAAAAATCTTATCCTCAAACTACATTTAAATCAATTTTTTGAAGTAACACGCTCACCTTTTTCATAAAACTAACATATATTTTTTTTCAGGAATCCACTCTCCAGAAACCTAAATCTAATCTTAAAAAACTTATTTCAAGCATTCCAATCTTCCTAATACTAAATGAAAATTTTAATTAACTTGTTGAAATATTTCAATCACATTTATCTTCAAACTACGTTTAAATCAATTTTTTGAAGTAACACTCTCACCTTTTTCATAGAACAAACATATTTTATTTCAGGAATCCTCTCTCCAGAAACCTGAAACAAATCTTGAAAAAACTTGTTTAAGGCATCCATTCTCCCTAATCCTAAAAGAAAATTTTAATTAACTTCTTGAAATACTAAAATAAATCTTATCCTCAAACTACATTTAAATCAATTTTTTGAAGTAGCACTCTCACCTTTTTCATAAAACTAAGATATATTTTTTTTCAGGAATCCACTCTCCAGAAACCTAAAACTAATCTTAAAAAACTTCTTTCAGGCATCCAATCTTCCTATTCCTAAACGAAAATTTTAATTAACTTGTTGAAATAATTCAATCACATTTATCCTCAAACTACTTTTAAATCAATTTTTTCAAGTAACACTCTCACCTTTTTCATAGAACAAACATATGTTTTTTTTCAGGAATCCACTCTCCAGAAACCTGAAACAAATCTTGAAAAAACTTGTTTCAGGCATCCATTCTCCCTAATCCTAAAAGAAAATTTTTATTAACTTCTTGAAATACTAAAATAAATCTTATCCTCAAACTACATTTAAATCAATTTTTTGAAGTAACACTCTCACCTTTTTCATAAAACTAACATATATTTTTTTTCAGGAATCCGCTCTCCAGAAACCTGAAACAAATCTTGAAAAAACTTGTTTAAGGCATCCATTCTCCCTAATCCTAAAAGAACATTTTAATTAACTTCTTGAAATACTAAAATAAATCTTATCCTCAAACTACATTTAAATCAATTTTTTGAAGTAACACTCGCACCTTTTTCATTAAACTAACATATATTTTTTTTCAGGAATCCACTCTCCAGAAACCTAAAACTAATCTAAAAAAACTTCTTTCAGGCATCCAATCTTCCTAATCCTAAACGAAAATTTTAATTAACTTGTTGAAATAATTCAATCACATTTATCCTCAAACTACTTTTAAATCAATTTTTTGAAGTAACACTCTCACCTTTTTCATAGAACAAACGTATTTTTTTTTCAGGAATCCACTCTCCAGAAACCTGAAACAAATCTTGAAAAAACTTGTTTAAGGCATCCATTCTCCCTAATCCTAAAAGAAAATTTTAATTAACTTCTTGAAATACTAAAATAAATCTTATCCTCAAACTACATTTAAATCAATTTTTTGAAGTAACACTCTCACCTTTTTCATAAAACTAAGATATATTTTTTTTCAGGAATCCACTCTCCAGAAACCTAAAACTAATCTTAAAAAACTTCTTTCAGGCATCCAATCTTCCTAATCCTAAACGAAAATTTTAATTAACTTGTTGAAATAATTCAATCACATTTATCCTCAAACTACTTTTAAATCAATTTTTTCAAGTAACACTCTCACCTTTTTCATAGAACAAACATATGTTTTTTTTCAGGAATCCACTCTCCAGAAACCTGAAACAAATCTTGAAAAAACTTGTTTAAGGCATCCATTCTCCCTAATCCTAATAGAAAATTTTAATTAACTTCTTGAAATACTAAAATAAATCTTATCCTCAAACTACATTTAAATCAATTTTTTGAAGTAACACTCTCACCTTTTTCATAAAACTAACATATATTTTTTTTCAGGAATTCGCTCTCCAGAAACCTGAAACAAATCTTGAAAAAACTTGTTTAAGGCATCCATTCTCCCTAATCCTAAAAAAAAAAATTGAATTAACTTCTTGAAATACTAAAATAAATCTTATCCTCAAACTACATTTAAATCAATTTTTTGAAGTAACACTCTCACCTTTTTCATAAAACTAAGATATATTTTTTTTCAGGAATCCACTCTCCAGAAACCTAAAACTAATCTTAAAAAACTTCTTTCAGGCATCCAATCTTCCTAATCCTAAACGAAAATTTTAATTAACTTGTTGAAATAATTCAATCACATTTATCCTCAAACTACTTTTAAATCAATTTTTTCAAGTAACACTCTCACCTTTTTCATAGAACAAACATATTTTTTTTTCAGGAATCCACTCTCCAGAAACCTGAAACAAATCTTGAAAAAACTTGTTTAAGGCATCCATTCTCCCTAATCCTAATAGAAAATTTTAATTAACTTCTTGAAATACTAAAATAAATCTTATCCTCAAACTACATTTAAATCAATTTTTTGAAGTAACACTCTCACCTTTTTCATAAAACTAACATATATTTTTTTTCAGGAATCCGCTCTCCAGAAACCTGAAACAAATCTTGAAAAAACTTGTTTAAGGCATCCATTCTCCCTAATCCTAAAAGAACATTTTAATTAACTTCTTGAAATACTAAAATAAATCTTATCCTCAAACTACATTTAAATCAATTTTTTGAAGTAACACTCGCACCTTTTTCATTAAACTAACATATATTTTTTTTCAGGAATCCACTCTCCAGAAACCTAAAACTAATCTAAAAAAACTTCTTTCAGGCATCCAATCTTCCTAATCCTAAACGAAAATTTTAATTAACTTGTTGAAATAATTCAATCACATTTATCCTCAAACTACTTTTAAATCAATTTTTTGAAGTAACACTCTCACCTTTTTCATAGAACAAACGTATTTTTTTTTCAGGAATCCACTCTCCAGAAACCTGAAACAAATCTTGAAAAAACTTGTTTAAGGCATCCATTCTCCCTAATCCTAAAAGAAAATTTTAATTAACTTCTTGAAATACTAAAATAAATCTTATCCTCAAACTACATTTAAATCAATTTTTTGAAGTAACACTCTCACCTTTTTCATAAAACTAAGATATATTTTTTTTCAGGAATCCACTCTCCAGAAACCTAAAACTAATCTTAAAAAACTTCTTTCAGGCATCCAATCTTCCTAATCCTAAACGAAAATTTTAATTAACTTGTTGAAATAATTCAATCACATTTATCCTCAAACTACTTTTAAATCAATTTTTTCAAGTAACACTCTCACCTTTTTCATAGAACAAACATATGTTTTTTTTCAGGAATCCACTCTCCAGAAACCTGAAACAAATCTTGAAAAAACTTGTTTAAGGCATCCATTCTCCCTAATCCTAATAGAAAATTTTAATTAACTTCTTGAAATACTAAAATAAATCTTATCCTCAAACTACATTTAAATCAATTTTTTGAAGTAACACTCTCACCTTTTTCATAAAACTAACATATATTTTTTTTCAGGAATTCGCTCTCCAGAAACCTGAAACAAATCTTGAAAAAACTTGTTTAAGGCATCCATTCTCCCTAATCCTAAAAAAAAAATTTGAATTAACTTCTTGAAATACTAAAATAAATCTTATCCTCAAACTACATTTAAATCAATTTTTTGAAGTAACACTCTCACCTTTTTCATAAAACTAAGATATATTTTTTTTCAGGAATCCACTCTCCAGAAACCTAAAACTAATCTTAAAAAACTTCTTTCAGGCATCCAATCTTCCTAATCCTAAACGAAAATTTTAATTAACTTGTTGAAATAATTCAATCACATTTATCCTCAAACTACTTTTAAATCAATTTTTTCAAGTAACACTCTCACCTTTTTCATAGAACAAACATATTTTTTTTTCAGGAATCCACTCTCCAGAAACCTGAAACAAATCTTGAAAAAACTTGTTTAAGGCATCCATTCTCCCTAATCCTAATAGAAAATTTTAATTAACTTCTTGAAATACTAAAATAAATCTTATCCTCAAACTACATTTAAATCAATTTTTTGAAGTAACACTCTCACCTTTTTCATAAAACTAACATATATTTTTTTTCAGGAATCCGCTCTCCAGAAACCTGAAACAAATCTTGAAAAAACTTGTTTAAGGCATCCATTCTCCCTAATCCTAAAAGAACATTTTAATTAACTTCTTGAAATACTAAAATAAATCTTATCCTCAAACTACATTTAAATCAATTTTTTGAAGTAACACTCGCACCTTTTTCATTAAACTAACATATATTTTTTTTCAGGAATCCACTCTCCAGAAACCTAAAACTAATCTAAAAAAACTTCTTTCAGGCATCCAATCTTCCTAATCCTAAACGAAAATTTTAATTAACTTGTTGAAATAATTCAATCACATTTATCCTCAAACTACTTTTAAATCAATTTTTTGAAGTAACACTCTCACCTTTTTCATAGAACAAACGTATTTTTTTTTCAGGAATCCACTCTCCATAAACCTGAAACTAATCTTGAAAAAACTTGTGTAAGGCATCCATTCTCCCTAATCCTAAAAGAAAATTTTAATTAACTTGTTGAAATAATGCAATCAACCTTATTCTCAAACTACATTTAAATCAATTTTTTGAAGTAACACACTCACCTTTTTCATAAAATGAACATATTTTGTTTTCACGAATCCACTCTCCAGAAACCTAAAACAAATCTTGAAAAAACTTGTTTAAGGCATCCATTCTCCCTAATCCTAAAAGAAAATTTTAATTAACTTCTTGAAATACTAAAAAAATCTAATCCTCAAACTACATTTAAATCAATTTTTTGAAGTAACACTCTCACCTTTTTCATAAAACTAACATATATTTTTTTTCAGGAATCCACTCTCCAGAAACCTAAAACTAATCTTAAAAAACTTATTTCAAGCATTCCAATCTTCCTAATCCTAAACGAAAATTTTAATTAACTTGTTGAAATAATTAAATCACATTTATCCTCAAACTACGTTTAAATCAATTTTTTGAAGTAACACTCTCACCTTTTTCATAGAACAAACATATTTTTTTTTCAGGAATCCACTCTCCAGAAACCTGAAACAAATCTTGAAAAAACTTGTTTAAGGCATCCATTCTCCCTAATCCTAAAAGAAAATTTTAATTAACTTCTTGAAATACTAAAAAAAATCTTATCCTCAAACTACATTTAAATCAATTTTTTGAAGTAACACTCTCACCTTTTTCATAAAACTAAGATATATTTTTTTTCAGGAATCCACTCTCCAGAAACCTAAAACTAATCTTAAAAAACTTCTTTCAGGCATCCAATCTTCCTATTCCTAAACGAAAATTTTAATTAACTTGTTGAAATAATTCAATCACATTTATCCTCAAACTACTTTTAAATCAATTTTTTCAAGTAACACTCTCACCTTTTTCATAGAACAAACATATGTTTTTTTTCAGGAATCCACTCTCCAGAAACCTGAAACAAATCTTGAAAAAACTTGTTTCAGGCATCCATTCTCCCTAATCCTAAAAGAAAGTTTTAATTAACTTCTTGAAATACTAAAATAAATCTTATCCTCAAACTACATTTAAATCAATTTTTTGAAGTAACACTCTCACCTTTTTCATAAAACTAACATATATTTTTTTTCAGGAATCCGCTCTCCAGAAACCTGAAACAAATCTTGAAAAAACTTGTTTAAGGCATCCATTCTCCCTAATCCTAAAAGAACATTTTAATTAACTTCTTGAAATACTAAAATAAATCTTATCCTCAAACTACATTTAAATCAATTTTTTGAAGTAACACTCGCACCTTTTTCATTAAACTAACATATATTTTTTTTCAGGAATCCACTCTCCAGAAACCTAAAACTAATCTAAAAAAACTTCTTTCAGGCATCCAATCTTCCTAATCCTAAACGAAAATTTTAATTAACTTGTTGAAATAATTCAATCACATTTATCCTCAAACTACTTTTAAATCAATTTTTTGAAGTAACACTCTCACCTTTTTCATAGAACAAACGTATTTTTTTTTCAGGAATCCACTCTCCAGAAACCTGAAACAAATCTTGAAAAAACTTGTTTAAGGCATCCATTCTCCCTAATCCTAAAAGAAAATTTTAATTAACTTCTTGAAATACTAAAATAAATCTTATCCTCAAACTACATTTAAATCAATTTTTTGAAGTAACACTCTCACCTTTTTCATAAAACTAAGATATATTTTTTTTCAGGAATCCACTCTCCAGAAACCTAAAACTAATCTTAAAAAACTTCTTTCAGGCATCCAATCTTCCTAATCCTAAACGAAAATTTTAATTAACTTGTTGAAATAATTCAATCACATTTATCCTCAAACTACTTTTAAATCAATTTTTTCAAGTAACACTCTCACCTTTTTCATAGAACAAACATATGTTTTTTTTCAGGAATCCACTCTCCAGAAACCTGAAACAAATCTTGAAAAAACTTGTTTAAGGCATCCATTCTCCCTAATCCTAATAGAAAATTTTAATTAACTTCTTGAAATACTAAAATAAATCTTATCCTCAAACTACATTTAAATCAATTTTTTGAAGTAACACTCTCACCTTTTTCATAAAACTAACATATATTTTTTTTCAGGAATCCGCTCTCCAGAAACCTGAAACAAATCTTGAAAAAACTTGTTTAAGGCATCCATTCTCCCTAATCCTAAAAAAAAAATTTGAATTAACTTCTTGAAATACTAAAATAAATCTTATCCTCAAACTACATTTAAATCAATTTTTTGAAGTAACACTCTCACCTTTTTTATAAAACTAAGATATATTTTTTTTCAGGAATCCACTCTCCAGAAACCTAAAACTAATCTTAAAAAACTTCTTTCAGGCATCCAATCTTCCTAATCCTAAATGAAAATTTTAATTAACTTGTTGAAATAATTCAATCACATTTATCCTCAAACTACTTTTAAATCAATTTTTTCAAGTAACACTCTCACCTTTTTCATAGAACAAACATATTTTTTTTTCAGGAATCCACTCTCCAGAAACCTGAAACAAATCTTGAAAAAACTTGTTTAAGGCATCCATTCTCCCTAATCCTAAAAGAAAATTTTAATTAACTTCTGGAAATACTAAAATAAATCTTATCCTCAAACTACATTTAAATCAATTTTTTGAAGTAACACTCTCACCTTTTTCATCAAACTAACATATATTTTTTTTCAGGAATCAGCTCTCCAGAAACCTGAAACAAATCTTGAAAAAACTTGTTTAAGGCATCCATTCTCCCTAATCCTAAAAGAACATTTTAATTAACTTCTTGAAATAATAAAATAAATCTTATCCTCAAACTACATTTAAATCAATTTTTTGAAGTAACACTCGCACCTTTTTCATTAAACTAACATATTTTTTTTCAGGAATCCACTCTCCAGAAACCTAAAACTAATCTAAAAAAACTTCTTTCAGGCATCCAATCTTCCTAATCCTAAACGAAAATTTTAATTAACTTGTTGAAATAATTCAATCACATTTATCCTCAAACTACTTTTAAATCAATTTTTTTGAAGTAACACTCTCACCTTTTTCATAGAACAAACTTATTTTCTTTTCAGGAATCCACTCTCCATAAACCTGAAACTAATCTTGAAAAAACTTGTGTAAGGCATCCATTCTCCCTAATCCTAAAAGAAAATTTTAATTAACTTGTTGAAATAATGCAATCAACCTTATTCTCAAACTACATTTAAATCAATTTTTTGAAGTAACACACTCACCTTTTTCATAAAATGAACATATTTTGTTTTCACGAATCCACTCTCCAGAAACCTAAAACAAATCTTGAAAAAACTTGTTTAAGGCATCCATTCTCCCTAATCCTAAAAGAACATTTTAATTAACGTCTTGAAATACTAAAATAAATCTTATCCTCAAACTACATTTAAATCAATTTTTTGAAGTAACACTCGCACCTTTTTCATTAAACTAACATATATTTTTTTTCAGGAATCCACTCTCCAGAAACTTAAAACTAATCTAAAAAAACTTCTTTCAGGCATCCAATCTTCCTAATCCTAAACGAAAATTTTAATTAACTTGTTGAAATAATTCAATCACATTTATCCTCAAACTACTTTTAAATCAATTTTTTGAAGTAACACTCTCACCTTTTTCATAGAACAAACATATGTTTTTTTTCAGGAATCCACTCTCCATAAACCTGAAACTAATCTTGAAAAAACTTGTGTAAGGCATCCATTCTCCCTAATCCTAAAAGAAAATTTTAATTAACTTGTTGAAATAATGCAATCAACCTTATTCTCAAACTACATTTAAATCAATTTTTTGAAGTAACACACTCACCTTTTTCATAAAATGAACATATTTTGTTTTCACGAATCCACTCTCCAGAAACCTAAAACAAATCTTGAAAAAACTTGTTTAAGGCATCCATTCTCCCTAATCCTAAAAGAAAATTTTAATTAACTTCTTGAAATACTAAAAAAATCTAATCCTCAAACTACATTTAAATCAATTTTTTGAAGTAACACTCTCACCTTTTTCATAAAACTAATATATATTTTTTTTCAGGAATCCACTCTCCAGAAACCTAAAACTAATCTTAAAAAACTTCTTTCAGGCATCCAATCTTCCTAATCCTAAACGAAAATTTTAATTAACTTGTTGAAATATTTCAATCACATTTATCCTCAAACTACGTTTAAATCAATTTTTTGAAGTAACACTCTCACCTTTTTCATAGAACAAACATATTTTTTTTTCAGGAATCCACTCTCCAGAAACCTGAAACAAATCTTGAAAAAACTTGTTTAAGGCATCCATTCTCCCTAATCCTAAAAGAACATTTTAATTAACTTTTTGAAATACTAAAAAAAATCTTATCCTCAAACTACATTTAAATCAATTTTTTGAAGTAACACTCTCACCTTTTTCATAAAACTAACATATATTTTTTTTCAGGAATCCACTCTCCATAAACTTGAAACAAATCTTCAAAAAACGTGTTTAAGGCATCCATTCTCCCTAATCCTAAAAGAAAATTTTAATTAACTTCTTGAAATACTAAAATAAATCTTATCCTCAAACTACATTTAAATCAATTTTTTGAAGTAACACTCTCACCTTTTTCATAAAACTAAGATATATTTTTTTTCAGGAATCCACTCTCCAGAAACCTAAAACTAATCTTAAAAAACTTCTTTCAGGCATCCAATCTTCCTAATCCTAAATGAAAATTTTAATTAACTTGTTGAAATAATTCAATCACATTTATCCTCAAACTACTTTTAAATCAATTTTTTCAAGTAACACTCTCACCTTTTTCATAGAACAAACATATTTTTTTTTCAGGAATCCACTCTCCAGAAACCTGAAACAAATCTTGAAAAAACTTGTTTAAGGCATCCATTCTCCCTAATCCTAAAAGAAAATTTTAATTAACTTCTGGAAATACTAAAATAAATCTTATCCTCAAACTACATTTAAATCAATTTTTTGAAGTAACACTCTCACCTTTTTCATAAAACTAACATATATTTTTTTTCAGGAATCCGCTCTCCAGAAACCTGAAACAAATCTTGAAAAAACTTGTTTAAGGCATCCATTCTCCCTAATCCTAAAAGAACATTTTAATTAACTTCTTGAAATACTAAAATAAATCTTATCCTCAAACTACATTTAAATCAATTTTTTGAAGTAACACTCGCACCTTTTTCATTAAACTAACATATTTTTTTTCAGGAATCCACTCTCCAGAAACCTAAAACTAATCTAAAAAAACTTCTTTCAGGCATCCAATCTTCCTAATCCTAAACGAAAATTTTAATTAACTTGTTGAAATAATTCAATCACATTTATCCTCAAACTACTTTTAAATCAATTTTTTTGAAGTAACACTCTCACCTTTTTCATAGAACAAACTTATTTTCTTTTCAGGAATCCACTCTCCATAAACCTGAAACTAATCTTGAAAAAACTTGTGTAAGGCATCCATTCTCCCTAATCCTAAAAGAAAATTTTAATTAACTTGTTGAAATAATGCAATCAACCTTATTCTCAAACTACATTTAAATCAATTTTTTGAAGTAACACACTCACCTTTTTCATAAAATGAACATATTTTGTTTTCACGAATCCACTCTCCAGAAACCTAAAACAAATCTTGAAAAAACTTGTTTAAGGCATCCATTCTCCCTAATCCTAAAAGAAAATTTTAATTAACTTCTTGAAATACTAAAAAAATCTAATCCTCAAACTACATTTAAATCAATTTTTTGAAGTAACACTCTCACCTTTTTCATAAAATTAACATATATTTTTTTTCAGGAATCCACTCTCCAGAAACCTAAAACTAATCTTAAAAAACTTATTTCAAGCATTCCAATCTTCCTAATCCTACACGAAAATTTTAATTAACTTGTTGAAATAATTCAATCACATTTATCCTCAAACTACGTTTAAATCAATTTTTTGAAGTAACACTCTCACCTTTTTCATAGAACAAACATATTTTTTTTTCAGGAATCCACTCTCCAGAAACCTGAAACAAATCTTGAAAAAACTTGTTTAAGGCATCCATTCTCCCTAATCCTAAAAGAACATTTTAATTAACTTTTTGAAATACTAAAAAAAATCTTATCCTCAAACTACATTTAAATCAATTTTTTGAAGTAACACTCTCACCTTTTTCATAAAACTAACATATATTTTTTTTCAGGAATCCACTCTCCATAAACTTGAAACAAATCTTGAAAAAACGTGTTTAAGGCATCCATTCTCCCTAATCCTAAAAGAAAATTTTAATTAACTTCTTGAAATACTAAAATAAATCTTATCCTCAAACTACATTTAAATCAATTTTTTGAAGTAACACTCTCACCTTTTTCATAATACTAAGATATATTTTTTTTCAGGAATCCACTCTCCAGAAACCTAAAACTAATCTAAAAAAACTTCTTTCAGGCATCCAATCTTCCTAATCCTAAACGAAAATTTTAATTAACTTGTTGAAATAATTCAATCACATTTATCCTCAAACTACTTTTAAATCAATTTTTTTGAAGTAACACTCTCACCTTTTTCATAGAACAAACTTATTTTCTTTTCAGGAATCCACTCTCCATAAACCTGAAACTAATCTTGAAAAAACTTGTGTAAGGCATCCATTCTCCCTAATCCTAAAAGAAAATTTTAATTAACTTGTTGAAATAATGCAATCAACCTTATTCTCAAACTACATTTAAATCAATTTTTTGAAGTAACACACTCACCTTTTTCATAAAATGAACATATTTTGTTTTCACGAATCCACTCTCCAGAAACCTAAAACAAATCTTGAAAAAACTTGTTTAAGGCATCCATTCTCCCTAATCCTAAAAGAAAATTTTAATTAACTTCTTGAAATACTAAAAAAATCTAATCCTCAAACTACATTTAAATCAATTTTTTGAAGTAACACTCTCACCTTTTTCATAAAACTAACATATATTTTTTTTCAGGAATCCACTCTCCAGAAACCTAAAACTAATCTTAAAAAACTTATTTCAAGCATTCCAATCTTCCTAATCCTACACGAAAATTTTAATTAACTTGTTGAAATAATTCAATCACATTTATCCTCAAACTACGTTTAAATCAATTTTTTGAAGTAACACTCTCACCTTTTTCATAGAACAAACATATTTTTTTTTCAGGAATCCACTCTCCAGAAACCTGAAACAAATCTTGAAAAAACTTGTTTAAGGCATCCATTCTCCCTAATCCTAAAAGAACATTTTAATTAACTTTTTGAAATACTAAAAAAAATCTTATCCTCAAACTACATTTAAATCAATTTTTTGAAGTAACACTCTCACCTTTTTCATAAAACTAACATATATTTTTTTTCAGGAATCCACTCTCCATAAACTTTAAACAAATCTTGAAAAAACGTGTTTAAGGCATCCATTCTCCCTAATCCTAAAAGAAAATTTTAATTAACTTCTTGAAATACTAAAATAAATCTTATCCTCAAACTACATTTAAATCAATTTTTTGAAGTAACACTCTCACCTTTTTCATAAAACTAAGATATATTTTTTTTCAGGAATCCACTCTCCAGAAACCTAAAACTAATCTTAAAAAACTTCTTTCAGGCATCCAATCTTCCTAATCCTAAATGAAAATTTTAATTAACTTGTTGAAATAATTCAATCACATTTATCCTCAAACTACTTTTAAATCAATTTTTTCAAGTAACACTCTCACCTTTTTCATAGAACAAACATATTTTTTTTTCAGGAATCCACTCTCCAGAAACCTGAAACAAATCTTGAAAAAACTTGTTTAAGGCATCCATTCTCCCTAATCCTAAAAGAAAATTTTAATTAACTTCTGGAAATACTAAAATAAATCTTATCCTCAAACTACATTTAAATCAATTTTTTGAAGTAACACTCTCACCTTTTTCATAAAACTAACATATATTTTTTTTCAGGAATCCGCTCTCCAGAAACCTGAAACAAATCTTGAAAAAACTTGTTTAAGGCATCCATTCTCCCTAATCCTAAAAGAACATTTTAATTAACTTCTTGAAATACTAAAATAAATCTTATCCTCAAACTACATTTAAATCAATTTTTTGAAGTAACACTCGCACCTTTTTCATTAAACTAACATATTTTTTTTCAGGAATCCACTCTCCAGAAACCTAAAACTAATCTAAAAAAACTTCTTTCAGGCATCCAATCTTCCTAATCCTAAACGAAAATTTTAATTAACTTGTTGAAATAATTCAATCACATTTATCCTCAAACTACTTTTAAATCAATTTTTTTGAAGTAACACTCTCACCTTTTTCATAGAACAAACTTATTTTCTTTTCAGGAATCCACTCTCCATAAACCTGAAACTAATCTTGAAAAAACTTGTGTAAGGCATCCATTCTCCCTAATCCTAAAAGAAAATTTTAATTAACTTGTTGAAATAATGCAATCAACCTTATTCTCAAACTACATTTAAATCAATTTTTTGAAGTAACACACTCACCTTTTTCATAAAATGAACATATTTTGTTTTCACGAATCCACTCTCCAGAAACCTAAAACAAATCTTGAAAAAACTTGTTTAAGGCATCCATTCTCCCTAATCCTAAAAGAAAATTTTAATTAACTTCTTGAAATACTAAAAAAATCTAATCCTCAAACTACATTTAAATCAATTTTTTGAAGTAACACTCTCACCTTTTTCATAAAACTAACATATATTTTTTTTCAGGAATCCACTCTCCAGAAACCTAAAACTAATCTTAAAAAACTTATTTCAAGCATTCCAATCTTCCTAATACTAAACGAAAATTTTAATTAACTTGTTGAAATATTTCAATCACATTTATCTTCAAACTACGTTTAAATCAATTTTTTGAAGTAACACTCTCACCTTTTTCATAGAACAAACATATTTTTTTTTCAGGAATCCTCTCTCCAGAAACCTGAAACAAATCTTGAAAAAACTTGTTTAAGGCATCCATTCTCCCTAATCCTAAAAGAACATTTCAATTAACTTCTTGAAATACTAAAATAAATCTTATCCTCAAACTACATTTAAATCAATTTTTTGAAGTAACACTCTCACCTTTTTCATAAAACTAAGATATATTTTTTTTCAGGAATCGACTCTCCAGAAACCTAAAACTAATCTTAAAAAACTTCTTTCAGGCATCCAATCTTCCTAATCCTAAACGAAAATTTTAATTAACTTGTTGAAATAATTCAATCACATTTATCCTCAAACTACTTTTAAATCAATTTTTTCAAGTAACACTCTCACCTTTTTCATAGAACAAACATATTTTTTTTTCAGGAATCCACTCTCCAGAAACCTGAAACAAATCTTGAAAAAACTTGTTTAAGGCATCCATTCTCCCTAATCCTAATAGAAAATTTTAATTAACTTCTTGAAATACTAAAATAAATCTTATCCTCAAACTACATTTAAATCAATTTTTTGAAGTAACACTCTCACCTTTTTCATAAAACTAACATATATTTTTTTTCAGGAATCCGCTCTCCAGAAACCTGAAACAAATCTTGAAAAAACTTGTTTAAGGCATCCATTCTCCCTAATCCTAAAAGAAAATTTGAATTAACTTCTTGAAATACTAAAATAAATCTTATCCTCAAACTACATTTAAATCAATTTTTTGAAGTAACACTCTCACCTTTTTCATAAAACTAAGATATATTTTTTTTCAGGAATCCACTCTCCAGAAACCTAAAACTAATCTTAAAAAACTTCTTTCAGGCATCCAATCTTCCTAATCCTAAACGAAAATTTTAATTAACTTGTTGAAATAATTCAATCACATTTATCCTCAAACTACTTTTAAATCAATTTTTTCAAGTAACACTCTCACCTTTTTCATAGAACAAACATTTTTTTTTTTTTCAGGAATCCACTCTCCAGAAACCTGAAACAAATCTTGAAAAAACTTGTTTCAGGCATCCATTCTCCCTAATCCTAAAAGAAAATTTTAATTAACTTCTTGAAATACTAAAATAAATCTTATCCTCAAACTACATTTAAATCAATTTTTTGAAGTAACACTCTCACCTTTTTCATAAAACTAACATATATTTTTTTTCAGGAATCCGCTCTCCAGAAACCTGAAACAAATCTTGAAAAAACTTGTTTAAGGCATCCACTCTCCCTAATCCTAAAAGAAAATTTTAATTAACTTCTTGAAATACTAAAATAAATCTTATCCTCAAACTACATTTAAATCAATTTTTTGAAGTAACACTCTCACCTTTTTCATAAAACTAACATATATTTTTTTTCAGGAATCCGCTCTCCAGAAACCTGAAACAAATCTTGAAAAAATTTGTTTAAGGCATCCATTCTCCCTAATCCTAAAAGAACATTTTAATTAACTTCTTGAAATACTAAAATAAATCTTATCCTCAAACTACATTTAAATCAATTTTTGGAAGTAACACTCGCACCTTTTTCATTAAACTAACATATATTTTTTTTCAGGAATCCACTCTCCAGAAACCTAAAACTAATCTAAAAAAACTTCTTTCAGGCATCCAATCTTCCTAATCCTAAACGAAAATTTTAATTAACTTGTTGAAATAATTCAATCACATTTATCCTCAAACTACTTTTAAATCAATTTTTTGAAGTAACACTCTCACCTTTTTCATAGAACAAACGTATTTTTTTTTCAGGAATCCACTCTCCATAAACCTGAAACTAATCTTGAAAAAACTTGTGTAAGGCATCCATTCTCCCTAATCCTAAAAGAAAATTTTAATTAACTTGTTGAAATAATGCAATCAACCTTATTCTCAAACTACATTTAAATCAATTTTTTGAAGTAACACACTCACCTTTTTCATAAAATGAACATATTTTGTTTTCACGAATCCACCGTCCAGAAACCTAAAACAAATCTTGAAAAAACTTGTTTAAGGCATCCATACTCCCTATTCCTAAAAGAAAATTTTAATTAACTTCTTGAAATACTAAAAAAATCTAATCCTCAAACTACATTTAAATCAATTTTTTGAAGTAACACTCTCACCTTTTTCATAAAACTAACATATATTTTTTTTCAGGAATCCACTTTCCAGAAACCTAAAACTAATCTTAAAAAACTTATTTCAAGCATTCCAATCTTCCTAATCCTAAACGAAAATTTTAATTAACTTGTTGAAATAATTCAATCACATTTATCCTCAAACTACGTTTAAATCAATTTTTTGAAGTAACACTCTCACCTTTTTCATAGAACAAACATATTTTTTTTTCAGGAATCCACTCTCCAGAAACCTGAAACAAATCTTGAAAAAACTTGTTTAAGGCATCCATTCTCCCTAATCCTAAAAGAAAATTTTAATTAACTTCTTGAAATACTAAAAAAAATCTTATCCTCAAACTACATTTAAATCAATTTTTTGAAGTAACACTCTCACCTTTTTCATAAAACTAACATATAGTTTTTTTTCAGGAATCCACTCTCCAGAAACCTAAAACTAATCTTAAAAAACTTCTTTCAGGCATCCAATCTTCCTAATCCTAAACGAAAATTTGAATTAACTTGTTGAAATTATTCAATCACATTTATCCTCAAACTACTTTTAAATCAATTTTTTCAAGTAACACTCTCACCTTTTTCATAGAACAAACATATTTTTTTTTCAGGAATCCACTCTCCAGAAACCTGAAACAAATCTTGAAAAAACTTGTTTAAGGCATCCATTCTCCCTAATCCTAAAAGAAAATTTTAATTAACTGCTTGAAATACTAAAATAAATCTTATCCTCAAACTACATTTAAATCAATTTTTTGAAGTAACACTCTCACCTTTTTCATAAAACTAACATATATTTTTTTTCAGGGATCCGCTCTCCAGAAACCTGAAACAAATCTTGAAAAAACTTGTTTAAGGCATCCATTCTCCCTAATCCTAAAAGAAAATTTGAATTAACTTCTTGAAATACTAAAAAAAATCTTATCCTCAAACTACATTTAAATCAATTTTATGAAGTAACACGCTCACCTTTTTCATAAAACTAACATATATTTTTTTTCAGGAATCCACTCTCCAGAAACCTAAAACTAATCTTAAAAAACTTATTTCAAGCATTCCAATCTTCCTAATACTAAACGAAAATTTTAATTAACTTGTTGAAATATTTCAATCACATTTATCTTCAAACTACGTTTAAATCAATTGTTTTGAAGTAACACTCTCACCTTTTTCATAGAACAAACATATTTTTTTTTCAGGAATCCTCTCTCCAGAAACCTGAAACAAATCTTGAAAAAACTTGTTTAAGGCATCCATTCTCCCTAATCCTAAAAGAAAATTTTAATTAACTTCTTGAAATACTAAAAAAATCTAATCCTCAAACTACATTTAAATCAATTTTTTGAAGTAACACTCTCACCTTTTTCATAAAACTAACATATATTTTTTTTCAGGAATCCACTCTCCAGAAACCTAAAACTAATCTAAAAAAACTTCTTTCAGGCATCCAATCTTCCTAATCCTAAACGAAAATTTAAATTAACTTGTTGAAATAATTCAATCACATTTATCCTCAAACTACTTTTAAATCAATTTTTTTGAAGTAACACTCTCACATTTTTCATAGAACAAACTTATTTTCTTTCAGGAATCCACTCTCCATAAACCTGAAACTAATCTTGAAAAAACTTGTGTAAGGCATCCATTCTCCCTAATCCTAAAAGAAAATTTTAATTAACTTGTTGAAATAATGCAATCAACCTTATTCTCAAACTACATTTAAATCAATTTTTTGAAGTAACACACTCACCTTTTTCATAAAATGAACATATTTTGTTTTCACGAATCCACTCTCCAGAAACCTAAAACAAATCTTGAAAAAACTTGTTTAAGGCATCCATTCTCCCTAATCCTAAAAGAAAATTTTAATTAACTTCTTGAAATACTAAAAAAATCTAATCCTCAAACTACATTTAAATCAATTTTTTGAAGTAACACTCTCACCTTTTTCATAAAACGAACATATATTTTTTTTCAGGAATCCACTCTCCAGAAACCTAAAACTAATCTTAAAAAACTTATTTCAAGCATTCCAATCTTCCTAATCCTACACGAAAATTTTAATTAACTTGTTGAAATAATTCAATCACATTTATCCTCAAACTACGTTTAAATCAATTTTTTGAAATAACACTCTCACCTTTTTCATAGAACAAACATATTTTTTTTTCAGGAATCCACTCTCCAGAAACCTGAAACAAATCTTGAAAAAACTTGTTTAAGGCATCCATTCTCCCTAATCCTAAAAGAAAATTTTAATTAACTTCTTGAAATACTAAAAAAAATCTTATCCTCAAACTACATTTAAATCAATTTTTTGAAGTAACACTCTCACCTTTTTCATAAAACTAACATATATTTTTTTTCAGGAATCCACTCTCCAGAAACCTAAAACTAATCTTAAAAAACTTATTTCAAGCATTCCAATCTTCCTAATACTAAACGAAAATTTTAATTAACTTGTTGAAATATTTCAATCACATTTATCTTCAAACTACGTTTAAATCAATTTTTTGAAGTAACACTCTCACCTTTTTCATAGAACAAACATATTTTTTTTTCAGGAATCCTCTCTCCAGAAACCTGAAACAAATCTTGAAAAAACTTGTTTAAGGCATCCATTCTCCCTAATCCTAAAAGAACATTTCAATTAACTTCTTGAAATACTAAAATAAATCTTATCCTCAAACTACATTTAAATCAATTTTTTGAAGTAACACTCTCACCTTTTTCATAAAACTAAGATATATTTTTTTTCAGGAATCGACTCTCCAGAAACCTAAAACTAATCTTAAAAAACTTCTTTCAGGCATCCAATCTTCCTAATCCTAAACGAAAATTTTAATTAACTTGTTGAAATAATTCAATCACATTTATCCTCAAACTACTTTTAAATCAATTTTTTCAAGTAACACTCTCACCTTTTTCATAGAACAAACATATTTTTTTTTCAGGAATCCACTCTCCAGAAACCTGAAACAAATCTTGAAAAAACTTGTTTAAGGCATCCATTCTCCCTAATCCTAATAGAAAATTTTAATTAACTTCTTGAAATACTAAAATAAATCTTATCCTCAAACTACATTTAAATCAATTTTTTGAAGTAACACTCTCACCTTTTTCATAAAACTAACATATATTTTTTTTCAGGAATCCGCTCTCCAGAAACCTGAAACAAATCTTGAAAAAACTTGTTTAAGGCATCCATTCTCCCTAATCCTAAAAGAAAATTTGAATTAACTTCTTGAAATACTAAAATAAATCTTATCCTCAAACTACATTTAAATCAATTTTTTGAAGTAACACTCTCACCTTTTTCATAAAACTAAGATATATTTTTTTTCAGGAATCCACTCTCCAGAAACCTAAAACTAATCTTAAAAAACTTCTTTCAGGCATCCAATCTTCCTAATCCTAAACGAAAATTTTAATTAACTTGTTGAAATAATTCAATCACATTTATCCTCAAACTACTTTTAAATCAATTTTTTCAAGTAACACTCTCACCTTTTTCATAGAACAAACATTTTTTTTTTTTTCAGGAATCCACTCTCCAGAAACCTGAAACAAATCTTGAAAAAACTTGTTTCAGGCATCCATTCTCCCTAATCCTAAAAGAAAATTTTAATTAACTTCTTGAAATACTAAAATAAATCTTATCCTCAAACTACATTTAAATCAATTTTTTGAAGTAACACTCTCACCTTTTTCATAAAACTAACATATATTTTTTTTCAGGAATCCGCTCTCCAGAAACCTGAAACAAATCTTGAAAAAACTTGTTTAAGGCATCCACTCTCCCTAATCCTAAAAGAAAATTTTAATTAACTTCTTGAAATACTAAAATAAATCTTATCCTCAAACTACATTTAAATCAATTTTTTGAAGTAACACTCTCACCTTTTTCATAAAACTAACATATATTTTTTTTCAGGAATCCGCTCTCCAGAAACCTGAAACAAATCTTGAAAAAATTTGTTTAAGGCATCCATTCTCCCTAATCCTAAAAGAACATTTTAATTAACTTCTTGAAATACTAAAATAAATCTTATCCTCAAACTACATTTAAATCAATTTTTGGAAGTAACACTCGCACCTTTTTCATTAAACTAACATATATTTTTTTTCAGGAATCCACTCTCCAGAAACCTAAAACTAATCTAAAAAAACTTCTTTCAGGCATCCAATCTTCCTAATCCTAAACGAAAATTTTAATTAACTTGTTGAAATAATTCAATCACATTTATCCTCAAACTACTTTTAAATCAATTTTTTGAAGTAACACTCTCACCTTTTTCATAGAACAAACGTATTTTTTTTTCAGGAATCCACTCTCCATAAACCTGAAACTAATCTTGAAAAAACTTGTGTAAGGCATCCATTCTCCCTAATCCTAAAAGAAAATTTTAATTAACTTGTTGAAATAATGCAATCAACCTTATTCTCAAACTACATTTAAATCAATTTTTTGAAGTAACACACTCACCTTTTTCATAAAATGAACATATTTTGTTTTCACGAATCCACCGTCCAGAAACCTAAAACAAATCTTGAAAAAACTTGTTTAAGGCATCCATACTCCCTATTCCTAAAAGAAAATTTTAATTAACTTCTTGAAATACTAAAAAAATCTAATCCTCAAACTACATTTAAATCAATTTTTTGAAGTAACACTCTCACCTTTTTCATAAAACTAACATATATTTTTTTTCAGGAATCCACTTTCCAGAAACCTAAAACTAATCTTAAAAAACTTATTTCAAGCATTCCAATCTTCCTAATCCTAAACGAAAATTTTAATTAACTTGTTGAAATAATTCAATCACATTTATCCTCAAACTACGTTTAAATCAATTTTTTGAAGTAACACTCTCACCTTTTTCATAGAACAAACATATTTTTTTTTCAGGAATCCACTCTCCAGAAACCTGAAACAAATCTTGAAAAAACTTGTTTAAGGCATCCATTCTCCCTAATCCTAAAAGAAAATTTTAATTAACTTCTTGAAATACTAAAAAAAATCTTATCCTCAAACTACATTTAAATCAATTTTTTGAAGTAACACTCTCACCTTTTTCATAAAACTAACATATAGTTTTTTTTCAGGAATCCACTCTCCAGAAACCTAAAACTAATCTTAAAAAACTTCTTTCAGGCATCCAATCTTCCTAATCCTAAACGAAAATTTTAATTAACTTGTTGAAATTATTCAATCACATTTATCCTCAAACTACTTTTAAATCAATTTTTTCAAGTAACACTCTCACCTTTTTCATAGAACAAACATATTTTTTTTTCAGGAATCCACTCTCCAGAAACCTGAAACAAATCTTGAAAAAACTTGTTTAAGGCATCCATTCTCCCTAATCCTAAAAGAAAATTTTAATTAACTGCTTGAAATACTAAAATAAATCTTATCCTCAAACTACATTTAAATCAATTTTTTGAAGTAACACTCTCACCTTTTTCATAAAACTAACATATATTTTTTTTCAGGGATCCGCTCTCCAGAAACCTGAAACAAATCTTGAAAAAACTTGTTTAAGGCATCCATTCTCCCTAATCCTAAAAGAAAATTTGAATTAACTTCTTGAAATACTAAAAAAAATCTTATCCTCAAACTACATTTAAATCAATTTTATGAAGTAACACGCTCACCTTTTTCATAAAACTAACATATATTTTTTTTCAGGAATCCACTCTCCAGAAACCTAAAACTAATCTTAAAAAACTTATTTCAAGCATTCCAATCTTCCTAATACTAAACGAAAATTTTAATTAACTTGTTGAAATATTTCAATCACATTTATCTTCAAACTACGTTTAAATCAATTTTTTGAAGTAACACTCTCACCTTTTTCATAGAACAAACATATTTTTTTTTCAGGAATCCTCTCTCCAGAAACCTGAAACAAATCTTGAAAAAACTTGTTTAAGGCATCCATTCTCCCTAATCCTAAAAGAAAATTTTAATTAACTTCTTGAAATACTAAAAAAATCTAATCCTCAAACTACATTTAAATCAATTTTTTGAAGTAACACTCTCACCTTTTTCATAAAACTAACATATATTTTTTTTCAGGAATCCACTTTCCAGAAACCTAAAACTAATCTTAAAAAACTTATTTCAAGCATTCCAATCTTCCTAATCCTAAACGAAAATTTTAATTAACTTGTTGAAATAATTCAATCACATTTATCCTCAAACTACGTTTAAATCAATTTTTTGAAGTAACACTCTCACCTTTTTCATAGAACAAACATATTTTGTTTTCACGAATCCACCGTCCAGAAACCTAAAACAAATCTTGAAAAAACTTGTTTAAGGCATCCATACTCCCTATTCCTAAAAGAAAATTTTAATTAACTTCTTGAAATACTAAAAAAATCTAATCCTCAAACTACATTTAAATCAATTTTTTGAAGTAACACTCTCACCTTTTTCATAAAACTAACATATATTTTTTTTCAGGAATCCACTTTCCAGAAACCTAAAACTAATCTTAAAAAACTTATTTCAAGCATTCCAATCTTCCTAATCCTAAACGAAAATTTTAATTAACTTGTTGAAATAATTCAATCACATTTATCCTCAAACTACGTTTAAATCAATTTTTTGAAGTAACACTCTCACCTTTTTCATAGAACAAACATATTTTTTTTTCAGGAATCCACTCTCCAGAAACCTGAAACAAATCTTGAAAAAACTTGTTTAAGGCATCCATTCTCCCTAATCCTAAAAGAAAATTTTAATTAACTTCTTGAAATACTAAAAAAAATCTTATCCTCAAACTACATTTAAATCAATTTTTTGAAGTAACACTCTCACCTTTTTCATAAAACTAACATATAGTTTTTTTTCAGGAATCCACTCTCCAGAAACCTAAAACTAATCTTAAAAAACTTCTTTCAGGCATCCAATCTTCCTAATCCTAAACGAAAATTTTAATTAACTTGTTGAAATTATTCAATCACATTTATCCTCAAACTACTTTTAAATCAATTTTTTCAAGTAACACTCTCACCTTTTTCATAGAACAAACATATTTTTTTTTCAGGAATCCACTCTCCAGAAACCTGAAACAAATCTTGAAAAAACTTGTT
The DNA here is from genome assembly GCF_964204655.1 of Triturus cristatus. Taxonomy (NCBI): domain Eukaryota; kingdom Metazoa; phylum Chordata; class Amphibia; order Caudata; family Salamandridae; genus Triturus; species Triturus cristatus. Next base: position 118,125,824 of record NC_140583.1, read on the forward strand.
TAAGGCATCCATTCTCCCTAATCCTAAAAGAAAATTTTAATTAACTGCTTGAAATACTAAAATAAATCTTATCCTCAAACTACATTTAAATCAATTTTTTGAAGTAACACTCTCACCTTTTTCATAAAACTAACATATATTTTTTTTCAGGGATCCGCTCTCCAGAAACCTGAAACAAATCTTGAAAAAACTTGTTTAAGGCATCCATTCTCCCTAATCCTAAAAGAAAATTTGAATTAACTTCTTGAAATACTAAAAAAAATCTTATCCTCAAACTACATTTAAATCAATTTTATGAAGTAACACGCTCACCTTTTTCATAAAACTAACATATATTTTTTTTCAGGAATCCACTCTCCAGAAACCTAAAACTAATCTTAAAAAACTTATTTCAAGCATTCCAATCTTCCTAATACTAAACGAAAATTTTAATTAACTTGTTGAAATATTTCAATCACATTTATCTTCAAACTACGTTTAAATCAATTTTTTGAAGTAACACTCTCACCTTTTTCATAGAACAAACATATTTTTTTTTCAGGAATCCTCTCTCCAGAAACCTGAAACAAATCTTGAAAAAACTTGTTTAAGGCATCCATTCTCCCTAATCCTAAAAGAAAATTTTAATTAACTTCTTGAAATACTAAAAAAATCTAATCCTCAAACTACATTTAAATCAATTTTTTGAAGTAACACTCTCACCTTTTTCATAAAACTAACATATATTTTTTTTCAGGAATCCACTTTCCAGAAACCTAAAACTAATCTTAAAAAACTTATTTCAAGCATTCCAATCTTCCTAATCCTAAACGAAAATTTTAATTAACTTGTTGAAATAATTCAATCACATTTATCCTCAAACTACGTTTAAATCAATTTTTTGAAGTAACACTCTCACCTTTTTCATAGAACAAACATATTTTTTTTTCAGGAATCCACTCTCCAGAAACCTGAAATAAATCTTGAAAAAACTTGTTTAAGGCATCCATTCTCCCTAATCCTAAAAGAAAATTTTAATTAACTTCTTGAAATACTAAAAAAAATCTTATCCTCAAACTACATTTAAATCAATTTTTTGAAGTAACACTCTCACCTTTTTCATAAAACTAACATATAGTTTTTTTTCAGGAATCCACTCTCCAGAAACCTAAAACTAATCTTAAAAAACTTCTTTCAGGCATCCAATCTTCCTAATCCTAAACGAAAATTTTAATTAACTTGTTGAAATTATTCAATCACATTTATCCTCAAACTACTTTTAAATCAATTTTTTCAAGTGACACTCTCACCTTTTTCATAGAACAAACATATTTTTTTTTCAGGAATCCACTCTCCAGAAACCTGAAACAAATCTTGAAAAAACTTGTTTAAGGCATCCATTCTCCCTAATCCTAAAAGAAAATTTTAATTAACTGCTTGAAATACTAAAATAAATCTTATCCTCAAACTACATTTAAATCAATTTTTTGAAGTAACACTCTCACCTTTTTCATAAAACTAACATATATTTTTTTTCAGGAATCCGCTCTCCAGAAACCTGAAACAAATCTTGAAAAAACTTGTTTAAGGCATCCATTCTCCCTAATCCTAAAAGAAAATTTGAATTAACTTCTTGAAATACTAAAATAAATCTTATCCTCAAACTACATTTAAATCAATTTTTTGAAGTAACACTCTCACCTTTTTCATAAAACTAACATATATTTTTTTTCAGGAATCCGCTCTCCAGAAACCTGAAACAAATCTTGAAAAAACTTGTTTAAGGCATCCATTCTCCCTAATCCTAAAAGAACATTTTAATTAACTTCTTGAAATACTAAAATAAATCTTATCCTCAAACTACATTTAAATCAATTTTTGGAAGTAACACTCGCACCTTTTTCATTAAACTAACATATATTTTTTTTCAGGAATCCACTCTCCAGAAACCTAAAACTAATCTAAAAAAACTTCTTTCAGGCATCCAATCTTCCTAATCCTAAACGAAAATTTTAATTAACTTGTTGAAATAATTCAATCACATTTATCCTCAAACTACTTTTAAATCAATTTTTTGAAGTAACACTCTCACCTTTTTCATAGAACAAACGTATTTTTTTTCAGGAATCCACTCTCCATAAACCTGAAACTAATCTTGAAAAAACTTGTGTAAGGCATCCATTCTCCCTAATCCTAAAAGAAAATTTTAATTAACTTGTTGAAATAATGCAATCAACCTTATTCTCAAACTACATTTAAATCAATTTTTTGAAGTAACACACTCACCTTTTTCATAAAATGAACATATTTTGTTTTCACGAATCCACCGTCCAGAAACCTAAAACAAATCTTGAAAAAACTTGTTTAAGGCATCCATACTCCCTAATCCTAAAAGAAAATTTTAATTAACTTCTTGAAATACTAAAAAAATCTAATCCTCAAACTACATTTAAATCAATTTTTTGAAGTAACACTCTCACCTTTTTCATAAAACTAACATATATTTTTTTTCAGGAATCCACTTTCCAGAAACCTAAAACTAATCTTAAAAAACTTATTTCAAGCATTCCAATCTTCCTAATCCTAAACGAAAATTTTAATTAACTTGTTGAAATAATTCAATCACATTTATCCTCAAACTACGTTTAAATCAATTTTTTGAAGTAACACTCTCACCTTTTTCATAGAACAAACATATTTTTTTTTCAGGAATCCACTCTCCAGAAACCTGAAACAAATCTTGAAAAAACTTGTTTAAGGCATCCATTCTCCCTAATCCTAAAAGAAAATTTGAATTAACTTCTTGAAATACTAAAATAAATCTTATCCTCAAACTACATTTAAATCAATTTTTTGAAGTAACACTCTCACCTTTTTCATAAAACTAACATATAGTTTTTTTTCAGGAATCCACTCTCCAGAAACCTAAAACTAATCTTAAAAAACTTCTTTCAGGCATCCAATCTTCCTCATCCTAAACGAAAATTTTAATTAACTTGTTGAAATTATTCAATCACATTTATCCTCAAACTACTTTTAAATCAATTTTTTCAAGTAACACTCTCACCTTTTTCATAGAACAAACATATTTTTTTTTCAGGAATCCACTCTCCAGAAACCTGAAACAAATCTTGAAAAAACTTGTTTAAGGCATCCATTCTCCCTAATCCTAAAAGAAAATTTTAATTAACTGCTTGAAATACTAAAATAAATCTTATCCTCAAACTACATTTAAATCAATTTTTTGAAGTAACACTCTCACCTTTTTCATAAAACTAACATATATTTTTTTTCAGGGATCCGCTCTCCAGAAACCTGAAACAAATCTTGAAAAAACTTGTTTAAGGCATCCATTCTCCCTAATCCTAAAAGAAAATTTGAATTAACTTCTTGAAATACTAAAAAAAATCTTATCCTCAAACTACATTTAAATCAATTTTATGAAGTAACACGCTCACCTTTTTCATAAAACTAACATATATTTTTTTTCAGGAATCCACTCTCCAGAAACCTAAAACTAATCTTAAAAAACTTATTTCAAGCATTCCAATCTTCCTAATACTAAACGAAAATTTTAATTAACTTGTTGAAATATTTCAATCACATTTATCTTCAAACTACGTTTAAATCAATTTTTTGAAGTAACACTCTCACCTTTTTCATAGAACAAACATATTTTTTTTTCAGGAATCCTCTCTCCAGAAACCTGAAACAAATCTTGAAAAAACTTGTTTAAGGCATCCATTCTCCCTAATCCTAAAAGAACATTTTAATTAACTTCTTGAAATACTATAAAAATCTAATCCTCAAACTACATTTAAATCAATTTTTTGAAGTAACACTCTCACCTTTTTCATAAAACTAACATATATTTTTTTTCAGGAATCCACTTTCCAGAAACCTAAAACTAATCTTAAAAAACTTATTTCAAGCATTCCAATCTTCCTAATCCTAAACGAAAATTTTAATTAACTTGTTGAAATAATTCAATCACATTTATCCTCAAACTACGTTTAAATCAATTTTTTGAAGTAACACTCTCACCTTTTTCATAGAACAAACATATTTTTTTTTCAGGAATCCACTCTCCAGAAACCTGAAATAAATCTTGAAAAAACTTGTTTAAGGCATCCATTCTCCCTAATCCTAAAAGAAAATTTTAATTAACTTCTTGAAATACTAAAAAAAATCTTATCCTCAAACTACATTTAAATCAATTTTTTGAAGTAACACTCTCACCTTTTTCATAAAACTAACATATAGTTTTTTTTCAGGAATCCACTCTCCAGAAACCTAAAACTAATCTTAAAAAACTTCTTTCAGGCATCCAATCTTCCTAATCCTAAACGAAAATTTTAATTAACTTGTTGAAATTATTCAATCACATTTATCCTCAAACTACTTTTAAATCAATTTTTTCAAGTGACACTCTCACCTTTTTCATAGAACAAACATATTTTTTTTTCAGGAATCCACTCTCCAGAAAACTGAAACAAATCTTGAAAAAACTTGTTTAAGGCATCCATTCTCCCTAATCCTAAAAGAAAATTTTAATTAACTGCTTGAAATACTAAAATAAATCTTATCCTCAAACTACATTTAAATCAATTTTTTGAAGTAACACTCTCACCTTTTTCATAAAACTAACATATATTTTTTTTCAGGAATCCGCTCTCCAGAAACCTGAAACAAATCTTGAAAAAACTTGTTTAAGGCATCCATTCTCCCTAATCCTAAAAGAAAATTTGAATTAACTTCTTGAAATACTAAAATAAATCTTATCCTCAAACTACATTTAAATCAATTTTTTGAAGTAACACTCTCACCTTTTTCATAAAACTAAGATATATTTTTTTTCAGGAATCCACTCTCCAGAAACCTAAAACTAATCTTAAAAAACTTCTTTCAGGCATCCAATCTTCCTAATCCTAAACGAAAATTTTAATTAACTTGTTGAAATAATTCAATCACATTTATCCTCAAACTACTTTTAAATCAATTTTTTCAAGTAACACTCTCACCTTTTTCATAGAACAAACATTTTTTTTTTTTTCAGGAATCCACTCTCCAGAAACCTGAAACAAATCTTGAAAAAACTTGTTTCAGGCATCCATTCTCCCTAATCCTAAAAGAAAATTTTAATTAACTTCTTGAAATACTAAAATAAATCTTATCCTCAAACTACATTTAAATCAATTTTTTGAAGTAACACTCTCACCTTTTTCATAAAACTAACATATATTTTTATTCAGGAATCCGCTCTCCAGAAACCTGAAACAAATCTTGAAAAAACTTGTTTAAGGCATCCACTCTCCCTAATCCTAAAAGAAAATTTTAATTAACTTCTTGAAATACTAAAATAAATCTTATCCTCAAACTACATTTAAATCAATTTTTTGAAGTAACACTCTCACCTTTTTCATAAAACTAACATATATTTTTTTTCAGGAATCCGCTCTCCAGAAACCTGAAACAAATCTTGAAAAAACTTGTTTAAGGCATCCATTCTCCCTAATCCTAAAAGAACATTTTAATTAACTTCTTGAAATACTAAAATAAATCTTATCCTCAAACTACATTTAAATCAATTTTTGGAAGTAACACTCGCACCTTTTTCATTAAACTAACATATATTTTTTTTCAGGAATCCACTCTCCAGAAACCTAAAACTAATCTAAAAAAACTTCTTTCAGGCATCCAATCTTCCTAATCCTAAACGAAAATTTTAATTAACTTGTTGAAATAATTCAATCACATTTATCCTCAAACTACTTTTAAATCCATTTTTTGAAGTAACACTCTCACCTTTTTCATAGAACAAACGTATTTTTTTTTCAGGAATCCACTCTCCATAAACCTGAAACTAATCTTGAAAAAACTTGTGTAAGGCATCCATTCTCCCTAATCCTAAAAGAAAATTTTAATTAACTTGTTGAAATAATTCAATCAACCTTATTCTCAAACTACATTTAAATCAATTTTTTGAAGTAACACACTCACCTTTTTCATAAAATGAACATATTTTGTTTTCACGAATCCACTCTCCAGAAACCTAAAACAAATCTTGAAAAAACTTGTTTAAGGCATCCATTCTCCCTAATCCTAAAAGAAAATTTTAATTAACTTCTTGAAATACTAAAAAAATCTAATCCTCAAACTACATTTAAATCAATTTTTTGAAGTAACACTCTCACCTTTTTCATAAAACTAACATATATTTTTTTCAGGAATCCACTCTCCAGAAACCTAAAACTAATCTTAAAAAACTTATTTCAAGCATTCCAATCTTCCTAATCCTAAACGAAAATTTTAATTAACTTGTTGAAATAATTAAATCACATTTATCCTCAAACTACTTTTAAATCAATTTTTTGAAGTAACACTCTCACCTTTTTCATAAAACTAAGATATTTTTTTTTTCAGGAATCCACTCTCCAGAAACCTAAAACTAATCTTAAAAAACTTCTTTCAGGCATCCAATCTTCCTAATCCTAAACGAAAATTTTAATTAACTTGTTGAAATAATTCAATCACATTTATCCTCAAACTACTTTTAAATCAATTTTTTCAAGTAACACTCTCACCTTTTTCATAGAACAAACATATGTTTTTTTTCAGGAATCCACTCTCCAGAAACCTGAAACAAATCTTGAAAAAACTTGTTTAAGGCATCCATTCTCCCTAATCCTAATAGAAAATTTTAATTAACTTCTTGAAATACTAAAATAAATCTTATCCTCAAACTACATTTAAATCAATTTTTTGAAGTAACACTCTCACCTTTTTCATAAAACTAACATATATTTTTTTTCAGGAATCCGCTCTCCAGAAACCTGAAACAAATCTTGAAAAAACTTGTTTAAGGCATCCATTCTCCCTAATCCTAAAAGAAAATTTGAATTAACTTCTTGAAATACTAAAATAAATCTTATCCTCAAACTACATTTAAATCAATTTTTTGAAGTAACACTCTCACCTTTTTCATAAAACTAAGATATATTTTTTTTCAGGAATCCACTCTCCAGAAACCTAAAACTAATCTTAAAAAACTTCTTTCAGGCATCCAATCTTCCTAATCCTAAACGAAAATTTTAATTAACTTGTTGAAATAATTCAATCACATTTATCCTCAAACTACTTTTAAATCAATTTTTTCAAGTAACACTCTCACCTTTTTCATAGAACAAACATATTTTTTTTTTCAGGAATCCACTCTCCAGAAACCTGAAACAATTCTTGAAAAAACTTGTTTCAGGCATCCATTCTCCCTAATCCTAAAAGAAAATTTTAATTAACTTCTTGAAATACTAAAATAAATCTTATCCTCAAACTACATTTAAATCAATTTTTTGAAGTAACACTCTCACCTTTTTCATAAAACTAACATATATTTTTTTTCAGGAATCCGCTCTCCAGAAACCTGAAACAAATCTTGAAAAAACTTGTTTAAGGCATCCATTCTCCCTAATCCTAAAAGAACATTTTAATTAACTTCTTGAAATACTAAAATAAATCTTATCCTCAAACTACATTTAAATCAATTTTTTGAAGTAACACTCGCACCTTTTTCATTAAACTAACATATATTTTTTTTCAGGAATCCACTCTCCAGAAACCTAAAACTAATCTAAAAAAACTTCTTTCAGGCATCCAATCTTCCTAATCCTAAACAAAATTTTTAATTAACTTGTTGAAATAATTCAATCACATTTATCCTCAAACTACTTTTAAATCAATTTTTTGAAGTAACACTCTCACCTTTTTCATAGAACAAACTTTTTTTTTTTTTCAGGAATCCACTCTCCATAAACCTGAAACTAATCTTGAAAAAACTTGTGTAAGGCATCCATTCTCCCTAATCCTAAAAGAAAATTTTAATTAACTTGTTGAAATAATGCAATCAACCTTATTCTCAAACTACATTTAAATCAATTTTTTGAAATAACACACTCACCTTTTTCATAAAATGAACATATTTTGTTTTCACGAATCCACTCTCCAGAAACCTAAAACAAATCTTGAAAAAACTTGTTTAAGGCATCCATTCTCCCTAATCCTAAAAGAAAATTTTAATTAACTTCTTGAAATACTAAAAAAATCTATTCCTCAAACTACATTTAAATCAATTTTTTGAAGTAACACTCTCACCTTTTTCATAAAACTAACATATATTTTTTTTCAGGAATCCACTCTCCAGAAACCTAAAACTAATCTTAAAAAACTTATTTCAAGCATTCCAATCTTCCTAATCCTAAACGAAAATTTTAATTAACTTGTTGAAATAATTCAATCACATTTATCCTCAAACTACGTTTAAATCAATTTTTTGAAGTAACACTCTCACCTTTTTCATAGAACAAACATATTTTTTTTTCAGGAATCCACTCTCCAGAAACCTGAAACAAAACTTGAAAAAACTTGTTTAAGGCATCCATTCTCCCTAATCCTCAAGGAAAGTTTTAATTAACTTCTTGAAATACTAAAAAAAATCTTATCCTCAAACTACATTTAAATCAATTTTTTGAAGTAACACTCTCACCTTTTTCATAAAACTAACATATATTTTTTTTCAGGAATCCACTCTCCAGAAACCTAAAACTAATCTTTAAAAACTTCTTTCAGGCATCCAATCTTCCTAATCCTAAACGAAAATTTTAATTAACTTGTTGAAATAATTCAATCACATTTATCCTCAAACTACTTTTAAATCAATTTTTTCAAGTAACACTCTCACCTTTTTCATAGAACAAACATATATTTTTTTTCAGGAATCCTCTCTCCAGAAACCTGAAACAAATCTTGAAAAAACTTGTTTAAGGCATCCGTTCTCCCTAATCCTAAAAGAACATTTTAATTAACTTTTTGAAATACTAAAAAAAATCTTATCCTCAAACTACATTTAAATCAATTTTTTGAAGTAACACTCTCACCTTTTTCATAAAACTAACATATATTTTTTTTCAGGAATCCACTCTCCAGAAACCTAAAACTAATCTTAAAAAACTTATTTCAAGCATTCCAATCTTCCTAATCCTAAACGAAAATTTTAATTAACTTGTTGAAATAATTCAATCACATTTATCCTCAAACTACGTTTAAATCAATTTTTTGAAGTAACACTCTCACCTTTTTCATAGAACAAACATATTTTTTTTTCAGGAATCCACTCTCCAGAAACCTGAAACAAATCTTGAAAAAACTTGTTTAAGGCATCCATTCTCCCTAATCCTCAAAGAAAATTTTAATTAACTTCTTGAAATACTAAAAAAAATCTTATCCTCAAACTACATTTAAATCAATTTTTTGAAGTAACACTCTCACCTTTTTCATAAAACTAACATATATTTTTTTTCAGGAATCCACTCTCTAGAAACCTAAAACTAATCTTTAAAAACTTCTTTCAGGCATCCAATCTTCCTAATCCTAAACGAAAATTTTAATTAACTTGTTGAAATAATTCAATCACATTTATCCTCAAACTACTTTTAAATCAATTTTTTCAAGTAACACTCTCACCTTTTTCATAGAACAAACATATTTTTTTTCAGGAATCCACTCTCCAGAAACCTGAAACAAATCTTGAAAAAACTTGTTTAAGGCATCCATTCTCCCTAATCCTAAAAGAACATTTTAATTAACTTCTTGAAATACTAAAATAAATCTTATCCTCAAACTACATTTAAATCAATTTTTTGAAGTAACACTCTCACCTTTTTCATAAAACTAACATATATTTTTTTTTAGGAATCCACTCTCCACAAACCTAAAACTAATCTTAAAAAACTTATTTCAAGCATTCCAATCTTCCTAATACTAAACGAAAATTTTAATTAACTTGTTGAAATATTTCAATCACATTTATCCTCAAACTACGTTTAAATCAATTTTTTGAAGTAACACTCTCACCTTTTTCATAGAACAAACATATATTTTTTTTCAGGAATCCTCTCTCCAGAAACCTGAAACAAATCTTGAAAAAACTTGTTTAAGGCATCCGTTCTCCCTAATCCTAAAAGAACATTTTAATTAACTTTTTGAAATACTAAAAAAAATCTTATCCTCAAACTACATTTAAATCAATTTTTTGAAGTAACACTCTCACCTTTTTCATAAAACTAACATATATTTTTTTTCAGGAATCCACTCTCCAGAAACCTAAAACTAATCTTAAAAAACTTATTTCAAGCATTCCAATCTTCCTAATCCTAAACGAAAATTTTAATTAACTTGTTGAAATAATTCAATCACATTTATCCTCAAACTACGTTTAAATCAATTTTTTGAAGTAACACTCTCACCTTTTTCATAGAACAAACATATTTTTTTTTCAGGAATCCACTCTCCATAAACTTGAAACAAATCTTGAAAAAACGTGTTTAAGGCATCCATTCTCCCTAATCCTAAAAGAAAATTTTAATTAACTTCTTGAAATACTAAAATAAATCTTATCCTCAAACTACATTTAAATCAATTTTTTGAAGTAACGCTCTCACCTTTTTCATAAAACTAAGATATATTTTTTTTCAGGAATCCACTCTCCAGAAACCTAAAACTAATCTTAAAAAACTTCTTTCAGGCATCCAATCTTCCTAATCCTAAAAAAAATTTTTAATTAACTTGTTGAAATAATGCAATCAACCTTATTCTCAAACTACATTTAAATCAATTTTTTGAAGGAACACACTCACCTTTTTCATAAAATGAACATATTTTGTTTTCACGAATCCACTCTCCAGAAACCTAAAACAAATCTTGAAAAAACTTGTTTAAGGCATCCATTCTCCCTAATCCTAAAAGAAAATTTTAATTAACTTCTTGAAATACTAAAAAAATCTAATCCTCAAACTACATTTAAATCAATTTTTTGAAGTAACACTCTCACCTTTTTCATAGAACAAACATATTTTATTTCAGGAATCCTCTCTCCAGAAACCTGAAACAAATCTTGAAAAAACTTGTTTAAGGCATCCATTCTCCCTAATCCTAAAAGAAAATTTTAATTAACTTCTTGAAATACTAAAATAAATCTTATCCTCAAACTACATTTAAATCAATTTTTTGAAGTAACACTCTCACCTTTTTCATAAAACTAAGATATATTTTTTTTCAGGAATCCACTCTCCAGAAACCTAAAACTAATCTTAAAAAACTTCTTTCAGGCATCCAATCTTCCTAATCCTAAACGAAAATTTTAATTAACTTGTTGAAATAATTCAATCACATTTATCCTCAAACTACGTTTAAATCAATTTTTTGAAGTAACACTCTCACCTTTTTCATAGAACAAACATATTTTTTTTTCAGGAATCCACTCTCCATAAACTTGAAACAAATCTTGAAAAAACGTGTTTAAGGCATTCATTCTCCCTAATCCTAAAAGAAAATTTTAATTAACTTCTTGAAATACTAAAATAAATCTTATCCTCAAACTACATTTAAATCAATTTTTTGAAGTAACGCTCTCACCTTTTTCATAAAACTAAGATATATTTTTTTTCAGGAATCCACTCTCCAGAAACCTAAAACTAATCTTAAAAAACTTCTTTCAGGCATCCAATCTTCCTAATCCTAAAAGAAAATTTTAATTAACTTGTTGAAATAATGCAATCAACCTTATTCTCAAACTACATTTAAATCAATTTTTTGAAGTAACACACTCACCTTTTTCATAAAATGAACATATTTTGTTTTCACGAATCCACTCTCCAGAAACCTAAAACAAATCTTGAAAAAACTTGTTTAAGGCATCCATTCTCCCTAATCCTAAAAGAAAATTTTAATTAACTTCTTGAAATACTAAAAAAATCTAATCCTCAAACTACATTTAAATCAATTTTTTGAAGTAACACTCTCACCTTTTTCATAAAAATAACATATATTTTTTTTCAGGAATCCGCTCTCCAGAAACCTGAAACAAATCTTGAAAAAACTTGTTTAAGGCATCCATTCTCCCTAATCCTAATAGAAAATTTTAATTAACTTCTTGAAATACTAAAATAAATCTTATCCTCAAACTACATTTAAATCAATTTTTTGAAGTAACACTCTCACCTTTTTCATAAAACTAACATATATTTTTTTTCAGGAATCCGCTCTCCAGAAACCTGAAACAAATCTTGAAAAAACTTGTTTAAGGCATCCATTCTCCCTAATCCTAAAAGAAAATTTGAATTAACTTCTTGAAATACTAAAATAAATCTTATCCTCAAACTACATTTAAATCAATTTTTTGAAGTAACACTCTCACCTTTTTCATAAAACTAAGATATATTTTTTTTCAGGAATCCACTCTCCAGAAACCTAAAACTAATCTTAAAAAACTTCTTTCAGGCATCCAATCTTCCTAATCCTAAACGAAAATTTTAATTAACTTGTTGAAATAATTCAATCACATTTATCCTCAAACTACTTTTAAATCAATTTTTTCAAGTAACACTCTCACCTTTTTCATAGAACAAAGTTTTTTTCAGGAATCCACTCTCCAGAAACCTGAAACAATTCTTGAAAAAACTTGTTTCAGGCATCCATTCTCCCTAATCCTAAAAGAAAATTTTAATTAACTTCTTGAAATACTAAAATAAATCTTATCCTCAAACTACATTTAAATCAATTTTTTGAAGTAACACTCTCACCTTTTTCATAAAACTAACATATATTTTTTTTCAGGAATCCGCTCTCCAGAAACCTGAAACAAATCTTGAAAAAACTTGTTTAAGGCATCCATTCTCCCTAATCCTAAAAGAACATTTTAATTAACTTCTTGAAATACTAAAATAAATCTTATCCTCAAACTACATTTAAATCAATTTTTTGAAGTAACACTCGCACCTTTTTCATTAAACTAACATATATTTTTTTTCAGGAATCCACTCTCCAGAAACCTAAAACTAATCTAAAAAAACTTCTTTCAGGCATCCAATCTTCCTAATCCTAAACAAAATTTTTAATTAACTTGTTGAAATAATTCAATCACATTTATCCTCAAACTACTTTTAAATCAATTTTTTGAAGTAACACTCTCACCTTTTTCATAGAACAAACGTATTTTTTTTTCAGGAATCCACTCTCCATAAACCTGAAACTAATCTTGAAAAAACTTGTGTAAGGCATCCATTCTCCCTAATCCTAAAAGAAAATTTTAATTAACTTGTTGAAATAATGCAATCAACCTTATTCTCAAACTACATTTAAATCAATTTTTTGAAATAACACACTCACCTTTTTCATAAAATGAACATATTTTGTTTTCACGAATCCACTCTCCAGAAACCTAAAACAAATCTTGAAAAAACTTGTTTAAGGCATCCATTCTCCCTAATCCTAAAAGAAAATTTTAATTAACTTCTTGAAATACTAAAAAAATCGAATCCTCAAACTACATTTAAATCAATTTTTTGAAGTAACACTCTCACCTTTTTCATAAAACTAACATATATTTTTTTTCAGGAATCCACTCTCCAGAAACCTAAAACTAATCTTAAAAAACTTATTTCAAGCATTCCAATCTTCCTAATCCTAAACGAAAATTTTAATTAACTTGTTGAAATAATTCAATCACATTTATCCTCAAACTACGTTTAAATCAATTTTTTGAAGTAACACTCTCACCTTTTTCATAGAACAAACATATTTTTTTTTCAGGAATCCACTCTCCAGAAACCTGAAACAAAACTTGAAAAAACTTGTTTAAGGCATCCATTCTCCCTAATCCTCAAAGAAAATTTTAATTAACTTCTTGAAATACTAAAAAAAATCTTATCCTCAAACTACATTTAAATCAATTTTTTGAAGTAACACTCTCACCTTTTTCATAAAACTAACATATATTTTTTTTCAGGAATCCACTCTCCAGAAACCTAAAACTAATCTTTAAAAACTTCTTTCAGGCATCCAATCTTCCTAATCCTAAACGAAAATTTTAATTAACTTGTTGAAATAATTCAATCACATTTATCCTCAAACTACTTTTAAATCAATTTTTTCAAGTAACACTCTCACCTTTTTCATAGAACAAACATATATTTTTTTTCAGGAATCCTCTCTCCAGAAACCTGAAACAAATCTTGAAAAAACTTGTGTAAGGCATCCATTCTCCCTAATCCTAAAAGAAAATTTTAATTAACTTGTTGAAATAATGCAATCAACCTTATTCTCAAACTACATTTAAATCAATTTTTTGAAGTAACACACTCACCTTTTTCATTAAATGAACATATTTTGTTTTCACGAATCCACTCTCCAGAAACCTAAAACAAATCTTGAAAAAACTTGTTTAAGGCATCCATTCTCCCTAATCCTAAAAGAAAATTTTAATTAACTTCTTGAAATACTAAAAAAATCTAATCCTCAAACTACATTTAAATCAATTTTTTGAAGTAACACTCTCACCTTTTTCATAAAACTAACATATATTTTTTTTCAGGAATCCACTCTCCAGAAACCTAAAACTAATCTTAAAAAACTTATTTCAAGCATTCCAATCTTCCTAATCCTAAACGAAAATTTTAATTAACTTGTTGAAATAATTCAATCACATTTATCCTCAAACTACGTTTAAATCAATTTTTTGAAGTAACACTCTCACCTTTTTCATAGAACAAACATATTTTTTTTTCAGGAATCCACTCTCCAGAAACCTGAAACAAATCTTGAAAAAACTTGTTTAAGGCATCCATTCTCCCTAATCCTCAAAGAAAATTTTAATTAACTTCTTGAAATACTAAAATAAATCTTATCCTCAAACTACATTTAAATCAATTTTTTGAAGTAACACTCTCACCTTTTTCATAAAACTAAGATATATTTTTTTTCAGGAATCCACTCTCCAGAAACCTAAAACTAATCTTAAAAAACTTCTTTCAGGCATCCAATCTTCCTAATCCTAAACGAAAATTTTAATTAACTTGTTGAAATAATTCAATCACATTTATCCTCAAACTACTTTTAAATCAATTTTTTCAAGTAACACTCTCACCTTTTTCATAGAACAAACATATTTTTTTTTCAGGAATCCACTCTCCAGAAACCTGAAACAAATCTTGAAAAAACTTGTTTAAGGCATCCATTCTCCCTAACCCTAAAAGAAAATTTTAATTAACTTCTTGAAATACTAAAATAAATCTTATCCTCAAACTACATTTAAATCAATTTTTTGAAGTAACACTCTCACCTTTTTCATAAAACTAACATATATTTTTTTTCAGGAATCCGCTCTCCAGAAACCTGAAACAAATCTTGAAAAAACTTGTTTAAGGCATCCATTCTGCTTAATCCTAAAAGAACATTTTAATTAACTTCTTGAAATACTAAAATAAATCTTATCCTCAAACTACATTTAAATCAATTTTTTGAAGTAACACTCGCACCTTTTTCATTAAACTAACATATATTTTTTTTCAGGAATCCACTCTCCAGAAACCTAAAACTAATCTAAAAAAACTTCTTTCAGGCATCCAATCTTCCTAATCCTAAACGAAAATTTTAATTAACTTGTTGAAATAATTCAATCACATTTATCCTCAAACTACTTTTAAATCAATTTTTTGAAGTAACACTCTCACCTTTTTCATAGAACAAACTTATTTTTTTTTCAGGAATCCACTCTCCATAAACCTGAAACTAATCTTGAAAAAACTTGTGTAAGGCATCCATTCTCCCTAATCCTAAAAGAAAATTTTAATTAACTTGTTGAAATAATGCAATCAACCTTATTCTCAAACTACATTTAAATCAATTTTTTGAAGTAACACACTCACCTTTTTCATAAAATGAACATATTTTGTTTTCACGAATCCACTCTCCAGAAACCTAAAACAAATCTTGAAAAAACTTGTTTAAGGCATCCATTCTCCCTAATCCTAAAAGAAAATTTTAATTAACTTCTTGAAATACTAAAAAAATCTAATCCTCAAACTACATTTAAATCAATTTTTTGAAGTAACACTCTCACCTTTTTCATAAAACTAACATATATTTTTTTTCAGGAATCCACTCTCCAGAAACCTAAAACTAATCTTAAAAAACTTATTTCAAGCATTCCAATCTTCCTAATCCTAAACGAAAATTTTAATAAACTTGTTGAAATAATTCAATCACATTTATCCTCAAACTACGTTTAAATCAACTTTTTGAAGTAACACTCTCACCTTTTTCATAGAAAAAACATATTTTTTTTTCAGGAATCCACTCTCCAGAAACCTGAAACAAATCTTGAAAAAACTTGTTTAAGGCATCCATTCTCCCTAATCCTAAAAGAAAATTTTAATTAACTTCTTGAAATACTAAAAAAAATCTTATCCTCAAACTACATTTAAATCAATTTTTTGAAGTAACACTCTCACCTTTTTCATAAAACTAAGATATATTTTTTTTCAGGAATCCACTCTCCAGAAACCTAAAACTAATCTTAAAAAACTTCTTTCAGGCATCCAATCTTCCTAATCCTAAACGAAAATTTTAATTAACTTGTTGAAATTATTCAATCACATTTATCCTCAAACTACTTTTAAATCAATTTTTTCAAGTAACACTCTCACCTTTTTCAGAGAACAAACATATTTTTTTTTCAGGAATCCACTCTCCAGAAACCTGAAACAAATCTTGAAAAAACTTGTTTAAGGCATCCATTCTCCCTAATCCTAAAAGAAAATTTTAATTAACTTCTTGAAATACTAAAATAAATCTTATCCTCAAACTACATTTAAATCAATTTTTTGAAGTAACACTCTCACCTTTTTCATAAAACTAACATATATTTTTTTTCAGGAATCCGCTCTCCAGAAACCTGAAACAAATCTTAAAAAAACTTGTTTAAGGCATCCATTCTCCCTAATCCTAAAAGAAAATTTGAATTAACTTCTTGAAATACTAAAATAAATCTTATCCTCAAACTACATTTAAATCAATTTTTTGAAGTAACACTCTCACCTTTTTCATAAAACTAAGATATATTTTTTTTCAGGAATCCACTCTCCAGAAACCTAAAACTAATCTTAAAAAACTTCTTTCAGGCATCCAATCTTCCTAATCCTAAACGAAAATTTTAATTAACTTGTTGAAATAATTCAATCACATTTATCCTCAAACTACTTTTAAATCAATTTTTTCAAGTAACACTCTCACCTTTTTCATAGAACAAACATATTTTTTTTTTCAGGAATCCACTCTCCAGAAACCTGAAACAAATCTTGAAAAAACTTGTTTCAGGCATCCATTCTCCCTAATCCTAAAAGAAAATTTTAATTAACTTCTTGAAATACTAAAATAAATCTTATCCTCAAACTACATTTAAATCAATTTTTTGAAGTAACACTCTCACCTTTTTCATAAAACTAACATATATTTTTTTTCAGGAATCCACTCTCCACAAACCTGAAACAAATCTTGAAAAAACTTGTTTAAGGCATCCATTCTCCCTAATCCTAAAAGAACATTGTAATTAACTTCTTGAAATACTAAAATAAATCTTATCCTCAAACTACATTTAAATCAATTTTTTGAAGTAACACTCTCACCTTTTTCATAAAACTAACATATATTTTTTTTCAGGAATCCACTCTCTAAAAACCTAAAACTAATCTTAAAAAACTTATTTCAAGCATTCCAATCTTCCTAATACTAAACGAAAATTTTAATTAACTTGTAGAAATATTTCAATCACATTTATCCTCAAACTACGTTTAAATCAATTTTTTGAAGTAACACTCTCACCTTTTTCATAGAACAAATATATTTTTTTTTCAGGAATCCACTCTCCAGAAACCTGAAACAAATCTTGAAAAAACTTGTTTAAGGCATCCATTCTCCCTAATCCTAAAAGAACATTTTAATTAACTTTTTGAAATACTAAAAAAAATCTTATCCTCAAACTACATTTAAATCAATTTTTTGAAGTAACACTCTCACCTTTTTCATAAAACTAACATATATTTTTTTTCAGGAATCCACTCTCCATAAACTTGAAACAAATCTTGAAAAAACTTGTTTAAGGCATCCATTCTCCCTAATCCTAAAAGAAAATTTTAATTAACTTCTTGAAATACTAAAATAAATCTTATCCTCAAACTACATTTAAATCAATTTTTTGAAGTAACACTCTCACCTTTTTCATAAAACTAAGATATATTTTTTTTCAGGAATCCACTCTCCAGAAACCTAAAACTAATCTTAAAAAACTTCTTTCAGGCATCCAATCTTCCTAATCCTAAACGAAAATTTTAATTAACTTGTTGAAATAATTCAATCACATTTATCCTCAAACTACTTTTAAATCAATTTTTTCAAGTAACACTCTCACCTTTTTCATAGAACAAACATATTTTTTTTTCAGGAATCCACTCTCCAGAAACCTGAAACAAATCTTGAAAAAACTTGTTTAAGGCATCCATTCTCCCTAACCCTAAAAGAAAATTTTAATTAACTTCTTGAAATACTAAAATAAATCTTATCCTCAAACTACATTTAAATCAATTTTTTGAAGTAACACTCTCACCTTTTTCATAAAACTAACATATATTTTTTTTCAGGAATCCGCTCTCCAGAAACCTGAAACAAATCTTGAAAAAACTTGTTTAAGGCATCCATTCTGCCTAATCCTAAAAGAACATTTTAATTAACTTCTTGAAATACTAAAATAAATCTTATCCTCAAACTACATTTAAATCAATTTTTTGAAGTAACACTCGCACCTTTTTCATTAAACTAACATATATTTTTTTTCAGGAATCCACTCTCCAGAAACCTAAAACTAATCTAAAAAAACTTCTTTCAGGCATCCAATCTTCCTAATCCTAAACGAAAATTTTAATTAACTTGTTGAAATAATTCAATCACATTTATCCTCAAACTACTTTTAAATCAATTTTTTGAAGTAGCACTCTCACCTTTTTCATAGAACAAACTTATTTTTTTTTCAGGAATCCACTCTCCATAAACCTGAAACTAATCTTGAAAAAACTTGTGTAAGGCATCCATTCTCCCTAATCCTAAAAGAAAATTTTAATTAACTTGTTGAAATAATGCAATCAACCTTATTCTCAAACTACATTTAAATCAATTTTTTGAAGTAACACACTCACCTTTTTCATAAAATGAACATATTTTGTTTTCACGAATCCACTCTCCAGAAACCTAAAACAAATCTTGAAAAAACTTGTTTAAGGCATCCATTCTCCCTAATCCTAAAAGAAAATTTTAATTAACTTCTTGAAATACTAAAAAAATCTAATCCTCAAACTACATTTAAATCAATTTTTTGAAGTAACACTCTCACCTTTTTCATAAAACTAACATATATTTTTTTTCAGGAATCCACTCTCCAGAAACCTAAAACTAATCTTAAAAAACTTATTTCAAGAACTCCAATCTTCCTAATCCTAAACGAAAATTTTAATTAACTTGTTGAAATAATTCAATCACATTTATCCTCAAACTACGTTTAAATCAACTTTTTGAAGTAACACTCTCACCTTTTTCATAGAAAAAACATATTTTTTTTTCAGGAATCCACTCTCCAGAAACCTGAAACAAATCTTGAAAAAACTTGTTTAAGGCATCCATTCTCCCTAATCCTAAAAGAAAATTTTAATTAACTTCTTGAAATACTAAAAAAAATCTTATCCTCAAACTACATTTAAATCAATTTTTTGAAGTAACACTCTCACCTTTTTCATAAAACTAAGATATATTTTTTTTCAGGAATCCACTCTCCAGAAACCTAAAACTAATCTTAAAAAACTTCTTTCAGGCATCCAATCTTCCTAATCCTAAACAAAAATTTTAATTAACTTGTTGAAATTATTCAATCACATTTATCCTCAAACTACTTTTAAATCAATTTTTTCAAGTAACACTCTCACCTTTTTCAGAGAACAAACATATTTTTTTTTCAGGAATCCACTCTCCAGAAACCTGAAACAAATCTTGAAAAAACTTGTTTAAGGCATCCATTCTCCCTAATCCTAAAAGAACATTTTAATTAACTTCTTGAAATACTAAAATAAATCTTATCCTCAAACTACATTTAAATCAATTTTTTGAAGTAACACTCTCACCTTTTTCATAAAACTAACATATATTTTTTTTCAGGAATCCACTCTCCACAAACCTAAAACTAATCTTAAAAAACTTATTTCAAGCATTCCAATCTTCCTAATACTAAACGAAAATTTTAATTAACTTGTTGAAATATTTCAATCACATTTATCCTCAAACTACGTTTAAATCAATTTTTTGAAGTAACACTCTCACCTTTTTCATAGAACAAACATATTTTTTTTTCAGGAATCCACTCTCCAGAAACCTGAAACAAATCTTGAAAAAACTTGTTTAAGGCATCCATTCTCCCTAATCCTAAAAGAACATTTTAATTAACTTTTTGAAATACTAAAAAAAATCTTATCCTCAAACTACATTTAAATCAATTTTTTGAAGTAACACTCTCACCTTTTTCATAAAACTAACATATATTTTTTTTCAGGAATCCGCTCTCCAGAAACCTGAAACAAATCTTGAAAAAACTTGTTTAAGGCATCCATTCTCCCTAATCCTAAAAGAAAATTTTAATTAACTTCTTGAAATACTAAAATAAATCTTATCCTCAAACTACATTTAAATCAATTTTTTGAAGTAACACTCTCACCTTTTTCATAAAACTAACATATATTTTTTTTCAGGAATCCGCTCTCCAGAAACCTGAAACAAATCTTGAAAAAACTTGTTTAAGGCATCCATTCTCCCTAATCCTAAAAGAAAATTTTAATTAACTTCTTGAAATACTAAAATAAATCTTATCCTCAAACTACATTTAAATCAATTTTTTGAAGTAACACTCGCACCTTTTTCATTAAACTAACATATATTTTTTCAGGAATCCACTCTCCAGAAACCTAAAACTAATCTAAAAAAACTTCTTTCAGGCATCCAATCTTCCTAATCCTAAACGAAAATTTTAATTAACTTGTTGAAATAATTCAATCACATTTATCCTCAAACTACTTTTAAATCAATTTTTTGAAGTAACACTCTCACCTTTTTCATAAAACAAACGTATTTTTTTTTCAGGAATCCACTCTCCATAAACCTGAAACTAATCTTGAAAAAACTTGTGTAAGGCATCCATTCTCCCTAATCCTAAAAGAAAATTTTAATTAACTTGTTGAAATAATGCAATCAACCTTATTCTCAAACTACATTTAAATCAATTTTTTGAAGTAACACACTCACCTTTTTCATTAAATGAACATATTTTGTTTTCACGAATCCACTCTCCAGAAACCTAAAACAAATCTTGAAAAAACTTGTTTAAGGCATCCATTCTCCCTAATCCTAAAAGAAAATTTTAATTAACTTCTTGAAATACTAAAAAAATCTAATCCTCAAACTACATTTAAATCAATTTTTTGAAGTAACACTCTCACCTTTTTCATAAAACTAACATATATTTTTTTTCAGGAATCCACTCTCCAGAAACCTAAAACTAATCTTAAAAAACTTATTTCAAGCATTCCAATCTTCCTAATCCTAAACGAAAATTTTAATTAACTTGTTGAAATAATTCAATCACATTTATCCTCAAACTACGTTTAAATCAATTTTTTGAAGTAACACTCTCACCTTTTTCATAGAACAAACATATTTTTTTTTCAGGAATCCACTCTCCAGAAACCTGAAACAAATCTTGAAAAAACTTGTTTAAGGCATCCATTCTCCCTAATCCTCAAAGAAAATTTTAATTAACTTCTTGAAATACTAAAATAAATCTTATCCTCAAACTACATTTAAATCAATTTTTTGAAGTAACACTCTCACCTTTTTCATAAAACTAAGATATATTTTTTTTCAGGAATCCACTCTCCAGAAACCTAAAACTAATCTTAAAAAACTTCTTTCAGGCATCCAATCTTCCTAATCCTAAACGAAAATTTTAATTAACTTGTTGAAATAATTCAATCACATTTATCCTCAAACTACTTTTAAATCAATTTTTTCAAGTAACACTCTCACCTTTTTCATAGAACAAACATATTTTTTTTTCAGGAATCCACTCTCCAGAAACCTGAAACAAATCTTGAAAAAACTTGTTTAAGGCATCCATTCTCCCTAACCCTAAAAGAAAATTTTAATTAACTTCTTGAAATACTAAAATAAATCTTATCCTCAAACTACATTTAAATCAATTTTTTGAAGTAACACTCTCACCTTTTTCATAAAACTAACATATATTTTTTTTCAGGAATCCGCTCTCCAGAAACCTGAAACAAATCTTGAAAAAACTTGTTTAAGGCATCCATTCTGCTTAATCCTAAAAGAACATTTTAATTAACTTCTTGAAATACTAAAATAAATCTTATCCTCAAACTACATTTAAATCAATTTTTTGAAGTAACACTCGCACCTTTTTCATTAAACTAACATATATTTTTTTTCAGGAATCCACTCTCCAGAAACCTAAAACTAATCTAAAAAAACTTCTTTCAGGCATCCAATCTTCCTAATCCTAAACGAAAATTTTAATTAACTTGTTGAAATAATTCAATCACATTTATCCTCAAACTACTTTTAAATCAATTTTTTGAAGTAACACTCTCACCTTTTTCATAGAACAAACTTATTTTTTTTTCAGGAATCCACTCTCCATAAACCTGAAACTAATCTTGAAAAAACTTGTGTAAGGCATCCATTCTCCCTAATCCTAAAAGAAAATTTTAATTAACTTGTTGAAATAATGCAATCAACCTTATTCTCAAACTACATTTAAATCAATTTTTTGAAGTAACACACTCACCTTTTTCATAAAATGAACATATTTTGTTTTCACGAATCCACTCTCCAGAAACCTAAAACAAATCTTGAAAAAACTTGTTTAAGGCATCCATTCTCCCTAATCCTAAAAGAAAATTTTAATTAACTTCTTGAAATACTAAAAAAATCTAATCCTCAAACTACATTTAAATCAATTTTTTGAAGTAACACTCTCACCTTTTTCATAAAACTAACATATATTTTTTTTCAGGAATCCTCTCTCCAGAAACCTAAAACTAATCTTAAAAAACTTATTTCAAGCATTCCAATCTTCCTAATCCTAAACAAAAATTTTAATAAACTTGTTGAAATAATTCAATCACATTTATCCTCAAACTACGTTTAAATCAACTTTTTGAAGTAACACTCTCACCTTTTTCATAGAAAAAACATATTTTTTTTTCAGGAATCCACTCTCCAGAAACCTGAAACAAATCTTGAAAAAACTTGTTTAAGGCATCCATTCTCCCTAATCCTAAAAGAAAATTTTAATTAACTTCTTGAAATACTAAAAAAAATCTTATCCTCAAACTACATTTAAATCAATTTTTTGAAGTAACACTCTCACCTTTTTCATAAAACTAAGATATATTTTTTTTCAGGAATCCACTCTCCAGAAACCTAAAACTAATCTTAAAAAACTTCTTTCAGGCATCCAATCTTCCTAATCCTAAACGAAAATTTTAATTAACTTGTTGAAATTATTCAATCACATTTATCCTCAAACTACTTTTAAATCAATTTTTTCAAGTAACACTCTCACCTTTTTCAGAGAACAAACATATTTTTTTTTCAGGAATACACTCTCCAGAAACCTGAAACAAATCTTGAAAAAACTTGTTTAAGGCATCCATTCTCCCTAATCCTAAAAGAAAATTTTAATTAACTTCTTGAAATACTAAAATAAATCTTATCCTCAAACTACATTTAGATCAATTTTTTGAAGTAACACTCTCACCTTTTTCATAAAACTAACATATATTTTTTTTCAGGAATCCGCTCTCCAGAAACCTGAAACAAATCTTAAAAAAACTTGTTTAAGGCATCCATTCTCCCTAATCCTAAAAGAAAATTTGAATTAACTTCTTGAAATACTAAAATAAATCTTATCCTCAAACTACATTTAAATCAATTTTTTGAAGTAACACTCTCACCTTTTTCATAAAACTAAGATATATTTTTTTTCAGGAATCCACTCTCCAGAAACCTAAAACTAATCTTAAAAAACTTCTTTCAGGCATCCAATCTTCCTAATCCTAAACGAAAATTTTAATTAACTTGTTGAAATAATTCAATCACATTTATCCTCAAACTACTTTTAAATCAATTTTTTCAAGTAACACTCTCACCTTTTTCATAGAACAAACATATTTTTTTTTCAGGAATCCACTCTCCAGAAACCTGAAACAAATCTTGAAAAAACTTGTTTCAGGCATCCATTCTCCCTAATCCTAAAAGAAAATTTTAATTAACTTCTTGAAATACTAAAATAAATCTTATCCTCAAACTACATTTAAATCAATTTTTTGAAGTAACACTCTCACCTTTTTCATAAAACTAACATATATTTTTTTTCAGGAATCCACTCTCCACAAACCTGAAACAAATCTTGAAAAAACTTGTTTAAGGCATCCATTCTCCCTAATCCTAAAAGAACATTGTAATTAACTTCTTGAAATACTAAAATAAATCTTATCCTCAAACTACATTTAAATCAATTTTTTGAAGTAACACTCTCACCTTTTTCATAAAACTAACATATATTTTTTTTCAGGAATCCACTCTCCACAAACCTAAAACTAATCTTAAAAAACTTATTTCAAGCATTCCAATCTTCCTAATACTAAACGAAAATTTTAATTAACTTGTTGAAATATTTCAATCACATTTATCCTCAAACTACGTTTAAATCAATTTTTTGAAGTAACACTCTCACCTTTTTCATAGAACAAACATATTTTTTTTTCAGGAATCCACTCTCCAGAAACCTGAAACAAATCTTGAAAAAACTTGTTTAAGGCATCCATTCTCCCTAATCCTAAAAGAACATTTTAATTAACTTTTTGAAATACTAAAAAAAATCTTATCCTCAAACTACATTTAAATCAATTTTTTGAAGTAACACTCTCACCTTTTTCATAAAACTAACATATATTTTTTTTCAGGAATCCACTCTCCATAAACTTGAAACAAATCTTGAAAAAACGTGTTCAAGGCATCCATTCTCCCTAATCCTAAAAGAAAATTTTAATTAACTTCTTGAAATACTAAAATAAATCTTATCCTCAAACTACATTTAAATCAATTTTTTGAAGTAACACTCTCACCTTTTTCATAAAACTAAGATATATTTTTTTTCAGGAATCCACTCTCCAGAAACCTAAAACTAATCTTAAAAAACTTCTTTCAGGCATCCAATCTTCCTAATCCTAAACGAAAATTTTAATTAACTTGTTGAAATAATTCAATCACATTTATCCTCAAACTACTTTTAAATCAATTTTTTCAAGTAACACTCTCACCTTTTTCATAAAACTAACATATATTTTTTTTCAGGAATCCACTCTCCAGAAACCTAAAACTAATCTTAAAAAACTTATTTCAAGAACTCCAATCTTCCTAATCCTAAACGAAAATTTTAATTAACTTGTTGAAATAATTCAATCACATTTATCCTCAAACTACGTTTAAATCAACTTTTTGAAGTAACACTCTCACCTTTTTCATAGAAAAAACATATTTGTTTTTCAGGAATCCACTCTCCAGAAACCTGAAACAAATCTTGAAAAAACTTGTTTAAGGCATCCATTCTCCCTAATCCTAAAAGAACATTTTAATTAACTTCTTGAAATACTAAAATAAATCTTATCCTCAAACTACATTTAAATCAATTTTTTGAAGTAACACTCGCACCTTTTTCATTAAACTAACATATATTTTTTTTCAGGAATCCACTCTCCAGAAACCTAAAACTAATCTAAAAAAACTTCTTTCAGGCATCCAATCTTCCTAATCCTAAACGAAAATTTTAATTAACTTGTTGAAATAATTCAATCACATTTATCCTCAAACTACTTTTAAATCAATTTTTTGAAGTAACACTCTCACCTTTTTCATAGAACAAACTTATTTTTTTTTCAGGAATCCACTCTCCATAAACCTGAAACTAATCTTGAAAAAACTTGTGTAAGGCATCCATTCTCCCTAATCCTAAAAGAAAATTTTAATTAACTTGTTGAAATAATGCAATCAACCTTATTCTCAAACTACATTTAAATCAATTTTTTGAAGTAACACACTCACCTTTTTCATAAAATGAACATATTTTGTTTTCACGAATCCACTCTCCAGAAACCTAAAACAAATCTTGAAAAAACTTGTTTAAGGCATCCATTCTCCCTAATCCTAAAAGAAAATTTTAATTAACTTCTTGAAATACTAAAAAAATCTAATCCTCAAACTACATTTAAATCAATTTTTTGAAGTAACACTCTCACCTTTTTCATAAAACTAACATATATTTTTTTTCAGGAATCCACTCTCCAGAAACCTAAAACTAATCTTAAAAAACTTATTTCAAGAACTCCAATCTTCCTAATCCTAAACGAAAATTTTAATTAACTTGTTGAAATAATTCAATCACATTTATCCTCAAACTACGTTTAAATCAATTTTTTGAAGTAACACTCTCACCTTTTTCATAGAAAAAACATATTTTTTTTTCAGGAATCCACTCTCCAGAAACCTGAAACAAATCTTGAAAAAACTTGTTTAAGGCATCCATTCTCCCTAATCCTAAAAGAAAATTTTAATTCACTTCTTGAAATACTAAAAAAAATCTTATCCTCAAACTACATTTAAATCAATTTTTTGAAGTAACACTCTCACCTTTTTCATAAAACTAAGATATATTTTTTTTCAGGAATCCACTCTCCAGAAACCTAAAACTAATCTTAAAAAACTTCTTTCAGGCATCCAATCTTCCTAATCCTAAACAAAAATTTTAATTAACTTGTTGAAATTATTCAATCACATTTATCCTCAAACTACTTTTAAATCAATTTTTTCAAGTAACACTCTCACCTTTTTCAGAGAACAAACATATTTTTTTTTCAGGAATCCACTCTCCAGAAACCTGAAACAAATCTTGAAAAAACTTGTTTAAGGCATCCATTCTCCCTAATCCTAAAAGAACATTTTAATTAACTTCTTGAAATACTAAAATAAATCTTATCCTCAAACTACATTTAAATCAATTTTTTGAAGTAACACTCTCACCTTTTTCATAAAACTAACATATTTTTTTTCAGGAATCCACTCTCCACAAACCTAAAACTAATCTTAAAAAACTTATTTCAAGCATTCCAATCTTCCTAATACTAAACGAAAATTTTAATTAACTTGTTGAAATATTTCAATCACATTTATCCTCAAACTACGTTTAAATCAATTTTTTGAAGTAACACTCTCACCTTTTTCATAGAACAAACATATTTTTTTTTCAGGAATCCACTCTCCAGAAACCTGAAACAAATCTTGAAAAAACTTGTTTAAGGCATCCATTCTCCCTAATCCTAAAAGAACATTTTAATTAACTTTTTGAAATACTAAAAAAAATCTTATCCTCAAACTACATTTAAATCAATTTTTTGAAGTCACACTCTCACCTTTTTCATAGAACAAACGTATTTTTTTTTCAGGAATCCACTCTCCATAAACCTGAAACTAATCTTGAAAAAACTTGTGTAAGGCATCCATTCTCCCTAATCCTAAAAGAAAATTTTAATTAACTTGTTGAAATAATGCAATCAACCTTATTCTCAAACTACATTTAAATCAATTTTTTGAAGTAACACACTCACCTTTTTCATAAAATGAACATATTTTGTTTTCACGAATCCACCGTCCAGAAACCTAAAACAAATCTTGAAAAAACTTGTTTAAGGCATCCATTCTCCCTAATCCTAAAAGAAAATTTTAATTAACTTCTTGAAATACTAAAAAAATCTAATCCTCAAACTACATTTAAATCAATTTTTGGAAGTAACACTCGCACCTTTTTCATAAAACTAACATATATTTTTTTTCAGGAATCCACTTTCCAGAAACCTAAAACTAATCTTAAAAAACTTATTTCAAGCATTCCAATCTTCCTAATCCTAAAAGAAAATTTTAATTAACTTGTTGAAATAATGCAATCAACCTTATTCTCAAACTACATTTAAATCAATTTTTTGAAGTAACACACTCACCTTTTTCATAAAATGAACATATTTTGTTTTCACGAATCCACCGTCCAGAAACCTAAAACAAATCTTGAAAAAACTTGTTTAAGGCATCCATTCTCCCTAATCCTAAAAGAAAATTTTAATTAACTTCTTGAAATACTAAAAAAATCTAATCCTCAAACTACATTTAAATCAATTTTTGGAAGTAACACTCGCACCTTTTTCATAAAACTAACATATATTTTTTTTCAGGAATCCACTCTCCATAAACTTGAAACAAATCTTGAAAAAACGTGTTTAAGGCATCCATTCTCCCTAATCCTAAAAGAAAATTTTAATTAACTTCTTGAAATACTAAAATAAATCTTATCCTCAAACTACATTTAAATCAATTTTTTGAAGTAACACTCTCACCTTTTTCATAAAACTAAGATATATTTTTTTTCAGGAATCCACTCTCCAGAAACCTAAAACTAATCTTAAAAAACTTCTTTCAGGCATCCAATCTTCCTAATCCTAAACGAAAATTTTAATTAACTTGTTGAAATAATTCAATCACATTTATCCTCAAACTACTTTTAAATCAATTTTTACAAGTAACACTCTCACCTTTTTCATAGAACAAACATATTTTTTTTTCAGGAATCCACTCTCCAGAAACCTGAAACAAATCTTGAAAAAACTTGTTTAAGGCATCCATTCTCCCTAACCCTAAAAGAAAATTTTAATTAACTTCTTGAAATACTAAAATAAATCTTATCCTCAAACTACATTTAAATCAATTTTTTGAAGTAACACTCTCACCTTTTTCATAAAACTAACATATATTTTTTTTCAGGAATCCGCTCTCCAGAAACCTGAAACAAATCTTGAAAAAACTTGTTTAAGGCATCCATTCTGCTTAATCCTAAAAGAACATTTTAATTAACTTCTTGAAATACTAAAATAAATCTTATCCTCAAACTACATTTAAATCAATTTTTTGAAGTAACACTCGCACCTTTTTCATTAAACTAACATATATTTTTTTTCAGGAATCCACTCTCCAGAAACCTAAAACTAATCTAAAAAAACTTCTTTCAGGCATCCAATCTTCCTAATCCTAAACGAAAATTTTAATTAACTTGTTGAAATATTTCAATCACATTTATCCTCAAACTACTTTTAAATCAATTTTTTGAAGTAACACTCTCACCTTTTTCATAGAACAAACTTATTTTTTTTTCAGGAATCCACTCTCCATAAACCTGAAACTAATCTTGAAAAAACTTGTGTAAGGCATCCATTCTCCCTAATCCTAAAAGAAAATTTTAATTAACTTGTTGAAATAATGCAATCAACCTTATTCTCAAACTACATTTAAATCAATTTTTTGAAGTAACACACTCACCTTTTTCATAAAATGAACATATTTTGTTTTCACGAATCCACTCTCCAGAAACCTAAAACAAATCTTGAAAAAACTTGTTTAAGGCATCCATTCTCCCTAATCCTAAAAGAAAATTTTAATTAACTTCTTGAAATACTAAAAAAATCT
The DNA here is from genome assembly GCF_964204655.1 of Triturus cristatus. Taxonomy (NCBI): domain Eukaryota; kingdom Metazoa; phylum Chordata; class Amphibia; order Caudata; family Salamandridae; genus Triturus; species Triturus cristatus. The sequence goes on from NC_140583.1 coordinate 118,155,368, forward strand.
AATCCTCAAACTACATTTAAATCAATTTTTTGAAGTAACACTCTCACCTTTTTCATAAAACTAACATATATTTTTTTTCAGGAATCCACTCTCCAGAAACCTAAAACTAATCTTAAAAAACTTATTTCAAGCATTCCAATCTTCCTAATCCTAAACGAAAATTTTAATTAACTTGTTGAAATAATTCAATCACATTTATCCTCAAACTACGTTTAAATCAACTTTTTGAAGTAACACTCTCACCTTTTTCATAGAAAAAACATATTTTTTTTTCAGGAATCCACTCTCCAGAAACCTGAAACAAATCTTGAAAAAACTTGTTTAAGGCATCCATTCTCCCTAATCCTAAAAGAAAATTTTAATTAACTTCTTGAAATACTAAAAAAAATCTTATCCTCAAACTACATTTAAATCAATTTTTTGAAGTAACACTCTCACCTTTTTCATAAAACTAAGATATATTTTTTTTCAGGAATCCACTCTCCAGAAACCTAAAACTAATCTTAAAAAACTTCTTTCAGGCATCCAATCTTCCTAATCCTAAACGAAAATTTTAATTAACTTGTTGAAATTATTCAATCACATTTATCCTCAAACTACTTTTAAATCAATTTTTTCAAGTAACACTCTCACCTTTTTCAGAGAACAAACATATTTTTTTTTCAGGAATCCACTCTCCAGAAACCTGAAACAAATCTTGAAAAAACTTGTTTAAGGCATCCATTCTCCCTAATCCTAAAAGAAAATTTTAATTAACTTCTTGAAATACTAAAATAAATCTTATCCTCAAACTACATTTAAATCAATTTTTTGATGTAACACTCTCACCTTTTTCATAAAACTAACATATATTTTTTTTCAGGAATCCGCTCTCCAGAAACCTGAAACAAATCTTAAAAAAACTTGTTTAAGGCATCCATTCTCCCTAATCCTAAAAGAAAATTTGAATTAACTTCTTGAAATACTAAAATAAATCTTATCCTCAAACTACATTTAAATCAATTTTTTGAAGTAACACTCTCACCTTTTTCATAAAACTAAGATATATTTTTTTTCAGGAATCCACTCTCCAGAAACCTAAAACTAATCTTAAAAAACTTCTTTCAGGCATCCAATCTTCCTAATCCTAAACGAAAATTTTAATTAACTTGTTGAAATAATTGAATCACATTTATCCTCAAACTACTTTTAAATCAATTTTTTCAAGTAACACTCTCACCTTTTTCATAGAACAAACATATTTTTTTTTTCAGGAATCCACTCTCCAGAAACCTGAAACAAATCTTGAAAAAACTTGTTTCAGGCATCCATTCTCCCTAATCCTAAAAGAAAATTTTAATTAACTTCTTGAAATACTAAAATAAATCTTATCCTCAAACTACATTTAAATCAATTTTTTGAAGTAACACTCTCACCTTTTTCATAAAACTAACATATATTTTTTTTCAGGAATCCACTCTCCATAAACTTGAAACAAATCTTGAAAAAACGTGTTTAAGGCATCCATTCTCCCTAATCCTAAAAGAAAATTTTAATTAACTTCTTGAAATACTAAAATAAATCTTATCCTCAAACTACATTTAAATCAATTTTTTGAAGTAACACTCTCACCTTTTTCATAAAACTAAGATATATTTTTTTTCAGGAATCCACTCTCCAGAAACCTAAAACTAATCTTAAAAAACTTCTTTCAGGCATCCAATCTTCCTAATCCTAAACGAAAATTTTAATTAACTTGTTGAAATAATTCAATCACATTTATCCTCAAACTACTTTTAAATCAATTTTTTCAAGTAACACTCTCACCTTTTTCATAAAACAAACATATTTTTTTTTCAGGAATCCACTCTCCAGAAACCTGAAACAAATCTTGAAAAAACTTGTTTAAGGCATCCATTCTCCCTAACCCTAAAAGAAAATTTTAATTAACTTCTTGAAATACTAAAATAAATCTTATCCTCAAACTACATTTAAATCAATTTTTTGAAGTAACACTCTCACCTTTTTCATAAAACTAACATATATTTTTTTTCAGGAATCCGCTCTCCAGAAACCTGAAACAAATCTTGAAAAAACTTGTTTAAGGCATCCAATCTTCCTAATCCTAAACGAAAATTTTAATTAACTTGTTGAAATAATTCAATCACATTTATCCTCAAACTACTTTTAAATCAATTTTTTGAAGTAACACTCTCACCTTTTTCATAGAACAAACTTATTTTTTTTTCAGGAATCCACTCTCCATAAACCTGAAACGAATCTTGAAAAAACTTGTGTAAGGCATCCATTCTCCCTAATCCTAAAAGAAAATTTTAATTAACTTGTTGAAATAATGCAATCAACCTTATTCTCAAACTACATTTAAATCAATTTTTTGAAGTAACACACTCACCTTTTTCATAAAATGAACATATTTTGTTTTCACGAATCCACTCTCCAGAAACCTAAAACAAATCTTGAAAAAACTTGTTTAAGGCATCCATTCTCCCTAATCCTAAAAGAAAATTTTAATTAACTTCTTGAAATACTAAAAAAATCTAATCCTCAAACTACATTTAAATCAATTTTTTGAAGTAACACTCTCACCTTTTTCATAAAACTAACATATATTTTTTTTCAGGAATCCACTCTCCAGAAACCTAAAACTAATCTTAAAAAACTTATTTCAAGAACTCCAATCTTCCTAATCCTAAACGAAAATTTTAATTAACTTGTTGAAATAATTCAATCACATTTATCCTCAAACTACGTTTAAATCAACTTTTTGAAGTAACACTCTCACCTTTTTCATAGAAAAAACATATTTTTTTTTCAGGAATCCACTCTCCAGAAACCTGAAACAAATCTTGAAAAAACTTGTTTAAGGCATCCATTCTCCCTAATCCTAAAAGAAAATTTTAATTAACTTCTTGAAATACTAAAAAAAATCTTATCCTCAAACTACATTTAAATCAATTTTTTGAAGTAACACTCTCACCTTTTTCATAAAACTAAGATATATTTTTTTTCAGGAATCCACTCTCCAGAAACCTAAAACTAATCTTAAAAAACTTCTTTCAGGCATCCAATCTTCCTAATCCTAAACAAAAATTTTAATTAACTTGTTGAAATTATTCAATCACATTTATCCTCAAACTACTTTTAAATCAATTTTTTCAAGTAACACTCTCACCTTTTTCAGAGAACAAACATATTTTTTTTTCAGGAATCCACTCTCCAGAAACCTGAAACAAATCTTGAAAAAACTTGTTTAAGGCATCCATTCTCCCTAATCCTAAAAGAACATTTTAATTAACTTCTTGAAATACTAAAATAAATCTTATCCTCAAACTACATTTAAATCAATTTTTTGAAGTAACACTCTCACCTTTTTCATAAAACTAACATATATTTTTTTTCAGGAATCCACTCTCCACAAACCTAAAACTAATCTTAAAAAACTTATTTCAAGCATTCCAATCTTCCTAATACTAAACGAAAATTTTAATTAACTTGTTGAAATATTTCAATCACATTTATCCTCAAACTACGTTTAAATCAATTTTTTGAAGTAACACTCTCACCTTTTTCATAGAACAAACATATTTTTTTTTCAGGAATCCACTCTCCAGAAACCTGAAACAAATCTTGAAAAAACTTGTTTAAGGCATCCATTCTCCCTAATCCTAAAAGAACATTTTAATTAACTTTTTGAAATACTAAAAAAAATCTTATCCTCAAACTACATTTAAATCAATTTTTTGAAGTAACACTCTCACCTTTTTCATAAAACTAACATATATTTTTTTTCAGGAATCCACTCTCCATAAACTTGAAACAAATCTTGAAAAAACGTGTTTAAGGCATCCATTCTCCCTAATCCTAAAAGAAAATTTTAATTAACTTCTTGAAATACTAAAATAAATCTTATCCTCAAACTACATTTAAATCAATTTTTTGAAGTAACACTCTCACCTTTTTCATAAAACTAAGATATATTTTTTTTCAGGAATCCACTCTCCAGAAACCTAAAACTAATCTTAAAAAACTTCTTTCAGGCATCCAATCTTCCTAATCCTAAACGAAAATTTTAATTAACTTGTTGAAATAATTCAATCACATTTATCCTCAAACTACTTTTAAATCAATTTTTTCAAGTAACACTCTCACCTTTTTCATAGAACAAACATATTTTTTTTTCAGGAATCCACTCTCCAGAAACCTGAAACAAATCTTGAAAAAACTTGTTTAAGGCATCCATTCTCCCTAACCCTAAAAGAAAATTTTAATTAACTTCTTGAAATACTAAAATAAATCTTATCCTCAAACTACATTTAAATCAATTTTTTGAAGTAACACTCTCACCTTTTTCATAAAACTAACATATATTTTTTTTCAGGAATCCGCTCTCCAGAAACCTGAAACAAATCTTGAAAAAACTTGTTTAAGGCATCCAATCTTCCTAATCCTAAACGAAAATTTTAATTAACTTGTTGAAATAATTCAATCACATTTATCCTCAAACTACTTTTAAATCAATTTTTTGAAGTAACACTCTCACCTTTTTCATAGAACAAACTTATTTTTTTTTCAGGAATCCACTCTCCATAAACCTGAAACTAATCTTGAAAAAACTTGTGTAAGGCATCCATTCTCCCTAATCCTAAAAGAAAATTTTAATTAACTTGTTGAAATAATGCAATCAACCTTATTCTCAAACTACATTTAAATCAATTTTTTGAAGTAACACACTCACCTTTTTCATAAAATGAACATATTTTGTTTTCACGAATCCACTCTCCAGAAACCTAAAACAAATCTTGAAAAAACTTGTTTAAGGCATCCATTCTCCCTAATCCTAAAAGAAAATTTTAATTAACTTCTTGAAATACTAAAAAAATCTAATCCTCAAACTACATTTAAATCAATTTTTTGAAGTAACACTCTCACCTTTTTCATAAAACTAACATATATTTTTTTTCAGGAATCCACTCTCCAGAAACCTAAAACTAATCTTAAAAAACTTATTTCAAGAACTCCAATCTTCCTAATCCTAAACGAAAATTTTAATTAACTTGTTGAAATAATTCAATCACATTTATCCTCAAACTACGTTTAAATCAACTTTTTGAAGTAACACTCTCACCTTTTTCATAGAAAAAACATATTTTTTTTTCAGGAATCCACTCTCCAGAAACCTGAAACAAATCTTGAAAAAACTTGTTTAAGGCATCCATTCTCCCTAATCCTAAAAGAAAATTTTAATTAACTTCTTGAAATACTAAAAAAAATCTTATCCTCAAACTACATTTAAATCAATTTTTTGAAGTAACACTCTCACCTTTTTCATAAAACTAAGATATATTTTTTTTCAGGAATCCACTCTCCAGAAACCTAAAACTAATCTTAAAAAACTTCTTTCAGGCATCCAATCTTCCTAATCCTAAACGAAAATTTTAATTAACTTGTTGAAATAATTCAATCACATTTATCCTCAAACTACTTTTAAATCAATTTTTTCAAGTAACACTCTCACCTTTTTCATAGAACAAACATATTTTTTTTTCAGGAATCCACTCTCCAGAAACCTGAAACAAATCTTGAAAAAACTTGTTTAAGGCATCCATTCTCCCTAACCCTAAAAGAAAATTTTAATTAACTTCTTGAAATACTAAAATAAATCTTATCCTCAAACTACATTTAAATCAATTTTTTGAAGTAACACTCTCACCTTTTTCATAAAACTAACATATATTTTTTTTCAGGAATCCGCTCTCCAGAAACCTGAAACAAATCTTGAAAAAACTTGTTTAAGGCATCCAATCTTCCTAATCCTAAACGAAAATTTTAATTAACTTGTTGAAATAATTCAATCACATTTATCCTCAAACTACTTTTAAATCAATTTTTTGAAGTAACACTCTCACCTTTTTCATAGAACAAACTTATTTTTTTTTCAGGAATCCACTCTCCATAAACCTGAAACTAATCTTGAAAAAACTTGTGTAAGGCATCCATTCTCCCTAATCCTAAAAGAAAATTTTAATTAACTTGTTGAAATAATGCAATCAACCTTATTCTCAAACTACATTTAAATCAATTTTTTGAAGTAACACACTCACCTTTTTCATAAAATGAACATATTTTGTTTTCACGAATCCACTCTCCAGAAACCTAAAACAAATCTTGAAAAAACTTGTTTAAGGCATCCATTCTCCCTAATCCTAAAAGAAAATTTTAATTAACTTCTTGAAATACTAAAAAAATCTAATCCTCAAACTACATTTAAATCAATTTTTTGAAGTAACACTCTCACCTTTTTCATAAAACTAACATATATTTTTTTTCAGGAATCCACTCTCCAGAAACCTAAAACTAATCTTAAAAAACTTATTTCAAGAACTCCAATCTTCCTAATCCTAAACGAAAATTTTAATTAACTTGTTGAAATAATTCAATCACATTTATCCTCAAACTACGTTTAAATCAACTTTTTGAAGTAACACTCTCACCTTTTTCATAGAAAAAACATATTTTTTTTTCAGGAATCCACTCTCCAGAAACCTGAAACAAATCTTGAAAAAACTTGTTTAAGGCATCCATTATCCCTAATCCTAAAAGAAAATTTTAATTAACTTCTTGAAATACTAAAAAAAATCGTATCCTCAAACTACATTTAAATCAATTTTTTGAAGTAACACTCTCACCTTTTTCATAAAACTAAGATATATTTTTTTTCAGGAATCCACTCTCCAGAAACCTAAAACTAATCTTAAAAAACTTCTTTCAGGCATCCAATCTTCCTAATCCTAAACAAAAATTTTAATTAACTTGTTGAAATTATTCAATCACATTTATCCTCAAACTACTTTTAAATCAATTTTTTCAAGTAACACTCTCACCTTTTTCAGAGAACAAACATATTTTTTTTTCAGGAATCCACTCTCCAGAAACCTGAAACAAATCTTGAAAAAACTTGTTTAAGGCATCCATTCTCCCTAATCCTAAAAGAACATTTTAATTAACTTCTTGAAATACTAAAATAAATCTTATCCTCAAACTACATTTAAATCAATTTTTTGAAGTAACACTCTCACCTTTTTCATAAAACTAACATATATTTTTTTTCAGGAATCCACTCTCCACAAACCTAAAACTAATCTTAAAAAACTTATTTCAAGCATTCCAATCTTCCTAATACTAAACGAAAATTTTAATTAACTTGTTGAAATATTTCAATCACATTTATCCTCAAACTACGTTTAAATCAATTTTTTGAAGTAACACTCTCACCTTTTTCATAGAACAAACATATTTTTTTTTCAGGAATCCACTCTCCAGAAACCTGAAACAAATCTTGAAAAAACTTGTTTAAGGCATCCATTCTCCCTAATCCTAAAAGAACATTTTAATTAACTTTTTGAAATACTAAAAAAAATCTTATCCTCAAACTACATTTAAATCAATTTTTTGAAGTAACACTCTCACCTTTTTCATAAAACTAACATATATTTTTTTTCAGGAATCCGCTCTCCAGAAACCTGAAACAAATCTTGAAAAAACTTGTTTAAGGCATCCATTCTGCCTAATCCTAAAAGAACATTTTAATTAACTTCTTGAAATACTAAAATAAATCTTATCCTCAAACTACATTTAAATCAATTTTTTGAAGTAACACTCGCACCTTTTTCATTAAACTAATATATATTTTTTTTCAGGAATCCACTCTCCAGAAACCTAAAACTAATCTAAAAAAACTTCTTTCAGGCATCCAATCTTCCTAATCCTAAACGAAAATTTTAATTAACTTGTTGAAATAATTCAATCACATTTATCCTCAAACTACTTTTAAATCAATTTTTTGAAGTAACACTCTCACCTTTTTCATAGAACAAACTTATTTTTTTTTCAGGAATCCACTCTCCATAAACCTGAAACTAATCTTGAAAAAACTTGTGTAAGGCATCCATTCTCCCTAATCCTAAAAGAAAATTTTAATTAACTTGTTGAAATAATGCAATCAACCTTATTCTCAAACTACATTTAAATCAATTTTTTGAAGTAACACACTCACCTTTTTCATAAAATGAACATATTTTGTTTTCACGAATCCACTCTCCAGAAACCTAAAACAAATCTTGAAAAAACTTGTTTAAGGCATCCATTCTCCCTAATCCTAAAAGAAAATTTTAATTAACTTCTTGAAATACTAAAAAAATCTAATCCTCAAACTACATTTAAATCAATTTTTTGAAGTAACACTCTCACCTTTTTCATAAAACTAACATATATTTTTTTTCAGGAATCCACTCTCCAGAAACCTAAAACTAATCTTAAAAAACTTATTTCAAGAACTCCAATCTTCCTAATCCTAAACGAAAATTTTAATTAACTTGTTGAAATAATTCAATCACATTTATCCTCAAACTACGTTTAAATCAACTTTTTGAAGTAACACTCTCACCTTTTTCATAGAAAAAACATATTTGTTTTTCAGGAATCCACTCTCCAGAAACCTGAAACAAATCTTGAAAAAACTTGTTTAAGGCATCCATTCTCCCTAATCCTAAAAGAAAATTTTAATTAACTTCTTGAAATACTAAAAAAAATCTTATCCTCAAACTACATTTAAATCAATTTTTTGAAGTAACACTCTCACCTTTTTCATAAAACTAACATATATTTTTTTTCAGGAATCCGCTCTCCAGAAACCTGAAACAAATCTTGAAAAAACTTGTTTAAGGCATCCAATCTTCCTAATCCTAAACGAAAATTTTAATTAACTTGTTGAAATAATTCAATCACATTTATCCTCAAACTACTTTTAAATCAATTTTTTGAAGTAACACTCTCACCTTTTTCATAGAACAAACTTATTTTTTTTTCAGGAATCCACTCTCCATAAACCTGAAACGAATCTTGAAAAAACTTGTGTAAGGCATCCATTCTCCCTAATCCTAAAAGAAAATTTTAATTAACTTGTTGAAATAATGCAATCAACCTTATTCTCAAACTACATTTAAATCAATTTTTTGAAGTAACACACTCACCTTTTTCATAAAATGAACATATTTTGTTTTCACGAATCCACTCTCCAGAAACCTAAAACAAATCTTGAAAAAACTTGTTTAAGGCATCCATTCTCCCTAATCCTAAAAGAAAATTTTAATTAACTTCTTGAAATACTAAAAAAATCTAATCCTCAAACTACATTTAAATCAATTTTTTGAAGTAACACTCTCACCTTTTTCATAAAACTAACATATATTTTTTTTCAGGAATCCACTCTCCAGAAACCTAAAACTAATCTTAAAAAACTTATTTCAAGAACTCCAATCTTCCTAATCCTAAACGAAAATTTTAATTAACTTGTTGAAATAATTCAATCACATTTATCCTCAAACTACGTTTAAATCAACTTTTTGAAGTAACACTCTCACCTTTTTCATAGAAAAAACATATTTTTTTTTCAGGAATCCACTCTCCAGAAACCTGAAACAAATCTTGAAAAAACTTGTTTAAGGCATCCATTCTCCCTAATCCTAAAAGAAAATTTTAATTAACTTCTTGAAATACTAAAAAAAATCTTATCCTCAAACTACATTTAAATCAATTTTTTGAAGTAACACTCTCACCTTTTTCATAAAACTAAGATATATTTTTTTTCAGGAATCCACTCTCCAGAAACCTAAAACTAATCTTAAAAAACTTCTTTCAGGCATCCAATCTTCCTAATCCTAAACAAAAATTTTAATTAACTTGTTGAAATTATTCAATCACATTTATCCTCAAACTACTTTTAAATCAATTTTTTCAAGTAACACTCTCACCTTTTTCAGAGAACAAACATATTTTTTTTTCAGGAATCCACTCTCCAGAAACCTGAAACAAATCTTGAAAAAACTTGTTTAAGGCATCCATTCTCCCTAATCCTAAAAGAACATTTTAATTAACTTCTTGAAATACTAAAATAAATCTTATCCTCAAACTACATTTAAATCAATTTTTTGAAGTAACACTCTCACCTTTTTCATAAAACTAACATATATTTTTTTTCAGGAATCCACTCCCCACAAACCTAAAACTAATCTTAAAAAACTTATTTCAAGCATTCCAATCTTCCTAATACTAAACGAAAATTTTAATTAACTTGTTGAAATATTTCAATCACATTTATCCTCAAACTACGTTTAAATCAATTTTTTGAAGTAACACTCTCACCTTTTTCATAGAACAAACATATTTTTTTTTCAGGAATCCACTCTCCAGAAACCTGAAACAAATCTTGAAAAAACTTGTTTAAGGCATCCATTCTCCCTAATCCTAAAAGAACATTTTAATTAACTTTTTGAAATACTAAAAAAAATCTTATCCTCAAACTACATTTAAATCAATTTTTTGAAGTAACACTCTCACCTTTTTCATAAAACTAACATATATTTTTTTTCAGGAATCCACTCTCCATAAACTTGAAACAAATCTTGAAAAAACGTGTTTAAGGCATCCATTCTCCCTAATCCTAAAAGAAAATTTTAATTAACTTCTTGAAATACTAAAATAAATCTTATCCTCAAACTACATTTAAATCAATTTTTTGAAGTAACACTCTCACCTTTTTCATAAAACTAAGATATATTTTTTTTCAGGAATCCACTCTCCAGAAACCTAAAACTAATCTTAAAAAACTTCTTTCAGGCATCCAATCTTCCTAATCCTAAACGAAAATTTTAATTAACTTGTTGAAATAATTCAATCACATTTATCCTCAAACTACTTTTAAATCAATTTTTTCAAGTAACACTCTCACCTTTTTCATAGAACAAACATATTTTTTTTTCAGGAATCCACTCTCCAGAAACCTGAAACAAATCTTGAAAAAACTTGTTTAAGGCATCCATTCTCCCTAACCCTAAAAGAAAATTTTAATTAACTTCTTGAAATACTAAAATAAATCTTATCCTCAAACTACATTTAAATCAATTTTTTGAAGTAACACTCTCACCTTTTTCATAAAACTAACATATATTTTTTTTCAGGAATCCGCTCTCCAGAAACCTGAAACAAATCTTGAAAAAACTTGTTTAAGGCATCCAATCTTCCTAATCCTAAACGAAAATTTTAATTAACTTGTTGAAATAATTCAATCACATTTATCCTCAAACTACTTTTAAATCAATTTTTTGAAGTAACACTCTCACCTTTTTCATAGAACAAACTTATTTTTTTTTCAGGAATCCACTCTCCATAAACCTGAAACTAATCTTGAAAAAACTTGTGTAAGGCATCCATTCTCCCTAATCCTAAAAGAAAATTTTAATTAACTTGTTGAAATAATGCAATCAACCTTATTCTCAAACTACATTTAAATCAATTTTTTGAAGTAACACACTCACCTTTTTCATAAAATGAACATATTTTGTTTTCACGAATCCACTCTCCAGAAACCTAAAACAAATCTTGAAAAAACTTGTTTAAGGCATCCATTCTCCCTAATCCTAAAAGAAAATTTTAATTAACTTCTTGAAATACTAAAAAAATCTAATCCTCAAACTACATTTAAATCAATTTTTTGAAGTAACACTCTCACCTTTTTCATAAAACTAACATATATTTTTTTTCAGGAATCCACTCTCCAGAAACCTAAAACTAATCTTAAAAAACTTATTTCAAGAACTCCAATCTTCCTAATCCTAAACGAAAATTTTAATTAACTTGTTGAAATAATTCAATCACATTTATCCTCAAACTACGTTTAAATCAACTTTTTGAAGTAACACTCTCACCTTTTTCATAGAAAAAACATATTTTTTTTTCAGGAATCCACTCTCCAGAAACCTGAAACAAATCTTGAAAAAACTTGTTTAAGGCATCCATTCTCCCTAATCCTAAAAGAAAATTTTAATTAACTTCTTGAAATACTAAAAAAAATCTTATCCTCAAACTACATTTAAATCAATTTTTTGAAGTAACACTCTCACCTTTTTCATAAAACTAAGATATATTTTTTTTCAGGAATCCACTCTCCAGAAACCTAAAACTAATCTTAAAAAACTTCTTTCAGGCATCCAATCTTCCTAATCCTAAACAAAAATTTTAATTAACTTGTTGAAATTATTCAATCACATTTATCCTCAAACTACTTTTAAATCAATTTTTTCAAGTAACACTCTCACCTTTTTCAGAGAACAAACATATTTTTTTTTCAGGAATCCACTCTCCAGAAACCTGAAACAAATCTTGAAAAAACTTGTTTAAGGCATCCATTCTCCCTAATCCTAAAAGAACATTTTAATTAACTTCTTGAAATACTAAAATAAATCTTATCCTCAAACTACATTTAAATCAATTTTTTGAAGTAACACTCTCACCTTTTTCATAAAACTAACATATATTTTTTTTCAGGAATCCACTCTCCACAAACCTAAAACTAATCTTAAAAAACTTATTTCAAGCATTCCAATCTTCCTAATACTAAACGAAAATTTTAATTAACTTGTTGAAATATTTCAATCACATTTATCCTCAAACTACGTTTAAATCAATTTTTTGAAGTAACACTCTCACCTTTTTCATAGAACAAACATATTTTTTTTTCAGGAATCCACTCTCCAGAAACCTGAAACAAATCTTGAAAAAACTTGTTTAAGGCATCCATTCTCCCTAATCCTAAAAGAACATTTTAATTAACTTTTTGAAATACTAAAAAAAATCTTATCCTCAAACTACATTTAAATCAATTTTTTGAAGTAACACTCTCACCTTTTTCATAAAACTAACATATATTTTTTTTCAGGAATCCACTCTCCATAAACTTGAAACAAATCTTGAAAAAACGTGTTTAAGGCATCCATTCTCCCTAATCCTAAAAGAAAATTTTAATTAACTTCTTGAAATACTAAAATAAATCTTATCCTCAAACTACATTTAAATCAATTTTTTGAAGTAACACTCTCACCTTTTTCATAAAACTAAGATATATTTTTTTTCAGGAATCCACTCTCCAGAAACCTAAAACTAATCTTAAAAAACTTCTTTCAGGCATCCAATCTTCCTAATCCTAAACGAAAATTTTAATTAACTTGTTGAAATAATTCAATCACATTTATCCTCAAACTACTTTTAAATCAATTTTTTCAAGTAACACTCTCACCTTTTTCATAGAACAAACATATTTTTTTTTCAGGAATCCACTCTCCAGAAACCTGAAACAAATCTTGAAAAAACTTATTTAAGGCATCCATTCTCCCTAACCCTAAAAGAAAATTTTAATTAACTTCTTGAAATACTAAAATAAATCTTATCCTCAAACTACATTTAAATCAATTTTTTGAAGTAACACTCTCACCTTTTTCATAAAACTAACATATATTTTTTTTCAGGAATCCGCTCTCCAGAAACCTGAAACAAATCTTGAAAAAACTTGTTTAAGGCATCCATTCTGCCTAATCCTAAAAGAACATTTTAATTAACTTCTTGAAATACTAAAATAAATCTTATCCTCAAACTACATTTAAATCAATTTTTTGAAGTAACACTCGCACCTTTTTCATTAAACTAATATATATTTTTTTTCAGGAATCCACTCTCCAGAAACCTAAAACTAATCTAAAAAAACTTCTTTCAGGCATCCAATCTTCCTAATCCTAAACGAAAATTTTAATTAACTTGTTGAAATAATTCAATCACATTTATCCTCAAACTACTTTTAAATCAATTTTTTGAAGTAACACTCTCACCTTTTTCATAGAACAAACTTATTTTTTTTTCAGGAATCCACTCTCCATAAACCTGAAACTAATCTTGAAAAAACTTGTGTAAGGCATCCATTCTCCCTAATCCTAAAAGAAAATTTTAATTAACTTGTTGAAATAATGCAATCAACCTTATTCTCAAACTACATTTAAATCAATTTTTTGAAGTAACACACTCACCTTTTTCATAAAATGAACATATTTTGTTTTCACGAATCCACTCTCCAGAAACCTAAAACAAATCTTGAAAAAACTTGTTTAAGGCATCCATTCTCCCTAATCCTAAAAGAAAATTTTAATTAACTTCTTGAAATACTAAAAAAATCTAATCCTCAAACTACATTTAAATCAATTTTTTGAAGTAACACTCTCACCTTTTTCATAAAACTAACATATATTTTTTTTCAGGAATCCACTCTCCAGAAACCTAAAACTAATCTTAAAAAACTTATTTCAAGAACTCCAATCTTCCTAATCCTAAACGAAAATTTTAATTAACTTGTTGAAATAATTCAATCACATTTATCCTCAAACTACGTTTAAATCAACTTTTTGAAGTAACACTCTCACCTTTTTCATAGAAAAAACATATTTGTTTTTCAGGAATCCACTCTCCAGAAACCTGAAACAAATCTTGAAAAAACTTGTTTAAGGCATCCATTCTCCCTAATCCTAAAAGAAAATTTTAATTAACTTCTTGAAATACTAAAAAAAATCTTATCCTCAAACTACATTTAAATCAATTTTTTGAAGTAACACTCTCACCTTTTTCATAAAACTAAGATATATTTTTTTTCAGGAATCCACTCTCCAGAAACCTAAAACTAATCTTAAAAAACTTCTTTCAGGCATCCAATCTTCCTAATCCTAAACAAAAATTTTAATTAACTTGTTGAAATTATTCAATCACATTTATCCTCAAACTACTTTTAAATCAATTTTTTCAAGTAACACTCTCACCTTTTTCAGAGAACAAACATATTTTTTTTTCAGGAATCCACTCTCCAGAAACCTGAAACAAATCTTGAAAAAACTTGTTTAAGGCATCCATTCTCCCTAATCCTAAAAGAACATTTTAATTAACTTCTTGAAATACTAAAATAAATCTTATCCTCAAACTACATTTAAATCAATTTTTTGAAGTAACACTCTCACCTTTTTCATAAAACTAACATATATTTTTTTTCAGGAATCCACTCTCCACAAACCTAAAACTAATCTTAAAAAACTTATTTCAAGCATTCCAATCTTCCTAATACTAAATGAAAATTTTAATTAACTTGTTGAAATATTTCAATCACATTTATCCTCAAACTACGTTTAAATCAATTTTTTGAAGTAACACTCTCACCTTTTTCATAGAACAAACATATTTTTTTTTCAGGAATCCACTCTCCAGAAACCTGAAACAAATCTTGAAAAAACTTGTTTAAGGCATCCATTCTCCCTAATCCTAAAAGAACATTTTAATTAACTTTTTGAAATACTAAAAAAAATCTTATCCTCAAACTACATTTAAATCAATTTTTTGAAGTAACACTCTCACCTTTTTCATAAAACTAACATATATTTTTTTTCAGGAATCCACTCTCCATAAACTTGAAACAAATCTTGAAAAAACGTGTTTAAGGCATCCATTCTCCCTAATCCTAAAAGAAAATTTTAATTAACTTCTTGAAATACTAAAATAAATCTTATCCTCAAACTACATTTAAATCAATTTTTTGAAGTAACACTTTCACCTTTTTCATAAAACTAAGATATATTTTTTTTCAGGAATCCACTCTCCAGAAACCTAAAACTAATCTTAAAAAACTTCTTTCAGGCATCCAATCTTCCTAATCCTAAACGAAAATTTTAATTAACTTGTTGAAATAATTCAATCACATTTATCCTCAAACTACTTTTAAATCAATTTTTTCAAGTAACACTCTCACCTTTTTCATAGAACAAACATATTTTTTTTTCAGGAATCCACTCTCCAGAAACCTGAAACAAATCTTGAAAAAACTTGTTTAAGGCATCCATTCTCCCTAACCCTAAAAGAAAATTTTAATTAACTTCTTGAAATACTAAAATAAATCTTATCCTCAAACTACATTTAAATCAATTTTTTGAAGTAACACTCTCACCTTTTTCATAAAACTAACATATATTTTTTTTCAGGAATCCGCTCTCCAGAAACCTGAAACAAATCTTGAAAAAACTTGTTTAAGGCATCCATTCTGCCTAATCCTAAAAGAACATTTTAATTAACTTCTTGAAATACTAAAATAAATCTTATCCTCAAACTACATTTAAATCAATTTTTTGAAGTAACACTCGCACCTTTTTCATTAAACTAACATATATTTTTTTTCAGGAATCCACTCTCCAGAAACCTAAAACTAATCTAAAAAAACTTCTTTCAGGCATCCAATCTTCCTAATCCTAAACGAAAATTTTAATTAACTTGTTGAAATAATTCAATCACATTTATCCTCAAACTACTTTTAAATCAATTTTTTGAAGTAACACTCTCACCTTTTTCATAGAACAAACTTATTTTTTTTTCAGGAATCCACTCTCCATAAACCTGAAACTAATCTTGAAAAAACTTGTGTAAGGCATCCATTCTCCCTAATCCTAAAAGAAAATTTTAATTAACTTGTTGAAATAATGCAATCAACCTTATTCTCAAACTACATTTAAATCAATTTTTTGAAGTAACACACTCACCTTTTTCATAAAATGAACATATTTTGTTTTCACGAATCCACTCTCCAGAAACCTAAAACAAATCTTAAAAAAACTTGTTTAAGGCATCCATTCTCCCTAATCCTAAAAGAAAATTTTAATTAACTTCTTGAAATACTAAAAAAATCTAATCCTCAAACTACATTTAAATCAATTTTTTGAAGTAACACTCTCACCTTTTTCATAAAACTAACATATATTTTTTTTCAGGAATCCACTCTCCAGAAACCTAAAACTAATCTTAAAAAACTTATTTCAAGAACTCCAATCTTCCTAATCCTAAACGAAAATTTTAATTAACTTGTTGAAATAATTCAATCACATTTATCCTCAAACTACGTTTAAATCAACTTTTTGAAGTAACACTCTCACCTTTTTCATAGAAAAAACATATTTTTTTTTCAGGAATCCACTCTCCAGAAACCTGAAACAAATCTTGAAAAAACTTGTTTAAGGCATCCATTCTCCCTAATCCTAAAAGAAAATTTTAATTAACTTCTTGAAATACTAAAAAAAATCTTATCCTCAAACTACATTTAAATCAATTTTTTGAAGTAACACTCTCACCTTTTTCATAAAACTAAGATATATTTTTTTTCAGGAATCCACTCTCCAGAAACCTAAAACTAATCTTAAAAAACTTCTTTCAGGCATCCAATCTTCCTAATCCTAAACAAAAATTTTAATTAACTTGTTGAAATTATTCAATCACATTTATCCTCAAACTACTTTTAAATCAATTTTTTCAAGTAACACTCTCACCTTTTTCAGAGAACAAACATATTTTTTTTTCAGGAATCCACTCTCCAGAAACCTGAAACAAATCTTGAAAAAACTTGTTTAAGGCATCCATTCTCCCTAATCCTAAAAGAAAATTTTAATTAACTTCTTGAAATACTAAAATAAATCTTATCCTCAAACTACATTTAAATCAATTTTTTGAAGTAACACTCTCACCTTTTTCATAAGACTAACATATATTTTTTTTCAGGAATCCGCTCTCCAGAAACCTGAAACAAATCTTAAAAAAACTTGTTTAAGGCATCCATTCTCCCTAATCCTAAAAGAAAATTTGAATTAACTTCTTGAAATACTAAAATAAATCTTATCCTCAAACTACATTTAAATCAATTTTTTGAAGTAACACTCTCACCTTTTTCATAAAACTAAGATATATTTTTTTTCAGGAATCCACTCTCCAGAAACCTAAAACTAATCTTAAAAAACTTCTTTCAGGCATCCAATCTTCCTAATCCTAAACGAAAATTTTAATTAACTTGTTGAAATAATTCAATCACATTTATCCTCAAACTACTTTTAAATCAATTTTTTCAAGTAACACTCTCACCTTTTTCATAGAACAAACATATTTTTTTTTTCAGGAATCCACTCTCCAGAAACCTGAAACAAATCTTGAAAAAACTTGTTTAAGGCATCCATTCTCCCTAATCCTAAAAGAAAATTTTAATTAACTTCTTGAAATACTAAAATAAATCTTATCCTCAAACTACATTTAAATCAATTTTTTGAAGTAACACTCTCACCTTTTTCATAAAACTAACATATATTTTTTTTCAGGAATCCGCTCTCCAGAAACCTGAAACAAATCTTGAAAAAACTTGTTTAAGGCATCCATTCTCCCTAATCCTAAAAGAACATTTTAATTAACTTCTTGAAATACTAAAATAAATCTTATCCTCAAACTACATTTAAATCAATTTTTTGAAGTAACACTCGCACCTTTTTCATTAAACTAACATATATTTTTTTTCAGGAATCCACTCTCCAGAAACCTAAAACTAATCTAAAAAAACTTCTTTCAGGCATCCAATCTTCCTAATCCTAAACGAAAATTTTAATTAACTTGTTGAAATAATTCAATCACATTTATCCTCAAACTACTTTTAAATCAATTTTTTGAAGTAACACTCTCACCTTTTTCATAAAACAAACGTATTTTTTTTTCAGGAATCCACTCTCCATAAACCTGAAACTAATCTTGAAAAAACTTGTGTAAGGCATCCATTCTCCCTAATCCTAAAAGAAAATTTTAATTAACTTGTTGAAATAATGCAATCAACCTTATTCTCAAACTACATTTAAATCAATTTTTTGAAGTAACACACTCACCTTTTTCATAAAATGAACATATTTTGTTTTCACGAATCCACTCTCCAGAAACCTAAAACAAATCTTGAAAAAACTTGTTTAAGGCATCCATTCTCCCTAATCCTAAAAGAAAATTTTAATTAACTTCTTGAAATACTAAAAAAATCTAATCCTCAAACTACATTTAAATCAATTTTTTGAAGTAACACTCTCACCTTTTTCATAAAACTAACATATATTTTTTTTCAGGAATCCACTCTCCAGAAACCTAAAACTAATCTTAAAAAACTTATTTCAAGCATTCCAATCTTCCTAATCCTAAACGAAAATTTTAATTAACTTGTTGAAATAATTCAATCACATTTATCCTCAAACTACGTTTAAATCAATTTTTTGAAGTAACACTCTCACCTTTTTCATAGAACAAACATATTTTTTTTTCAGGAATCCACTCTCCAGAAACCTGAAACAAATCTTGAAAAAACTTGTTTAAGGCATCCATTCTCCCTAATCCTCAAAGAAAATTTTAATTACCTTCTTGAAATACTAAAAAAAATCTTATCCTCAAACTACATTTAAATCAATTTTTTGAAGTAACACTCTCACCTTTTTCATAAAACTAACATATATATTTTTTCAAGAATCCACTCTCCAGAAACCTGAAACAAATCTTGAAAAAACTTGTTTAAGGCATCCATTCTCCCTAATCCTAAAAGAAAATTTTAATTAACTTCTTGAAATACTAAAATAAATCTTATCCTCAAACTACATTTAAATCAATTTTTTGAAGTAACACTCTCACCTTTTTCATAAAACTAACATATATTTTTTTTCAGGAATCCGCTCTCCAGAAACCTGAAACAAATCTTAAAAAAACTTGTTTAAGGCATCCATTCTCCCTAATCCTAAAAGAAAATTTGAATTAACTTCTTGAAATACTAAAATAAATCTTATCCTCAAACTACATTTAAATCAATTTTTTGAAGTAACACTCTCACCTTTTTCATAAAACTAAGATATATTTTTTTTCAGGAATCCACTCTCCAGAAACCTAAAACTAATCTTAAAAAACTTCTTTCAGGCATCCAATCTTCCTAATCCTAAACGAAAATTTTAATTAACTTGTTGAAATAATTCAATCACATTTATCCTCAAACTACTTTTAAATCAATTTTTTCAAGTAACACTCTCACCTTTTTCATAGAACAAACATATTTTTTTTTCAGGAATCCACTCTCCAGAAACCTGAAACAAATCTTGAAAAAACTTGTTTAAGGCATCCATTCTCCCTAATCCTAAAAGAAAATTTTAATTAACTTCTTGAAATACTAAAATAAATCTTATCCTCAAACTACATTTAAATCAATTTTTTGAAGTAACACTCTCACCTTTTTCATAAAACTAACATATATTTTTTTTCAGGAATCCGCTCTCCAGAAACCTGAAACAAATCTTAAAAAAACTTGTTTAAGGCATCCATTCTCCCTAATCCTAAAAGAAAATTTGAATTAACTTCTTGAAATACTAAAATAAATCTTATCCTCAAACTACATTTAAATCAATTTTTTGAAGTAACACTCTCACCTTTTTCATAAAACTAAGATATATTTTTTTTCAGGAATCCACTCTCCAGAAACCTAAAACTAATCTTAAAAAACTTCTTTCAGGCATCCAATCTTCCTAATCCTAAACGAAAATTTTAATTAACTTGTTGAAATAATTCAATCACATTTATCCTCAAACTACTTTTAAATCAATTTTTTCAAGTAACACTCTCACCTTTTTCATAGAACAAACATATTTTTTTTTTCAGGAATCCACTCTCCAGAAACCTGAAACAAATCTTGAAAAAACTTGTTTAAGGCATCCATTCTCCCTAATCCTAAAAGAAAATTTTAATTAACTTCTTGAAATACTAAAATAAATCTTATCCTCAAACTACATTTAAATCAATTTTTTGAAGTAACACTCTCACCTTTTTCATAAAACTAACATATATTTTTTTTCAGGAATCCGCTCTCCAGAAACCTGAAACAAATCTTGAAAAAACTTGTTTAAGGCATCCATTCTCCCTAATCCTAAAAGAACATTTTAATTAACTTCTTGAAATACTAAAATAAATCTTATCCTCAAACTACATTTAAATCAATTTTTTGAAGTAACACTCGCACCTTTTTCATTAAACTAACATATATTTTTTTTCAGGAATCCACTCTCCAGAAACCTAAAACTAATCTAAAAAAACTTCTTTCAGGCATCCAATCTTCCTAATCCTAAACGAAAATTTTAATTAACTTGTTGAAATAATTCAATCACATTTATCCTCAAACTACTTTTAAATCAATTTTTTGAAGTAACACTCTCACCTTTTTCATAAAACAAACGTATTTTTTTTTCAGGAATCCACTCTCCATAAACCTGAAACTAATCTTGAAAAAACTTGTGTAAGGCATCCATTCTCCCTAATCCTAAAAGAAAATTTTAATTAACTTGTTGAAATAATGCAATCAACCTTATTCTCAAACTACATTTAAATCAATTTTTTGAAGTAACACACTCACCTTTTTCATAAAATGAACATATTTTGTTTTCACGAATCCACTCTCCAGAAACCTAAAACAAATCTTGAAAAAACTTGTTTAAGGCATCCATTCTCCCTAATCCTAAAAGAAAATTTTAATTAACTTCTTGAAATACTAAAAAAATCTAATCCTCAAACTACATTTAAATCAATTTTTTGAAGTAACACTCTCACCTTTTTCATAAAACTAACATATATTTTTTTTCAGGAATCCACTCTCCAGAAACCTAAAACTAATCTTAAAAAACTTATTTCAAGCATTCCAATCTTCCTAATCCTAAACGAAAATTTTAATTAACTTGTTGAAATAATTCAATCACATTTATCCTCAAACTACGTTTAAATCAATTTTTTGAAGTAACACTCTCACCTTTTTCATAGAACAAACATATTTTTTTTTCAGGAATCCACTCTCCAGAAACCTGAAACAAATCTTGAAAAAACTTGTTTAAGGCATCCATTCTCCCTAATCCTCAAAGAAAATTTTAATTACCTTCTTGAAATACTAAAAACAATCTTATCCTCAAACTACATTTAAATCAATTTTTTGAAGTAACACTCTCACCTTTTTCATAAAACTAACATATATATTTTTTCAAGAATCCACTCTCCAGAAACCTGAAACAAATCTTGAAAAAACTTGTTTAAGGCATCCATTCTCCCTAATCCTAAAAGAAAATTTTAATTAACTTCTTGAAATACTAAAATAAATCTTATCCTCAAACTACATTTAAATCAATTTTTTGAAGTAACACTCTCACCTTTTTCATAAAACTAACATATATTTTTTTTCAGGAATCCGCTCTCCAGAAACCTGAAACAAATCTTAAAAAAACTTGTTTAAGGCATCCATTCTCCCTAATCCTAAAAGAAAATTTGAATTAACTTCTTGAAATACTAAAATAAATCTTATCCTCAAACTACATTTAAATCAATTTTTTGAAGTAACACTCTCACCTTTTTCATAAAACTAAGATATATTTTTTTTCAGGAATCCACTCTCCAGAAACCTAAAACTAATCTTAAAAAACTTCTTTCAGGCATCCAATCTTCCTAATCCTAAACGAAAATTTTAATTAACTTGTTGAAATAATTCAATCACATTTATCCTCAAACTACTTTTAAATCAATTTTTTCAAGTAACACTCTCACCTTTTTCATAGAACAAACATATTTTTTTTTCAGGAATCCACTCTCCAGAAACCTGAAACAAATCTTGAAAAAACTTGTTTAAGGCATCCATTCTCCCTAACCCTAAAAGAAAATTTTAATTAACTTCTTGAAATACTAAAATAAATCTTATCCTCAAACTACATTTAAATCAATTTTTTGAAGTAACACTCTCACCTTTTTCATAAAACTAACATATATTTTTTTTCAGGAATCCGCTCTCCAGAAACCTGAAACAAATCTTGAAAAAACTTGTTTAAGGCATCCATTCTCCCTAATCCTAAAAGAACATTTTAATTAACTTCTTGAAATACTAAAATAAATCTTATCCTCAAACTACATTTAAATCAATTTTTTGAAGTAACACTCGCACCTTTTTCATTAAACTAACATATATTTTTTTTCAGGAATCCACTCTCCAGAAACCTAAAACTAATCTAAAAAAACTTCTTTCAGGCATCCAATCTTCCTAATCCTAAACGAAAATTTTAATTAACTTGTTGAAATAATTCAATCACATTTATCCTCAAACTACTTTTAAATCAATTTTTTGAAGTAACACTCTCACCTTTTTCATAAAACAAACGTATTTTTTTTTCAGGAATCCACTCTCCATAAACCTGAAACTAATCTTGAAAAAACTTGTGTAAGGCATCCATTCTCCCTAATCCTAAAAGAAAATTTTAATTAACTTGTTGAAATAATGCAATCAACCTTATTCTCAAACTACATTTAAATCAATTTTTTGAAGTAACACACTCACCTTTTTCATAAAATGAACATATTTTGTTTTCACGAATCCACTCTCCAGAAACCTAAAACAAATCTTGAAAAAACTTGTTTAAGGCATCCATTCTCCCTAATCCTAAAAGAAAATTTTAATTAACTTCTTGAAATACTAAAAAAATCTAATCCTCAAACTACATTTAAATCAATTTTTTGAAGTAACACTCTCACCTTTTTCATAAAACTAACATATATTTTTTTTCAGGAATCCACTCTCCAGAAACCTAAAACTAATCTTAAAAAACTTATTTCAAGCATTCCAATCTTCCTAATCCTAAACGAAAATTTTAATTAACTTGTTGAAATAATTCAATCACATTTATCCTCAAACTACGTTTAAATCAATTTTTTGAAGTAACACTCTCACCTTTTTCATAGAACAAACATATTTTTTTTTCAGGAATCCACTCTCCAGAAACCTGAAACAAATCTTGAAAAAACTTGTTTAAGGCATCCATTCTCCCTAATCCTCAAAGAAAATTTTAATTACCTTCTTGAAATACTAAAAAAAATCTTATCCTCAAACTACATTTAAATCAATTTTTTGAAGTAACACTCTCACCTTTTTCATAAAACTAACATATATATTTTTTCAAGAATCCACTCTCCAGAAACCTGAAACAAATCTTGAAAAAACTTGTTTAAGGCATCCATTCTCCCTAATCCTAAAAGAAAATTTTAATTAACTTCTTGAAATACTAAAATAAATCTTATCCTCAAACTACATTTAAATCAATTTTTTGAAGTAACACTCTCACCTTTTTCATAAAACTAACATATATTTTTTTTCAGGAATCCGCTCTCCAGAAACCTGAAACAAATCTTAAAAAAACTTGTTTAAGGCATCCATTCTCCCTAATCCTAAAAGAAAATTTGAATTAACTTCTTGAAATACTAAAATAAATCTTATCCTCAAACTACATTTAAATCAATTTTTTGAAGTAACACTCTCACCTTTTTCATAAAACTAAGATATATTTTTTTTCAGGAATCCACTCTCCAGAAACCTAAAACTAATCTTAAAAAACTTCTTTCAGGCATCCAATCTTCCTAATCCTAAACGAAAATTTTAATTAACTTGTTGAAATAATTCAATCACATTTATCCTCAAACTACTTTTAAATCAATTTTTTCAAGTAACACTCTCACCTTTTTCATAGAACAAACATATTTTTTTTTCAGGAATCCACTCTCCAGAAACCTGAAACAAATCTTGAAAAAACTTGTTTAAGGCATCCATTCTCCCTAATCCTAAAAGAAAATTTTAATTAACTTCTTGAAATACTAAAATAAATCTTATCCTCAAACTACATTTAAATCAATTTTTTGAAGTAACACTCTCACCTTTTTCATAAAACTAACATATATTTTTTTTCAGGAATCCGCTCTCCAGAAACCTGAAACAAATCTTAAAAAAACTTGTTTAAGGCATCCATTCTCCCTAATCCTAAAAGAAAATTTGAATTAACTTCTTGAAATACTAAAATAAATCTTATCCTCAAACTACATTTAAATCAATTTTTTGAAGTAACACTCTCACCTTTTTCATAAAACTAAGATATATTTTTTTTCAGGAATCCACTCTCCAGAAACCTAAAACTAATCTTAAAAAACTTCTTTCAGGCATCCAATCTTCCTAATCCTAAACGAAAATTTTAATTAACTTGTTGAAATAATTCAATCACATTTATCCTCAAACTACTTTTAAATCAATTTTTTCAAGTAACACTCTCACCTTTTTCATAGAACAAACATATTTTTTTTTTCAGGAATCCACTCTCCAGAAACCTGAAACAAATCTTGAAAAAACTTGTTTAAGGCATCCATTCTCCCTAATCCTAAAAGAAAATTTTAATTAACTTCTTGAAATACTAAAATAAATCTTATCCTCAAACTACATTTAAATCAATTTTTTGAAGTAACACTCTCACCTTTTTCATAAAACTAACATATATTTTTTTTCAGGAATCCGCTCTCCAGAAACCTGAAACAAATCTTGAAAAAACTTGTTTAAGGCATCCATTCTCCCTAATCCTAAAAGAACATTTTAATTAACTTCTTGAAATACTAAAATAAATCTTATCCTCAAACTACATTTAAATCAATTTTTTGAAGTAACACTCGCACCTTTTTCATTAAACTAACATATATTTTTTTTCAGGAATCCACTCTCCAGAAACCTAAAACTAATCTAAAAAAACTTCTTTCAGGCATCCAATCTTCCTAATCCTAAACGAAAATTTTAATTAACTTGTTGAAATAATTCAATCACATTTATCCTCAAACTACTTTTAAATCAATTTTTTGAAGTAACACTCTCACCTTTTTCATAAAACAAACGTATTTTTTTTTCAGGAATCCACTCTCCATAAACCTGAAACTAATCTTGAAAAAACTTGTGTAAGGCATCCATTCTCCCTAATCCTAAAAGAAAATTTTAATTAACTTGTTGAAATAATGCAATCAACCTTATTCTCAAACTACATTTAAATCAATTTTTTGAAGTAACACACTCACCTTTTTCATAAAATGAACATATTTTGTTTTCACGAATCCACTCTCCAGAAACCTAAAACAAATCTTGAAAAAACTTGTTTAAGGCATCCATTCTCCCTAATCCTAAAAGAAAATTTTAATTAACTTCTTGAAATACTAAAAAAATCTAATCCTCAAACTACATTTAAATCAATTTTTTGAAGTAACACTCTCACCTTTTTCATAAAACTAACATATATTTTTTTTCAGGAATCCACTCTCCAGAAACCTAAAACTAATCTTAAAAAACTTATTTCAAGCATTCCAATCTTCCTAATCCTAAACGAAAATTTTAATTAACTTGTTGAAATAATTCAATCACATTTATCCTCAAACTACGTTTAAATCAATTTTTTGAAGTAACACTCTCACCTTTTTCATAGAACAAACATATTTTTTTTTCAGGAATCCACTCTCCAGAAACCTGAAACAAATCTTGAAAAAACTTGTTTAAGGCATCCATTCTCCCTAATCCTCAAAGAAAATTTTAATTACCTTCTTGAAATACTAAAAAAAATCTTATCCTCAAACTACATTTAAATCAATTTTTTGAAGTAACACTCTCACCTTTTTCATAAAACTAACATATATATTTTTTCAAGAATCCACTCTCCAGAAACCTGAAACAAATCTTGAAAAAACTTGTTTAAGGCATCCATTCTCCCTAATCCTAAAAGAAAATTTTAATTAACTTCTTGAAATACTAAAATAAATCTTATCCTCAAACTACATTTAAATCAATTTTTTGAAGTAACACTCTCACCTTTTTCATAAAACTAACATATATTTTTTTTCAGGAATCCGCTCTCCAGAAACCTGAAACAAATCTTAAAAAAACTTGTTTAAGGCATCCATTCTCCCTAATCCTAAAAGAAAATTTGAATTAACTTCTTGAAATACTAAAATAAATCTTATCCTCAAACTACATTTAAATCAATTTTTTGAAGTAACACTCTCACCTTTTTCATAAAACTAAGATATATTTTTTTTCAGGAATCCACTCTCCAGAAACCTAAAACTAATCTTAAAAAACTTCTTTCAGGCATCCAATCTTCCTAATCCTAAACGAAAATTTTAATTAACTTGTTGAAATAATTCAATCACATTTATCCTCAAACTACTTTTAAATCAATTTTTTCAAGTAACACTCTCACCTTTTTCATAGAACAAACATATTTTTTTTTCAGGAATCCACTCTCCAGAAACCTGAAACAAATCTTGAAAAAACTTGTTTAAGGCATCCATTCTCCCTAACCCTAAAAGAAAATTTTAATTAACTTCTTGAAATACTAAAATAAATCTTATCCTCAAACTACATTTAAATCAATTTTTTGAAGTAACACTCTCACCTTTTTCATAAAACTAACATATATTTTTTTTCAGGAATCCACTCTCCATAAACTTGAAACAAATCTTGAAAAAACGTGTTTAAGGCATCCATTCTCCCTAATCCTAAAAGAAAATTTTAATTAACTTCTTGAAATACTAAAATAAATCTTATCCTCAAACTACATTTAAATCAATTTTTTGAAGTAACACTCTCACCTTTTTCATAAAACTAACATATTTTTTTTCAGGAATCCGCTCTCCAGAAACCTGAAACAAATCTTGAAAAAACTTGTTTAAGGCATCCATTCTCCCTAATCCTAAAAGAACATTTTAATTAACTTCTTGAAATACTAAAATAAATCTTATCCTCAAACTACATTTAAATCAATTTTTTGAAGTAACACTCGCACCTTTTTCATTAAACTAACATATATTTTTTTTCAGGAATCCACTCTCCAGAAACCTAAAACTAATCTAAAAAAACTTCTTTCAGGCATCCAATCTTCCTAATCCTAAACGAAAATTTTAATTAACTTGTTGAAATAATTCAATCACATTTATCCTCAAACTACTTTTAAATCAATTTTTTGAAGTAACACTCTCACCTTTTTCATAAAACAAACGTATTTTTTTTTCAGGAATCCACTCTCCATAAACCTGAAACTAATCTTGAAAAAACTTGTGTAAGGCATCCATTCTCCCTAATCCTAAAAGAAAATTTTAATTAACTTGTTGAAATAATGCAATCAACCTTATTCTCAAACTACATTTAAATCAATTTTTTGAAGTAACACACTCACCTTTTTCATAGAATGAACATATTTTGTTTTCACGAATCCACTCTCCAGAAACCTAAAACAAATCTTGAAAAAACTTGTTTAAGGCATCCATTCTCCCTAATCCTAAAAGAAAATTTTAATTAACTTCTTGAAATACTAAACAAATCTAATCCTCAAACTACATTTAAATCAATTTTTTGAAGTAACACTCTCACCTTTTTCATAAAACTAACATATATTTTTTTTCAGGAATCCACTCTCCAGAAACCTAAAACTAATCTTAAAAAACTTATTTCAAGCATTCCAATCTTCCTAATCCTAAACGAAAATTTTAATTAACTTGTTGAAATAATTCAATCACATTTATCCTCAAACTACGTTTAAATCAATTTTTTGAAGTAACACTCTCACCTTTTTCATAGAACAAACATATTTTTTTTTCAGGAATCCACTCTCCAGAAACCTGAAACAAATCTTGAAAAAACTTGTTTAAGGCATCCATTCTCCCTAATCCTCAAAGAAAATTTTAATTACCTTCTTGAAATACTAAAAAAAATCTTATCCTCAAACTACATTTAAATCAATTTTTTGAAGTAACACTCTCACCTTTTTCATAAAACTAACATATATATTTTTTCAAGAATCCACTCTCCAGAAACCTGAAACAAATCTTGAAAAAACTTGTTTAAGGCATCCATTCTCCCTAATCCTAAAAGAAAATTTTAATTAACTTCTTGAAATACTAAAATAAATCTTATCCTCAAACTACATTTAAATCAATTTTTTGAAGTAACACTCTCACCTTTTTCATAAAACTAACATATATTTTTTTTCAGGAATCCGCTCTCCAGAAACCTGAAACAAATCTTAAAAAAACTTGTTTAAGGCATCCATTCTCCCTAATCCTAAAAGAAAATTTGAATTAACTTCTTGAAATACTAAAATAAATCTTATCCTCAAACTACATTTAAATCAATTTTTTGAAGTAACACTCTCACCTTTTTCATAAAACTAAGATATATTTTTTTTCAGGAATCCACTCTCCAGAAACCTAAAACTAATCTTAAAAAACTTCTTTCAGGCATCCAATCTTCCTAATCCTAAACGAAAATTTTAATTCACTTGTTGAAATAATTCAATCACATTTATCCTCAAACTACTTTTAAATCAATTTTTTCAAGTAACACTCTCACCTTTTTCATAGAACAAACATATTTTTTTTTCAGGAATCCACTCTCCAGAAACCTGAAACAAATCTTGAAAAAACTTGTTTCAGGCATCCATTCTCCCTAATCCTAAAAGAAAATTTTAATTAACTTCTTGAAATACTAAAATAAATCTTATCCTCAAACTACATTTAAATCAATTTTTTGAAGTAACACTCTCATCTTTTTCATAAAACTAACATATATTTTTTTTCAGGAATCCGCTCTCCAGAAACCTGAAACAAATCTTGAAAAAACTTGTTTAAGGCATCCATTCTCCCTAATCCTAACAGAAAATTTTAATTAACTTCTTGAAATACTAAAATAAATCTTATCCTCAAACTACATTTAAATCAATTTTTTGAAGTAACACTCTCACCTTTTTCATAAAACTAACATATATTTTTTTTCAGGAATCCGCTCTCCAGAAACCTGAAACAAATCTTGAAAAAACTTGTTTAAGGCATCCATTCTCCCTAATCCTAAAAGAACATTTTAATTAATTTTTTGAAATACTAAAATAAATCTTATCCTCAAACTACATTTAAATCAATTTTTTGAAGTAACACTCGCACCTTTTTCATTAAACTAACATATATTTTTTTTCAGGAATCCACTCTCCAGAAACCTAAAACTAATCTAAAAAAACTTCTTTCAGGCATCCAATCTTCCTAATCCTAAACGAAAATTTTAATTAACTTGTTGAAATAATTCAATCACATTTATCCTCAAACTACTTTTAAATCAATTTTTTGAAGTAACACTCTCACCTTTTTCATAAAACAAACGTATTTTTTTTTCAGGAATCCACTCTCCATAAACCTGAAACTAATCTTGAAAAAACTTGTGTAAGGCATCCATTCTCCCTAATCCTAAAAGAAAATTTTAATTAACTTGTTGAAATAATGCAATCAACCTTATTCTCAAACTACATTTAAATCAATTTTTTGAAGTAACTCACTCACCTTTTTCATAAAATGAACATATTTTGTTTTCACGAATCCACTCTCCAGAAACCTAAAACAAATCTTGAAAAAACTTGTTTAAGGCATCCATTCTCCCTAATCCTAAAAGAAAATTTTAATTAACTTCTTGAAATACTAAAAAAATCTAATCCTCAAACTACATTTAAATCAATTTTTTGAAGTAACACTCTCACCTTTTTCATAAAACTAACATATATTTTTTTTCAGGAATCCACTCTCCAGAAACCTAAAACTAATCTTAAAAAACTTATTTCAAGCATTCCAATCTTCCTAATCCTAAACGAAAATTTTAATTAACTTGTTGAAATAATTCAATCACATTTATCCTCAAACTACGTTTAAATCAACTTTTTGAAGTAACACTCTCACCTTTTTCATAGAAAAAACATATTTTTTTTTCAGGAATCCACTCTCCAGAAACCTGAAACAAATCTTGAAAAAACTTGTTTAAGGCATCCATTCTCCCTAATCCTAACAGAAAATTTTAATTAACTTCTTGAAATACTAAAATAAATCTTATCCTCAAACTACATTTAAATCAATTTTTTGAAGTAACACTCTCACCTTTTTCATAAAACTAACATATATTTTTTTTCAGGAATCCGCTCTCCAGAAACCTGAAACAAATCTTGAAAAAACTTGTTTAAGGCATCCATTCTCCCTAATCCTAAAAGAACATTTTAATTAATTTTTTGAAATACTAAAATAAATCTTATCCTCAAACTACATTTAAATCAATTTTTTGAAGTAACACTCGCACCTTTTTCATTAAACTAACATATATTTTTTTTCAGGAATCCACTCTCCAGAAACCTAAAACTAATCTAAAAAAACTTCTTTCAGGCATCCAATCTTCCTAATCCTAAACGAAAATTTTAATTAACTTGTTGAAATAATTCAATCACATTTATCCTCAAACTACTTTTAAATCAATTTTTTGAAGTAACACTCTCACCTTTTTCATAAAACAAACGTATTTTTTTTTCAGGAATCCACTCTCCATAAACCTGAAACTAATCTTGAAAAAACTTGTGTAAGGCATCCATTCTCCCTAATCCTAAAAGAAAATTTTAATTAACTTGTTGAAATAATGCAATCAACCTTATTCTCAAACTACATTTAAATCAATTTTTTGAAGTAACTCACTCACCTTTTTCATAAAATGAACATATTTTGTTTTCACGAATCCACTCTCCAGAAACCTAAAACAAATCTTGAAAAAACTTGTTTAAGGCATCCATTCTCCCTAATCCTAAAAGAAAATTTTAATTAACTTCTTGAAATACTAAAAAAATCTAATCCTCAAACTACATTTAAATCAATTTTTTGAAGTAACACTCTCACCTTTTTCATAAAACTAACATATATTTTTTTTCAGGAATCCACTCTCCAGAAACCTAAAACTAATCTTAAAAAACTTATTTCAAGCATTCCAATCTTCCTAATCCTAAACGAAAATTTTAATTAACTTGTTGAAATAATTCAATCACATTTATCCTCAAACTACGTTTAAATCAACTTTTTGAAGTAACACTCTCACCTTTTTCATAGAAAAAACATATTTTTTTTTCAGGAATCCACTCTCCAGAAACCTGAAACAAATCTTGAAAAAACTTGTTTAAGGCATCCATTCTCCCTAATCCTAAAAGAAAATTTTAATTAACTTCTTGAAATACTAAAAAAAATCTTATCCTCAAACTACATTTAAATCAATTTTTTGAAGTAACACTCTCACCTTTTTCATAAAACTAAGATATATTTTTTTTCAGGAATCCACTCTCCAGAAACCTAAAACTAATCTTAAAAAACTTCTTTCAGGCATCCAATCTTCCTAATCCTAAACGAAAATTTTAATTAACTTGTTGAAATTATTCAATCACATTTATCCTCAAACTACTTTTAAATCAATTTTTTCAAGTAACACTCTCACCTTTTTCAGAGAACAAACATATTTTTTTTTCAGGAATCCACTCTCCAGAAACCTGAAACAAATCTTGAAAAAATTTGTTTAAGGCATCCATTCTCCCTAATCCTAAAAGAAAATTTTAATTAACTTCTTGAAATACTAAAATAAATCTTATCCTCAAACTACATTTAAATCAATTTTTTGAAGTAACACTCTCACCTTTTTCATAAAACTAACATATATTTTTTTTCAGGAATCCGCTCTCCAGAAACCTGAAACAAATCTTAAAAAAACTTGTTTAAGGCATCCATTCTCCCTAATCCTAAAAGAAAATTTGAATTAACTTCTTGAAATACTAAAATAAATCTTATCCTCAAACTACATTTAAATCAATTTTTTGAAGTAACACTCTCACCTTTTTCATAAAACTAAGATATATTTTTTTTCAGGAATCCACTCTCCAGAAACCTAAAACTAATCTTAAAAAACTTCTTTCAGGCATCCAATCTTCCTAATCCTAAACGAAAATTTTAATTAACTTGTTGAAATAATTCAATCACATTTATCCTCAAACTACTTTTAAATCAATTTTTTCAAGTAACACTCTCACCTTTTTCATAGAATAAACATATTTTTTTTTTCAGGAATCCACTCTCCAGAAACCTGAAACAAATCTTGAAAAAACTTGTTTCAGGCATCCATTCTCCCTAATCCTAAAAGAAAATTTTAATTAACTTCTTGAAATACTAAAATAAATCTTATCCTCAAACTACATTTAAATCAATTTTTTGAAGTAACACTCTCACCTTTTTCATAAAACTAACATATATTTTTTTTCAGGAATCCGCTCTCCAGAAACCTGAAACAAATCTTGAAAAAACTTGTTTAAGGCATCCATTCTCCCTAATCCTAAAAGAAAATTTTAATTAACTTCTTGAAATACTAAAATAAATCTTATCCTCAAACTACATTTAAATCAATTTTTTGAAGTAACACTCTCACCTTTTTCATAAAACTAACATATATTTTTTTTCAGGAATCCGCTCTCCAGAAACCTGAAACAAATCTTGAAAAAACTTGTTTAAGGCATCCATTCTCCCTAATCCTAAAAGAAAATTTTAATTAACTTCTTGAAATACTAAAATAAATCTTATCCTCAAACTACATTTAAATCAATTTTTTGAAGTAACACTCGCACCTTTTTCATTAAACTAACATATATTTTTTTCAGGAATCCACTCTCCAGAAACCTAAAACTAATCTAAAAAAACTTCTTTCAGGCATCCAATCTTCCTAATCCTAAACGAAAATTTTAATTAACTTGTTGAAATAATTCAATCACATTTATCCTCAAACTACTTTTAAATCAATTTTTTGAAGTAACACTCTCACCTTTTTCATAAAACAAACGTATTTTTTTTTCAGGAATCCACTCTCCATAAACCTGAAACTAATCTTGAAAAAACTTGTGTAAGGCATCCATTCTCCCTAATCCTAAAAGAAAATTTTAATTAACTTCTTGAAATACTAAAATAAATCTTATCCTCAAACTACATTTAAATCAATTTTTTGAAGTAACACTCGCACCTTTTTCATTAAACTAACATATATTTTTTTTCAGGAATCCACTCTCAAGAAACCTAAAACTAATCTAAAAAAACTTCTTTCAGGCATCCAATCTTCCTAATCCTAAACGAAAATTTTAATTAACTTGTTGAAATAATTCAATCACATTTATCCTCAAACTACTTTTAAATCAATTTTTTGAAGTAACACTCTCACCTTTTTCATAGAACAAACTTATTTTTTTTTCAGGAATCCACTCTCCATAAACCTGAAACTAATCTTGAAAAAACTTGTGTAAGGCATCCATTCTCCCTAATCCTAAAAGAAAATTTTAATTAACTTGTTGAAATAATGCAATCAACCTTATTCTCAAACTACATTTAAATCAATTTTTTGAAGTAACACACTCACCTTTTTCATAAAATGAACATATTTTGTTTTCACGAATCCACTCTCCAGAAACCTAAAACAAATCTTGAAAAAACTTGTTTAAGGCATCCATTCTCCCTAATCCTAAAAGAAAATTTTAATTAACTTCTTGAAATACTAAAAAAATCTAATCCTCAAACTACATTTAAATCAATTTTTTGAAGTAACACTCTCACCTTTTTCATAAAACTAACATATATTTTTTTTCAGGAATCCACTCTCCAGAAACCTAAAACTAATCTTAAAAAACTTATTTCAAGCATTCCAATCTTCCTAATCCTAAACGAAAATTTTAATTAACTTGTTGAAATAATTCAATCACATTTATCCTCAAACTACGTTTAAATCAATTTTTTGAAGTAACACTCTCACCTTTTTCATAGAACAAACATATTTTTTTTTCAGGAATCCACTCTCCAGAAACCTGAAACAAATCTTGAAAAAACTTGTTTAAGGCATCCATTCTCCCTAATCCTCAAAGAAAATTTTAATTAACTTCTTGAAATACTAAAATAAATCTTATCCTCAAACTACATTTAAATCAATTTTTTGAAGTAACACTCTCACCTTTTTCATAAAACTAAGATATATTTTTTTTCAGGAATCCACTCTCCAGAAACCTAAAACTAATCTTAAAAAACTTCTTTCAGGCATCCAATCTTCCTAATCCTAAACGAAAATTTTAATTAACTTGTTGAAATAATTCAATCACATTTATCCTCAAACTACTTTTAAATCAATTTTTTCAAGTAACACTCTCACCTTTTTCATAGAACAAACATATTTTTTTTTCAGGAATCCACTCTCCAGAAACCTGAAACAAATCTTGAAAAAACTTGTTTAAGGCATCCATTCTCCCTAACCCTAAAAGAAAATTTTAATTAACTTCTTGAAATACTAAAATAAATCTTATCCTCAAACTACATTTAAATCAATTTTTTGAAGTAACACTCTCACCTTTTTCATAAAACTAACATATATTTTTTTTCAGGAATCCGCTCTCCAGAAACCTGAAACAAATCTTGAAAAAACTTGTTTAAGGCATCCATTCTCCCTAATCCTAAAAGAACATTTTAATTAACTTCTTGAAATACTAAAATAAATCTTATCCTCAAACTACATTTAAATCAATTTTTTGAAGTAACACTCGCACCTTTTTCATTAAACTAACATATATTTTTTTTCAGGAATCCACTCTCCAGAAACCTAAAACTAATCTAAAAAAACTTCTTTCAGGCATCCAATCTTCCTAATCCTAAACGAAAATTTTAATTAACTTGTTGAAATAATTCAATCACATTTATCCTCAAACTACTTTTAAATCAATTTTTTGAAGTAACACTCTCACCTTTTTCATAAAACAAACGTATTTTTTTTTCAGGAATCCACTCTCCATAAACCTGAAACTAATCTTGAAAAAACTTGTGTAAGGCATCCATTCTCCCTAATCCTAAAAGAAAATTTTAATTAACTTGTTGAAATAATGCAATCAACCTTATTCTCAAACTACATTTAAATCAATTTTTTGAAGTAACACACTCACCTTTTTCATAAAATGAACATATTTTGTTTTCACGAATCCACTCTCCAGAAACCTAAAACAAATCTTGAAAAAACTTGTTTAAGGCATCCATTCTCCCTAATCCTAAAAGAAAATTTTAATTAACTTCTTGAAATACTAAAAAAATCTAATCCTCAAACTACATTTAAATCAATTTTTTGAAGTAACACTCTCACCTTTTTCATAAAACTAACATATATTTTTTTTCAGGAATCCACTCTCCAGAAACCTAAAACTAATCTTAAAAAACTTATTTCAAGCATTCCAATCTTCCTAATCCTAAACGAAAATTTTAATTAACTTGTTGAAATAATTCAATCACATTTATCCTCAAACTACGTTTAAATCAATTTTTTGAAGTAACACTCTCACCTTTTTCATAGAACAAACATATTTTTTTTTCAGGAATCCACTCTCCAGAAACCTGAAACAAATCTTGAAAAAACTTGTTTAAGGCATCCATTCTCCCTAATCCTCAAAGAAAATTTTAATTACCTTCTTGAAATACTAAAAAAAATCTTATCCTCAAACTACATTTAAATCAATTTTTTGAAGTAACACTCTCACCTTTTTCATAAAACTAACATATATATTTTTTCAAGAATCCACTCTCCAGAAACCTGAAACAAATCTTGAAAAAACTTGTTTAAGGCATCCATTCTCCCTAATCCTAAAAGAAAATTTTAATTAACTTCTTGAAATACTAAAATAAATCTTATCCTCAAACTACATTTAAATCAATTTTTTGAAGTAACACTCTCACCTTTTTCATAAAACTAACATATATTTTTTTTCAGGAATCCGCTCTCCAGAAACCTGAAACAAATCTTAAAAAAACTTGTTTAAGGCATCCATTCTCCCTAATCCTAAAAGAAAATTTGAATTAACTTCTTGAAATACTAAAATAAATCTTATCCTCAAACTACATTTAAATCAATTTTTTGAAGTAACACTCTCACCTTTTTCATAAAACTAAGATATATTTTTTTTCAGGAATCCACTCTCCAGAAACCTAAAACTAATCTTAAAAAACTTCTTTCAGGCATCCAATCTTCCTAATCCTAAACGAAAATTTTAATTAACTTGTTGAAATAATTCAATCACATTTATCCTCAAACTACTTTTAAATCAATTTTTTCAAGTAACACTCTCACCTTTTTCATAGAACAAACATATTTTTTTTTCAGGAATCCACTCTCCAGAAACCTGAAACAAATCTTGAAAAAACTTGTTTAAGGCATCCATTCTCCCTAATCCTAAAAGAAAATTTTAATTAACTTCTTGAAATACTAAAATAAATCTTATCCTCAAACTACATTTAAATCAATTTTTTGAAGTAACACTCTCACCTTTTTCATAAAACTAACATATATTTTTTTTCAGGAATCCGCTCTCCAGAAACCTGAAACAAATCTTAAAAAAACTTGTTTAAGGCATCCATTCTCCCTAATCCTAAAAGAAAATTTGAATTAACTTCTTGAAATACTAAAATAAATCTTATCCTCAAACTACATTTAAATCAATTTTTTGAAGTAACACTCTCACCTTTTTCATAAAACTAAGATATATTTTTTTTCAGGAATCCACTCTCCAGAAACCTAAAACTAATCTTAAAAAACTTCTTTCAGGCATCCAATCTTCCTAATCCTAAACGAAAATTTTAATTAACTTGTTGAAATAATTCAATCACATTTATCCTCAAACTACTTTTAAATCAATTTTTTCAAGTAACACTCTCACCTTTTTCATAGAACAAACATATTTTTTTTTTCAGGAATCCACTCTCCAGAAACCTGAAACAAATCTTGAAAAAACTTGTTTAAGGCATCCATTCTCCCTAATCCTAAAAGAAAATTTTAATTAACTTCTTGAAATACTAAAATAAATCTTATCCTCAAACTACATTTAAATCAATTTTTTGAAGTAACACTCTCACCTTTTTCATAAAACTAACATATATTTTTTTTCAGGAATCCGCTCTCCAGAAACCTGAAACAAATCTTGAAAAAACTTGTTTAAGGCATCCATTCTCCCTAATCCTAAAAGAACATTTTAATTAACTTCTTGAAATACTAAAATAAATCTTATCCTCAAACTACATTTAAATCAATTTTTTGAAGTAACACTCGCACCTTTTTCATTAAACTAACATATATTTTTTTTCAGGAATCCACTCTCCAGAAACCTAAAACTAATCTAAAAAAACTTCTTTCAGGCATCCAATCTTCCTAATCCTAAACGAAAATTTTAATTAACTTGTTGAAATAATTCAATCACATTTATCCTCAAACTACTTTTAAATCAATTTTTTGAAGTAACACTCTCACCTTTTTCATAAAACAAACGTATTTTTTTTTCAGGAATCCACTCTCCATAAACCTGAAACTAATCTTGAAAAAACTTGTGTAAGGCATCCATTCTCCCTAATCCTAAAAGAAAATTTTAATTAACTTGTTGAAATAATGCAATCAACCTTATTCTCAAACTACATTTAAATCAATTTTTTGAAGTAACACACTCACCTTTTTCATAAAATGAACATATTTTGTTTTCACGAATCCACTCTCCAGAAACCTAAAACAAATCTTGAAAAAACTTGTTTAAGGCATCCATTCTCCCTAATCCTAAAAGAAAATTTTAATTAACTTCTTGAAATACTAAAAAAATCTAATCCTCAAACTACATTTAAATCAATTTTTTGAAGTAACACTCTCACCTTTTTCATAAAACTAACATATATTTTTTTTCAGGAATCCACTCTCCAGAAACCTAAAACTAATCTTAAAAAACTTATTTCAAGCATTCCAATCTTCCTAATCCTAAACGAAAATTTTAATTAACTTGTTGAAATAATTCAATCACATTTATCCTCAAACTACGTTTAAATCAATTTTTTGAAGTAACACTCTCACCTTTTTCATAGAACAAACATATTTTTTTTTCAGGAATCCACTCTCCAGAAACCTGAAACAAATCTTGAAAAAACTTGTTTAAGGCATCCATTCTCCCTAATCCTCAAAGAAAATTTTAATTACCTTCTTGAAATACTAAAAAAAATCTTATCCTCAAACTACATTTAAATCAATTTTTTGAAGTAACACTCTCACCTTTTTCATAAAACTAACATATATATTTTTTCAAGAATCCACTCTCCAGAAACCTGAAACAAATCTTGAAAAAACTTGTTTAAGGCATCCATTCTCCCTAATCCTAAAAGAAAATTTTAATTAACTTCTTGAAATACTAAAATAAATCTTATCCTCAAACTACATTTAAATCAATTTTTTGAAGTAACACTCTCACCTTTTTCATAAAACTAACATATATTTTTTTTCAGGAATCCGCTCTCCAGAAACCTGAAACAAATCTTAAAAAAACTTGTTTAAGGCATCCATTCTCCCTAATCCTAAAAGAAAATTTGAATTAACTTCTTGAAATACTAAAATAAATCTTATCCTCAAACTACATTTAAATCAATTTTTTGAAGTAACACTCTCACCTTTTTCATAAAACTAAGATATATTTTTTTTCAGGAATCCACTCTCCAGAAACCTAAAACTAATCTTAAAAAACTTCTTTCAGGCATCCAATCTTCCTAATCCTAAACGAAAATTTTAATTAACTTGTTGAAATAATTCAATCACATTTATCCTCAAACTACTTTTAAATCAATTTTTTCAAGTAACACTCTCACCTTTTTCATAGAACAAACATATTTTTTTTTCAGGAATCCACTCTCCAGAAACCTGAAACAAATCTTGAAAAAACTTGTTTAAGGCATCCATTCTCCCTAACCCTAAAAGAAAATTTTAATTAACTTCTTGAAATACTAAAATAAATCTTATCCTCAAACTACATTTAAATCAATTTTTTGAAGTAACACTCTCACCTTTTTCATAAAACTAACATATATTTTTTTTCAGGAATCCACTCTCCATAAACTTGAAACAAATCTTGAAAAAACGTGTTTAAGGCATCCATTCTCCCTAATCCTAAAAGAAAATTTTAATTAACTTCTTGAAATACTAAAATAAATCTTATCCTCAAACTACATTTAAATCAATTTTTTGAAGTAACACTCTCACCTTTTTCATAAAACTAACATATTTTTTTTCAGGAATCCGCTCTCCAGAAACCTGAAACAAATCTTGAAAAAACTTGTTTAAGGCATCCATTCTCCCTAATCCTAAAAGAACATTTTAATTAACTTCTTGAAATACTAAAATAAATCTTATCCTCAAACTACATTTAAATCAATTTTTTGAAGTAACACTCGCACCTTTTTCATTAAACTAACATATATTTTTTTTCAGGAATCCACTCTCCAGAAACCTAAAACTAATCTAAAAAAACTTCTTTCAGGCATCCAATCTTCCTAATCCTAAACGAAAATTTTAATTAACTTGTTGAAATAATTCAATCACATTTATCCTCAAACTACTTTTAAATCAATTTTTTGAAGTAACACTCTCACCTTTTTCATAAAACAAACGTATTTTTTTTTCAGGAATCCACTCTCCATAAACCTGAAACTAATCTTGAAAAAACTTGTGTAAGGCATCCATTCTCCCTAATCCTAAAAGAAAATTTTAATTAACTTGTTGAAATAATGCAATCAACCTTATTCTCAAACTACATTTAAATCAATTTTTTGAAGTAACACACTCACCTTTTTCATAGAATGAACATATTTTGTTTTCACGAATCCACTCTCCAGAAACCTAAAACAAATCTTGAAAAAACTTGTTTAAGGCATCCATTCTCCCTAATCCTAAAAGAAAATTTTAATTAACTTCTTGAAATACTAAACAAATCTAATCCTCAAACTACATTTAAATCAATTTTTTGAAGTAACACTCTCACCTTTTTCATAAAACTAACATATATTTTTTTTCAGGAATCCACTCTCCAGAAACCTAAAACTAATCTTAAAAAACTTATTTCAAGCATTCCAATCTTCCTAATCCTAAACGAAAATTTTAATTAACTTGTTGAAATAATTCAATCACATTTATCCTCAAACTACGTTTAAATCAATTTTTTGAAGTAACACTCTCACCTTTTTCATAGAACAAACATATTTTTTTTTCAGGAATCCACTCTCCAGAAACCTGAAACAAATCTTGAAAAAACTTGTTTAAGGCATCCATTCTCCCTAATCCTCAAAGAAAATTTTAATTACCTTCTTGAAATACTAAAAAAAATCTTATCCTCAAACTACATTTAAATCAATTTTTTGAAGTAACACTCTCACCTTTTTCATAAAACTAACATATATATTTTTTCAAGAATCCACTCTCCAGAAACCTGAAACAAATCTTGAAAAAACTTGTTTAAGGCATCCATTCTCCCTAATCCTAAAAGAAAATTTTAATTAACTTCTTGAAATACTAAAATAAATCTTATCCTCAAACTACATTTAAATCAATTTTTTGAAGTAACACTCTCACCTTTTTCATAAAACTAACATATATTTTTTTTCAGGAATCCGCTCTCCAGAAACCTGAAACAAATCTTAAAAAAACTTGTTTAAGGCATCCATTCTCCCTAATCCTAAAAGAAAATTTGAATTAACTTCTTGAAATACTAAAATAAATCTTATCCTCAAACTACATTTAAATCAATTTTTTGAAGTAACACTCTCACCTTTTTCATAAAACTAAGATATATTTTTTTTCAGGAATCCACTCTCCAGAAACCTAAAACTAATCTTAAAAAACTTCTTTCAGGCATCCAATCTTCCTAATCCTAAACGAAAATTTTAATTCACTTGTTGAAATAATTCAATCACATTTATCCTCAAACTACTTTTAAATCAATTTTTTCAAGTAACACTCTCACCTTTTTCATAGAACAAACATATTTTTTTTTCAGGAATCCACTCTCCAGAAACCTGAAACAAATCTTGAAAAAACTTGTTTCAGGCATCCATTCTCCCTAATCCTAAAAGAAAATTTTAATTAACTTCTTGAAATACTAAAATAAATCTTATCCTCAAACTACATTTAAATCAATTTTTTGAAGTAACACTCTCATCTTTTTCATAAAACTAACATATATTTTTTTTCAGGAATCCGCTCTCCAGAAACCTGAAACAAATCTTGAAAAAACTTGTTTAAGGCATCCATTCTCCCTAATCCTAACAGAAAATTTTAATTAACTTCTTGAAATACTAAAATAAATCTTATCCTCAAACTACATTTAAATCAATTTTTTGAAGTAACACTCTCACCTTTTTCATAAAACTAACATATATTTTTTTTCAGGAATCCGCTCTCCAGAAACCTGAAACAAATCTTGAAAAAACTTGTTTAAGGCATCCATTCTCCCTAATCCTAAAAGAACATTTTAATTAATTTTTTGAAATACTAAAATAAATCTTATCCTCAAACTACATTTAAATCAATTTTTTGAAGTAACACTCGCACCTTTTTCATTAAACTAACATATATTTTTTTTCAGGAATCCACTCTCCAGAAACCTAAAACTAATCTAAAAAAACTTCTTTCAGGCATCCAATCTTCCTAATCCTAAACGAAAATTTTAATTAACTTGTTGAAATAATTCAATCACATTTATCCTCAAACTACTTTTAAATCAATTTTTTGAAGTAACACTCTCACCTTTTTCATAAAACAAACGTATTTTTTTTTCAGGAATCCACTCTCCATAAACCTGAAACTAATCTTGAAAAAACTTGTGTAAGGCATCCATTCTCCCTAATCCTAAAAGAAAATTTTAATTAACTTGTTGAAATAATGCAATCAACCTTATTCTCAAACTACATTTAAATCAATTTTTTGAAGTAACTCACTCACCTTTTTCATAAAATGAACATATTTTGTTTTCACGAATCCACTCTCCAGAAACCTAAAACAAATCTTGAAAAAACTTGTTTAAGGCATCCATTCTCCCTAATCCTAAAAGAAAATTTTAATTAACTTCTTGAAATACTAAAAAAATCTAATCCTCAAACTACATTTAAATCAATTTTTTGAAGTAACACTCTCACCTTTTTCATAAAACTAACATATATTTTTTTTCAGGAATCCACTCTCCAGAAACCTAAAACTAATCTTAAAAAACTTATTTCAAGCATTCCAATCTTCCTAATCCTAAACGAAAATTTTAATTAACTTGTTGAAATAATTCAATCACATTTATCCTCAAACTACGTTTAAATCAACTTTTTGAAGTAACACTCTCACCTTTTTCATAGAAAAAACATATTTTTTTTTCAGGAATCCACTCTCCAGAAACCTGAAACAAATCTTGAAAAAACTTGTTTAAGGCATCCATTCTCCCTAATCCTAACAGAAAATTTTAATTAACTTCTTGAAATACTAAAATAAATCTTATCCTCAAACTACATTTAAATCAATTTTTTGAAGTAACACTCTCACCTTTTTCATAAAACTAACATATATTTTTTTTCAGGAATCCGCTCTCCAGAAACCTGAAACAAATCTTGAAAAAACTTGTTTAAGGCATCCATTCTCCCTAATCCTAAAAGAACATTTTAATTAATTTTTTGAAATACTAAAATAAATCTTATCCTCAAACTACATTTAAATCAATTTTTTGAAGTAACACTCGCACCTTTTTCATTAAACTAACATATATTTTTTTTCAGGAATCCACTCTCCAGAAACCTAAAACTAATCTAAAAAAACTTCTTTCAGGCATCCAATCTTCCTAATCCTAAACGAAAATTTTAATTAACTTGTTGAAATAATTCAATCACATTTATCCTCAAACTACTTTTAAATCAATTTTTTGAAGTAACACTCTCACCTTTTTCATAAAACAAACGTATTTTTTTTTCAGGAATCCACTCTCCATAAACCTGAAACTAATCTTGAAAAAACTTGTGTAAGGCATCCATTCTCCCTAATCCTAAAAGAAAATTTTAATTAACTTGTTGAAATAATGCAATCAACCTTATTCTCAAACTACATTTAAATCAATTTTTTGAAGTAACTCACTCACCTTTTTCATAAAATGAACATATTTTGTTTTCACGAATCCACTCTCCAGAAACCTAAAACAAATCTTGAAAAAACTTGTTTAAGGCATCCATTCTCCCTAATCCTAAAAGAAAATTTTAATTAACTTCTTGAAATACTAAAAAAATCTAATCCTCAAACTACATTTAAATCAATTTTTTGAAGTAACACTCTCACCTTTTTCATAAAACTAACATATATTTTTTTTCAGGAATCCACTCTCCAGAAACCTAAAACTAATCTTAAAAAACTTATTTCAAGCATTCCAATCTTCCTAATCCTAAACGAAAATTTTAATTAACTTGTTGAAATAATT
Source organism: Triturus cristatus (assembly GCF_964204655.1). Lineage (NCBI taxonomy): Eukaryota > Metazoa > Chordata > Amphibia > Caudata > Salamandridae > Triturus > Triturus cristatus. The sequence continues at coordinate 118,199,098 of NC_140583.1, forward strand.
CAATCACATTTATCCTCAAACTACGTTTAAATCAACTTTTTGAAGTAACACTCTCACCTTTTTCATAGAAAAAACATATTTTTTTTTCAGGAATCCACTCTCCAGAAACCTGAAACAAATCTTGAAAAAACTTGTTTAAGGCATCCATTCTCCCTAATCCTAAAAGAAAATTTTAATTAACTTCTTGAAATACTAAAAAAAATCTTATCCTCAAACTACATTTAAATCAATTTTTTGAAGTAACACTCTCACCTTTTTCATAAAACTAAGATATATTTTTTTTCAGGAATCCACTCTCCAGAAACCTAAAACTAATCTTAAAAAACTTCTTTCAGGCATCCAATCTTCCTAATCCTAAACGAAAATTTTAATTAACTTGTTGAAATTATTCAATCACATTTATCCTCAAACTACTTTTAAATCAATTTTTTCAAGTAACACTCTCACCTTTTTCAGAGAACAAACATATTTTTTTTTCAGGAATCCACTCTCCAGAAACCTGAAACAAATCTTGAAAAAATTTGTTTAAGGCATCCATTCTCCCTAATCCTAAAAGAAAATTTTAATTAACTTCTTGAAATACTAAAATAAATCTTATCCTCAAACTACATTTAAATCAATTTTTTGAAGTAACACTCTCACCTTTTTCATAAAACTAACATATATTTTTTTTCAGGAATCCGCTCTCCAGAAACCTGAAACAAATCTTAAAAAAACTTGTTTAAGGCATCCATTCTCCCTAATCCTAAAAGAAAATTTGAATTAACTTCTTGAAATACTAAAATAAATCTTATCCTCAAACTACATTTAAATCAATTTTTTGAAGTAACACTCTCACCTTTTTCATAAAACTAAGATATATTTTTTTTCAGGAATCCACTCTCCAGAAACCTAAAACTAATCTTAAAAAACTTCTTTCAGGCATCCAATCTTCCTAATCCTAAACGAAAATTTTAATTAACTTGTTGAAATAATTCAATCACATTTATCCTCAAACTACTTTTAAATCAATTTTTTCAAGTAACACTCTCACCTTTTTCATAGAATAAACATATTTTTTTTTTCAGGAATCCACTCTCCAGAAACCTGAAACAAATCTTGAAAAAACTTGTTTCAGGCATCCATTCTCCCTAATCCTAAAAGAAAATTTTAATTAACTTCTTGAAATACTAAAATAAATCTTATCCTCAAACTACATTTAAATCAATTTTTTGAAGTAACACTCTCACCTTTTTCATAAAACTAACATATATTTTTTTTCAGGAATCCGCTCTCCAGAAACCTGAAACAAATCTTGAAAAAACTTGTTTAAGGCATCCATTCTCCCTAATCCTAAAAGAAAATTTTAATTAACTTCTTGAAATACTAAAATAAATCTTATCCTCAAACTACATTTAAATCAATTTTTTGAAGTAACACTCTCACCTTTTTCATAAAACTAACATATATTTTTTTTCAGGAATCCGCTCTCCAGAAACCTGAAACAAATCTTGAAAAAACTTGTTTAAGGCATCCATTCTCCCTAATCCTAAAAGAAAATTTTAATTAACTTCTTGAAATACTAAAATAAATCTTATCCTCAAACTACATTTAAATCAATTTTTTGAAGTAACACTCGCACCTTTTTCATTAAACTAACATATATTTTTTTCAGGAATCCACTCTCCAGAAACCTAAAACTAATCTAAAAAAACTTCTTTCAGGCATCCAATCTTCCTAATCCTAAACGAAAATTTTAATTAACTTGTTGAAATAATTCAATCACATTTATCCTCAAACTACTTTTAAATCAATTTTTTGAAGTAACACTCTCACCTTTTTCATAAAACAAACGTATTTTTTTTTCAGGAATCCACTCTCCATAAACCTGAAACTAATCTTGAAAAAACTTGTGTAAGGCATCCATTCTCCCTAATCCTAAAAGAAAATTTTAATTAACTTCTTGAAATACTAAAATAAATCTTATCCTCAAACTACATTTAAATCAATTTTTTGAAGTAACACTCGCACCTTTTTCATTAAACTAACATATATTTTTTTTCAGGAATCCACTCTCAAGAAACCTAAAACTAATCTAAAAAAACTTCTTTCAGGCATCCAATCTTCCTAATCCTAAACGAAAATTTTAATTAACTTGTTGAAATAATTCAATCACATTTATCCTCAAACTACTTTTAAATCAATTTTTTGAAGTAACACTCTCACCTTTTTCATAGAACAAACTTATTTTTTTTTCAGGAATCCACTCTCCATAAACCTGAAACTAATCTTGAAAAAACTTGTGTAAGGCATCCATTCTCCCTAATCCTAAAAGAAAATTTTAATTAACTTGTTGAAATAATGCAATCAACCTTATTCTCAAACTACATTTAAATCAATTTTTTGAAGTAACACACTCACCTTTTTCATAAAATGAACATATTTTGTTTTCACGAATCCACTCTCCAGAAACCTAAAACAAATCTTGAAAAAACTTGTTTAAGGCATCCATTCTCCCTAATCCTAAAAGAAAATTTTAATTAACTTCTTGAAATACTAAAAAAATCTAATCCTCAAACTACATTTAAATCAATTTTTTGAAGTAACACTCTCACCTTTTTCATAAAACTAACATATATTTTTTTTCAGGAATCCACTCTCCAGAAACCTAAAACTAATCTTAAAAAACTTATTTCAAGCATTCCAATCTTCCTAATCCTAAACGAAAATTTTAATTAACTTGTTGAAATAATTCAATCACATTTATCCTCAAACTACGTTTAAATCAATTTTTTGAAGTAACACTCTCACCTTTTTCATAGAACAAACATATTTTTTTTTCAGGAATCCACTCTCCAGAAACCTGAAACAAATCTTGAAAAAACTTGTTTAAGGCATCCATTCTCCCTAATCCTCAAAGAAAATTTTAATTAACTTCTTGAAATACTAAAATAAATCTTATCCTCAAACTACATTTAAATCAATTTTTTGAAGTAACACTCTCACCTTTTTCATAAAACTAAGATATATTTTTTTTCAGGAATCCACTCTCCAGAAACCTAAAACTAATCTTAAAAAACTTCTTTCAGGCATCCAATCTTCCTAATCCTAAACGAAAATTTTAATTAACTTGTTGAAATAATTCAATCACATTTATCCTCAAACTACTTTTAAATCAATTTTTTCAAGTAACACTCTCACCTTTTTCATAGAACAAACATATTTTTTTTTCAGGAATCCACTCTCCAGAAACCTGAAACAAATCTTGAAAAAACTTGTTTAAGGCATCCATTCTCCCTAACCCTAAAAGAAAATTTTAATTAACTTCTTGAAATACTAAAATAAATCTTATCCTCAAACTACATTTAAATCAATTTTTTGAAGTAACACTCTCACCTTTTTCATAAAACTAACATATATTTTTTTTCAGGAATCCGCTCTCCAGAAACCTGAAACAAATCTTGAAAAAACTTGTTTAAGGCATCCATTCTGCTTAATCCTAAAAGAACATTTTAATTAACTTCTTGAAATACTAAAATAAATCTTATCCTCAAACTACATTTAAATCAATTTTTTGAAGTAACACTCACACCTTTTTCATTAAACTAACATATATTTTTTTTCAGGAATCCACTCTCCAGAAACCTAAAACTAATCTAAAAAAACTTCTTTCAGGCATCCAATCTTCCTAATCCTAAACGAAAATTTTAATTAACTTGTTGAAATAATTCAATCACATTTATCCTCAAACTACTTTTAAATCAATTTTTTGAAGTAACACTCTCACCTTTTTCATAGAACAAACTTATTTTTTTTTCAGGAATCCACTCTCCATAAACCTGAAACTAATCTTGAAAAAACTTGTGTAAGGCATCCATTCTCCCTAATCCTAAAAGAAAATTTTAATTAACTTGTTGAAATAATGCAATCAACCTTATTCTCAAACTACATTTAAATCAATTTTTTGAAGTAACACACTCACCTTTTTCATAAAATGAACATATTTTGTTTTCACGAATCCACTCTCCAGAAACCTAAAACAAATCTTGAAAAAACTTGTTTAAGGCATCCATTCTCCCTAATCCTAAAAGAAAATTTTAATTAACTTCTTGAAATACTAAAAAAATCTAATCCTCAAACTACATTTAAATCAATTTTTTGAAGTAACACTCTCACCTTTTTCATAAAACTAACATATATTTTTTTTCAGGAATCCACTCTCCAGAAACCTAAAACTAATCTTAAAAAACTTATTTCAAGCATTCCAATCTTCCTAATCCTAAACGAAAATTTTAATTAACTTGTTGAAATAATTCAATCACATTTATCCTCAAACTACGTTTAAATCAACTTTTTGAAGTAACACTCTCACCTTTTTCATAGAAAAAACATATTTTTTTTTCAGGAATCCACTCTCCAGAAACCTGAAACAAATCTTGAAAAAACTTGTTTAAGGCATCCATTCTCCCTAATCCTAAAAGAAAATTTTAATTAACTTCTTGAAATACTAAAAAAAATCTTATCCTCAAACTACATTTAAATCAATTTTTTGAAGTAACACTCTCACCTTTTTCATAAAACTAAGATATATTTTTTTTCAGGAATCCACTCTCCAGAAACCTAAAACTAATCTTAAAAAACTTCTTTCAGGCATCCAATCTTCCTAATCCTAAACGAAAATTTTAATTAACTTGTTGAAATTATTCAATCACATTTATCCTCAAACTACTTTTAAATCAATTTTTTCAAGTAACACTCTCACCTTTTTCAGAGAACAAACATATTTTTTTTTCAGGAATCCACTCTCCAGAAACCTGAAACAAATCTTGAAAAAACTTGTTTAAGGCATCCATTCTCCCTAATCCTAAAAGAAAATTTTAATTAACTTCTTGAAATACTAAAATAAATCTTATCCTCAAACTACATTTAAATCAATTTTTTGAAGTAACACTCTCACCTTTTTCATAAAACTAACATATATTTTTTTTCAGGAATCCGCTCTCCAGAAACCTGAAACAAATCTTAAAAAAACTTGTTTAAGGCATCCATTCTCCCTAATCCTAAAAGAAAATTTGAATTAACTTCTTGAAATACTAAAATAAATCTTATCCTCAAACTACATTTAAATCAATTTTTTGAAGTAACACTCTCACCTTTTTCATAAAACTAAGATATATTTTTTTTCAGGAATCCACTCTCCAGAAACCTAAAACTAATCTTAAAAAACTTCTTTCAGGCATCCAATCTTCCTAATCCTAAACGAAAATTTTAATTAACTTGTTGAAATAATTCAATCACATTTATCCTCAAACTACTTTTAAATCAATTTTTTCAAGTAACACTCTCACCTTTTTCATAGAACAAACATATTTTTTTTTTCAGGAATCCACTCTCCAGAAACCTGAAACAAATCTTGAAAAAACTTGTTTCAGGCATCCATTCTCCCTAATCCTAAAAGAAAATTTTAATTAACTTCTTGAAATACTAAAATAAATCTTATCCTCAAACTACATTTAAATCAATTTTTTGAAGTAACACTCTCACCTTTTTCATAAAACTAACATATATTTTTTTTCAGGAATCCACTCTCCACAAACCTGAAACAAATCTTGAAAAAACTTGTTTAAGGCATCCATTCTCCCTAATCCTAAAAGAACATTTTAATTAACTTCTTGAAATACTAAAATAAATCTTATCCTCAAACTACATTTAAATCAATTTTTTGAAGTAACACTCGCACCTTTTTCATTAAACTAACATATATTTTTTTTCAGGAATCCACTCTCCAGAAACCTAAAACTAATCTAAAAAAACTTCTTTCAGGCATCCAATCTTCCTAATCCTAAACGAAAATTTTAATTAACTTGTTGAAATAATTCAATCACATTTATCCTCAAACTACTTTTAAATCAATTTTTTGAAGTAACACTCTCACCTTTTTCATAAAACAAACGTATTTTTTTTTCAGGAATCCACTCTCCATAAACCTGAAACTAATCTTGAAAAAACTTGTGTAAGGCATCCATTCTCCCTAATCCTAAAAGAAAATTTTAATTAACTTGTTGAAATAATGCAATCAACCTTATTCTCAAACTACATTTAAATCAATTTTTTGAAGTAACACACTCACCTTTTTCATAAAATGAACATATTTTGTTTTCACGAATCCACTCTCCAGAAACCTAAAACAAATCTTGAAAAAACTTGTTTAAGGCATCCATTCTCCCTAATCCTAAAAGAAAATTTTAATTAACTTCTTGAAATACTAAAAAAATCTAATCCTCAAACTACATTTAAATCAATTTTTTGAAGTAACACTCTCACCTTTTTCATAAAACTAACATATATTTTTTTTCAGGAATCCACTCTCCAGAAACCTAAAACTAATCTTAAAAAACTTATTTCAAGCATTCCAATCTTCCTAATCCTAAACGAAAATTTTAATTAACTTGTTGAAATAATTCAATCACATTTATCCTCAAACTACGTTTAAATCAATTTTTTGAAGTAACACTCTCACCTTTTTCATAGAACAAACATATTTTTTTTTCAGGAATCCACTCTCCAGAAACCTGAAACAAATCTTGAAAAAACTTGTTTAAGGCATCCATTCTCCCTAATCCTCAAAGAAAATTTTAATTACCTTCTTGAAATACTAAAAAAAATCTTATCCTCAAACTACATTTAAATCAATTTTTTGAAGTAACACTCTCACCTTTTTCATAAAACTAACATATATATTTTTTCAAGAATCCACTCTCCAGAAACCTGAAACAAATCTTGAAAAAACTTGTTTAAGGCATCCATTCTCCCTAATCCTAAAAGAAAATTTTAATTAACTTCTTGAAATACTAAAATAAATCTTATCCTCAAACTACATTTAAATCAATTTTTTGAAGTAACACTCTCACCTTTTTCATAAAACTAACATATATTTTTTTTCAGGAATCCGCTCTCCAGAAACCTGAAACAAATCTTAAAAAAACTTGTTTAAGGCATCCATTCTCCCTAATCCTAAAAGAAAATTTGAATTAACTTCTTGAAATACTAAAATAAATCTTATCCTCAAACTACATTTAAATCAATTTTTTGAAGTAACACTCTCACCTTTTTCATAAAACTAAGATATATTTTTTTTCAGGAATCCACTCTCCAGAAACCTAAAACTAATCTTAAAAAACTTCTTTCAGGCATCCAATCTTCCTAATCCTAAACGAAAATTTTAATTAACTTGTTGAAATAATTCAATCACATTTATCCTCAAACTACTTTTAAATCAATTTTTTCAAGTAACACTCTCACCTTTTTCATAGAACAAACATATTTTTTTTTTCAGGAATCCACTCTCCAGAAACCTGAAACAAATCTTGAAAAAACTTGTTTCAGGCATCCATTCTCCCTAATCCTAAAAGAAAATTTTAATTAACTTCTTGAAATACTAAAATAAATCTTATCCTCAAACTACATTTAAATCAATTTTTTGAAGTAACACTCTCATCTTTTTCATAAAACTAACATATATTTTTTTTCAGGAATCCGCTCTCCAGAAACCTGAAACAAATCTTGAAAAAACTTGTTTAAGGCATCCATTCTCCCTAATCCTAACAGAAAATTTTAATTAACTTCTTGAAATACTAAAATAAATCTTATCCTCAAACTACATTTAAATCAATTTTTTGAAGTAACACTCTCACCTTTTTCATAAAACTAACATATATTTTTTTTCAGGAATCCGCTCTCCAGAAACCTGAAACAAATCTTGAAAAAACTTGTTTAAGGCATCCATTCTCCCTAATCCTAAAAGAACATTTTAATTAATTTTTTGAAATACTAAAATAAATCTTATCCTCAAACTACATTTAAATCAATTTTTTGAAGTAACACTCGCACCTTTTTCATTAAACTAACATATATTTTTTTTCAGGAATCCACTCTCCAGAAACCTAAAACTAATCTAAAAAAACTTCTTTCAGGCATCCAATCTTCCTAATCCTAAACGAAAATTTTAATTAACTTGTTGAAATAATTCAATCACATTTATCCTCAAACTACTTTTAAATCAATTTTTTGAAGTAACACTCTCACCTTTTTCATAAAACAAACGTATTTTTTTTTCAGGAATCCACTCTCCATAAACCTGAAACTAATCTTGAAAAAACTTGTGTAAGGCATCCATTCTCCCTAATCCTAAAAGAAAATTTTAATTAACTTGTTGAAATAATGCAATCAACCTTATTCTCAAACTACATTTAAATCAATTTTTTGAAGTAACACACTCACCTTTTTCATAAAATGAACATATTTTGTTTTCACGAATCCACTCTCCAGAAACCTAAAACAAATCTTGAAAAAACTTGTTTAAGGCATCCATTCTCCCTAATCCTAAAAGAAAATTTTAATTAACTTCTTGAAATACTAAAATAAATCTTATCCTCAAACTACATATAAATCAATTTTTTGAAGTAACACTCTCATCTTTTTCATAAAACTAACATATATTTTTTTTTCAGGAATCCGCTCTCCAGAAACCTGAAACAAATCTTGAAAAAACTTGTTTAAGGCATCCATTCTCCCTAATCCTAACAGAAAATTTTAATTAACTTCTTGAAATACTAAAATAAATCTTATCCTCAAACTACATTTAAATCAATTTTTTGAAGTAACACTCTCACCTTTTTCATAAAACTAACATATATTTTTTTTCAGGAATCCGCTCTCCAGAAACCTGAAACAAATCTTGAAAAAACTTGTTTAAGGCATCCATTCTCCCTAATCCTAAAAGAACATTTTAATTAATTTTTTGAAATACTAAAATAAATCTTATCCTCAAACTACATTTAAATCAATTTTTTGAAGTAACACTCGCACCTTTTTCATTAAACTAACATATATTTTTTTTCAGGAATCCACTCTCCAGAAACCTAAAACTAATCTAAAAAAACTTCTTTCAGGCATCCAATCTTCCTAATCCTAAACGAAAATTTTAATTAACTTGTTGAAATAATTCAATCACATTTATCCTCAAACTACTTTTAAATCAATTTTTTGAAGTAACACTCTCACCTTTTTCATAAAACAAACGTATTTTTTTTTCAGGAATCCACTCTCCATAAACCTGAAACTAATCTTGAAAAAACTTGTGTAAGGCATCCATTCTCCCTAATCCTAAAAGAAAATTGTAATTAACTTGTTGAAATAATGCAATCAACCTTATTCTCAAACTACATTTAAATCAATTTTTTGAAGTAACACACTCACCTTTTTCATAAAATGAACATATTTTGTTTTCACGAATCCACTCTCCAGAAACCTAAAACAAATCTTGAAAAAACTTGTTTAAGGCATCCATTCTCCCTAATCCTAAAAGAAAATTTTAATTAACTTCTTGAAATACTAAAAAAATCTAATCCTCAAACTACATTTAAATCAATTTTTTGAAGTAACACTCTCACCTTTTTCATAAAACTAACATATATTTTTTTTCAGGAATCCACTCTCCAGAAACCTAAAACTAATCTTAAAAAACCTATTTCAAGCATTCCAATCTTCCTAATCCTAAACGAAAATTTTAATTAACTTGTTGAAATAATTCAATCACATTTATCCTCAAACTACGTTTAAATCAACTTTTTGAAGTAACACTCTCACCTTTTTCATAGAAAAAACATATTTTTTTTTCAGGAATCCACTCTCCAGAAACCTGAAACAAATCTTGAAAAAACTTGTTTAAGGCATCCATTCTCCCTAATCCTAAAAGAAAATTTTAATTAACTTCTTGAAATACTAAAAAAAATCTTATCCTCAAACTACATTTAAATCAATTTTTTGAAGTAACACTCTCACCTTTTTCATAAAACTAAGATATATTTTTTTTCAGGAATCCACTCTCCAGAAACCTAAAACTAATCTTAAAAAACTTCTTTCAGGCATCCAATCTTCCTAATCCTAAACGAAAATTTTAATTAACTTGTTGAAATTATTCAATCACATTTATCCTCAAACTACTTTTAAATCAATTTTTTCAAGTAACACTCTCACCTTTTTCAGAGAACAAACATATTTTTTTTTTCAGGAATCCACTCTCCAGAAACCTGAAACAAATCTTGAAAAAACTTGTTTCAGGCATCCATTCTCCCTAATCCTAAAAGAAAATTTTAATTAACTTCTTGAAATACTAAAATAAATCTTATCCTCAAACTACATTTAAATAAATTTTTTGAAGTAACACTCTCACCTTTTTCATAAAACTAACATATATTTTTTTTCAGGAATCCGCTCTCCAGAAACCTGAAACAAATCTTGAAAAAACTTGTTTAAGGCATCCATTCTCCCTAATCCTAAAAGAAAATTTGAATTAACTTCTTGAAATACTAAAATAAATCTTATCCTCAAACTACATTTAAATCAATTTTTTGAAGTAACACTCTCACCTTTTTCATAAAACTAAGATATATTTTTTTTCAGGAATCCACTCTCCAGAAACCTAAAACTAATCTTAAAAAACTTCTTTCAGGCATCCAATCTTCCTAATCCTAAACGAAAATTTTAATTAACTTGTTGAAATAATTCAATCACATTTATCCTCAAACTACTTTTAAATCAATTTTTTCAAGTAACACTCTCACCTTTTTCATAGAACAAACATTTTTTTTTTTTTCAGGAATCCACTCTCCAGAAACCTGAAACAAATCTTGAAAAAACTTGTTTCAGGCATCCAGTCTCCCTAATCCTAAAAGAAAATTTTAATTAACTTCTTGAAATACTAAAATAAATCTTATCCTCAAACTACATTTAAATCAATTTTTTGAAGTAACACTCTCACCTTTTTCATAAAACTAACATATATTTTTTTCAGGAATCCGCTCTCCAGAAACCTGAAACAAATCTTGAAAAAACTTGTTTAAGGCATCCACTCTCCCTAATCCTAAAAGAAAATTTTAATTAACTTCTTGAAATACTAAAATAAATCTTATCCTCAAACTACATTTAAATCAATTTTTTGAAGTAACACTCTCACCTTTTTCATAAAACTAACATATATTTTTTTTCAGGAATCCGCTCTCCAGAAACCTGAAACAAATCTTGAAAAAACTTGTTTAAGGCATCCATTCTCCCTAATCCTAAAAGAACATTTTAATTAACTTCTTGAAATACTAAAATAAATCTTATCCTCAAACTACATTTAAATCAATTTTTGGAAGTAACACTCGCACCTTTTTCATTAAACTAACATATATTTTTTTTCAGGAATCCACTCTCCAGAAACCTAAAACTAATCTAAAAAAACTTCTTTCAGGCATCCAATCTTCCTAATCCTAAACGAAAATTTTAATTAATTGTTGAAATAATTCAATCACATTTATCCTCAAATTACTTTTAAATCAATTTTTTGAAGTAACACTCTCACCTTTTTCATAGAACAAACGTATTTTTTTTTCAGGAATCCACTCTCCATAAACCTGAAACTAATCTTGAAAAAACTTGTGTAAGGCATCCATTCTCCCTAATCCTAAAAGAAAATTTTAATTAACTTGTTGAAATAATGCAATCAACCTTATTCTCAAACTACATTTAAATCAATTTTTTGAAGTAACACACTCACCTTTTTCATAAAATGAACATATTTTGTTTTCACGAATCCACCGTCCAGAAACCTAAAACAAATCTTGAAAAAACTTGTTTAAGGCATCCATTCTCCCTAATCCTAAAAGAAAATTTTAATTAACTTCTTGAAATACTAAAAAAATCTAATCCTCAAACTACATTTAAATCAATTTTTTGAAGTAACACTCTCACCTTTTTCATAAAACTAACATATATTTTTTTTCAGGAATCCACTCTCCAGAAACCTAAAACTAATCTTAAAAAACTTATTTCAAGCATTCCAATCTTCCTAATCCTAAACGAAAATTTTAATTAACTTGTTGAAATAATTCAATCACATTTATCCTCAAACTACGTTTAAATCAATTTTTTGAAGTAACACTCTCACCTTTTTCATAGAACAAACATATTTTTTTTTCAGGAATCCACTCTCCAGAAACCTGAAACAAATCTTGAAAAAACTTGTTTAAGGCATCCATTCTCCCTAATCCTCAAAGAAAATTTTAATTACCTTCTTGAAATACTAAAAAAAATCTTATCCTCAAACTACATTTAAATCAATTTTTTGAAGTAACACTCTCACCTTTTTCATAAAACTAACATATATATTTTTTCAAGAATCCACTCTCCAGAAACCTGAAACAAATCTTGAAAAAACTTGTTTAAGGCATCCATTCTCCCTAATCCTAAAAGAAAATTTTAATTAACTTCTTGAAATACTAAAATAAATCTTATCCTCAAACTACATTTAAATCAATTTTTTGAAGTAACACTCTCACCTTTTTCATAAAACTAACATATATTTTTTTTCAGGAATCCGCTCTCCAGAAACCTGAAACAAATCTTAAAAAAACTTGTTTAAGGCATCCATTCTCCCTAATCCTAAAAGAAAATTTGAATTAACTTCTTGAAATACTAAAATAAATCTTATCCTCAAACTACATTTAAATCAATTTTTTGAAGTAACACTCTCACCTTTTTCATAAAACTAAGATATATTTTTTTTCAGGAATCCACTCTCCAGAAACCTAAAACTAATCTTAAAAAACTTCTTTCAGGCATCCAATCTTCCTAATCCTAAACGAAAATTTTAATTAACTTGTTGAAATAATTCAATCACATTTATCCTCAAACTACTTTTAAATCAATTTTTTCAAGTAACACTCTCACCTTTTTCATAGAACAAACATATTTTTTTTTTCAGGAATCCACTCTCCAGAAACCTGAAACAAATCTTGAAAAAACTTGTTTCAGGCATCCATTCTCCCTAATCCTAAAAGAAAATTTTAATTAACTTCTTGAAATACTAAAATAAATCTTATCCTCAAACTACATTTAAATCAATTTTTTGAAGTAACACTCTCATCTTTTTCATAAAACTAACATATATTTTTTTTCAGGAATCCGCTCTCCAGAAACCTGAAACAAATCTTGAAAAAACTTGTTTAAGGCATCCATTCTCCCTAATCCTAACAGAAAATTTTAATTAACTTCTTGAAATACTAAAATAAATCTTATCCTCAAACTACATTTAAATCAATTTTTTGAAGTAACACTCTCACCTTTTTCATAAAACTAACATATATTTTTTTTCAGGAATCCGCTCTCCAGAAACCTGAAACAAATCTTGAAAAAACTTGTTTAAGGCATCCATTCTCCCTAATCCTAAAAGAACATTTTAATTAATTTTTTGAAATACTAAAATAAATCTTATCCTCAAACTACATTTAAATCAATTTTTTGAAGTAACACTCGCACCTTTTTCATTAAACTAACATATATTTTTTTTCAGGAATCCACTCTCCAGAAACCTAAAACTAATCTAAAAAAACTTCTTTCAGGCATCCAATCTTCCTAATCCTAAACGAAAATTTTAATTAACTTGTTGAAATAATTCAATCACATTTATCCTCAAACTACTTTTAAATCAATTTTTTGAAGTAACACTCTCACCTTTTTCATAAAACAAACGTATTTTTTTTTCAGGAATCCACTCTCCATAAACCTGAAACTAATCTTGAAAAAACTTGTGTAAGGCATCCATTCTCCCTAATCCTAAAAGAAAATTTTAATTAACTTGTTGAAATAATGCAATCAACCTTATTCTCAAACTACATTTAAATCAATTTTTTGAAGTAACACACTCACCTTTTTCATAAAATGAACATATTTTGTTTTCACGAATCCACTCTCCAGAAACCTAAAACAAATCTTGAAAAAACTTGTTTAAGGCATCCATTCTCCCTAATCCTAAAAGAAAATTTTAATTAACTTCTTGAAATACTAAAATAAATCTTATCCTCAAACTACATATAAATCAATTTTTTGAAGTAACACTCTCATCTTTTTCATAAAACTAACATATATTTTTTTTTCAGGAATCCGCTCTCCAGAAACCTGAAACAAATCTTGAAAAAACTTGTTTAAGGCATCCATTCTCCCTAATCCTAACAGAAAATTTTAATTAACTTCTTGAAATACTAAAATAAATCTTATCCTCAAACTACATTTAAATCAATTTTTTGAAGTAACACTCTCACCTTTTTCATAAAACTAACATATATTTTTTTTCAGGAATCCGCTCTCCAGAAACCTGAAACAAATCTTGAAAAAACTTGTTTAAGGCATCCATTCTCCCTAATCCTAAAAGAACATTTTAATTAATTTTTTGAAATACTAAAATAAATCTTATCCTCAAACTACATTTAAATCAATTTTTTGAAGTAACACTCGCACCTTTTTCATTAAACTAACATATATTTTTTTTCAGGAATCCACTCTCCAGAAACCTAAAACTAATCTTGAAAAAACTTGTTTAAGGCATCCATTCTCCCTAATCCTAAAAGAAAATTTTAATTAACTTCTTGAAATACTAAAAAAATCTAATCCTCAAACTACATTTAAATCAATTTTTTGAAGTAACACTCTCACCTTTTTCATAAAACTAACATATATTTTTTTTCAGGAATCCACTCTCCAGAAACCTAAAACTAATCTTAAAAAACTTATTTCAAGCATTCCAATCTTCCTAATCCTAAACGAAAATTTTAATTAACTTGTTGAAATAATTCAATCACATTTATCCTCAAACTACGTTTAAATCAACTTTTTGAAGTAACACTCTCACCTTTTTCATAGAAAAAACATATTTTTTTTTCAGGAATCCACTCTCCAGAAACCTGAAACAAATCTTGAAAAAACTTGTTTAAGGCATCCATTCTCCCTAATCCTAAAAGAAAATTTTAATTAACTTCTTGAAATACTAAAAAAAATCTTATCCTCAAACTACATTTAAATCAATTTTTTGAAGTAACACTCTCACCTTTTTCATAAAACTAAGATATATTTTTTTTCAGGAATCCACTCTCCAGAAACCTAAAACTAATCTTAAAAAACTTCTTTCAGGCATCCAATCTTCCTAATCCTAAACGAAAATTTTAATTAACTTGTTGAAATTATTCAATCACATTTATCCTCAAACTACTTTTAAATCAATTTTTTCAAGTAACACTCTCACCTTTTTCAGAGAACAAACATATTTTTTTTTTCAGGAATCCACTCTCCAGAAACCTGAAACAAATCTTGAAAAAACTTGTTTCAGGCATCCATTCTCCCTAATCCTAAAAGAAAATTTTAATTAACTTCTTGAAATACTAAAATAAATCTTATCCTCAAACTACATTTAAATAAATTTTTTGAAGTAACACTCTCACCTTTTTCATAAAACTAACATATATTTTTTTTCAGGAATCCGCTCTCCAGAAACCTGAAACAAATCTTGAAAAAACTTGTTTAAGGCATCCATTCTCCCTAATCCTAAAAGAAAATTTGAATTAACTTCTTGAAATACTAAAATAAATCTTATCCTCAAACTACATTTAAATCAATTTTTTGAAGTAACACTCTCACCTTTTTCATAAAACTAAGATATATTTTGTTTCAGGAATCCACTCTCCAGAAACCTAAAACTAATCTTAAAAAACTTCTTTCAGGCATCCAATCTTCCTAATCCTAAAAGAAAATTTTAATTAACTTGTTGAAATAATTCAATCACATTTATCCTCAAACTACTTTTAAATCAATTTTTTCAAGTAACACTCTCACCTTTTTCATAGAACAAACATTTTTTTTTTTTTCAGGAATCCACTCTCCAGAAACCTGAAACAAATCTTGAAAAAACTTGTTTCAGGCATCCATTCTCCCTAATCCTAAAAGAAAATTTTAATTAACTTCTTGAAATACTAAAATAAATCTTATCCTCAAACTACATTTAAATCAATTTTTTGAAGTAACACTCTCACCTTTTTCATAAAACTAACATATATTTTTTTCAGGAATCCGCTCTCCAGAAACCTGAAACAAATCTTGAAAAAACTTGTTTAAGGCATCCACTCTCCCTAATCCTAAAAGAAAATTGTAATTAACTTCTTGAAATACTAAAATAAATCTTATCCTCAAACTACATTTAAATCAATTTTTTGAAGTAACACTCTCACCTTTTTCATAAAACTAACATATATTTTTTTTCAGGAATCCGCTCTCCAGAAACCTGAAACAAATCTTGAAAAAACTTGTTTAAGGCATCCATTCTCCCTAATCCTAAAAGAACATTTTAATTAACTTCTTGAAATACTAAAATAAATCTTATCCTCAAACT
Source organism: Triturus cristatus (assembly GCF_964204655.1). Taxonomy (NCBI): domain Eukaryota; kingdom Metazoa; phylum Chordata; class Amphibia; order Caudata; family Salamandridae; genus Triturus; species Triturus cristatus. The sequence goes on from NC_140583.1 coordinate 118,215,338, forward strand.
ACATTTAAATCAATTTTTGGAAGTAACACTCGCACCTTTTTCATTAAACTAACATATATTTTTTTTCAGGAATCCACTCTCCAGAAACCTAAAACTAATCTAAAAAAACTTCTTTCAGGCATCCAATCTTCCTAATCCTAAACGAAAATTTTAATTAATTGTTGAAATAATTCAATCACATTTATCCTCAAATTACTTTTAAATCAATTTTTTGAAGTAACACTCTCACCTTTTTCATAGAACAAACGTATTTTTTTTTCAGGAATCCACTCTCCATAAACCTGAAACTAATCTTGAAAAAACTTGTGTAAGGCATCCATTCTCCCTAATCCTAAAAGAAAATTTTAATTAACTTGTTGAAATAATGCAATCAACCTTATTCTCAAACTACATTTAAATCAATTTTTTGAAGTAACACACTCACCTTTTTCATAAAATGAACATATTTTGTTTTAACGAATCCACCGTCCAGAAACCTAAAACAAATCTTGAAAAAACTTGTTTAAGGCATCCATTCTCCCTAATCCTAAAAGAAAATTTTAATTAACTTCTTGAAATACTAAAAAAATCTAATCCTCAAACTACATTTAAATCAATTTTTGGAAGTAACACTCGCACCTTTTTCATAAAACTAACATATATTTTTTTTCAGGAATCCACTTTCCAGAAACCTAAAACTAATCTTAAAAAACTTATTTCAAGCATTCCAATCTTCCTAATCCTAAAAGAAAATTTTAATTAACTTGTTGAAATAATGCAATCAACCTTATTCTCAAACTACATTTAAATCAATTTTTTGAAGTAACACACTCACCTTTTTCATAAAATGAACATATTTTGTTTTCACGAATCCACCGTCCAGAAACCTAAAACAAATCTTGAAAAAACTTGTTTAAGGCATCCATTCTCCCTAATCCTAAAAGAAAATTTTAATTAACTTCTTGAAATACTAAAAAAATCTAATCCTCAAACTACATTTAAATCAATTTTTGGAAGTAACACTCGCACCTTTTTCATAAAACTAACATATATTTTTTTTCAGGAATCCACTCTCCATAAACTTGAAACAAATCTTGAAAAAACGTGTTTAAGGCATCCATTCTCCCTAATCCTAAAAGAAAATTTTAATTAACTTCTTGAAATACTAAAATAAATCTTATCCTCAAACTACATTTAAATCAATTTTTTGAAGTAACACTCTCACCTTTTTCATAAAACTAAGATATATTTTTTTTCAGGAATCCACTCTCCAGAAACCTAAAACTAATCTTAAAAAACTTCTTTCAGGCATCCAATCTTCCTAATCCTAAACGAAAATTTTAATTAACTTGTTGAAATAATTCAATCACATTTATCCTCAAACTACTTTTAAATCAATTTTTACAAGTAACACTCTCACCTTTTTCATAGAACAAACATATTTTTTTTTCAGGAATCCACTCTCCAGAAACCTGAAACAAATCTTGAAAAAACTTGTTTAAGGCATCCATTCTCCCTAACCCTAAAAGAAAATTTTAATTAACTTCTTGAAATACTAAAATAAATCTTATCCTCAAACTACATTTAAATCAATTTTTTGAAGTAACACTCTCACCTTTTTCATAAAACTAACATATATTTTTTTTCAGGAATCCGCTCTCCAGAAACCTGAAACAAATCTTGAAAAAACTTGTTTAAGGCATCCATTCTGCTTAATCCTAAAAGAACATTTTAATTAACTTCTTGAAATACTAAAATAAATCTTATCCTCAAACTACATTTAAATCAATTTTTTGAAGTAACACTCGCACCTTTTTCATTAAACTAACATATATTTTTTTTCAGGAATCCACTCTCCAGAAACCTAAAACTAATCTAAAAAAACTTCTTTCAGGCATCCAATCTTCCTAATCCTAAACGAAAATTTTAATTAACTTGTTGAAATAATTCAATCACATTTATCCTCAAACTACTTTTAAATCAATTTTTTGAAGTAACACTCTCACCTTTTTCATAGAACAAACTTATTTTTTTTTCAGGAATCCACTCTCCATAAACCTGAAACTAATCTTGAAAAAACTTGTGTAAGGCATCCATTCTCCCTAATCCTAAAAGAAAATTTTAATTAACTTGTTGAAATAATGCAATCAACCTTATTCTCAAACTACATTTAAATCAATTTTTTGAAGTAACACACTCACCTTTTTCATAAAATGAACATATTTTGTTTTCACGAATCCACTCTCCAGAAACCTAAAACAAATCTTGAAAAAACTTGTTTAAGGCATCCATTCTCCCTAATCCTAAAAGAAAATTTTAATTAACTTCTTGAAATACTAAAAAAATCTAATCCTCAAACTACATTTAAATCAATTTTTTGAAGTAACACTCTCACCTTTTTCATAAAACTAACATATATTTTTTTTCAGGAATCCACTCTCCAGAAACCTAAAACTAATCTTAAAAAACTTATTTCAAGCATTCCAATCTTCCTAATCCTAAACGAAAATTTTAATTAACTTGTTGAAATAATTCAATCACATTTATCCTCAAACTACGTTTAAATCAACTTTTTGAAGTAACACTCTCACCTTTTTCATAGAAAAAACATATTTTTTTTTCAGGAATCCACTCTCCAGAAACCTGAAACAAATCTTGAAAAAACTTGTTTAAGGCATCCATTCTCCCTAATCCTAAAAGAAAATTTTAATTAACTTCTTGAAATACTAAAAAAAATCTTATCCTCAAACTACATTTAAATCAATTTTTTGAAGTAACACTCTCACCTTTTTCATAAAACTAAGATATATTTTTTTTCAGGAATCCACTCTCCAGAAACCTAAAACTAATCTTAAAAAACTTCTTTCAGGCATCCAATCTTCCTAATCCTAAACGAAAATTTTAATTAACTTGTTGAAATTATTCAATCACATTTATCCTCAAACTACTTTTAAATCAATTTTTTCAAGTAACACTCTCACCTTTTTCAGAGAACAAACATATTTTTTTTTCAGGAATCCACTCTCCAGAAACCTGAAACAAATCTTGAAAAAACTTGTTTAAGGCATCCATTCTCCCTAATCCTAAAAGAAAATTTTAATTAACTTCTTGAAATACTAAAATAAATCTTATCCTCAAACTACATTTAAATCAATTTTTTGAAGTAACACTCTCACCTTTTTCATAAAACTAACATATATTTTTTTTCAGGAATCCGCTCTCCAGAAACCTGAAACAAATCTTAAAAAAACTTGTTTAAGGCATCCATTCTCCCTAATCCTAAAAGAAAATTTGAATTAACTTCTTGAAATACTAAAATAAATCTTATCCTCAAACTACATTTAAATCAATTTTTTGAAGTAACACTCTCACCTTTTTCATAAAACTAAGATATATTTTTTTTCAGGAATCCACTCTCCAGAAACCTAAAACTAATCTTAAAAAACTTCTTTCAGGCATCCAATCTTCCTAATCCTAAACGAAAATTTTAATTAACTTGTTGAAATAATTGAATCACATTTATCCTCAAACTACTTTTAAATCAATTTTTTCAAGTAACACTCTCACCTTTTTCATAGAACAAACATATTTTTTTTTCAGGAATCCACTCTCCAGAAACCTGAAACAAATCTTGAAAAAACTTGTTTCAGGCATCCATTCTCCCTAATCCTAAAAGAAAATTTTAATTAACTTCTTGAAATACTAAAATAAATCTTATCCTCAAACTACATTTAAATCAATTTTTTGAAGTAACACTCTCACCTTTTTCATAAAACTAACATATATTTTTTTTCAGGAATCCACTCTCCATAAACTTGAAACAAATCTTGAAAAAACGTGTTTAAGGCATCCATTCTCCCTAATCCTAAAAGAAAATTTTAATTAACTTCTTGAAATACTAAAATAAATCTTATCCTCAAACTACATTTAAATCAATTTTTTGAAGTAACACTCTCACCTTTTTCATAAAACTAAGATATATTTTTTTTCAGGAATCCACTCTCCAGAAACCTAAAACTAATCTTAAAAAACTTCTTTCAGGCATCCAATCTTCCTAATCCTAAACGAAAATTTTAATTAACTTGTTGAAATAATTCAATCACATTTATCCTCAAACTACTTTTAAATCAATTTTTTCAAGTAACACTCTCACCTTTTTCATAGAACAAACATATTTTTTTTTCAGGAATCCACTCTCCAGAAACCTGAAACAAATCTTGAAAAAACTTGTTTAAGGCATCCATTCTCCCTAACCCTAAAAGAAAATTTTAATTAACTTCTTGAAATACTAAAATAAATCTTATCCTCAAACTACATTTAAATCAATTTTTTGAAGTAACACTCTCACCTTTTTCATAAAACTAACATATATTTTTTTTCAGGAATCCGCTCTCCAGAAACCTGAAACAAATCTTGAAAAAACTTGTTTAAGGCATCCAATCTTCCTAATCCTAAACGAAAATTTTAATTAACTTGTTGAAATAATTCAATCACATTTATCCTCAAACTACTTTTAAATCAATTTTTTGAAGTAACACTCTCACCTTTTTCATAGAACAAACTTATTTTTTTTTCAGGAATCCACTCTCCATAAACCTGAAACTAATCTTGAAAAAACTTGTGTAAGGCATCCATTCTCCCTAATCCTAAAAGAAAACTTTAATTAACTTGTTGAAATAATGCAATCAACCTTATTCTCAAACTACATTTTAATCAATTTTTTGAAGTAACACACTCACCTTTTTCATAAAATGAACATATTTTGTTTTCACGAATCCACTCTCCAGAAACCTAAAACAAATCTTGAAAAAACTTGTTTAAGGCATCCATTCTCCCTAATCCTAAAAGAAAATTTTAATTAACTTCTTGAAATACTAAAAAAATCTAATCCTCAAACTACATTTAAATCAATTTTTTGAAGTAACACTCTCACCTTTTTCATAAAACTAACATATATTTTTTTTCAGGAATCCACTCTCCAGAAACCTAAAACTAATCTTAAAAAACTTATTTCAAGAACTCCAATCTTCCTAATCCTAAACGAAAATTTTAATTAACTTGTTGAAATAATTCAATCACATTTATCCTCAAACTACGTTTAAATCAACTTTTTGAAGTAACACTCTCACCTTTTTCATAGAAAAAACATATTTTTTTTTCAGGAATCCACTCTCCAGAAACCTGAAACAAATCTTGAAAAAACTTGTTTAAGGCATCCATTCTCCCTAATCCTAAAAGAAAATTTTAATTAACTTCTTGAAATACTAAAAAAAATCTTATCCTCAAACTACATTTAAATCAATTTTTTGAAGTAACACTCTCACCTTTTTCATAAAACTAACATATATTTTTTTTCAGGAATCCACTCTCCAGAAACCTAAAACTAATCTTAAAAAACTTCTTTCAGGCATCCAATCTTCCTAATCCTAAACAAAAATTTTAATTAACTTGTTGAAATTATTCAATCACATTTATCCTCAAACTACTTTTAAATCAATTTTTTCAAGTAACACTCTCACCTTTTTCAGAGAACAAACATATTTTTTTTTCAGGAATCCACTCTCCAGAAACCTGAAACAAATCTTGAAAAAACTTGTTTAAGGCATCCATTCTCCCTAATCCTAAAAGAACATTTTAATTAACTTCTTGAAATACTAAAATAAATCTTATCCTCAAACTACATTTAAATCAATTTTTTGAAGTAACACTCTCACCTTTTTCATAAAACTAACATATATTTTTTTTCAGGAATCCACTCTCCACAAACCTAAAACTAATCTTAAAAAACTTATTTCAAGCATTCCAATCTTCCTAATACTAAACGAAAATTTTAATTAACTTGTTGAAATATTTCAATCACATTTATCCTCAAACTACGTTTAAATCAATTTTTTGAAGTAACACTCTCACCTTTTTCATAGAACAAACATATTTTTTTTTCAGGAATCCACTCTCCAGAAACCTGAAACAAATCTTGAAAAAACTTGTTTAAGGCATCCATTCTCCCTAATCCTAAAAGAACATTTTAATTAACTTTTTGAAATACTAAAAAAAATCTTATCCTCAAACTACATTTAAATCAATTTTTTGAAGTAACACTCTCACCTTTTTCATAAAACTAACATATATTTTTTTTCAGGAATCCACTCTCCATAAACTTGAAACAAATCTTGAAAAAACGTGTTTAAGGCATCCATTCTCCCTAATCCTAAAAGAAAATTTTAATTAACTTCTTGAAATACTAAAATAAATCTTATCCTCAAACTACATTTAAATCAATTTTTTGAAGTAACACTCTCACCTTTTTCATAAAACTAAGATATATTTTTTTTCAGGAATCCACTCTCCAGAAACCTAAAACTAATCTTAAAAAACTTCTTTCAGGCATCCAATCTTCCTAATCCTAAACGAAAATTTTAATTAACTTGTTGAAATAATTCAATCACATTTATCCTCAAACTACTTTTAAATCAATTTTTTCAAGTAACACTCTCACCTTTTTCATAGAACAAACATATTTTTTTTTCAGGAATCCACTCTCCAGAAACCTGAAACAAATCTTGAAAAAACTTGTTTAAGGCATCCATTCTCCCTAACCCTAAAAGAAAATTTTAATTAACTTCTTGAAATACTAAAATAAATCTTATCCTCAAACTACATTTAAATCAATTTTTTGAAGTAACACTCTCACCTTTTTCATAAAACTAACATATATTTTTTTTCAGGAATCCGCTCTCCAGAAACCTGAAACAAATCTTGAAAAAACTTGTTTAAGGCATCCAATCTTCCTAATCCTAAACGAAAATTTTAATTAACTTGTTGAAATAATTCAATCACATTTATCCTCAAACTACTTTTAAATCAATTTTTTGAAGTAACACTCTCACCTTTTTCATAGAACAAACTTATTTTTTTTTCAGGAATCCACTCTCCATAAACCTGAAACTAATCTTGAAAAAACTTGTGTAAGGCATCCATTCTCCCTAATCCTAAAAGAAAATTTTAATTAACTTGTTGAAATAATGCAATCAACCTTATTCTCAAACTACATTTAAATCAATTTTTTGAAGTAACACACTCACCTTTTTCATAAAATGAACATATTTTGTTTTCACGAATCCACTCTCCAGAAACCTAAAACAAATCTTGAAAAAACTTGTTTAAGGCATCCATTCTCCCTAATCCTAAAAGAAAATTTTAATTAACTTCTTGAAATACTAAAAAAATCTAATCCTCAAACTACATTTAAATCAATTTTTTGAAGTAACACTCTCACCTTTTTCATAAAACTAACATATATTTTTTTTCAGGAATCCACTCTCCAGAAACCTAAAACTAATCTTAAAAAACTTATTTCAAGAACTCCAATCTTCCTAATCCTAAACGAAAATTTTAATTAACTTGTTGAAATAATTCAATCACATTTATCCTCAAACTACGTTTAAATCAACTTTTTGAAGTAACACTCTCACCTTTTTCATAGAAAAAACATATTTTTTTTTCAGGAATCCACTCTCCAGAAACCTGAAACAAATCTTGAAAAAACTTGTTTAAGGCATCCATTCTCCCTAATCCTAAAAGAAAATTTTAATTAACTTCTTGAAATACTAAAAAAAATCTTATCCTCAAACTACATTTAAATCAATTTTTTGAAGTAACACTCTCACCTTTTTCATAAAACTAAGATATATTTTTTTTCAGGAATCCACTCTCCAGAAACCTAAAACTAATCTTAAAAAACTTCTTTCAGGCATCCAATCTTCCTAATCCTAAACAAAAATTTTAATTAACTTGTTGAAATTATTCAATCACATTTATCCTCAAACTACTTTTAAATCAATTTTTTCAAGTAACACTCTCACCTTTTTCAGAGAACAAACATATTTTTTTTTCAGGAATCCACTCTCCAGAAACCTGAAACAAATCTTGAAAAAACTTGTTTAAGGCATCCATTCTCCCTAATCCTAAAAGAACATTTTAATTAACTTCTTGAAATACTAAAATAAATCTTATCCTCAAACTACATTTAAATCAATTTTTTGAAGTAACACTCTCACCTTTTTCATAAAACTAACATATATTTTTTTTCAGGAATCCACTCTCCACAAACCTAAAACTAATCTTAAAAAACTTATTTCAAGCATTCCAATCTTCCTAATACTAAACGAAAATTTTAATTAACTTGTTGAAATATTTCAATCACATTTATCCTCAAACTACGTTTAAATCAATTTTTTGAAGTAACACTCTCACCTTTTTCATAGAACAAACATATTTTTTTTTCAGGAATCCACTCTCCAGAAACCTGAAACAAATCTTGAAAAAACTTGTTTAAGGCATCCATTCTCCCTAATCCTAAAAGAACATTTTAATTAACTTTTTGAAATACTAAAAAAAATCTTATCCTCAAACTACATTTAAATCAATTTTTTGAAGTAACACTCTCACCTTTTTCATAAAACTAACATATATTTTTTTTCAGGAATCCACTCTCCATAAACTTGAAACAAATCTTGAAAAAACGTGTTTAAGGCATCCATTCTCCCTAATCCTAAAAGAAAATTTTAATTAACTTCTTGAAATACTAAAATAAATCTTATCCTCAAACTACATTTAAATCAATTTTTTGAAGTAACACTCTCACCTTTTTCATAAAACTAAGATATATTTTTTTTCAGGAATCCACTCTCCAGAAACCTAAAACTAATCTTAAAAAACTTCTTTCAGGCATCCAATCTTCCTAATCCTAAACGAAAATTTTAATTAACTTGTTGAAATAATTCAATCACATTTATCCTCAAACTACTTTTAAATCAATTTTTTCAAGTAACACTCTCACCTTTTTCATAGAACAAACATATTTTTTTTTCAGGAATCCACTCTCCAGAAACCTGAAACAAATCTTGAAAAAACTTATTTAAGGCATCCATTCTCCCTAACCCTAAAAGAAAATTTTAATTAACTTCTTGAAATACTAAAATAAATCTTATCCTCAAACTACATTTAAATCAATTTTTTGAAGTAACACTCTCACCTTTTTCATAAAACTAACATATATTTTTTTTCAGGAATCCGCTCTCCAGAAACCTGAAACAAATCTTGAAAAAACTTGTTTAAGGCATCCATTCTGCCTAATCCTAAAAGAACATTTTAATTAACTTCTTGAAATACTAAAATAAATCTTATCCTCAAACTACATTTAAATCAATTTTTTGAAGTAACACTCGCACCTTTTTCATTAAACTAACATATATTTTTTTTCAGGAATCCACTCTCCAGAAACCTAAAACTAATCTAAAAAAACTTCTTTCAGGCATCCAATCTTCCTAATCCTAAACGAAAATTTTAATTAACTTGTTGAAATAATTCAATCACATTTATCCTCAAACTACTTTTAAATCAATTTTTTGAAGTAACACTCTCACCTTTTTCATAGAACAAACTTATTTTTTTTTCAGGAATCCACTCTCCATAAACCTGAAACTAATCTTGAAAAAACTTGTGTAAGGCATCCATTCTCCCTAATCCTAAAAGAAAATTTTAATTAACTTGTTGAAATAATGCAATCAACCTTATTCTCAAACTACATTTAAATCAATTTTTTGAAGTAACACACTCACCTTTTTCATAAAATGAACATATTTTGTTTTCACGAATCCACTCTCCAGAAACCTAAAACAAATCTTGAAAAAACTTGTTTAAGGCATCCATTCTCCCTAATCCTAAAAGAAAATTTTAATTAACTTCTTGAAATACTAAAAAAATCTAATCCTCAAACTACATTTAAATCAATTTTTTGAAGTAACACTCTCACCTTTTTCATAAAACTAACATATATTTTTTTTCAGGAATCCACTCTCCAGAAACCTAAAACTAATCTTAAAAAACTTATTTCAAGAACTCCAATCTTCCTAATCCTAAACGAAAATTTTAATTAACTTGTTGAAATAATTCAATCACATTTATCCTCAAACTACGTTTAAATCAACTTTTTGAAGTAACACTCTCACCTTTTTCATAGAAAAAACATATTTGTTTTTCAGGAATCCACTCTCCAGAAACCTGAAACAAATCTTGAAAAAACTTGTTTAAGGCATCCATTCTCCCTAATCCTAAAAGAAAATTTTAATTAACTTCTTGAAATACTAAAAAAAATCTTATCCTCAAACTACATTTAAATCAATTTTTTGAAGTAACACTCTCACCTTTTTCATAAAACTAAGATATATTTTTTTTCAGGAATCCACTCTCCAGAAACCTAAAACTAATCTTAAAAAACTTCTTTCAGGCATCCAATCTTCCTAATCCTAAACAAAAATTTTAATTAACTTGTTGAAATTATTCAATCACATTTATCCTCAAACTACTTTTAAATCAATTTTTTCAAGTAACACTCTCACCTTTTTCAGAGAACAAACATATTTTTTTTTCAGGAATCCACTCTCCAGAAACCTGAAACAAATCTTGAAAAAACTTGTTTAAGGCATCCATTCTCCCTAATCCTAAAAGAACATTTTAATTAACTTCTTGAAATACTAAAATAAATCTTATCCTCAAACTACATTTAAATCAATTTTTTGAAGTAACACTCTCACCTTTTTCATAAAACTAACATATATTTTTTTTCAGGAATCCACTCTCCACAAACCTAAAACTAATCTTAAAAAACTTATTTCAAGCATTCCAATCTTCCTAATACTAAATGAAAATTTTAATTAACTTGTTGAAATATTTCAATCACATTTATCCTCAAACTACGTTTAAATCAATTTTTTGAAGTAACACTCTCACCTTTTTCATAGAACAAACATATTTTTTTTTCAGGAATCCACTCTCCAGAAACCTGAAACAAATCTTGAAAAAACTTGTTTAAGGCATCTATTCTCCCTAATCCTAAAAGAACATTTTAATTAACTTTTTGAAATACTAAAAAAAATCTTATCCTCAAACTACATTTAAATCAATTTTTTGAAGTAACACTCTCACCTTTTTCATAAAACTAACATATATTTTTTTTCAGGAATCCACTCTCCATAAACTTGAAACAAATCTTGAAAAAACGTGTTTAAGGCATCCATTCTCCCTAATCCTAAAAGAAAATTTTAATTAACTTCTTGAAATACTAAAATAAATCTTATCCTCAAACTACATTTAAATCAATTTTTTGAAGTAACACTCTCACCTTTTTCATAAAACTAAGATATATTTTTTTTCAGGAATCCACTCTCCAGAAACCTAAAACTAATCTTAAAAAACTTCTTTCAGGCATCCAATCTTCCTAATCCTAAACGAAAATTTTAATTAACTTGTTGAAATAATTCAATCACATTTATCCTCAAACTACTTTTAAATCAATTTTTTCAAGTAACACTCTCACCTTTTTCATAGAACAAACATATTTTTTTTTCAGGAATCCACTCTCCAGAAACCTGAAACAAATCTTGAAAAAACTTGTTTAAGGCATCCATTCTCCCTAACCCTAAAAGAAAATTTTAATTAACTTCTTGAAATACTAAAATAAATCTTATCCTCAAACTACATTTAAATCAATTTTTTGAAGTAACACTCTCACCTTTTTCATAAAACTAACATATATTTTTTTTCAGGAATCCGCTCTCCAGAAACCTGAAACAAATCTTGAAAAAACTTGTTTAAGGCATCCATTCTCCCTAATCCTAAAAGAACATTTTAATTAACTTCTTGAAATACTAAAATAAATCTTATCCTCAAACTACATTTAAATCAATTTTTTGAAGTAACACTCGCACCTTTTTCATTAAACTAACATATATTTTTTTTCAGGAATCCACTCTCCAGAAACCTAAAACTAATCTAAAAAAACTTCTTTCAGGCATCCAATCTTCCTAATCCTAAACGAAAATTTTAATTAACTTGTTGAAATAATTCAATCACATTTATCCTCAAACTACTTTTAAATCAATTTTTTGAAGTAACACTCTCACCTTTTTCATAGAACAAACTTATTTTTTTTTCAGGAATCCACTCTCCATAAACCTGAAACTAATCTTGAAAAAACTTGTGTAAGGCATCCATTCTCCCTAATCCTAAAAGAAAATTTTAATTAACTTGTTGAAATAATGCAATCAACCTTATTCTCAAACTACATTTAAATCAATTTTTTGAAGTAACACACTCACCTTTTTCATAAAATGAACATATTTTGTTTTCACGAATCCACTCTCCAGAAACCTAAAACAAATCTTGAAAAAACTTGTTTAAGGCATCCATTCTCCCTAATCCTAAAAGAAAATGTTAATTAACTTCTTGAAATACTAAAAAAATCTAATCCTCAAACTACATTTAAATCAATTTTTTGAAGTAACACTCTCACCTTTTTCATAAAACTAACATATATTTTTTTTCAGGAATCCACTCTCCAGAAACCTAAAACTAATCTTAAAAAACTTATTTCAAGCATTCCAATCTTCCTAATCCTAAACGAAAATTTTAATTAACTTGTTGAAATATTCAATCACATTTATCCTCAAACTACGTTTAAATCAATTTTTTGAAGTAACACTCTCACCTTTTTCATAGAACAAACATATTTTTTTTTCAGGAATCCACTCTCCAGAAACCTGAAACAAATCTTGAAAAAACTTGTTTAAGGCATCCATTCTCCCTAATCCTAAAAGAAAATTTTAATTAACTTCTTGAAATACTAAAAAAAATCTTATCCTCAAACTACATTTAAATCAATTTTTTGAAGTAACACTCTCACCTTTTTCATAAAACTAACATATATTTTTTTTCAGGAATCCACTCTCCAGAAACCTAAAACTAATCTTAAAAAACTTCTTTCAGGCACCCAATCTTCCTAATCCTAAACGAAAATTTTAATTAACTTGTTGAAATAATTCAATCACATTTATCCTCAAACTACTTTTAAATCAATTTTTTGAAGTAACACTCTCACCTTTTTCATAGAACAAACATATTTTTTTTTCAGGAATCCACTCTCCATAAACTTGAAACAAATCTTGAAAAAACTTGTTTAAGGCATCCATTCTCCCTAATCCTAAAAGAAAATTTTAATTAACTTCTTGAAATACTAAAATAAATCTTATCCTCAAACTACATTTAAATCAATTTTTTGAAGTAACAGTCTCACCTTTTTCATAAAACTAAGATATATTTTTTTTCAGGAATCCACTCTCCAGAAACCTAAAACTAATCTTAAAAAACTTCTTTCAGGCATCCAATCTTCCTAATCCTAAACGAAAATTTTAATTAACTTCTTGAAATACTAAAAATAAATCTTATCCTCAAACTACTTTTAAATCAATTTTTTGAAGTAACACTCTCACCTTTTTCATAAAACTAACATAGTTTTTTTTCAGGAATCCGCTCTCCAGAAACCTGAAACAAATCTTGAAAAAACTTGTTTAAGGCATCCATTCTCCCTAATCCTAAAAGAAAATTTTAATTAACTTCTTGAAATACTAAAATAAATCTTATCCTCAAACTACATTTAAATCAATTTTTTGAAGTAACACTCTCACCTTTTTCATAAAACTAACATATATTTTTTTCAGGAATCCACTCTCCAGAAACCTAAAACTAATCTTAAAAAACTTCTTTCAGGCACCCAATCTTCCTAATCCTAAACGAAAATTTTAATTAACTTGGTGAAATTATTCAATCACATTTATCCTCAAACTACTTTTAAATCAATTTTTTCAAGTAACACTCTCACCTTTTTCATAGAACAAACATATTTTTTTTTCAGGAATCCACTCTCCAGAAACCTGAAACAAATCTTGAAAAAATTGTTTAAGGCATCCATTCTCCCTAATCCTAAAAGAAAATGTTAATTAACTGCTTGAAATACTAAAAAAAATCTTATCCTCAAACTACATTTAAATCAATTTTTTGAAGTAACACTCTCACCTTTTTCATAAAACTAACATATATTTTTTTTCAGGAATCCACTCTCCACAAACCTAAAACTAATCTTAAAAAACTTATTTCAAGCATTCCAATCTTCCTAGTACTAAACGAAAATTTTAATTAACTTGTTGAAATATTTCAATCACATTTATCCTCAAACTACGTTTAAATCAATTTTTTGAAGTAACACTCTCACCTTTTTCATAGAACAAACATATTTTTTTTTCAGGAATCCACTCTCCAGAAACCTGAAACAAATCTTGAAAAAACTTGTTTAAGGCATCCATTCTCCCTAATCCTAAAAGAAAATTTTAATTAACTTCTTGAAATACTAAAATAAATCTTATCCTCAAACTACATTTAAATCAATTTTTTGAAGTAACACTCTCACCTTTTTCATAAAACTAACATATATTTTTTTTCAGGAATCCGCTCTCCAGAAACCTGAAACAAATCTTGAAAAAACTTGTTTAAGGCATCCATTCTCCCTAATCCTAAAAGAAAATTTTAATTAACTTCTTGAAATACTAAAAATAAATCTTATCCTCAAACTACTTTTAAATCAATTTTTTGAAGTAACACTCTCACCTTTTTCATAAAACTAACATATAGTTTTTTTTCAGGAATCCGCTCTCCAGAAACCTGAAACAAATCTTGAAAAAACTTGTTTAAGGCATCCATTCTCCCTAATCCTAAAAGAAAATTTTAATTAACTTCTTGAAATACTAAAATAAATCTTATCCTCAAACTACATTTAAATCAATTTTTTGAAGTAACACTCTCACCTTTTTCATAAAACTAACATATATTTTTTTTCAGGAATCCACTCTCCAGAAACCTAAAACTAATCTTAAAAAACTTCTTTCAGGCATCCAATCTTCCTAATCCTAAACGAAAATTTTAATTAACTTGTTGAAATTATTCAATCACATTTATCCTCAAACTACTTTTAAATCAATTTTTTCAAGTAACACTCTCACCTTTTTCATAGAACAAACATATTTTTTTTTCAGGAATCCACTCTCCAGAAACCTGAAACAAATCTTGAAAAAACTTGTTTAAGGCATCCATTCTCCCTAATCCTAAAAGAAAATGTTAATTAACTGCTTGAAATACTAAAAAAAATCTTATCCTCAAACTACATTTAAATCAATTTTTTGAAGTAACACTCTCACCTTTTTCATAAAACTAACATATATTTTTTTTCAGGAATCCACTCTCCACAAACCTAATACTAATCTTAAAAAAATTATTTCAAGCATTCCAATCTTCCTAATACTAAACGAAAATTTTAATTAACTTGTTGAAATATTTCAATCACATTTATCCTCAAACTACGTTTAAATCAATTTTTTGAAGTAACACTCTCACCTTTTTCATAGAACAAACATATTTTTTTTTCAGGAATCCTCTCTCCAGAAACCTGAAACAAATCTTGAAAAAACTTGTTAAAGGCATCCATTCTCCCTAATCCTAAAAGAACATTTTAATTAACTTTTTGAAATACTAAAAAAAATCTTATCCTCAAACTACATTTAAATCAATTTTTTGAAGTAACACTCTCACCTTTTTCATAAAACTAACATATATTTTTTTCAGGAATCCACTCTCCAGAAACCTAAAACTAATCTTAAAAAACTTATTTCAAGCATTCCAATCTTCCTAATCCTAAACGAAAATTTTAATTAACTTGTTGAAATAATTCAATCACATTCATCCTCAAACTACGTTTAAATCAATTTTTTGAAGTAACACTCTCACCTTTTTCATAGAACAAACATATTTTTTTTTCAGGAATCCAATCTCCATAAACTTGAAACAAATCTTGAAAAAACTTGTTTAAGGCATCCATTCTCCCTAATCCTAAAAGAAAATTTTAATTAACTTCTTGAAATACTAAAATAAATCTTATCCTCAAACTACATTTAAATCAATTTTTTGAAGTAACACTCTCACCTTTTTCATAAAACTAAGATATATTTTTTTTCAGGAATCCACTCTCCAGAAACCTAAAACTAATCTTAAAAAACTTCTTTCAGGCATCCAATCTTCCTAATCCTAAACGAAAATTTTAATTAACTTGTTGAAATAATTCAATCACATTTATCCTCAAACTACTTTTAAATCAATTTTTTCAAGTAACACTCTCACCTTTTTCATAGAACAAACATATTTTTTTTTCAGGAATCCACTCTCCAGAAACCTGAAACAAATCTTGAAAAAACTTGTTTAAGGCATCCATTCTCCCCAATCCTAATAGAAAATTTTAATTAACTTCTTGAAATACTAAAATAAATCTTATCCTCAAACTACATTTAAATCAATTTTTTGAAGTAACACTCTCACCTTTTTCATAAAACTAACATATATTTTTTTCAGGAATCCACTCTCCAGAAACCTGAAACAAATCTTGAAAAAACTTGTTTAAGGCATCCATTCTCCCCAATCCTAATAGAAAATTTTAATTAACTTCTTGAAATACTAAAATAAATCTTATCCTCAAACTACATTTAAATCAATTTTTTGAAGTAACACTCTCACCTCTTTCATAAAACTAACATATATTTTTTTCAGGAATCCACTCTCCAGAAACCTGAAACAAATCTTGAAAAAACTTGTTTAAGGCATCCATTCTCCCTAATCCTAATAGAAAATTTTAATTAACTTCTTGAAATACTAAAATAAATCTTATCCTCAAACTACATTTAAATCAATTTTTTGAAGTAACACTCACACCTTTTTCATAAAACTAACATATATTTTTTTTCAGGAATCCGCTCTCCAGAAACCTGAAACAAATCTTGAAAAAACTTGTTTAAGGCATCCATTCTCCCTAATCCTAAAAGAAAATTTGAATTAAGTTCTTGAAATACTAAAATAAATCTTATCCTCAAACTACATTTAAATCAATTTTTTGAAGTAACACTCTCACCTTTTTCATAAAACTAAGATATATTTTTTTCCAGGAATCCACTCTCCAGAAACCTCAAACTAATCTTAAAAAACTTCTTTCAGGCATCCAATCTTCCTAATCCTAAACGAAAATTTTAATTAACTTGTTGAAATAATTCAATCACATTTATCCTCAAACTACTTTTAAATCAATTTTTTCAAGTAACACTCTCACCTTTTTCATAGAACAAACATATTTTTTTTTCAGGAATCCACTATCCAGAAACCTGAAACAAATCTTGAAAAAACTTGTTTCAGGCATCCATTCTCCCTAATCCTAAAAGAAAATTTTAATTAACTTCTTGAAAAACTAAAATAAATCTTATCCTCAAACTACATTTAAATCAATTTTTTGAAGTAACACTCTCACCTTTTTCATAGAACAAACACATTTTTTTTTCAGGAATCCACTCTCCAGAAACCTGAAACAAATCTTGAAAAAACTTGTTTAAGGCATCCATTCTCCCTAATCCTAAAAGAAAATTTTAATTAACTTCTTGAAATACTAAAAAAAATCTTATCCTCAAACTACATTTAAATCAACTTTTTTGAAGTAACACTCTCACCTTTTTCATAAAACTAAGATATATTTTTTTTCAGGAATCCACTCTCCAGAAACCTAAAACTAATCTTAAAAAACTTCTTTCAGGCATCCAATCTTCCTAATCCTAAACGAAAATGTTAATTAACTTGTTGAAATAATTCAATCACATTTATCCTCAAACTACTTTTAAATCAATTTTTTCAAGTAACACTCTCACCTTTTTCATAGAACAAACATATTTTTTTTTCAGGAATCCACTCTCCAGAAACCTGAAACAAATCTTGAAAAAACTTGTTTAAGGCATCCATTCTCCCTAATCCTAATAGAAAATTTTAATTAACTTCTTGAAATACTAAAATAAATCTTATCCTCAAACTACATTTAAATCAATTTTTTGAAGTAACACTCTCACCTTTTTCATAAAACTAACATATATTTTTTTTCAGGAATCCGCTCTCCAGAAACCTGAAACAAATCTTGAAAAAACTTGTTTAAGGCATCCATTCTCCCTAATCCTAAAAGAAAATTTGAATTAACTTCTTGAAATACTAAAATAAATCTTATCCTCAAACTACATTTAAATCAATTTTTTGAAGTAACACTCTCACCTTTTTCATAAAACTAAGATATATTTTTTTTCAGGAATCCACTCTCCAGAAACCTAAAACTAATCTTAAAAAACTTCTTTCAGGCATCCAATCTTCCTAATCCTAAACGAAAATTTTAATTAACTTGTTGAAATAATTCAATCACATTTATCCTCAAACTACTTTTAAATCAATTTTTTCAAGTAACACTCTCACCTTTTTCATAGAACAAACATATTTTTTTTTCAGGAATCCACTCTCCAGAAACCTGAAACAAATCTTGAAAAAACCTGTTTAAGGCATCCATTCTCCCTAATCCTAATAGAACATTTTAATTAACTTCTTGAAATACTAAAATAAATCTTATCCTCAAACTACATTTAAATCAATTTTTTGAAGTAACACTCTCACCTTTTTCATAAAACTAACATATATTTTTTTCAGGAATCCGCTCTCCAGAAACCTGAAACAAATCTTGAAAAAACTTGTTTAAGGCATCCATTCTCCCTAATCCTAAAAGAAAATTTGAATTAACTTCTTGAAATACTAAAATAAATCTTATCCTCAAACTACATTTAAATCAATTTTTTGAAGTAACACTCTCACCTTTTTCATAAAACTAAGATATATTTTTTTCCAGGAATCCACTCTCCAGAAACCTAAAACTAATCTTAAAAAACTTCTTTCAGGCATCCAATCTTCCTAATCCTAAACGAAAATTTTAATTAACTTGTTGAAATAATTCAATCACATTTATCCTCAAACTACATTTAAATCAATTTGTTGAAGTAACACTCTCACCTTTTTCATAGAACAAACATATTTTTTTTTCAGGAATCCACTCTCCAGAAACCTGAAACAAATCTTGAAAAAACTTGTTTAAGGCATCCATTCTCCCTAATCCTAAAAGAAAATTTTAATTAACTTCTTGAAATACTAAAATAAATCTTATCCTCAAACTACATTTAAATCAATTTTTTGAAGTAACACTCTCACCTTTTTCATAAAACTAACATATATTTTTTTTCAGGAATCCGCTCTCCAGAAACCTGAAACAAATCTTGAAAAAACTTGTTTAAGGCATCCATTCTCCCTAATCCTAAATGAAAATTTTAATTAACTTCTTGAAATACTAAAAATAAATCTTATCCTCAAACTACTTTTAAATCAATTTTTTGAAGTAACACTCTCACCTTTTTCATAAAACTAACATATAGTTTTTTTTCAGGAATCCGCTCTCCAGAAACCTGAAACAAATCTTGAAAAAACTTGTTAAAGGCATCCATTCTCCCTAATCCTAAAAGAACATTTTAATTAACTTTTTGAAATACTAAAAAAAATCTTATCCTCAAACTACATTTAAATCAATTTTTTGAAGTAACACTCTCACCTTTTTCATAAAACTAACATATATTTTTTTCAGGAATCCACTCTCCAGAAACCTAAAACTAATCTTAAAAAACCTATTTCAAGCATTCCAATCTTCCTAATCCTAAACGAAAATTTTAAATAACTTGTTGAAATAATTCAATCACATTTATCCTCAAACTACGTTTAAATCAATTTTTTGAAGTAACACTCTCACCTTTTTCATAGAACAAACATATTTTTTTTTCAGGAATCCACTCTCCATAAACTTGAAACAAATCTTGAAAAAACTTGTTTAAGGCATCCATTCTCCCTAATCCTAAAAGAAAATTTTAATTAACTTCTTGAAATACTAAAATAAATCTTATCCTCAAACTACATTTAAATCAATTTTTTGAAGTAACACTCTCACCTTTTTCATAAAACTAAGATATATTTTTTTTCAGGAATCCACTCTCCAGAAACCTAAAACTAATCTTAAAAAACTTCTTTCAGGCATCCAATCTTCCTAATCCTAAACGAAAATTTTAATTAACTTGTTGAAATAATTCAATCACATTTATCCTCAAACTACTTTTAAATCAATTTTTTCAAGTAACACTCTCACCTTTTTCATAGAACAAACATATTTTTTTTTCAGGAATCCACTCTCCAGAAACCTGAAACAAATCTTGAAAAAACTTGTTTAAGGCATCCATTCTCCCTAATCCTAATAGAAAATTTTAATTAACTTCTTGAAATACTAAAATAAATCTTATCCTCAAACTACATTTAAATCAATTTTTTGAAGTAACACTCTCACCTTTTTCATAAAACTAACATATATTTTTTTTCAGGAATCCGCTCTCCAGAAACCTGAAACAAATCTTGAAAAAACTTGTTTAAGGCATCCATTCTCCCTAATCCTAAAAGAAAATTTGAATTAACTTCTTGAAATACTAAAATAAATCTTATCCTCAAACTACATTTAAATCAATTTTTTGAAGTAACAGTCTCACCTTTTTCATAAAACTAAGATATATTTTTTTTCAGGAATCCACTCTCCAGAAACCTAAAACTAATCTTAAAAAACTTCTTTCAGGCATCCAATCTTCCTAATCCTAAACGAAAATTTTAATTAACTTGTTGAAATAATTCAATCACATTTATCCTCAAACTACTTTTAAATCAATTTTTTCAAGTAACACTCTCACCTTTTTCATAGAACAAACATATTTTTTTTTCAGGAATCCACTCTCCAGAAACCTGAAACAAATCTTGAAAAAACCTGTTTAAGGCATCAATTCTCCCTAATCCTAATAGAAAATTTTAATTAACTTCTTGAAATACTAAAATAAATCTTATCCTCAAACTACATTTAAATCAATTTTTTGAAGTAACACTCTCACCTTCTTCATAAAACTAACATATATTTTTTTTCAGGAATCCGCTCTCCAGAAACCTGAAACAAATCTTGAAAAAACTTGTTTAAGGCATCCATTCTCCCTAATCCTAAAAGAAAATTTTAATTAACTTCTTGAAATACTAAAAATAAATCTTATCCTCAAACTACTTTTAAATCAATTTTTTGAAGTAACACTCTCACCTTTTTCATAAAACTAACATAGTTTTTTTTCAGGAATCCGCTCTCCAGAAACCTGAAACAAATCTTGAAAAAACTTGTTTAAGGCATCCATTCTCCCTAATCCTAAAAGAAAATTTTAATTAACTTCTTGAAATACTAAAATAAATCTTATCCTCAAACTACATTTAAATCAATTTTTTGAAGTAACACTCTCACCTTTTTCATAAAACTAACATATATTTTTTTCAGGAATCCACTCTCCAGAAACCTAAAACTAATCTTAAAAAACTTCTTTCAGGCACCCAATCTTCCTAATCCTAAACGAAAATTTTAATTAACTTGGTGAAATTATTCAATCACATTTATCCTCAAACTACTTTTAAATCAATTTTTTCAAGTAACACTCTCACCTTTTTCATAGAACAAACATATTTTTTTTTCAGGAATCCACTCTCCAGAAACCTGAAACAAATCTTGAAAAAATTGTTTAAGGCATCCATTCTCCCTAATCCTAAAAGAAAATGTTAATTAACTGCTTGAAATACTAAAAAAAATCTTATCCTCAAACTACATTTAAATCAATTTTTTGAAGTAACACTCTCACCTTTTTCATAAAACTAACATATATTTTTTTTCAGGAATCCACTCTCCACAAACCTAAAACTAATCTTAAAAAACTTATTTCAAGCATTCCAATCTTCCTAGTACTAAACGAAAATTTTAATTAACTTGTTGAAATATTTCAATCACATTTATCCTCAAACTACGTTTAAATCAATTTTTTGAAGTAACACTCTCACCTTTTTCATAGAACAAACATATTTTTTTTTCAGGAATCCACTCTCCAGAAACCTGAAACAAATCTTGAAAAAACTTGTTTAAGGCATCCATTCTCCCTAATCCTAAAAGAAAATTTTAATTAACTTCTTGAAATACTAAAATAAATCTTATCCTCAAACTACATTTAAATCAATTTTTTGAAGTAACACTCTCACCTTTTTCATAAAACTAACATATATTTTTTTTCAGGAATCCGCTCTCCAGAAACCTGAAACAAATCTTGAAAAAACTTGTTTAAGGCATCCATTCTCCCTAATCCTAAAAGAAAATTTTAATTAACTTCTTGAAATACTAAAAATAAATCTTATCCTCAAACTACTTTTAAATCAATTTTTTGAAGTAACACTCTCACCTTTTTCATAAAACTAACATATAGTTTTTTTTCAGGAATCCGCTCTCCAGAAACCTGAAACAAATCTTGAAAAAACTTGTTTAAGGCATCCATTCTCCCTAATCCTAAAAGAAAATTTTAATTAACTTCTTGAAATACTAAAATAAATCTTATCCTCAAACTACATTTAAATCAATTTTTTGAAGTAACACTCTCACCTTTTTCATAAAACTAACATATATTTTTTTTCAGGAATCCACTCTCCAGAAACCTAAAACTAATCTTAAAAAACTTCTTTCAGGCATCCAATCTTCCTAATCCTAAACGAAAATTTTAATTAACTTGTTGAAATTATTCAATCACATTTATCCTCAAACTACTTTTAAATCAATTTTTTCAAGTAACACTCTCACCTTTTTCATAGAACAAACATATTTTTTTTTCAGGAATCCACTCTCCAGAAACCTGAAACAAATCTTGAAAAAACTTGTTTAAGGCATCCATTCTCCCTAATCCTAAAAGAAAATGTTAATTAACTGCTTGAAATACTAAAAAAAATCTTATCCTCAAACTACATTTAAATCAATTTTTTGAAGTAACACTCTCACCTTTTTCATAAAACTAACATATATTTTTTTTCAGGAATCCACTCTCCACAAACCTAATACTAATCTTAAAA
The DNA here is from genome assembly GCF_964204655.1 of Triturus cristatus. NCBI lineage: Eukaryota > Metazoa > Chordata > Amphibia > Caudata > Salamandridae > Triturus > Triturus cristatus. Next base: position 118,238,093 of record NC_140583.1, read on the forward strand.
AAATTATTTCAAGCATTCCAATCTTCCTAATACTAAACGAAAATTTTAATTAACTTGTTGAAATATTTCAATCACATTTATCCTCAAACTACGTTTAAATCAATTTTTTGAAGTAACACTCTCACCTTTTTCATAGAACAAACATATTTTTTTTTCAGGAATCCTCTCTCCAGAAACCTGAAACAAATCTTGAAAAAACTTGTTAAAGGCATCCATTCTCCCTAATCCTAAAAGAACATTTTAATTAACTTTTTGAAATACTAAAAAAAATCTTATCCTCAAACTACATTTAAATCAATTTTTTGAAGTAACACTCTCACCTTTTTCATAAAACTAACATATATTTTTTTTCAGGAATCCACTCTCCACAAACCTAAAACTAATCTTAAAAAACTTATTTCAAGCGTTCCAATCTTCCTAATACTAAACGAAAATTTTAATTAACTTGTTGAAATATTTCAATCACATTTATCCTCAAACTACGTTTAAATCAATTTTTTGAAGTAACACTCTCACCTTTTTCATAGAACAAACATATTTTTTTTTCAGGAATCCTCTCTCCAGAAACCTGAAACAAATCTTGAAAAAACTTGTTAAAGGCATCCATTCTCCCTAATCCTAAAAGAACATTTTAATTAACTTTTTGAAATACTAAAAAAAATCTTATCCTCAAACTACATTTAAATCAATTTTTTGAAGTAACACTCTCACCTTTTTCATAAAACTAACATATATTTTTTTCAGGAATCCACTCTCCAGAAACCTAAAACTAATCTTAAAAAACTTATTTCAAGCATTCCAATCTTCCTAATCCTAAACGAAAATTTTAATTAACTTGTTGAAATAATTCAATCACATTCATCCTCAAACTACGTTTAAATCAATTTTTTGAAGTAACACTCTCACCTTTTTCATAGAACAAACATATTTTTTTTTCAGGAATCCAATCTCCATAAACTTGAAACAAATCTTGAAAAAACTTGTTTAAGGCATCCATTCTCCCTAATCCTAAAAGAAAATTTTAATTAACTTCTTGAAATACTAAAATAAATCTTATCCTCAAACTACATTTAAATCAATTTTTTGAAGTAACACTCTCACCTTTTTCATAAAACTAAGATATATTTTTTTTCAGGAATCCACTCTCCAGAAACCTAAAACTAATCTTAAAAAACTTCTTTCAGGCATCCAATCTTCCTAATCCTAAACGAAAATTTTAATTAACTTGTTGAAATAATTCAATCACATTTATCCTCAAACTACTTTTAAATCAATTTTTTCAAGTAACACTCTCACCTTTTTCATAGAACTAACATATATTGTTTTTCAGGAATCCGCTCTCCAGAAACCTGAAACAAATCTTGAAAAAACTTGTTTAAGGCATCCATTCTCCCTAATCCTAAAGGAAAATTTTAATTAACTTCTTGAAATACTAAAAATAAATCTTATCCTCAAACTACTTTTAAATCAATTTTTTGAAGTAACACTCTCACCTTTTTCATAAAACTAACATAGTTTTTTTTCAGGAATCCGCTCTCCAGAAACCTGAAACAAATCTTGAAAAAACTTGTTTAAGGCATCCATTCTCCCTAATCCTAAAAGAAAATTTTAATTAACTTCTTGAAATACTAAAATAAATCTTATCCTCAAACTACATTTAAATAAATTTTTTGAAGTAACACTCACCTTTTTCATAAAACTAACATATATTTTTTTTCAGGAATCCACTCTCCAGAAACCTAAAACTAATCTTAAAAAACTTCTTTCAGGCATCCAATCTTCCTAATCCTAAACGAAAATTTTAATTAACTTGTTGAAATAATTCAATCACATTTATCCTCAAACTACTTTTAAATCAATTATTTCAAGTAACACTCTCACCTTTTTCATAGAACAAACATATTTTTTTTTCAGGAATCCACTCTCCAGAAACCTGAAACAAATCTTGAAAAAACTTGTTTAAGGCATCCATTCTCCCTAATCCTAATAGAAAATTTTAATTAACTTCTTGAAATACTAAAATAAATCTTATCCTCAAACTACATTTAAATCAATTTTTTGAAGTAACACTCTCACCTTTTTCATAAAACTAACATATATTTTTTTCAGGAATCCACTCTCCAGAAACCTGAAACAAATCTTGAAAAAACTTGTTTAAGGCATCCATTCTCCCTAATCCTAATAGAAAATTTTAATTAACTTCTTGAAATACTAAAATAAATCTTATCCTCAAACTACATTTAAATCAATTTTTTGAAGTAACACTCTCACCTTTTTCATAAAACTAAGATATATTTTTTTTCAGGAATCCACTCTCCAGAAACCTAAAACTAATCTTAAAAAACTTCTTTCAGGCATCCAATCTTCCTAATCCTAAACAAAAATGTTAATTAACTTGTTGAAATAATTCAATCACATTTATCCTCAAACTACTTTTAAATCAATTTTTTCAAGTAACACTCTCACCTTTTTCATAGAACAAACATATTTTTTTTTCAGGAATCCACTCTCCAGAAACCTGAAACAAATCTTGAAAAAACTTGTTTAAGGCATCCATTCTCCCTAATCCTAATAGAAAATTTTAATTAACTTCTTGAAATACTAAAATAAATCTTATCCTCAAACTACATTTAAATCAATTTTTTGAAGTAACACTCTCACCTTTTTCATAAAACTAACATATATTTTTTTTCAGGAATTCGCTCTCCAGAAACCTGAAACAAATCTTGAAAAAACTTGTTTAAGGCATCCATTCTCCCTAATCCTAAAAGAAAATTTGAATAAACTTCTTGAAATACTAAAATAAATCTTATCCTCAAACTACATTTAAATCAATTTTTTGAAGTAACACTCTCACCTTTTTCATAAAACTAAGATATATTTTTTTTCAGGAATCCACTCTCCAGAAACCTAAAACGAATCTTAAAAAACTTCTTTCAGGCATCCAATCTTCCTAATCCTAAACGAAAATTTTAATTAACTTGTTGAAATAATTCAATCACATTTATCCTCAAACTACTTTTAAATCAATTTTTTCAAGTAACACTCTCACCTTTTTCATAGAACAAACATATTTTTTTTTCAGGAATCCACTCTCCAGAAACCTGAAACAAATCTTGAAAAAACCTGTTTAAGGCATCCATTCTCCCTAATCCTAATAGAACATTTTAATTAACTTCTTGAAATACTAAAATAAATCTTATCCTCAAACTACATTTAAATCAATTTTTTGAAGTAACACTCTCACCTTTTTCATAAAACTAACATATATTTTTTTCAGGAATCCGCTGTCCAGAAACCTGAAACAAATCTTGAAAAAACTTGTTTAAGGCATCCATTCTCCCTAATCCTAAAAGAAAATTTGAATTAACTTCTTGAAATACTAAAATAAATCTTATCCTCAAACTACATTTAAATCAATTTTTTGAAGTAACACTCTCACCTTTTTCATAAAACTAAGATATATTTTTTTCCAGGAATCCACTCTCCAGAAACCTAAAACTAATCTTAAAAAACTTCTTTCAGGCATCCAATCTTCCTAATCCTAAACAAAAATTTTAATTAACTTGTTGAAATAATTCAATCACATTTATCCTCAAACTACATTTAAATCAATTTGTTGAAGTAACACTCTCACCTTTTTCATAGAACAAACATATTTTTTTTTCAGGAATCCACTCTCCAGAAACCTGAAACAAATCTTGAAAAAACTTGTTTAAGGCATCCATTCTCCCTAATCCTAAAAGAAAATTTTAATTAACTTCTTGAAATACTAAAATAAATCTTATCCTCAAACTACATTTAAATCAATTTTTTGAAGTAACACTCTCACCTTTTTCATAAAACTAACATATATTTTTTTTCAGGAATCCGCTCTCCAGAAACCTGAAACAAATCTTGAAAAAACTTGTTTAAGGCATCCATTCTCCCTAATCCTAAAAGAAAATTTTAATTAACTTCTTGAAATACTAAAAATAAATCTTATCCTCAAACTACTTTTAAATCAATTTTTTGAAGTAACACTCTCACCTTTTTCATAAAACTAACATATAGTTTTTTTTCAGGAATCCGCTCTCCAGAAACCTGAAACAAATCTTGAAAAAACTTGTTTAAGGCATCCATTCTCCCTAATCCTAAAAGAAAATGTTAATTAACTGCTTGAAATACTAAAAAAAATCTTATCCTCAAACTACATTTAAATCAATTTTTTGAAGTAACACTCTCACCTTTTTCATAAAACTAACATATATTTTTTTTCAGGAATCCACTCTCCACAAACCTAAAACTAATCTTAAAAAACGTATTTCAAGCATTCCAATCTTCCTAATACTAAACGAAAATTTTAATTAACTTGTTGAAATATTTCAATCACATTTATCCTCAAACTAAGTTTAAATCAATTTTTTGAAGTAACTCTCTCACCTTTTTCATAGAACAAACATATTTTTTTTTCAGGAATCCTCTCTCCAGAAACCTGAAACAAATCTTGAAAAAACTTGTTAAAGGCATCCATTCTCCCTAATCCTAAAAGAACATTTTAATTAACTTTTTGAAATACTAAAAAAAATCTTATCCTCAAACTACATTTAAATCAATTTTTTGAAGTAACACTCTCACCTTTTTCATAAAACTAACATATATTTTTTTCAGGAATCCACTCTCCAGAAACCTAAAACTAATCTTAAAAAACTTATTTCAAGCATTCCAATCTTCCTAATCCTAAACGAAAATTTTAATTAACTTGTTGAAATAATTCAATCACATTTATCCTCAAACTACGTTTAAATCAATTTTTTGAAGTAACACTCTCACCTTTTTCATAGAACAAACATATTTTTTTTTCAGGAATCCACTCTCCATAAACTTGAAACAAATCTTGAAAAAACTTGTTTAAGGCATCCATTCTCCCTAATCCTAAAAGAAAATTTTAATTAACTTCTTGAAATACTAAAATAAATCTTATCCTCAAACTACATTTAAATCAATTTTTTGAAGTAACACTCTCACCTTTTTCATAAAACTAAGATATATTTTTTTTCAGGAATCCACTCTCCAGAAACCTAAAACTAATCTTAAAAAACTTCTTTCAGGCATCCAATCTTCCTAATCCTAAACGAAAATTTTAATTAACTTATTGAAATAATTCAATCACATTTATCCTTAAACTACTTATAAATCAATTTTTTGAAGTAACACTCTCACATTTTCATAAAACTAACATATATTTTTTTCAGGAATCCGCTCTCCAGAAACCTGAAACAAATCTTGAAAAAACTTGTTTAAGGCATCCATTCTCCCTAATCCTAAAAGAAAATTTGAATTAACTTCTTGAAATACTAAAATAAATCTTATCCTCAAACTACATTTAAATCAATTTTTTGAAGTAACACTCTCACCTTTTTCATAAAACTAAGATATATTTTTTTTCAGGAATCCACTCTCCAGAAACCTAAAACTAATCTTAAAAAACTTCTTTCAGGCATCCAATCTTCCTAATCCTAAACGAAAATTTTAATTAACTTGTTGAAATAATTCAATCACATTTATCCTCAAACTACTTTTAAATCAATTTTTTCAAGTAACACTCTCACCTTTTTCTTAGAACAAACATATTTTTTTTTCAGGAATCCACTCTCCAGAAACCTGAAACAAATCTTGAAAAAACCTGTTTAAGGCATCCATTCTCCCTAATCCTAATAGAACATTTTAATTAACTTCTTGAAATACTAAAATAAATCTTATCCTCAAACTACATTTAAATCAATTTTTTGAAGTAACACTCTCACCTTTTTCATAAAACTAAGATATATTTTTTTCCAGGAATCCACTCTCCAGAAACCTAAAACTAATCTTAAAAAGCTTCTTTCAGGCATCCAATCTTCCTAATCCTAAACGAAAATTTTAATTAACTTGTTGAAATAATTCAATCACATTTATCCTCAAACTACATTTAAATCAATTTTTTCAAGTAACACTCTCACCTTTTTCATAGAACAAACATATTTTTTTTTCAGGAATCCACTCTCCAGAAACCTGAAACAAATCTTGAAAAAACTTGTTTAAGGCATCCATTCTCCCTAATCCTAAAAGAAAATTTTAATTAACTTCTTGAAATACTAAAATAAATCTTATCCTCAAACTACATTTAAATCAATTTTTTGAAGTAACACTCTCACCTTCTTCATAAAACTAACATATATTTTTTTTCAGGAATCCGCTCTCCAGAAACCTGAAACAAATCTTGAAAAAACTTGTTTAAGGCATCCATTCTCCCTAATCCTAAAAGAAAATTTTAATTAACTTCTTGAAATACTAAAAATAAATCTTATCCTCAAACTACTTTTAAATCAATTTTTTGAAGTAACACTCTCACCTTTTTCATAAAACTAACATAGTTTTTTTTCAGGAATCCGCTCTCCAGAAACCTGAAACAAATCTTGAAAAAACTTGTTTAAGGCATCCATTCTCCCTAATCCTAAAAGAAAATTTTAATTAACTTCTTGAAATACTAAAATAAATCTTATCCTCAAACTACTTTTAAATCAATTTTTTGAAGTAACACTCTCACCTTTTTCATAAAACTAACATATACTTTTTTCAGGAATCCACTCTCCAGAAACCTAAAACTAATCTTAAAAAACTTCTTTCAGGCACCCAATCTTCCTAATCCTAAACGAAAATTTTAATTAACTTGGTGAAATTATTCAATCACATTTATCCTCAAACTACTTTTAAATCAATTTTTTCAAGTAACACTCTCACCTTTTTCATAGAACAAACATATTTTTTTTTCAGGAATCCACTCTCCAGAAACCTGAAACAAATCTTGAAAAAATTGTTTAAGGCATCCATTCTCCCTAATCCTAATAGAACATTTTAATTAACTTCTTGAAATACTAAAATAAATCTTATCCTCAAACTACATTTAAATCAATTTTTTGAAGTAACACTCTCACCTTTTTCATAAAACTAACATATATTTTTTTCAGGAATCCGCTCTCCAGAAACCTGAAACAAATCTTGAAAAAACTTGTTTAAGGCATCCATTCTCCCTAATCCTAAAAGAAAATTTGAATTAACTTCTTGAAATACTAAAATAAATCTTATCCTCAAACTACATTTAAATCAATTTTTTGAAGTAACACTCTCACCTTTTTCATAAAACTAAGATATATTTTTTTCCAGGAATCCACTCTCCAGAAACCTAAAACTAATCTTAAAAAACTTCTTTCAGGCATCCAATCTTCCTAATCCTAAACGAAAATTTTAATTAACTTGTTGAAATAATTCAATCACATTTATTCTCAAACTACATTTAAATCAATTTGTTGAAGTAACACTCTCACCTTTTTCATAGAACAAACATATTTATTTTTCAGGAATCCACTCTCCAGAAACCTGAAACAAATCTTGAAAAAACTTGTTTAAGGCATCCATTCTCCCTAATCCTAAAAGAAAATTTTAATTAACTTCTTGAAATACTAAAATAAATCTTATCCTCAAACTACATTTAAATCAATTTTTTGAAGTAACACTCTCACCTTTTTCATAAAACTAACATATTTTTTTTCAGGAATCCGCTCTCCAGAAACCTGAAACAAATCTTGAAAAAACTTGTTTAAGGCATCCATTCTCCCTAATCCTAAAAGAAAATTTTAATTAACTTCTTGAAATACTAAAAATAAATCTTATCCTCAAACTACTTTTAAATCAATTTTTTGAAGTAACACTCTCACCTTTTTCATAAAACTAACATATAGTTTTTTTTCAGGAATCCGCTCTCCAGAAACCTGAAACAAATCTTGAAAAAACTTGTTTAAGGCATCCATTCTCCCTAATCCTAAAAGAAAATTTTAATTAACTTCTTGAAATACTAAAATAAATCTTATCCTCAAACTACATTTAAATCAATTTTTTGAAGTAACACTCTCACCTTTTTCATAAAACTAACATATATTTTTTTTCAGGAATCCACTCTCCAGAAACCTAAAACTAATCTTAAAAAACTTCTTTCAGGCATCCAATCTTCCTAATCCTAAACGAAAATTTTAATTAACTTGTTGAAATTATTCAATCACATTTATCCTCAAACTACTTTTAAATCAATTTTTTCAAGTAACACTCTCACCTTTTTCATAGAACACATATATTTTTTTTTCAGGAATCCACTCTCCAGAAACCTGAAACAAATCTTGAAAAAACTTGTTTAAGGCATCCATTCTCCCTAATCCTAAAAGAAAATGTTAATTAACTGCTTGAAATACTAAAAAAAATCTTATCCTCAAACTACATTTAAATCAATTTTTTGAAGTAACACTCTCACCTTTTTCATAAAACTAACATATATTTTTTTTCAGGAATCCACTCTCCACAAACCTAAAACTAATCTTAAAAAACTTATTTCAAGCATTCCAATCTTCCTAATACTAAACGAAAATTTTAATTAACTTGTTGAAATATTTCAATCACATTTATCCTCAAACTACGTTTAAATCAATTTTTTGAAGTAACACTCTCACCTTTTTCATAGAACAAACATATTTTTTTTTCAGGAATCCTCTCTCCAGAAACCTGAAACAAATCTTGAAAAAACTTGTTAAAGGCATCCATTCTCCCTAATCCTAAAAGAACATTTTAATTAACTTTTTGAAATACTAAAAAAAATCTTATCCTCAAACTACATTTAAATCAATTTTTTGAAGTAACACTCTCACCTTTTTCATAAAACTAACATATATTTTTTTCAGGAATCCACTCTCCAGAAACCTAAAACTAATCTTAAAAAACCTATTTCAAGCATTCCAATCTTCCTAATCCTAAACGAAAATTTTAATTAACTTGTTGAAATAATTCAATCACATTTATCCTCAAACTACGTTTAAATCAATTTTTTGAAGTAACACTCTCACCTTTTTCATAGAACAAACATATTTTTTTTTCAGGAATCCACTCTCCAGAAACCTGAAACAAATCTTGAAAAAACCTGTTTAAGGCATCCATTCTCCCTAATCCTAATAGAACATTTTAATTAACTTCTTGAAATACTAAAATAAATCTTATCCTCAAACTACATTTAAATCAATTTTTTGAAGTAACACTCTCACCTTTTTCATAAAACTAAGATATATTTTTTTCCAGGAATCCACTTTCCAGAAACCTAAAACTAATCTTAAAAAGCTTCTTTCAGGCATCCAATCTTCCTAATCCTAAACGAAAATTTTAATTAACTTGTTGAAATAATTCAATCACATTTATCCTCAAACTACATTTAAATCAATTTTTTCAAGTAACACTCTCACCTTTTTCATAGAACAAACATATTTTTTTTTCAGGAATCCACTCTCCAGAAACCTGAAACAAATCTTGAAAAAACTTGTTTAAGGCATCCATTCTCCCTAATCCTAAAAGAAAATTTTAATTAACTTCTTGAAATACTAAAATAAATCTTATCCTCAAACTACATTTAAATCATTTTTTTGAAGTAACACTCTCACCTTCTTCATAAAACTAACATATATTTTTTTTCAGGAATCCGCTCTCCAGAAACCTGAAACAAATCTTGAAAAAACTTGTTTAAGGCATCCATTCTCCCTAATCCTAAAAGAAAATTTTAATTAACTTCTTGAAATACTAAAAATAAATCTTATCCTCAAACTACTTTTAAATCAATTTTTTGAAGTAACACTCTCACCTTTTTCATAAAACTAACATAGTTTTTTTTCAGGAATCCGCTCTCCAGAAACCTGAAACAAATCTTGAAAAAACTTGTTTAAGGCATCCATTCTCCCTAATCCTAAAAGAAAATTTTAATTAACTTCTTGAAATACTAAAATAAATCTTATCCTCAAACTACATTTAAATCAATTTTTTGAAGTAACACTCACCTTTTTCATAAAACTAACATATATTTTTTTCAGGAATCCACTCTCCAGAAACCTAAAACTAATCTTAAAAAACTTATTTCAAGCATTCCAATCTTCCTAATCCTAAACGAAAATTTTAATTAACTTGTTGAAATAATTCAATCACATTTATCCTCAAACTACGTTTAAATCAATTTTTTGAAGTAACACTCTCACCTTTTTCTTAGAACAAACATATTTTTTTTTCAGGAATCCACTCTCCATAAACTTGAAACAAATCTTGAAAAAACTTGTTTAAGGCATCCATTCTCCCTAATCCTAAAAGAAAATTTTAATTAACTTCTTGAAATACTAAAATAAATCTTATCCTCAAACTACATTTAAATCAATTTTTTGAAGTAACACTCTCACCTTTTTCATAAAACTAAGATATATTTTTTTTCAGGAATCCACTCTCCAGAAACCTAAAACTAATCTTAAAAAACTTCTTTCAGGCATCCAATCTTCCTAATCCTAAACGAAAATTTTAATTAACTTGTTGAAATAATTCAATCACATTTATCCTCAAACTACTTTTAAATCAATTTTTTCAAGTAACACTCTCACCTTTTTCATAGAACAAACATATTTTTTTTTCAGGAATCCACTCTCCAGAAACCTGAAACAAATCTTGAAAAAACTTGTTTAAGGCATCCATTCTCCCTAATCCTAATAGAAAATTTTAATTAACTTCTTGAAATACTAAAATAAATCTTATCCTCAAACTACATTTAAATCAATTTTTTGAAGTAACACTCACCTTTTTCATAAAACTAACATATATTTTTTTTCAGGAATCCGCTCTCCAGAAACCTGAAACAAATCTTGAAAAAACTTGTTTAAGGCATCCATTCTCCCTAATCCTAAAAGAAAATTTGAATTAACTTCTTGAAATACTAAAATAAATCTTATCCTCAAACTACATTTAAATCAATTTTTTGAAGTAACACTCTCACCTTTTTCATAAAACTAAGATATATTTTTTTTCAGGAATCCACTCTCCAGAAACCTAAAACGAATCTTAAAAAACTTCTTTCAGGCATCCAATCTTCCTAATCCTAAACGAAAATTTTAATTAACTTGTTGAAATAAATCAATCACATTTATCCTCAAACTACTTTTAAATCAATTTTTTCAAGTAACAATCTCACCTTTTTCATAGAACAAACATATTTTTTTTTCAGGAATCCACTCTCCAGAAACCTGAAACAAATCTTGAAAAAACTTGTTTCAGGCATCCATTCTCCCTAATCCTAAAAGAAAATTTTAATTAACTTCTTGAAATACTAAAATAAATCTTATCCTCAAACTACATTTAAATCAATTTTTTGAAGTAACACTCTCACCTTTTTCATAAAACTAACATATATTTTTTTTCAGGAATCCGCTCTCCAGAAACCTGAAACAAATCTTGAAAAAACTTGTTTAAGGCATCCATTCTCCCTAATCCTAAAAGAAAATTTGAATTAACTTCTTGAAATACTAAAAATAAATCTTATCCTCAAACTACTTTTAAATCAATTTTTTGAAGTAACACTCTCACCTTTTTCATAAAACTAAGATATATTTTTTTTCAGGAATCCACTCTCCAGAAACCTAAAACTAATCTTAAAAAACTTCTTTCAGGCATCCAATCTTCCTAATCCTAAACGAAAATTTTAATTAACTTGTTGAAATAATTCAATCACATTTATCCTCAAACTACTTTTAAATCAATTTTTTCAAGTAACACTCTCACCTTTTTCATAGAACAAACATATTTTTTTTCAGGAATCCACTCTCCAGAAACCTGAAACAAATCTTGAAAAAACTTGTTTCAGGCATCCATTCTCCCTAATCCTAAAAGAAAATTTTAATTAACTTCTTGAAATACTAAAAATAAATCTTATCCTCAAACTACTTTTAAATCAATTTTTTGAAGTAACACTCTCACCTTTTTCATAAAACTAACATATAGTTTTTTTTCAGGAATCCGCTCTCCAGAAACCTGAAACAAATCTTGAAAAAACTTGTTTAAGGCATCCATTCTCCCTAATCCTAAAAGAACATTTTAATTAACTTCTTGAAATACTAAAATAAATCTTATCCTCAAATTACATTTAAAACAATTTTTTGAAGTAACACTCTCACCTTTTTCATAAAACTAACATATATTTTTTTTCAGGAATCCGCTCTCCAGAAACCTGAAACAAATCTTGAAAAAACTTGTTTAAGGCATCCATTCTCCCTAATCCTAAAAGAAAATTTTAATTAACTTCTTGAAATACTAAAAATAAATCTTATCCTCAAACTACTTTTAAATCAATTTTTTGAAGTAACACTCTCACCTTTTTCATAAAACTAACATATATTTTTTTCAGGAATCCGCTCTCCAGAAACCTGAAACAAATCTTGAAAAAACTTGTTTAAGGCATCCATTCTCCCTAATCCTAAAAGAAAATTTGAATTAACTTCTTGAAATACTAAAATAAATCTTATCCTCAAACTACATTTAAATCAATTTTTTGAAGTAACACTCTCACCTTTTTCATAAAACTAACATATATTTTTTTTCAGGAATCCACTCTCCAGAAACCTAAAACTAATCTAAAAAAACTTCTTTCAGGCATCCAATCTTCCTAATCCTAAACGAAAATTTTAATTAATTGTTGAAATAATTCAATCACATTTATCCTCAAATTACTTTTAAATCAATTTTTTGAAGTAACACTCTCACCTTTTTCATAGAACAAACGTATTTTTTTTTCAGGAATCCACTCTCCATAAACCTGAAACTAATCTTGAAAAAACTTGTGTAAGGCATCCATTCTCCCTAATCCTAAAAGAAAATTTTAATTAACTTGTTGAAATAATGCAATCAACCTTATTCTCAAACTACATTTAAATCAATTTTTTGAAGTAACACACTCACCTTTTTCATAAAATGAACATATTTTGTTTTCACGAATCCACCGTCCAGAAACCTAAAACAAATCTTGAAAAAACTTGTTTAAGGCATCCATTCTCCCTAATCCTAAAAGAAAATTTTAATTAACTTCTTGAAATACTAAAAAAATCTAATCCTCAAACTACATTTAAATCAATTTTTTGAAGTAACACTCTCACCTTTTTCATAAAACTAACATATATTTTTTTTCAGGAATCCACTCTCCAGAAACCTAAAACTAATCTTAAAAAACTTATTTCAAGCATTCCAATCTTCCTAATCCTAAACGAAAATTTTAATTAACTTGTTGAAATAATTCAATCACATTTATCCTCAAACTACGTTTAAATCAATTTTTTGAAGTAACACTCTCACCTTTTTCATAGAACAAACATATTTTTTTTTCAGGAATCCACTCTCCAGAAACCTGAAACAAATCTTGAAAAAACTTGTTTAAGGCATCCATTCTCCCTAATCCTCAAAGAAAATTTTAATTACCTTCTTGAAATACTAAAAAAAATCTTATCCTCAAACTACATTTAAATCAATTTTTTGAAGTAACACTCTCACCTTTTTCATAAAACTAACATATATATTTTTTCAAGAATCCACTCTCCAGAAACCTGAAACAAATCTTGAAAAAACTTGTTTAAGGCATCCATTCTCCCTAATCCTAAAAGAAAATTTTAATTAACTTCTTGAAATACTAAAATAAATCTTATCCTCAAACTACATTTAAATCAATTTTTTGAAGTAACACTCTCACCTTTTTCATAAAACTAACATATATTTTTTTTCAGGAATCCGCTCTCCAGAAACCTGAAACAAATCTTAAAAAAACTTGTTTAAGGCATCCATTCTCCCTAATCCTAAAAGAAAATTTGAATTAACTTCTTGAAATACTAAAATAAATCTTATCCTCAAACTACATTTAAATCAATTTTTTGAAGTAACACTCTCACCTTTTTCATAAAACTAAGATATATTTTTTTTCAGGAATCCACTCTCCAGAAACCTAAAACTAATCTTAAAAAACTTCTTTCAGGCATCCAATCTTCCTAATCCTAAACGAAAATTTTAATTAACTTGTTGAAATAATTCAATCACATTTATCCTCAAACTACTTTTAAATCAATTTTTTCAAGTAACACTCTCACCTTTTTCATAGAACAAACATATTTTTTTTTTCAGGAATCCACTCTCCAGAAACCTGAAACAAATCTTGAAAAAACTTGTTTCAGGCATCCATTCTCCCTAATCCTAAAAGAAAATTTTAATTAACTTCTTGAAATACTAAAATAAATCTTATCCTCAAACTACATTTAAATCAATTTTTTGAAGTAACACTCTCATCTTTTTCATAAAACTAACATATATTTTTTTTCAGGAATCCGCTCTCCAGAAACCTGAAACAAATCTTGAAAAAACTTGTTTAAGGCATCCATTCTCCCTAATCCTAACAGAAAATTTTAATTAACTTCTTGAAATACTAAAATAAATCTTATCCTCAAACTACATTTAAATCAATTTTTTGAAGTAACACTCTCACCTTTTTCATAAAACTAACATATATTTTTTTTCAGGAATCCGCTCTCCAGAAACCTGAAACAAATCTTGAAAAAACTTGTTTAAGGCATCCATTCTCCCTAATCCTAAAAGAACATTTTAATTAATTTTTTGAAATACTAAAATAAATCTTATCCTCAAACTACATTTAAATCAATTTTTTGAAGTAACACTCGCACCTTTTTCATTAAACTAACATATATTTTTTTTCAGGAATCCACTCTCCAGAAACCTAAAACTAATCTAAAAAAACTTCTTTCAGGCATCCAATCTTCCTAATCCTAAACGAAAATTTTAATTAACTTGTTGAAATAATTCAATCACATTTATCCTCAAACTACTTTTAAATCAATTTTTTGAAGTAACACTCTCACCTTTTTCATAAAACAAACGTATTTTTTTTTCAGGAATCCACTCTCCATAAACCTGAAACTAATCTTGAAAAAACTTGTGTAAGGCATCCATTCTCCCTAATCCTAAAAGAAAATTTTAATTAACTTGTTGAAATAATGCAATCAACCTTATTCTCAAACTACATTTAAATCAATTTTTTGAAGTAACACACTCACCTTTTTCATAAAATGAACATATTTTGTTTTCACGAATCCACTCTCCAGAAACCTAAAACAAATCTTGAAAAAACTTGTTTAAGGCATCCATTCTCCCTAATCCTAAAAGAAAATTTTAATTAACTTCTTGAAATACTAAAATAAATCTTATCCTCAAACTACATATAAATCAATTTTTTGAAGTAACACTCTCATCTTTTTCATAAAACTAACATATATTTTTTTTTCAGGAATCCGCTCTCCAGAAACCTGAAACAAATCTTGAAAAAACTTGTTTAAGGCATCCATTCTCCCTAATCCTAACAGAAAATTTTAATTAACTTCTTGAAATACTAAAATAAATCTTATCCTCAAACTACATTTAAATCAATTTTTTGAAGTAACACTCTCACCTTTTTCATAAAACTAACATATATTTTTTTTCAGGAATCCGCTCTCCAGAAACCTGAAACAAATCTTGAAAAAACTTGTTTAAGGCATCCATTCTCCCTAATCCTAAAAGAACATTTTAATTAATTTTTTGAAATACTAAAATAAATCTTATCCTCAAACTACATTTAAATCAATTTTTTGAAGTAACACTCGCACCTTTTTCATTAAACTAACATATATTTTTTTTCAGGAATCCACTCTCCAGAAACCTAAAACTAATCTTGAAAAAACTTGTTTAAGGCATCCATTCTCCCTAATCCTAAAAGAAAATTTTAATTAACTTCTTGAAATACTAAAAAAATCTAATCCTCAAACTACATTTAAATCAATTTTTTGAAGTAACACTCTCACCTTTTTCATAAAACTAACATATATTTTTTTTCAGGAATCCACTCTCCAGAAACCTAAAACTAATCTTAAAAAACTTATTTCAAGCATTCCAATCTTCCTAATCCTAAACGAAAATTTTAATTAACTTGTTGAAATAATTCAATCACATTTATCCTCAAACTACGTTTAAATCAACTTTTTGAAGTAACACTCTCACCTTTTTCATAGAAAAAACATATTTTTTTTTCAGGAATCCACTCTCCAGAAACCTGAAACAAATCTTGAAAAAACTTGTTTAAGGCATCCATTCTCCCTAATCCTAAAAGAAAATTTTAATTAACTTCTTGAAATACTAAAAAAAATCTTATCCTCAAACTACATTTAAATCAATTTTTTGAAGTAACACTCTCACCTTTTTCATAAAACTAAGATATATTTTTTTTCAGGAATCCACTCTCCAGAAACCTAAAACTAATCTTAAAAAACTTCTTTCAGGCATCCAATCTTCCTAATCCTAAACGAAAATTTTAATTAACTTGTTGAAATTATTCAATCACATTTATCCTCAAACTACTTTTAAATCAATTTTTTCAAGTAACACTCTCACCTTTTTCAGAGAACAAACTTATTTTTTTTTTCAGGAATCCACTCTCCAGAAACCTGAAACAAATCTTGAAAAAACTTGTTTCAGGCATCCATTCTCCCTAATCCTAAAAGAAAATTTTAATTAACTTCTTGAAATACTAAAATAAATCTTATCCTCAAACTACATTTAAATAAATTTTTTGAAGTAACACTCTCACCTTTTTCATAAAACTAACATATATTTTTTTTCAGGAATCCGCTCTCCAGAAACCTGAAACAAATCTTGAAAAAACTTGTTTAAGGCATCCATTCTCCCTAATCCTAAAAGAAAATTTGAATTAACTTCTTGAAATACTAAAATAAATCTTATCCTCAAACTACATTTAAATCAATTTTTTGAAGTAACACTCTCACCTTTTTCATAAAACTAAGATATATTTTGTTTCAGGAATCCACTCTCCAGAAACCTAAAACTAATCTTAAAAAACTTCTTTCAGGCATCCAATCTTCCTAATCCTAAAAGAAAATTTTAATTAACTTGTTGAAATAATTCAATCACATTTATCCTCAAACTACTTTTAAATCAATTTTTTCAAGTAACACTCTCACCTTTTTCATAGAACAAACATTTTTTTTTTTTTCAGGAATCCACTCTCCAGAAACCTGAAACAAATCTTGAAAAAACTTGTTTCAGGCATCCATTCTCCCTAATCCTAAAAGAAAATTTTAATTAACTTCTTGAAATACTAAAATAAATCTTATCCTCAAACTACATTTAAATCAATTTTTTGAAGTAACACTCTCACCTTTTTCATAAAACTAACATATATTTTTTTCAGGAATCCGCTCTCCAGAAACCTGAAACAAATCTTGAAAAAACTTGTTTAAGGCATCCACTCTCCCTAATCCTAAAAGAAAATTGTAATTAACTTCTTGAAATACTAAAATAAATCTTATCCTCAAACTACATTTAAATCAATTTTTTGAAGTAACACTCTCACCTTTTTCATAAAACTAACATATATTTTTTTTCAGGAATCCGCTCTCCAGAAACCTGAAACAAATCTTGAAAAAACTTGTTTAAGGCATCCATTCTCCCTAATCCTAAAAGAACATTTTAATTAACTTCTTGAAATACTAAAATAAATCTTATCCTCAAACTACATTTAAATCAATTTTTGGAAGTAACACTCGCACCTTTTTCATTAAACTAACATATATTTTTTTTCAGGAATCCACTCTCCAGAAACCTAAAACTAATCTAAAAAAACTTCTTTCAGGCATCCAATCTTCCTAATCCTAAACGAAAATTTTAATTAATTGTTGAAATAATTCAATCACATTTATCCTCAAATTACTTTTAAATCAATTTTTTGAAGTAACACTCTCACCTTTTTCATAGAACAAACGTATTTTTTTTTCAGGAATCCACTCTCCATAAACCTGAAACTAATCTTGAAAAAACTTGTGTAAGGCATCCATTCTCCCTAATCCTAAAAGAAAATTTTAATTAACTTGTTGAAATAATGCAATCAACCTTATTCTCAAACTACATTTAAATCAATTTTTTGAAGTAACACACTCACCTTTTTCATAAAATGAACATATTTTGTTTTAACGAATCCACCGTCCAGAAACCTAAAACAAATCTTGAAAAAACTTGTTTAAGGCATCCATTCTCCCTAATCCTAAAAGAAAATTTTAATTAACTTCTTGAAATACTAAAAAAATCTAATCCTCAAACTACATTTAAATCAATTTTTGGAAGTAACACTCGCACCTTTTTCATAAAACTAACATATATTTTTTTTCAGGAATCCACTTTCCAGAAACCTAAAACTAATCTTAAAAAACTTATTTCAAGCATTCCAATCTTCCTAATCCTAAAAGAAAATTTTAATTAACTTGTTGAAATAATGCAATCAACCTTATTCTCAAACTACATTTAAATCAATTTTTTGAAGTAACACACTCACCTTTTTCATAAAATGAACATATTTTGTTTTCACGAATCCACCGTCCAGAAACCTAAAACAAATCTTGAAAAAACTTGTTTAAGGCATCCATTCTCCCTAATCCTAAAAGAAAATTTTAATTAACTTCTTGAAATACTAAAAAAATCTAATCCTCAAACTACATTTAAATCAATTTTTGGAAGTAACACTCGCACCTTTTTCATAAAACTAACATATATTTTTTTTCAGGAATCCACTCTCCATAAACTTGAAACAAATCTTGAAAAAACGTGTTTAAGGCATCCATTCTCCCTAATCCTAAAAGAAAATTTTAATTAACTTCTTGAAATACTAAAATAAATCTTATCCTCAAACTACATTTAAATCAATTTTTTGAAGTAACACTCTCACCTTTTTCATAAAACTAAGATATATTTTTTTTCAGGAATCCACTCTCCAGAAACCTAAAACTAATCTTAAAAAACTTCTTTCAGGCATCCAATCTTCCTAATCCTAAACGAAAATTTTAATTAACTTGTTGAAATAATTCAATCACATTTATCCTCAAACTACTTTTAAATCAATTTTTACAAGTAACACTCTCACCTTTTTCATAGAACAAACATATTTTTTTTTCAGGAATCCACTCTCCAGAAACCTGAAACAAATCTTGAAAAAACTTGTTTAAGGCATCCATTCTCCCTAACCCTAAAAGAAAATTTTAATTAACTTCTTGAAATACTAAAATAAATCTTATCCTCAAACTACATTTAAATCAATTTTTTGAAGTAACACTCTCACCTTTTTCATAAAACTAACATATATTTTTTTTCAGGAATCCGCTCTCCAGAAACCTGAAACAAATCTTGAAAAAACTTGTTTAAGGCATCCATTCTGCTTAATCCTAAAAGAACATTTTAATTAACTTCTTGAAATACTAAAATAAATCTTATCCTCAAACTACATTTAAATCAATTTTTTGAAGTAACACTCGCACCTTTTTCATTAAACTAACATATATTTTTTTTCAGGAATCCACTCTCCAGAAACCTAAAACTAATCTAAAAAAACTTCTTTCAGGCATCCAATCTTCCTAATCCTAAACGAAAATTTTAATTAACTTGTTGAAATAATTCAATCACATTTATCCTCAAACTACTTTTAAATCAATTTTTTGAAGTAACACTCTCACCTTTTTCATAGAACAAACTTATTTTTTTTTCAGGAATCCACTCTCCATAAACCTGAAACTAATCTTGAAAAAACTTGTGTAAGGCATCCATTCTCCCTAATCCTAAAAGAAAATTTTAATTAACTTGTTGAAATAATGCAATCAACCTTATTCTCAAACTACATTTAAATCAATTTTTTGAAGTAACACACTCACCTTTTTCATAAAATGAACATATTTTGTTTTCACGAATCCACTCTCCAGAAACCTAAAACAAATCTTGAAAAAACTTGTTTAAGGCATCCATTCTCCCTAATCCTAAAAGAAAATTTTAATTAACTTCTTGAAATACTAAAAAAATCTAATCCTCAAACTACATTTAAATCAATTTTTTGAAGTAACACTCTCACCTTTTTCATAAAACTAACATATATTTTTTTTCAGGAATCCACTCTCCAGAAACCTAAAACTAATCTTAAAAAACTTATTTCAAGCATTCCAATCTTCCTAATCCTAAACGAAAATTTTAATTAACTTGTTGAAATAATTCAATCACATTTATCCTCAAACTACGTTTAAATCAACTTTTTGAAGTAACACTCTCACCTTTTTCATAGAAAAAACATATTTTTTTTTCAGGAATCCACTCTCCAGAAACCTGAAACAAATCTTGAAAAAACTTGTTTAAGGCATCCATTCTCCCTAATCCTAAAAGAAAATTTTAATTAACTTCTTGAAATACTAAAAAAAATCTTATCCTCAAACTACATTTAAATCAATTTTTTGAAGTAACACTCTCACCTTTTTCATAAAACTAAGATATATTTTTTTTCAGGAATCCACTCTCCAGAAACCTAAAACTAATCTTAAAAAACTTCTTTCAGGCATCCAATCTTCCTAATCCTAAACGAAAATTTTAATTAACTTGTTGAAATTATTCAATCACATTTATCCTCAAACTACTTTTAAATCAATTTTTTCAAGTAACACTCTCACCTTTTTCAGAGAACAAACATATTTTTTTTTCAGGAATCCACTCTCCAGAAACCTGAAACAAATCTTGAAAAAACTTGTTTAAGGCATCCATTCTCCCTAATCCTAAAAGAAAATTTTAATTAACTTCTTGAAATACTAAAATAAATCTTATCCTCAAACTACATTTAAATCAATTTTTTGAAGTAACACTCTCACCTTTTTCATAAAACTAACATATATTTTTTTTCAGGAATCCGCTCTCCAGAAACCTGAAACAAATCTTAAAAAAACTTGTTTAAGGCATCCATTCTCCCTAATCCTAAAAGAAAATTTGAATTAACTTCTTGAAATACTAAAATAAATCTTATCCTCAAACTACATTTAAATCAATTTTTTGAAGTAACACTCTCACCTTTTTCATAAAACTAAGATATATTTTTTTTCAGGAATCCACTCTCCAGAAACCTAAAACTAATCTTAAAAAACTTCTTTCAGGCATCCAATCTTCCTAATCCTAAACGAAAATTTTAATTAACTTGTTGAAATAATTGAATCACATTTATCCTCAAACTACTTTTAAATCAATTTTTTCAAGTAACACTCTCACCTTTTTCATAGAACAAACATATTTTTTTTTCAGGAATCCACTCTCCAGAAACCTGAAACAAATCTTGAAAAAACTTGTTTCAGGCATCCATTCTCCCTAATCCTAAAAGAAAATTTTAATTAACTTCTTGAAATACTAAAATAAATCTTATCCTCAAACTACATTTAAATCAATTTTTTGAAGTAACACTCTCACCTTTTTCATAAAACTAACATATATTTTTTTTCAGGAATCCACTCTCCATAAACTTGAAACAAATCTTGAAAAAACGTGTTTAAGGCATCCATTCTCCCTAATCCTAAAAGAAAATTTTAATTAACTTCTTGAAATACTAAAATAAATCTTATCCTCAAACTACATTTAAATCAATTTTTTGAAGTAACACTCTCACCTTTTTCATAAAACTAAGATATATTTTTTTTCAGGAATCCACTCTCCAGAAACCTAAAACTAATCTTAAAAAACTTCTTTCAGGCATCCAATCTTCCTAATCCTAAACGAAAATTTTAATTAACTTGTTGAAATAATTCAATCACATTTATCCTCAAACTACTTTTAAATCAATTTTTTCAAGTAACACTCTCACCTTTTTCATAGAACAAACATATTTTTTTTTCAGGAATCCACTCTCCAGAAACCTGAAACAAATCTTGAAAAAACTTGTTTAAGGCATCCATTCTCCCTAACCCTAAAAGAAAATTTTAATTAACTTCTTGAAATACTAAAATAAATCTTATCCTCAAACTACATTTAAATCAATTTTTTGAAGTAACACTCTCACCTTTTTCATAAAACTAACATATATTTTTTTTCAGGAATCCGCTCTCCAGAAACCTGAAACAAATCTTGAAAAAACTTGTTTAAGGCATCCAATCTTCCTAATCCTAAACGAAAATTTTAATTAACTTGTTGAAATAATTCAATCACATTTATCCTCAAACTACTTTTAAATCAATTTTTTGAAGTAACACTCTCACCTTTTTCATAGAACAAACTTATTTTTTTTTCAGGAATCCACTCTCCATAAACCTGAAACTAATCTTGAAAAAACTTGTGTAAGGCATCCATTCTCCCTAATCCTAAAAGAAAATTTTAATTAACTTGTTGAAATAATGCAATCAACCTTATTCTCAAACTACATTTTAATCAATTTTTTGAAGTAACACACTCACCTTTTTCATAAAATGAACATATTTTGTTTTCACGAATCCACTCTCCAGAAACCTAAAACAAATCTTGAAAAAACTTGTTTAAGGCATCCATTCTCCCTAATCCTAAAAGAAAATTTTAATTAACTTCTTGAAATACTAAAAAAATCTAATCCTCAAACTACATTTAAATCAATTTTTTGAAGTAACACTCTCACCTTTTTCATAAAACTAACATATATTTTTTTTCAGGAATCCACTCTCCAGAAACCTAAAACTAATCTTAAAAAACTTATTTCAAGAACTCCAATCTTCCTAATCCTAAACGAAAATTTTAATTAACTTGTTGAAATAATTCAATCACATTTATCCTCAAACTACGTTTAAATCAACTTTTTGAAGTAACACTCTCACCTTTTTCATAGAAAAAACATATTTTTTTTTCAGGAATCCACTCTCCAGAAACCTGAAACAAATCTTGAAAAAACTTGTTTAAGGCATCCATTCTCCCTAATCCTAAAAGAAAATTTTAATTAACTTCTTGAAATACTAAAAAAAATCTTATCCTCAAACTACATTTAAATCAATTTTTTGAAGTAACACTCTCACCTTTTTCATAAAACTAACATATATTTTTTTTCAGGAATCCACTCTCCAGAAACCTAAAACTAATCTTAAAAAACTTCTTTCAGGCATCCAATCTTCCTAATCCTAAACAAAAATTTTAATTAACTTGTTGAAATTATTCAATCACATTTATCCTCAAACTACTTTTAAATCAATTTTTTCAAGTAACACTCTCACCTTTTTCAGAGAACAAACATATTTTTTTTTCAGGAATCCACTCTCCAGAAACCTGAAACAAATCTTGAAAAAACTTGTTTAAGGCATCCATTCTCCCTAATCCTAAAAGAACATTTTAATTAACTTCTTGAAATACTAAAATAAATCTTATCCTCAAACTACATTTAAATCAATTTTTTGAAGTAACACTCTCACCTTTTTCATAAAACTAACATATATTTTTTTTCAGGAATCCACTCTCCACAAACCTAAAACTAATCTTAAAAAACTTATTTCAAGCATTCCAATCTTCCTAATACTAAACGAAAATTTTAATTAACTTGTTGAAATATTTCAATCACATTTATCCTCAAACTACGTTTAAATCAATTTTTTGAAGTAACACTCTCACCTTTTTCATAGAACAAACATATTTTTTTTTCAGGAATCCACTCTCCAGAAACCTGAAACAAATCTTGAAAAAACTTGTTTAAGGCATCCATTCTCCCTAATCCTAAAAGAACATTTTAATTAACTTTTTGAAATACTAAAAAAAATCTTATCCTCAAACTACATTTAAATCAATTTTTTGAAGTAACACTCTCACCTTTTTCATAAAACTAACATATATTTTTTTTCAGGAATCCACTCTCCATAAACTTGAAACAAATCTTGAAAAAACGTGTTTAAGGCATCCATTCTCCCTAATCCTAAAAGAAAATTTTAATTAACTTCTTGAAATACTAAAATAAATCTTATCCTCAAACTACATTTAAATCAATTTTTTGAAGTAACACTCTCACCTTTTTCATAAAACTAAGATATATTTTTTTTCAGGAATCCACTCTCCAGAAACCTAAAACTAATCTTAAAAAACTTCTTTCAGGCATCCAATCTTCCTAATCCTAAACGAAAATTTTAATTAACTTGTTGAAATAATTCAATCACATTTATCCTCAAACTACTTTTAAATCAATTTTTTCAAGTAACACTCTCACCTTTTTCATAGAACAAACATATTTTTTTTTCAGGAATCCACTCTCCAGAAACCTGAAACAAATCTTGAAAAAACTTGTTTAAGGCATCCATTCTCCCTAACCCTAAAAGAAAATTTTAATTAACTTCTTGAAATACTAAAATAAATCTTATCCTCAAACTACATTTAAATCAATTTTTTGAAGTAACACTCTCACCTTTTTCATAAAACTAACATATATTTTTTTTCAGGAATCCGCTCTCCAGAAACCTGAAACAAATCTTGAAAAAACTTGTTTAAGGCATCCAATCTTCCTAATCCTAAACGAAAATTTTAATTAACTTGTTGAAATAATTCAATCACATTTATCCTCAAACTACTTTTAAATCAATTTTTTGAAGTAACACTCTCACCTTTTTCATAGAACAAACTTATTTTTTTTTCAGGAATCCACTCTCCATAAACCTGAAACTAATCTTGAAAAAACTTGTGTAAGGCATCCATTCTCCCTAATCCTAAAAGAAAATTTTAATTAACTTGTTGAAATAATGCAATCAACCTTATTCTCAAACTACATTTAAATCAATTTTTTGAAGTAACACACTCACCTTTTTCATAAAATGAACATATTTTGTTTTCACGAATCCACTCTCCAGAAACCTAAAACAAATCTTGAAAAAACTTGTTTAAGGCATCCATTCTCCCTAATCCTAAAAGAAAATTTTAATTAACTTCTTGAAATACTAAAAAAATCTAATCCTCAAACTACATTTAAATCAATTTTTTGAAGTAACACTCTCACCTTTTTCATAAAACTAACATATATTTTTTTTCAGGAATCCACTCTCCAGAAACCTAAAACTAATCTTAAAAAACTTATTTCAAGAACTCCAATCTTCCTAATCCTAAACGAAAATTTTAATTAACTTGTTGAAATAATTCAATCACATTTATCCTCAAACTACGTTTAAATCAACTTTTTGAAGTAACACTCTCACCTTTTTCATAGAAAAAACATATTTTTTTTTCAGGAATCCACTCTCCAGAAACCTGAAACAAATCTTGAAAAAACTTGTTTAAGGCATCCATTCTCCCTAATCCTAAAAGAAAATTTTAATTAACTTCTTGAAATACTAAAAAAAATCTTATCCTCAAACTACATTTAAATCAATTTTTTGAAGTAACACTCTCACCTTTTTCATAAAACTAAGATATATTTTTTTTCAGGAATCCACTCTCCAGAAACCTAAAACTAATCTTAAAAAACTTCTTTCAGGCATCCAATCTTCCTAATCCTAAACAAAAATTTTAATTAACTTGTTGAAATTATTCAATCACATTTATCCTCAAACTACTTTTAAATCAATTTTTTCAAGTAACACTCTCACCTTTTTCAGAGAACAAACATATTTTTTTTTCAGGAATCCACTCTCCAGAAACCTGAAACAAATCTTGAAAAAACTTGTTTAAGGCATCCATTCTCCCTAATCCTAAAAGAACATTTTAATTAACTTCTTGAAATACTAAAATAAATCTTATCCTCAAACTACATTTAAATCAATTTTTTGAAGTAACACTCTCACCTTTTTCATAAAACTAACATATATTTTTTTTCAGGAATCCACTCTCCACAAACCTAAAACTAATCTTAAAAAACTTATTTCAAGCATTCCAATCTTCCTAATACTAAACGAAAATTTTAATTAACTTGTTGAAATATTTCAATCACATTTATCCTCAAACTACGTTTAAATCAATTTTTTGAAGTAACACTCTCACCTTTTTCATAGAACAAACATATTTTTTTTTCAGGAATCCACTCTCCAGAAACCTGAAACAAATCTTGAAAAAACTTGTTTAAGGCATCCATTCTCCCTAATCCTAAAAGAACATTTTAATTAACTTTTTGAAATACTAAAAAAAATCTTATCCTCAAACTACATTTAAATCAATTTTTTGAAGTAACACTCTCACCTTTTTCATAAAACTAACATATATTTTTTTTCAGGAATCCACTCTCCATAAACTTGAAACAAATCTTGAAAAAACGTGTTTAAGGCATCCATTCTCCCTAATCCTAAAAGAAAATTTTAATTAACTTCTTGAAATACTAAAATAAATCTTATCCTCAAACTACATTTAAATCAATTTTTTGAAGTAACACTCTCACCTTTTTCATAAAACTAAGATATATTTTTTTTCAGGAATCCACTCTCCAGAAACCTAAAACTAATCTTAAAAAACTTCTTTCAGGCATCCAATCTTCCTAATCCTAAACGAAAATTTTAATTAACTTGTTGAAATAATTCAATCACATTTATCCTCAAACTACTTTTAAATCAATTTTTTCAAGTAACACTCTCACCTTTTTCATAGAACAAACATATTTTTTTTTCAGGAATCCACTCTCCAGAAACCTGAAACAAATCTTGAAAAAACTTATTTAAGGCATCCATTCTCCCTAACCCTAAAAGAAAATTTTAATTAACTTCTTGAAATACTAAAATAAATCTTATCCTCAAACTACATTTAAATCAATTTTTTGAAGTAACACTCTCACCTTTTTCATAAAACTAACATATATTTTTTTTCAGGAATCCGCTCTCCAGAAACCTGAAACAAATCTTGAAAAAACTTGTTTAAGGCATCCATTCTGCCTAATCCTAAAAGAACATTTTAATTAACTTCTTGAAATACTAAAATAAATCTTATCCTCAAACTACATTTAAATCAATTTTTTGAAGTAACACTCGCACCTTTTTCATTAAACTAACATATATTTTTTTTCAGGAATCCACTCTCCAGAAACCTAAAACTAATCTAAAAAAACTTCTTTCAGGCATCCAATCTTCCTAATCCTAAACGAAAATTTTAATTAACTTGTTGAAATAATTCAATCACATTTATCCTCAAACTACTTTTAAATCAATTTTTTGAAGTAACACTCTCACCTTTTTCATAGAACAAACTTATTTTTTTTTCAGGAATCCACTCTCCATAAACCTGAAACTAATCTTGAAAAAACTTGTGTAAGGCATCCATTCTCCCTAATCCTAAAAGAAAATTTTAATTAACTTGTTGAAATAATGCAATCAACCTTATTCTCAAACTACATTTAAATCAATTTTTTGAAGTAACACACTCACCTTTTTCATAAAATGAACATATTTTGTTTTCACGAATCCACTCTCCAGAAACCTAAAACAAATCTTGAAAAAACTTGTTTAAGGCATCCATTCTCCCTAATCCTAAAAGAAAATTTTAATTAACTTCTTGAAATACTAAAAAAATCTAATCCTCAAACTACATTTAAATCAATTTTTTGAAGTAACACTCTCACCTTTTTCATAAAACTAACATATATTTTTTTTCAGGAATCCACTCTCCAGAAACCTAAAACTAATCTTAAAAAACTTATTTCAAGAACTCCAATCTTCCTAATCCTAAACGAAAATTTTAATTAACTTGTTGAAATAATTCAATCACATTTATCCTCAAACTACGTTTAAATCAACTTTTTGAAGTAACACTCTCACCTTTTTCATAGAAAAAACATATTTGTTTTTCAGGAATCCACTCTCCAGAAACCTGAAACAAATCTTGAAAAAACTTGTTTAAGGCATCCATTCTCCCTAATCCTAAAAGAAAATTTTAATTAACTTCTTGAAATACTAAAAAAAATCTTATCCTCAAACTACATTTAAATCAATTTTTTGAAGTAACACTCTCACCTTTTTCATAAAACTAAGATATATTTTTTTTCAGGAATCCACTCTCCAGAAACCTAAAACTAATCTTAAAAAACTTCTTTCAGGCATCCAATCTTCCTAATCCTAAACAAAAATTTTAATTAACTTGTTGAAATTATTCAATCACATTTATCCTCAAACTACTTTTAAATCAATTTTTTCAAGTAACACTCTCACCTTTTTCAGAGAACAAACATATTTTTTTTTCAGGAATCCACTCTCCAGAAACCTGAAACAAATCTTGAAAAAACTTGTTTAAGGCATCCATTCTCCCTAATCCTAAAAGAACATTTTAATTAACTTCTTGAAATACTAAAATAAATCTTATCCTCAAACTACATTTAAATCAATTTTTTGAAGTAACACTCTCACCTTTTTCATAAAACTAACATATATTTTTTTTCAGGAATCCACTCTCCACAAACCTAAAACTAATCTTAAAAAACTTATTTCAAGCATTCCAATCTTCCTAATACTAAATGAAAATTTTAATTAACTTGTTGAAATATTTCAATCACATTTATCCTCAAACTACGTTTAAATCAATTTTTTGAAGTAACACTCTCACCTTTTTCATAGAACAAACATATTTTTTTTTCAGGAATCCACTCTCCAGAAACCTGAAACAAATCTTGAAAAAACTTGTTTAAGGCATCTATTCTCCCTAATCCTAAAAGAACATTTTAATTAACTTTTTGAAATACTAAAAAAAATCTTATCCTCAAACTACATTTAAATCAATTTTTTGAAGTAACACTCTCACCTTTTTCATAAAACTAACATATATTTTTTTTCAGGAATCCACTCTCCATAAACTTGAAACAAATCTTGAAAAAACGTGTTTAAGGCATCCATTCTCCCTAATCCTAAAAGAAAATTTTAATTAACTTCTTGAAATACTAAAATAAATCTTATCCTCAAACTACATTTAAATCAATTTTTTGAAGTAACACTCTCACCTTTTTCATAAAACTAAGATATATTTTTTTTCAGGAATCCACTCTCCAGAAACCTAAAACTAATCTTAAAAAACTTCTTTCAGGCATCCAATCTTCCTAATCCTAAACGAAAATTTTAATTAACTTGTTGAAATAATTCAATCACATTTATCCTCAAACTACTTTTAAATCAATTTTTTCAAGTAACACTCTCACCTTTTTCATAGAACAAACATATTTTTTTTTCAGGAATCCACTCTCCAGAAACCTGAAACAAATCTTGAAAAAACTTGTTTAAGGCATCCATTCTCCCTAACCCTAAAAGAAAATTTTAATTAACTTCTTGAAATACTAAAATAAATCTTATCCTCAAACTACATTTAAATCAATTTTTTGAAGTAACACTCTCACCTTTTTCATAAAACTAACATATATTTTTTTTCAGGAATCCGCTCTCCAGAAACCTGAAACAAATCTTGAAAAAACTTGTTTAAGGCATCCATTCTCCCTAATCCTAAAAGAACATTTTAATTAACTTCTTGAAATACTAAAATAAATCTTATCCTCAAACTACATTTAAATCAATTTTTTGAAGTAACACTCGCACCTTTTTCATTAAACTAACATATATTTTTTTTCAGGAATCCACTCTCCAGAAACCTAAAACTAATCTAAAAAAACTTCTTTCAGGCATCCAATCTTCCTAATCCTAAACGAAAATTTTAATTAACTTGTTGAAATAATTCAATCACATTTATCCTCAAACTACTTTTAAATCAATTTTTTGAAGTAACACTCTCACCTTTTTCATAGAACAAACTTATTTTTTTTTCAGGAATCCACTCTCCATAAACCTGAAACTAATCTTGAAAAAACTTGTGTAAGGCATCCATTCTCCCTAATCCTAAAAGAAAATTTTAATTAACTTGTTGAAATAATGCAATCAACCTTATTCTCAAACTACATTTAAATCAATTTTTTGAAGTAACACACTCACCTTTTTCATAAAATGAACATATTTTGTTTTCACGAATCCACTCTCCAGAAACCTAAAACAAATCTTGAAAAAACTTGTTTAAGGCATCCATTCTCCCTAATCCTAAAAGAAAATGTTAATTAACTTCTTGAAATACTAAAAAAATCTAATCCTCAAACTACATTTAAATCAATTTTTTGAAGTAACACTCTCACCTTTTTCATAAAACTAACATATATTTTTTTTCAGGAATCCACTCTCCAGAAACCTAAAACTAATCTTAAAAAACTTATTTCAAGCATTCCAATCTTCCTAATCCTAAACGAAAATTTTAATTAACTTGTTGAAATATTCAATCACATTTATCCTCAAACTACGTTTAAATCAATTTTTTGAAGTAACACTCTCACCTTTTTCATAGAACAAACATATTTTTTTTTCAGGAATCCACTCTCCAGAAACCTGAAACAAATCTTGAAAAAACTTGTTTAAGGCATCCATTCTCCCTAATCCTAAAAGAAAATTTTAATTAACTTCTTGAAATACTAAAAAAAATCTTATCCTCAAACTACATTTAAATCAATTTTTTGAAGTAACACTCTCACCTTTTTCATAAAACTAACATATATTTTTTTTCAGGAATCCACTCTCCAGAAACCTAAAACTAATCTTAAAAAACTTCTTTCAGGCACCCAATCTTCCTAATCCTAAACGAAAATTTTAATTAACTTGTTGAAATAATTCAATCACATTTATCCTCAAACTACTTTTAAATCAATTTTTTGAAGTAACACTCTCACCTTTTTCATAGAACAAACATATTTTTTTTTCAGGAATCCACTCTCCATAAACTTGAAACAAATCTTGAAAAAACTTGTTTAAGGCATCCATTCTCCCTAATCCTAAAAGAAAATTTTAATTAACTTCTTGAAATACTAAAATAAATCTTATCCTCAAACTACATTTAAATCAATTTTTTGAAGTAACAGTCTCACCTTTTTCATAAAACTAAGATATATTTTTTTTCAGGAATCCACTCTCCAGAAACCTAAAACTAATCTTAAAAAACTTCTTTCAGGCATCCAATCTTCCTAA
Organism: Triturus cristatus; assembly: GCF_964204655.1. NCBI lineage: Eukaryota > Metazoa > Chordata > Amphibia > Caudata > Salamandridae > Triturus > Triturus cristatus. Next base: position 118,268,776 of record NC_140583.1, read on the forward strand.
TCCTAAACGAAAATTTTAATTAACTTCTTGAAATACTAAAAATAAATCTTATCCTCAAACTACTTTTAAATCAATTTTTTGAAGTAACACTCTCACCTTTTTCATAAAACTAACATAGTTTTTTTTCAGGAATCCGCTCTCCAGAAACCTGAAACAAATCTTGAAAAAACTTGTTTAAGGCATCCATTCTCCCTAATCCTAAAAGAAAATTTTAATTAACTTCTTGAAATACTAAAATAAATCTTATCCTCAAACTACATTTAAATCAATTTTTTGAAGTAACACTCTCACCTTTTTCATAAAACTAACATATATTTTTTTCAGGAATCCACTCTCCAGAAACCTAAAACTAATCTTAAAAAACTTCTTTCAGGCACCCAATCTTCCTAATCCTAAACGAAAATTTTAATTAACTTGGTGAAATTATTCAATCACATTTATCCTCAAACTACTTTTAAATCAATTTTTTCAAGTAACACTCTCACCTTTTTCATAGAACAAACATATTTTTTTTTCAGGAATCCACTCTCCAGAAACCTGAAACAAATCTTGAAAAAATTGTTTAAGGCATCCATTCTCCCTAATCCTAAAAGAAAATGTTAATTAACTGCTTGAAATACTAAAAAAAATCTTATCCTCAAACTACATTTAAATCAATTTTTTGAAGTAACACTCTCACCTTTTTCATAAAACTAACATATATTTTTTTTCAGGAATCCACTCTCCACAAACCTAAAACTAATCTTAAAAAACTTATTTCAAGCATTCCAATCTTCCTAGTACTAAACGAAAATTTTAATTAACTTGTTGAAATATTTCAATCACATTTATCCTCAAACTACGTTTAAATCAATTTTTTGAAGTAACACTCTCACCTTTTTCATAGAACAAACATATTTTTTTTTCAGGAATCCACTCTCCAGAAACCTGAAACAAATCTTGAAAAAACTTGTTTAAGGCATCCATTCTCCCTAATCCTAAAAGAAAATTTTAATTAACTTCTTGAAATACTAAAATAAATCTTATCCTCAAACTACATTTAAATCAATTTTTTGAAGTAACACTCTCACCTTTTTCATAAAACTAACATATATTTTTTTTCAGGAATCCGCTCTCCAGAAACCTGAAACAAATCTTGAAAAAACTTGTTTAAGGCATCCATTCTCCCTAATCCTAAAAGAAAATTTTAATTAACTTCTTGAAATACTAAAAATAAATCTTATCCTCAAACTACTTTTAAATCAATTTTTTGAAGTAACACTCTCACCTTTTTCATAAAACTAACATATAGTTTTTTTTCAGGAATCCGCTCTCCAGAAACCTGAAACAAATCTTGAAAAAACTTGTTTAAGGCATCCATTCTCCCTAATCCTAAAAGAAAATTTTAATTAACTTCTTGAAATACTAAAATAAATCTTATCCTCAAACTACATTTAAATCAATTTTTTGAAGTAACACTCTCACCTTTTTCATAAAACTAACATATATTTTTTTTCAGGAATCCACTCTCCAGAAACCTAAAACTAATCTTAAAAAACTTCTTTCAGGCATCCAATCTTCCTAATCCTAAACGAAAATTTTAATTAACTTGTTGAAATTATTCAATCACATTTATCCTCAAACTACTTTTAAATCAATTTTTTCAAGTAACACTCTCACCTTTTTCATAGAACAAACATATTTTTTTTTCAGGAATCCACTCTCCAGAAACCTGAAACAAATCTTGAAAAAACTTGTTTAAGGCATCCATTCTCCCTAATCCTAAAAGAAAATGTTAATTAACTGCTTGAAATACTAAAAAAAATCTTATCCTCAAACTACATTTAAATCAATTTTTTGAAGTAACACTCTCACCTTTTTCATAAAACTAACATATATTTTTTTTCAGGAATCCACTCTCCACAAACCTAATACTAATCTTAAAAAAATTATTTCAAGCATTCCAATCTTCCTAATACTAAACGAAAATTTTAATTAACTTGTTGAAATATTTCAATCACATTTATCCTCAAACTACGTTTAAATCAATTTTTTGAAGTAACACTCTCACCTTTTTCATAGAACAAACATATTTTTTTTTCAGGAATCCTCTCTCCAGAAACCTGAAACAAATCTTGAAAAAACTTGTTAAAGGCATCCATTCTCCCTAATCCTAAAAGAACATTTTAATTAACTTTTTGAAATACTAAAAAAAATCTTATCCTCAAACTACATTTAAATCAATTTTTTGAAGTAACACTCTCACCTTTTTCATAAAACTAACATATATTTTTTTCAGGAATCCACTCTCCAGAAACCTAAAACTAATCTTAAAAAACTTATTTCAAGCATTCCAATCTTCCTAATCCTAAACGAAAATTTTAATTAATTTGTTGAAATAATTCAATCACATTCATCCTCAAACTACGTTTAAATCAATTTTTTGAAGTAACACTCTCACCTTTTTCATAGAACAAACATATTTTTTTTTCAGGAATCCAATCTCCATAAACTTGAAACAAATCTTGAAAAAACTTGTTTAAGGCATCCATTCTCCCTAATCCTAAAAGAAAATTTTAATTAACTTCTTGAAATACTAAAATAAATCTTATCCTCAAACTACATTTAAATCAATTTTTTGAAGTAACACTCTCACCTTTTTCATAAAACTAAGATATATTTTTTTTCAGGAATCCACTCTCCAGAAACCTAAAACTAATCTTAAAAAACTTCTTTCAGGCATCCAATCTTCCTAATCCTAAACGAAAATTTTAATTAACTTGTTGAAATAATTCAATCACATTTATCCTCAAACTACTTTTAAATCAATTTTTTCAAGTAACACTCTCACCTTTTTCATAGAACAAACATATTTTTTTTTCAGGAATCCACTCTCCAGAAACCTGAAACAAATCTTGAAAAAACTTGTTTAAGGCATCCATTCTCCCCAATCCTAATAGAAAATTTTAATTAACTTCTTGAAATACTAAAATAAATCTTATCCTCAAACTACATTTAAATCAATTTTTTGAAGTAACACTCTCACCTTTTTCATAAAACTAACATATATTTTTTTCAGGAATCCACTCTCCAGAAACCTGAAACAAATCTTGAAAAAACTTGTTTAAGGCATCCATTCTCCCCAATCCTAATAGAAAATTTTAATTAACTTCTTGAAATACTAAAATAAATCTTATCCTCAAACTACATTTAAATCAATTTTTTGAAGTAACACTCTCACCTCTTTCATAAAACTAACATATATTTTTTTCAGGAATCCACTCTCCAGAAACCTGAAACAAATCTTGAAAAAACTTGTTTAAGGCATCCATTCTCCCTAATCCTAATAGAAAATTTTAATTAACTTCTTGAAATACTAAAATAAATCTTATCCTCAAACTACATTTAAATCAATTTTTTGAAGTAACACTCACACCTTTTTCATAAAACTAACATATATTTTTTTTCAGGAATCCGCTCTCCAGAAACCTGAAACAAATCTTGAAAAAACTTGTTTAAGGCATCCATTCTCCCTAATCCTAAAAGAAAATTTGAATTAAGTTCTTGAAATACTAAAATAAATCTTATCCTCAAACTACATTTAAATCAATTTTTTGAAGTAACACTCTCACCTTTTTCATAAAACTAAGATATATTTTTTTCCAGGAATCCACTCTCCAGAAACCTCAAACTAATCTTAAAAAACTTCTTTCAGGCATCCAATCTTCCTAATCCTAAACGAAAATTTTAATTAACTTGTTGAAATAATTCAATCACATTTATCCTCAAACTACTTTTAAATCAATTTTTTCAAGTAACACTCTCACCTTTTTCATAGAACAAACATATTTTTTTTTCAGGAATCCACTATCCAGAAACCTGAAACAAATCTTGAAAAAACTTGTTTCAGGCATCCATTCTCCCTAATCCTAAAAGAAAATTTTAATTAACTTCTTGAAAAACTAAAATAAATCTTATCCTCAAACTACATTTAAATCAATTTTTTGAAGTAACACTCTCACCTTTTTCATAGAACAAACACATTTTTTTTTCAGGAATCCACTCTCCAGAAACCTGAAACAAATCTTGAAAAAACTTGTTTAAGGCATCCATTCTCCCTAATCCTAAAAGAAAATTTTAATTAACTTCTTGAAATACTAAAAAAAATCTTATCCTCAAACTACATTTAAATCAACTTTTTTGAAGTAACACTCTCACCTTTTTCATAAAACTAAGATATATTTTTTTTCAGGAATCCACTCTCCAGAAACCTAAAACTAATCTTAAAAAACTTCTTTCAGGCATCCAATCTTCCTAATCCTAAACGAAAATGTTAATTAACTTGTTGAAATAATTCAATCACATTTATCCTCAAACTACTTTTAAATCAATTTTTTCAAGTAACACTCTCACCTTTTTCATAGAACAAACATATTTTTTTTTCAGGAATCCACTCTCCAGAAACCTGAAACAAATCTTGAAAAAACTTGTTTAAGGCATCCATTCTCCCTAATCCTAATAGAAAATTTTAATTAACTTCTTGAAATACTAAAATAAATCTTATCCTCAAACTACATTTAAATCAATTTTTTGAAGTAACACTCTCACCTTTTTCATAAAACTAACATATATTTTTTTTCAGGAATCCGCTCTCCAGAAACCTGAAACAAATCTTGAAAAAACTTGTTTAAGGCATCCATTCTCCCTAATCCTAAAAGAAAATTTGAATTAACTTCTTGAAATACTAAAATAAATCTTATCCTCAAACTACATTTAAATCAATTTTTTGAAGTAACACTCTCACCTTTTTCATAAAACTAAGATATATTTTTTTTCAGGAATCCACTCTCCAGAAACCTAAAACTAATCTTAAAAAACTTCTTTCAGGCATCCAATCTTCCTAATCCTAAACGAAAATTTTAATTAACTTGTTGAAATAATTCAATCACATTTATCCTCAAACTACTTTTAAATCAATTTTTTCAAGTAACACTCTCACCTTTTTCATAGAACAAACATATTTTTTTTTCAGGAATCCACTCTCCAGAAACCTGAAACAAATCTTGAAAAAACCTGTTTAAGGCATCCATTCTCCCTAATCCTAATAGAACATTTTAATTAACTTCTTGAAATACTAAAATAAATCTTATCCTCAAACTACATTTAAATCAATTTTTTGAAGTAACACTCTCACCTTTTTCATAAAACTAACATATATTTTTTTCAGGAATCCGCTCTCCAGAAACCTGAAACAAATCTTGAAAAAACTTGTTTAAGGCATCCATTCTCCCTAATCCTAAAAGAAAATTTGAATTAACTTCTTGAAATACTAAAATAAATCTTATCCTCAAACTACATTTAAATCAATTTTTTGAAGTAACACTCTCACCTTTTTCATAAAACTAAGATATATTTTTTTCCAGGAATCCACTCTCCAGAAACCTAAAACTAATCTTAAAAAACTTCTTTCAGGCATCCAATCTTCCTAATCCTAAACGAAAATTTTAATTAACTTGTTGAAATAATTCAATCACATTTATCCTCAAACTACATTTAAATCAATTTGTTGAAGTAACACTCTCACCTTTTTCATAGAACAAACATATTTTTTTTTCAGGAATCCACTCTCCAGAAACCTGAAACAAATCTTGAAAAAACTTGTTTAAGGCATCCATTCTCCCTAATCCTAAAAGAAAATTTTAATTAACTTCTTGAAATACTAAAATAAATCTTATCCTCAAACTACATTTAAATCAATTTTTTGAAGTAACACTCTCACCTTTTTCATAAAACTAACATATATTTTTTTTCAGGAATCCGCTCTCCAGAAACCTGAAACAAATCTTGAAAAAACTTGTTTAAGGCATCCATTCTCCCTAATCCTAAATGAAAATTTTAATTAACTTCTTGAAATACTAAAAATAAATCTTATCCTCAAACTACTTTTAAATCAATTTTTTGAAGTAACACTCTCACCTTTTTCATAAAACTAACATATAGTTTTTTTTCAGGAATCCGCTCTCCAGAAACCTGAAACAAATCTTGAAAAAACTTGTTAAAGGCATCCATTCTCCCTAATCCTAAAAGAACATTTTAATTAACTTTTTGAAATACTAAAAAAAATCTTATCCTCAAACTACATTTAAATCAATTTTTTGAAGTAACACTCTCACCTTTTTCATAAAACTAACATATATTTTTTTCAGGAATCCACTCTCCAGAAACCTAAAACTAATCTTAAAAAACCTATTTCAAGCATTCCAATCTTCCTAATCCTAAACGAAAATTTTAAATAACTTGTTGAAATAATTCAATCACATTTATCCTCAAACTACGTTTAAATCAATTTTTTGAAGTAACACTCTCACCTTTTTCATAGAACAAACATATTTTTTTTTCAGGAATCCACTCTCCATAAACTTGAAACAAATCTTGAAAAAACTTGTTTAAGGCATCCATTCTCCCTAATCCTAAAAGAAAATTTTAATTAACTTCTTGAAATACTAAAATAAATCTTATCCTCAAACTACATTTAAATCAATTTTTTGAAGTAACACTCTCACCTTTTTCATAAAACTAAGATATATTTTTTTTCAGGAATCCACTCTCCAGAAACCTAAAACTAATCTTAAAAAACTTCTTTCAGGCATCCAATCTTCCTAATCCTAAACGAAAATTTTAATTAACTTGTTGAAATAATTCAATCACATTTATCCTCAAACTACTTTTAAATCAATTTTTTCAAGTAACACTCTCACCTTTTTCATAGAACAAACATATTTTTTTTTCAGGAATCCACTCTCCAGAAACCTGAAACAAATCTTGAAAAAACTTGTTTAAGGCATCCATTCTCCCTAATCCTAATAGAAAATTTTAATTAACTTCTTGAAATACTAAAATAAATCTTATCCTCAAACTACATTTAAATCAATTTTTTGAAGTAACACTCTCACCTTTTTCATAAAACTAACATATATTTTTTTTCAGGAATCCGCTCTCCAGAAACCTGAAACAAATCTTGAAAAAACTTGTTTAAGGCATCCATTCTCCCTAATCCTAAAAGAAAATTTGAATTAACTTCTTGAAATACTAAAATAAATCTTATCCTCAAACTACATTTAAATCAATTTTTTGAAGTAACAGTCTCACCTTTTTCATAAAACTAAGATATATTTTTTTTCAGGAATCCACTCTCCAGAAACCTAAAACTAATCTTAAAAAACTTCTTTCAGGCATCCAATCTTCCTAATCCTAAACGAAAATTTTAATTAACTTGTTGAAATAATTCAATCACATTTATCCTCAAACTACTTTTAAATCAATTTTTTCAAGTAACACTCTCACCTTTTTCATAGAACAAACATATTTTTTTTTCAGGAATCCACTCTCCAGAAACCTGAAACAAATCTTGAAAAAACCTGTTTAAGGCATCAATTCTCCCTAATCCTAATAGAAAATTTTAATTAACTTCTTGAAATACTAAAATAAATCTTATCCTCAAACTACATTTAAATCAATTTTTTGAAGTAACACTCTCACCTTCTTCATAAAACTAACATATATTTTTTTTCAGGAATCCGCTCTCCAGAAACCTGAAACAAATCTTGAAAAAACTTGTTTAAGGCATCCATTCTCCCTAATCCTAAAAGAAAATTTTAATTAACTTCTTGAAATACTAAAAATAAATCTTATCCTCAAACTACTTTTAAATCAATTTTTTGAAGTAACACTCTCACCTTTTTCATAAAACTAACATAGTTTTTTTTCAGGAATCCGCTCTCCAGAAACCTGAAACAAATCTTGAAAAAACTTGTTTAAGGCATCCATTCTCCCTAATCCTAAAAGAAAATTTTAATTAACTTCTTGAAATACTAAAATAAATCTTATCCTCAAACTACATTTAAATCAATTTTTTGAAGTAACACTCTCACCTTTTTCATAAAACTAACATATATTTTTTTCAGGAATCCACTCTCCAGAAACCTAAAACTAATCTTAAAAAACTTCTTTCAGGCACCCAATCTTCCTAATCCTAAACGAAAATTTTAATTAACTTGGTGAAATTATTCAATCACATTTATCCTCAAACTACTTTTAAATCAATTTTTTCAAGTAACACTCTCACCTTTTTCATAGAACAAACATATTTTTTTTTCAGGAATCCACTCTCCAGAAACCTGAAACAAATCTTGAAAAAATTGTTTAAGGCATCCATTCTCCCTAATCCTAAAAGAAAATGTTAATTAACTGCTTGAAATACTAAAAAAAATCTTATCCTCAAACTACATTTAAATCAATTTTTTGAAGTAACACTCTCACCTTTTTCATAAAACTAACATATATTTTTTTTCAGGAATCCACTCTCCACAAACCTAAAACTAATCTTAAAAAACTTATTTCAAGCATTCCAATCTTCCTAGTACTAAACGAAAATTTTAATTAACTTGTTGAAATATTTCAATCACATTTATCCTCAAACTACGTTTAAATCAATTTTTTGAAGTAACACTCTCACCTTTTTCATAGAACAAACATATTTTTTTTTCAGGAATCCACTCTCCAGAAACCTGAAACAAATCTTGAAAAAACTTGTTTAAGGCATCCATTCTCCCTAATCCTAAAAGAAAATTTTAATTAACTTCTTGAAATACTAAAATAAATCTTATCCTCAAACTACATTTAAATCAATTTTTTGAAGTAACACTCTCACCTTTTTCATAAAACTAACATATATTTTTTTTCAGGAATCCGCTCTCCAGAAACCTGAAACAAATCTTGAAAAAACTTGTTTAAGGCATCCATTCTCCCTAATCCTAAAAGAAAATTTTAATTAACTTCTTGAAATACTAAAAATAAATCTTATCCTCAAACTACTTTTAAATCAATTTTTTGAAGTAACACTCTCACCTTTTTCATAAAACTAACATATAGTTTTTTTTCAGGAATCCGCTCTCCAGAAACCTGAAACAAATCTTGAAAAAACTTGTTTAAGGCATCCATTCTCCCTAATCCTAAAAGAAAATTTTAATTAACTTCTTGAAATACTAAAATAAATCTTATCCTCAAACTACATTTAAATCAATTTTTTGAAGTAACACTCTCACCTTTTTCATAAAACTAACATATATTTTTTTTCAGGAATCCACTCTCCAGAAACCTAAAACTAATCTTAAAAAACTTCTTTCAGGCATCCAATCTTCCTAATCCTAAACGAAAATTTTAATTAACTTGTTGAAATTATTCAATCACATTTATCCTCAAACTACTTTTAAATCAATTTTTTCAAGTAACACTCTCACCTTTTTCATAGAACAAACATATTTTTTTTTCAGGAATCCACTCTCCAGAAACCTGAAACAAATCTTGAAAAAACTTGTTTAAGGCATCCATTCTCCCTAATCCTAAAAGAAAATGTTAATTAACTGCTTGAAATACTAAAAAAAATCTTATCCTCAAACTACATTTAAATCAATTTTTTGAAGTAACACTCTCACCTTTTTCATAAAACTAACATATATTTTTTTTCAGGAATCCACTCTCCACAAACCTAATACTAATCTTAAAAAAATTATTTCAAGCATTCCAATCTTCCTAATACTAAACGAAAATTTTAATTAACTTGTTGAAATATTTCAATCACATTTATCCTCAAACTACGTTTAAATCAATTTTTTGAAGTAACACTCTCACCTTTTTCATAGAACAAACATATTTTTTTTTCAGGAATCCTCTCTCCAGAAACCTGAAACAAATCTTGAAAAAACTTGTTAAAGGCATCCATTCTCCCTAATCCTAAAAGAACATTTTAATTAACTTTTTGAAATACTAAAAAAAATCTTATCCTCAAACTACATTTAAATCAATTTTTTGAAGTAACACTCTCACCTTTTTCATAAAACTAACATATATTTTTTTTCAGGAATCCACTCTCCACAAACCTAAAACTAATCTTAAAAAACTTATTTCAAGCGTTCCAATCTTCCTAATACTAAACGAAAATTTTAATTAACTTGTTGAAATATTTCAATCACATTTATCCTCAAACTACGTTTAAATCAATTTTTTGAAGTAACACTCTCACCTTTTTCATAGAACAAACATATTTTTTTTTCAGGAATCCTCTCTCCAGAAACCTGAAACAAATCTTGAAAAAACTTGTTAAAGGCATCCATTCTCCCTAATCCTAAAAGAACATTTTAATTAACTTTTTGAAATACTAAAAAAAATCTTATCCTCAAACTACATTTAAATCAATTTTTTGAAGTAACACTCTCACCTTTTTCATAAAACTAACATATATTTTTTTCAGGAATCCACTCTCCAGAAACCTAAAACTAATCTTAAAAAACTTATTTCAAGCATTCCAATCTTCCTAATCCTAAACGAAAATTTTAATTAACTTGTTGAAATAATTCAATCACATTCATCCTCAAACTACGTTTAAATCAATTTTTTGAAGTAACACTCTCACCTTTTTCATAGAACAAACATATTTTTTTTTCAGGAATCCAATCTCCATAAACTTGAAACAAATCTTGAAAAAACTTGTTTAAGGCATCCATTCTCCCTAATCCTAAAAGAAAATTTTAATTAACTTCTTGAAATACTAAAATAAATCTTATCCTCAAACTACATTTAAATCAATTTTTTGAAGTAACACTCTCACCTTTTTCATAAAACTAAGATATATTTTTTTTCAGGAATCCACTCTCCAGAAACCTAAAACTAATCTTAAAAAACTTCTTTCAGGCATCCAATCTTCCTAATCCTAAACGAAAATTTTAATTAACTTGTTGAAATAATTCAATCACATTTATCCTCAAACTACTTTTAAATCAATTTTTTCAAGTAACACTCTCACCTTTTTCATAGAACTAACATATATTGTTTTTCAGGAATCCGCTCTCCAGAAACCTGAAACAAATCTTGAAAAAACTTGTTTAAGGCATCCATTCTCCCTAATCCTAAAGGAAAATTTTAATTAACTTCTTGAAATACTAAAAATAAATCTTATCCTCAAACTACTTTTAAATCAATTTTTTGAAGTAACACTCTCACCTTTTTCATAAAACTAACATAGTTTTTTTTCAGGAATCCGCTCTCCAGAAACCTGAAACAAATCTTGAAAAAACTTGTTTAAGGCATCCATTCTCCCTAATCCTAAAAGAAAATTTTAATTAACTTCTTGAAATACTAAAATAAATCTTATCCTCAAACTACATTTAAATAAATTTTTTGAAGTAACACTCACCTTTTTCATAAAACTAACATATATTTTTTTTCAGGAATCCACTCTCCAGAAACCTAAAACTAATCTTAAAAAACTTCTTTCAGGCATCCAATCTTCCTAATCCTAAACGAAAATTTTAATTAACTTGTTGAAATAATTCAATCACATTTATCCTCAAACTACTTTTAAATCAATTATTTCAAGTAACACTCTCACCTTTTTCATAGAACAAACATATTTTTTTTTCAGGAATCCACTCTCCAGAAACCTGAAACAAATCTTGAAAAAACTTGTTTAAGGCATCCATTCTCCCTAATCCTAATAGAAAATTTTAATTAACTTCTTGAAATACTAAAATAAATCTTATCCTCAAACTACATTTAAATCAATTTTTTGAAGTAACACTCTCACCTTTTTCATAAAACTAACATATATTTTTTTCAGGAATCCACTCTCCAGAAACCTGAAACAAATCTTGAAAAAACTTGTTTAAGGCATCCATTCTCCCTAATCCTAATAGAAAATTTTAATTAACTTCTTGAAATACTAAAATAAATCTTATCCTCAAACTACATTTAAATCAATTTTTTGAAGTAACACTCTCACCTTTTTCATAAAACTAAGATATATTTTTTTTCAGGAATCCACTCTCCAGAAACCTAAAACTAATCTTAAAAAACTTCTTTCAGGCATCCAATCTTCCTAATCCTAAACAAAAATGTTAATTAACTTGTTGAAATAATTCAATCACATTTATCCTCAAACTACTTTTAAATCAATTTTTTCAAGTAACACTCTCACCTTTTTCATAGAACAAACATATTTTTTTTTCAGGAATCCACTCTCCAGAAACCTGAAACAAATCTTGAAAAAACTTGTTTAAGGCATCCATTCTCCCTAATCCTAATAGAAAATTTTAATTAACTTCTTGAAATACTAAAATAAATCTTATCCTCAAACTACATTTAAATCAATTTTTTGAAGTAACACTCTCACCTTTTTCATAAAACTAACATATATTTTTTTTCAGGAATTCGCTCTCCAGAAACCTGAAACAAATCTTGAAAAAACTTGTTTAAGGCATCCATTCTCCCTAATCCTAAAAGAAAATTTGAATAAACTTCTTGAAATACTAAAATAAATCTTATCCTCAAACTACATTTAAATCAATTTTTTGAAGTAACACTCTCACCTTTTTCATAAAACTAAGATATATTTTTTTTCAGGAATCCACTCTCCAGAAACCTAAAACGAATCTTAAAAAACTTCTTTCAGGCATCCAATCTTCCTAATCCTAAACGAAAATTTTAATTAACTTGTTGAAATAATTCAATCACATTTATCCTCAAACTACTTTTAAATCAATTTTTTCAAGTAACACTCTCACCTTTTTCATAGAACAAACATATTTTTTTTTCAGGAATCCACTCTCCAGAAACCTGAAACAAATCTTGAAAAAACCTGTTTAAGGCATCCATTCTCCCTAATCCTAATAGAACATTTTAATTAACTTCTTGAAATACTAAAATAAATCTTATCCTCAAACTACATTTAAATCAATTTTTTGAAGTAACACTCTCACCTTTTTCATAAAACTAACATATATTTTTTTCAGGAATCCGCTGTCCAGAAACCTGAAACAAATCTTGAAAAAACTTGTTTAAGGCATCCATTCTCCCTAATCCTAAAAGAAAATTTGAATTAACTTCTTGAAATACTAAAATAAATCTTATCCTCAAACTACATTTAAATCAATTTTTTGAAGTAACACTCTCACCTTTTTCATAAAACTAAGATATATTTTTTTCCAGGAATCCACTCTCCAGAAACCTAAAACTAATCTTAAAAAACTTCTTTCAGGCATCCAATCTTCCTAATCCTAAACAAAAATTTTAATTAACTTGTTGAAATAATTCAATCACATTTATCCTCAAACTACATTTAAATCAATTTGTTGAAGTAACACTCTCACCTTTTTCATAGAACAAACATATTTTTTTTTCAGGAATCCACTCTCCAGAAACCTGAAACAAATCTTGAAAAAACTTGTTTAAGGCATCCATTCTCCCTAATCCTAAAAGAAAATTTTAATTAACTTCTTGAAATACTAAAATAAATCTTATCCTCAAACTACATTTAAATCAATTTTTTGAAGTAACACTCTCACCTTTTTCATAAAACTAACATATATTTTTTTTCAGGAATCCGCTCTCCAGAAACCTGAAACAAATCTTGAAAAAACTTGTTTAAGGCATCCATTCTCCCTAATCCTAAAAGAAAATTTTAATTAACTTCTTGAAATACTAAAAATAAATCTTATCCTCAAACTACTTTTAAATCAATTTTTTGAAGTAACACTCTCACCTTTTTCATAAAACTAACATATAGTTTTTTTTCAGGAATCCGCTCTCCAGAAACCTGAAACAAATCTTGAAAAAACTTGTTTAAGGCATCCATTCTCCCTAATCCTAAAAGAAAATGTTAATTAACTGCTTGAAATACTAAAAAAAATCTTATCCTCAAACTACATTTAAATCAATTTTTTGAAGTAACACTCTCACCTTTTTCATAAAACTAACATATATTTTTTTTCAGGAATCCACTCTCCACAAACCTAAAACTAATCTTAAAAAACGTATTTCAAGCATTCCAATCTTCCTAATACTAAACGAAAATTTTAATTAACTTGTTGAAATATTTCAATCACATTTATCCTCAAACTAAGTTTAAATCAATTTTTTGAAGTAACTCTCTCACCTTTTTCATAGAACAAACATATTTTTTTTTCAGGAATCCTCTCTCCAGAAACCTGAAACAAATCTTGAAAAAACTTGTTAAAGGCATCCATTCTCCCTAATCCTAAAAGAACATTTTAATTAACTTTTTGAAATACTAAAAAAAATCTTATCCTCAAACTACATTTAAATCAATTTTTTGAAGTAACACTCTCACCTTTTTCATAAAACTAACATATATTTTTTTCAGGAATCCACTCTCCAGAAACCTAAAACTAATCTTAAAAAACTTATTTCAAGCATTCCAATCTTCCTAATCCTAAACGAAAATTTTAATTAACTTGTTGAAATAATTCAATCACATTTATCCTCAAACTACGTTTAAATCAATTTTTTGAAGTAACACTCTCACCTTTTTCATAGAACAAACATATTTTTTTTTCAGGAATCCACTCTCCATAAACTTGAAACAAATCTTGAAAAAACTTGTTTAAGGCATCCATTCTCCCTAATCCTAAAAGAAAATTTTAATTAACTTCTTGAAATACTAAAATAAATCTTATCCTCAAACTACATTTAAATCAATTTTTTGAAGTAACACTCTCACCTTTTTCATAAAACTAAGATATATTTTTTTTCAGGAATCCACTCTCCAGAAACCTAAAACTAATCTTAAAAAACTTCTTTCAGGCATCCAATCTTCCTAATCCTAAACGAAAATTTTAATTAACTTATTGAAATAATTCAATCACATTTATCCTTAAACTACTTATAAATCAATTTTTTGAAGTAACACTCTCACATTTTCATAAAACTAACATATATTTTTTTCAGGAATCCGCTCTCCAGAAACCTGAAACAAATCTTGAAAAAACTTGTTTAAGGCATCCATTCTCCCTAATCCTAAAAGAAAATTTGAATTAACTTCTTGAAATACTAAAATAAATCTTATCCTCAAACTACATTTAAATCAATTTTTTGAAGTAACACTCTCACCTTTTTCATAAAACTAAGATATATTTTTTTTCAGGAATCCACTCTCCAGAAACCTAAAACTAATCTTAAAAAACTTCTTTCAGGCATCCAATCTTCCTAATCCTAAACGAAAATTTTAATTAACTTGTTGAAATAATTCAATCACATTTATCCTCAAACTACTTTTAAATCAATTTTTTCAAGTAACACTCTCACCTTTTTCTTAGAACAAACATATTTTTTTTTCAGGAATCCACTCTCCAGAAACCTGAAACAAATCTTGAAAAAACCTGTTTAAGGCATCCATTCTCCCTAATCCTAATAGAACATTTTAATTAACTTCTTGAAATACTAAAATAAATCTTATCCTCAAACTACATTTAAATCAATTTTTTGAAGTAACACTCTCACCTTTTTCATAAAACTAAGATATATTTTTTTCCAGGAATCCACTCTCCAGAAACCTAAAACTAATCTTAAAAAGCTTCTTTCAGGCATCCAATCTTCCTAATCCTAAACGAAAATTTTAATTAACTTGTTGAAATAATTCAATCACATTTATCCTCAAACTACATTTAAATCAATTTTTTCAAGTAACACTCTCACCTTTTTCATAGAACAAACATATTTTTTTTTCAGGAATCCACTCTCCAGAAACCTGAAACAAATCTTGAAAAAACTTGTTTAAGGCATCCATTCTCCCTAATCCTAAAAGAAAATTTTAATTAACTTCTTGAAATACTAAAATAAATCTTATCCTCAAACTACATTTAAATCAATTTTTTGAAGTAACACTCTCACCTTCTTCATAAAACTAACATATATTTTTTTTCAGGAATCCGCTCTCCAGAAACCTGAAACAAATCTTGAAAAAACTTGTTTAAGGCATCCATTCTCCCTAATCCTAAAAGAAAATTTTAATTAACTTCTTGAAATACTAAAAATAAATCTTATCCTCAAACTACTTTTAAATCAATTTTTTGAAGTAACACTCTCACCTTTTTCATAAAACTAACATAGTTTTTTTTCAGGAATCCGCTCTCCAGAAACCTGAAACAAATCTTGAAAAAACTTGTTTAAGGCATCCATTCTCCCTAATCCTAAAAGAAAATTTTAATTAACTTCTTGAAATACTAAAATAAATCTTATCCTCAAACTACTTTTAAATCAATTTTTTGAAGTAACACTCTCACCTTTTTCATAAAACTAACATATACTTTTTTCAGGAATCCACTCTCCAGAAACCTAAAACTAATCTTAAAAAACTTCTTTCAGGCACCCAATCTTCCTAATCCTAAACGAAAATTTTAATTAACTTGGTGAAATTATTCAATCACATTTATCCTCAAACTACTTTTAAATCAATTTTTTCAAGTAACACTCTCACCTTTTTCATAGAACAAACATATTTTTTTTTCAGGAATCC
This sequence comes from Triturus cristatus, assembly GCF_964204655.1. Taxonomy (NCBI): domain Eukaryota; kingdom Metazoa; phylum Chordata; class Amphibia; order Caudata; family Salamandridae; genus Triturus; species Triturus cristatus. Next base: position 118,285,121 of record NC_140583.1, read on the forward strand.
ACTCTCCAGAAACCTGAAACAAATCTTGAAAAAATTGTTTAAGGCATCCATTCTCCCTAATCCTAATAGAACATTTTAATTAACTTCTTGAAATACTAAAATAAATCTTATCCTCAAACTACATTTAAATCAATTTTTTGAAGTAACACTCTCACCTTTTTCATAAAACTAACATATATTTTTTTCAGGAATCCGCTCTCCAGAAACCTGAAACAAATCTTGAAAAAACTTGTTTAAGGCATCCATTCTCCCTAATCCTAAAAGAAAATTTGAATTAACTTCTTGAAATACTAAAATAAATCTTATCCTCAAACTACATTTAAATCAATTTTTTGAAGTAACACTCTCACCTTTTTCATAAAACTAAGATATATTTTTTTCCAGGAATCCACTCTCCAGAAACCTAAAACTAATCTTAAAAAACTTCTTTCAGGCATCCAATCTTCCTAATCCTAAACGAAAATTTTAATTAACTTGTTGAAATAATTCAATCACATTTATTCTCAAACTACATTTAAATCAATTTGTTGAAGTAACACTCTCACCTTTTTCATAGAACAAACATATTTATTTTTCAGGAATCCACTCTCCAGAAACCTGAAACAAATCTTGAAAAAACTTGTTTAAGGCATCCATTCTCCCTAATCCTAAAAGAAAATTTTAATTAACTTCTTGAAATACTAAAATAAATCTTATCCTCAAACTACATTTAAATCAATTTTTTGAAGTAACACTCTCACCTTTTTCATAAAACTAACATATTTTTTTTCAGGAATCCGCTCTCCAGAAACCTGAAACAAATCTTGAAAAAACTTGTTTAAGGCATCCATTCTCCCTAATCCTAAAAGAAAATTTTAATTAACTTCTTGAAATACTAAAAATAAATCTTATCCTCAAACTACTTTTAAATCAATTTTTTGAAGTAACACTCTCACCTTTTTCATAAAACTAACATATAGTTTTTTTTCAGGAATCCGCTCTCCAGAAACCTGAAACAAATCTTGAAAAAACTTGTTTAAGGCATCCATTCTCCCTAATCCTAAAAGAAAATTTTAATTAACTTCTTGAAATACTAAAATAAATCTTATCCTCAAACTACATTTAAATCAATTTTTTGAAGTAACACTCTCACCTTTTTCATAAAACTAACATATATTTTTTTTCAGGAATCCACTCTCCAGAAACCTAAAACTAATCTTAAAAAACTTCTTTCAGGCATCCAATCTTCCTAATCCTAAACGAAAATTTTAATTAACTTGTTGAAATTATTCAATCACATTTATCCTCAAACTACTTTTAAATCAATTTTTTCAAGTAACACTCTCACCTTTTTCATAGAACACATATATTTTTTTTTCAGGAATCCACTCTCCAGAAACCTGAAACAAATCTTGAAAAAACTTGTTTAAGGCATCCATTCTCCCTAATCCTAAAAGAAAATGTTAATTAACTGCTTGAAATACTAAAAAAAATCTTATCCTCAAACTACATTTAAATCAATTTTTTGAAGTAACACTCTCACCTTTTTCATAAAACTAACATATATTTTTTTTCAGGAATCCACTCTCCACAAACCTAAAACTAATCTTAAAAAACTTATTTCAAGCATTCCAATCTTCCTAATACTAAACGAAAATTTTAATTAACTTGTTGAAATATTTCAATCACATTTATCCTCAAACTACGTTTAAATCAATTTTTTGAAGTAACACTCTCACCTTTTTCATAGAACAAACATATTTTTTTTTCAGGAATCCTCTCTCCAGAAACCTGAAACAAATCTTGAAAAAACTTGTTAAAGGCATCCATTCTCCCTAATCCTAAAAGAACATTTTAATTAACTTTTTGAAATACTAAAAAAAATCTTATCCTCAAACTACATTTAAATCAATTTTTTGAAGTAACACTCTCACCTTTTTCATAAAACTAACATATATTTTTTTCAGGAATCCACTCTCCAGAAACCTAAAACTAATCTTAAAAAACCTATTTCAAGCATTCCAATCTTCCTAATCCTAAACGAAAATTTTAATTAACTTGTTGAAATAATTCAATCACATTTATCCTCAAACTACGTTTAAATCAATTTTTTGAAGTAACACTCTCACCTTTTTCATAGAACAAACATATTTTTTTTTCAGGAATCCACTCTCCAGAAACCTGAAACAAATCTTGAAAAAACCTGTTTAAGGCATCCATTCTCCCTAATCCTAATAGAACATTTTAATTAACTTCTTGAAATACTAAAATAAATCTTATCCTCAAACTACATTTAAATCAATTTTTTGAAGTAACACTCTCACCTTTTTCATAAAACTAAGATATATTTTTTTCCAGGAATCCACTTTCCAGAAACCTAAAACTAATCTTAAAAAGCTTCTTTCAGGCATCCAATCTTCCTAATCCTAAACGAAAATTTTAATTAACTTGTTGAAATAATTCAATCACATTTATCCTCAAACTACATTTAAATCAATTTTTTCAAGTAACACTCTCACCTTTTTCATAGAACAAACATATTTTTTTTTCAGGAATCCACTCTCCAGAAACCTGAAACAAATCTTGAAAAAACTTGTTTAAGGCATCCATTCTCCCTAATCCTAAAAGAAAATTTTAATTAACTTCTTGAAATACTAAAATAAATCTTATCCTCAAACTACATTTAAATCATTTTTTTGAAGTAACACTCTCACCTTCTTCATAAAACTAACATATATTTTTTTTCAGGAATCCGCTCTCCAGAAACCTGAAACAAATCTTGAAAAAACTTGTTTAAGGCATCCATTCTCCCTAATCCTAAAAGAAAATTTTAATTAACTTCTTGAAATACTAAAAATAAATCTTATCCTCAAACTACTTTTAAATCAATTTTTTGAAGTAACACTCTCACCTTTTTCATAAAACTAACATAGTTTTTTTTCAGGAATCCGCTCTCCAGAAACCTGAAACAAATCTTGAAAAAACTTGTTTAAGGCATCCATTCTCCCTAATCCTAAAAGAAAATTTTAATTAACTTCTTGAAATACTAAAATAAATCTTATCCTCAAACTACATTTAAATCAATTTTTTGAAGTAACACTCACCTTTTTCATAAAACTAACATATATTTTTTTCAGGAATCCACTCTCCAGAAACCTAAAACTAATCTTAAAAAACTTATTTCAAGCATTCCAATCTTCCTAATCCTAAACGAAAATTTTAATTAACTTGTTGAAATAATTCAATCACATTTATCCTCAAACTACGTTTAAATCAATTTTTTGAAGTAACACTCTCACCTTTTTCTTAGAACAAACATATTTTTTTTTCAGGAATCCACTCTCCATAAACTTGAAACAAATCTTGAAAAAACTTGTTTAAGGCATCCATTCTCCCTAATCCTAAAAGAAAATTTTAATTAACTTCTTGAAATACTAAAATAAATCTTATCCTCAAACTACATTTAAATCAATTTTTTGAAGTAACACTCTCACCTTTTTCATAAAACTAAGATATATTTTTTTTCAGGAATCCACTCTCCAGAAACCTAAAACTAATCTTAAAAAACTTCTTTCAGGCATCCAATCTTCCTAATCCTAAACGAAAATTTTAATTAACTTGTTGAAATAATTCAATCACATTTATCCTCAAACTACTTTTAAATCAATTTTTTCAAGTAACACTCTCACCTTTTTCATAGAACAAACATATTTTTTTTTCAGGAATCCACTCTCCAGAAACCTGAAACAAATCTTGAAAAAACTTGTTTAAGGCATCCATTCTCCCTAATCCTAATAGAAAATTTTAATTAACTTCTTGAAATACTAAAATAAATCTTATCCTCAAACTACATTTAAATCAATTTTTTGAAGTAACACTCACCTTTTTCATAAAACTAACATATATTTTTTTTCAGGAATCCGCTCTCCAGAAACCTGAAACAAATCTTGAAAAAACTTGTTTAAGGCATCCATTCTCCCTAATCCTAAAAGAAAATTTGAATTAACTTCTTGAAATACTAAAATAAATCTTATCCTCAAACTACATTTAAATCAATTTTTTGAAGTAACACTCTCACCTTTTTCATAAAACTAAGATATATTTTTTTTCAGGAATCCACTCTCCAGAAACCTAAAACGAATCTTAAAAAACTTCTTTCAGGCATCCAATCTTCCTAATCCTAAACGAAAATTTTAATTAACTTGTTGAAATAAATCAATCACATTTATCCTCAAACTACTTTTAAATCAATTTTTTCAAGTAACAATCTCACCTTTTTCATAGAACAAACATATTTTTTTTTCAGGAATCCACTCTCCAGAAACCTGAAACAAATCTTGAAAAAACTTGTTTCAGGCATCCATTCTCCCTAATCCTAAAAGAAAATTTTAATTAACTTCTTGAAATACTAAAATAAATCTTATCCTCAAACTACATTTAAATCAATTTTTTGAAGTAACACTCTCACCTTTTTCATAAAACTAACATATATTTTTTTTCAGGAATCCGCTCTCCAGAAACCTGAAACAAATCTTGAAAAAACTTGTTTAAGGCATCCATTCTCCCTAATCCTAAAAGAAAATTTGAATTAACTTCTTGAAATACTAAAAATAAATCTTATCCTCAAACTACTTTTAAATCAATTTTTTGAAGTAACACTCTCACCTTTTTCATAAAACTAAGATATATTTTTTTTCAGGAATCCACTCTCCAGAAACCTAAAACTAATCTTAAAAAACTTCTTTCAGGCATCCAATCTTCCTAATCCTAAACGAAAATTTTAATTAACTTGTTGAAATAATTCAATCACATTTATCCTCAAACTACTTTTAAATCAATTTTTTCAAGTAACACTCTCACCTTTTTCATAGAACAAACATATTTTTTTTCAGGAATCCACTCTCCAGAAACCTGAAACAAATCTTGAAAAAACTTGTTTCAGGCATCCATTCTCCCTAATCCTAAAAGAAAATTTTAATTAACTTCTTGAAATACTAAAAATAAATCTTATCCTCAAACTACTTTTAAATCAATTTTTTGAAGTAACACTCTCACCTTTTTCATAAAACTAACATATAGTTTTTTTTCAGGAATCCGCTCTCCAGAAACCTGAAACAAATCTTGAAAAAACTTGTTTAAGGCATCCATTCTCCCTAATCCTAAAAGAACATTTTAATTAACTTCTTGAAATACTAAAATAAATCTTATCCTCAAATTACATTTAAAACAATTTTTTGAAGTAACACTCTCACCTTTTTCATAAAACTAACATATATTTTTTTTCAGGAATCCGCTCTCCAGAAACCTGAAACAAATCTTGAAAAAACTTGTTTAAGGCATCCATTCTCCCTAATCCTAAAAGAAAATTTTAATTAACTTCTTGAAATACTAAAAATAAATCTTATCCTCAAACTACTTTTAAATCAATTTTTTGAAGTAACACTCTCACCTTTTTCATAAAACTAACATATATTTTTTTCAGGAATCCGCTCTCCAGAAACCTGAAACAAATCTTGAAAAAACTTGTTTAAGGCATCCATTCTCCCTAATCCTAAAAGAAAATTTGAATTAACTTCTTGAAATACTAAAATAAATCTTATCCTCAAACTACATTTAAATCAATTTTTTGAAGTAACACTCTCACCTTTTTCATAAAACTAACATATATTTTTTTTCAGGAATCCACTCTCCAGAAACCTAAAACTAATCTAAAAAAACTTCTTTCAGGCATCCAATCTTCCTAATCCTAAACGAAAATTTTAATTAATTGTTGAAATAATTCAATCACATTTATCCTCAAATTACTTTTAAATCAATTTTTTGAAGTAACACTCTCACCTTTTTCATAGAACAAACGTATTTTTTTTTCAGGAATCCACTCTCCATAAACCTGAAACTAATCTTGAAAAAACTTGTGTAAGGCATCCATTCTCCCTAATCCTAAAAGAAAATTTTAATTAACTTGTTGAAATAATGCAATCAACCTTATTCTCAAACTACATTTAAATCAATTTTTTGAAGTAACACACTCACCTTTTTCATAAAATGAACATATTTTGTTTTCACGAATCCACCGTCCAGAAACCTAAAACAAATCTTGAAAAAACTTGTTTAAGGCATCCATTCTCCCTAATCCTAAAAGAAAATTTTAATTAACTTCTTGAAATACTAAAAAAATCTAATCCTCAAACTACATTTAAATCAATTTTTTGAAGTAACACTCTCACCTTTTTCATAAAACTAACATATATTTTTTTTCAGGAATCCACTCTCCAGAAACCTAAAACTAATCTTAAAAAACTTATTTCAAGCATTCCAATCTTCCTAATCCTAAACGAAAATTTTAATTAACTTGTTGAAATAATTCAATCACATTTATCCTCAAACTACGTTTAAATCAATTTTTTGAAGTAACACTCTCACCTTTTTCATAGAACAAACATATTTTTTTTTCAGGAATCCACTCTCCAGAAACCTGAAACAAATCTTGAAAAAACTTGTTTAAGGCATCCATTCTCCCTAATCCTCAAAGAAAATTTTAATTACCTTCTTGAAATACTAAAAAAAATCTTATCCTCAAACTACATTTAAATCAATTTTTTGAAGTAACACTCTCACCTTTTTCATAAAACTAACATATATATTTTTTCAAGAATCCACTCTCCAGAAACCTGAAACAAATCTTGAAAAAACTTGTTTAAGGCATCCATTCTCCCTAATCCTAAAAGAAAATTTTAATTAACTTCTTGAAATACTAAAATAAATCTTATCCTCAAACTACATTTAAATCAATTTTTTGAAGTAACACTCTCACCTTTTTCATAAAACTAACATATATTTTTTTTCAGGAATCCGCTCTCCAGAAACCTGAAACAAATCTTAAAAAAACTTGTTTAAGGCATCCATTCTCCCTAATCCTAAAAGAAAATTTGAATTAACTTCTTGAAATACTAAAATAAATCTTATCCTCAAACTACATTTAAATCAATTTTTTGAAGTAACACTCTCACCTTTTTCATAAAACTAAGATATATTTTTTTTCAGGAATCCACTCTCCAGAAACCTAAAACTAATCTTAAAAAACTTCTTTCAGGCATCCAATCTTCCTAATCCTAAACGAAAATTTTAATTAACTTGTTGAAATAATTCAATCACATTTATCCTCAAACTACTTTTAAATCAATTTTTTCAAGTAACACTCTCACCTTTTTCATAGAACAAACATATTTTTTTTTTCAGGAATCCACTCTCCAGAAACCTGAAACAAATCTTGAAAAAACTTGTTTCAGGCATCCATTCTCCCTAATCCTAAAAGAAAATTTTAATTAACTTCTTGAAATACTAAAATAAATCTTATCCTCAAACTACATTTAAATCAATTTTTTGAAGTAACACTCTCATCTTTTTCATAAAACTAACATATATTTTTTTTCAGGAATCCGCTCTCCAGAAACCTGAAACAAATCTTGAAAAAACTTGTTTAAGGCATCCATTCTCCCTAATCCTAACAGAAAATTTTAATTAACTTCTTGAAATACTAAAATAAATCTTATCCTCAAACTACATTTAAATCAATTTTTTGAAGTAACACTCTCACCTTTTTCATAAAACTAACATATATTTTTTTTCAGGAATCCGCTCTCCAGAAACCTGAAACAAATCTTGAAAAAACTTGTTTAAGGCATCCATTCTCCCTAATCCTAAAAGAACATTTTAATTAATTTTTTGAAATACTAAAATAAATCTTATCCTCAAACTACATTTAAATCAATTTTTTGAAGTAACACTCGCACCTTTTTCATTAAACTAACATATATTTTTTTTCAGGAATCCACTCTCCAGAAACCTAAAACTAATCTAAAAAAACTTCTTTCAGGCATCCAATCTTCCTAATCCTAAACGAAAATTTTAATTAACTTGTTGAAATAATTCAATCACATTTATCCTCAAACTACTTTTAAATCAATTTTTTGAAGTAACACTCTCACCTTTTTCATAAAACAAACGTATTTTTTTTTCAGGAATCCACTCTCCATAAACCTGAAACTAATCTTGAAAAAACTTGTGTAAGGCATCCATTCTCCCTAATCCTAAAAGAAAATTTTAATTAACTTGTTGAAATAATGCAATCAACCTTATTCTCAAACTACATTTAAATCAATTTTTTGAAGTAACACACTCACCTTTTTCATAAAATGAACATATTTTGTTTTCACGAATCCACTCTCCAGAAACCTAAAACAAATCTTGAAAAAACTTGTTTAAGGCATCCATTCTCCCTAATCCTAAAAGAAAATTTTAATTAACTTCTTGAAATACTAAAATAAATCTTATCCTCAAACTACATATAAATCAATTTTTTGAAGTAACACTCTCATCTTTTTCATAAAACTAACATATATTTTTTTTTCAGGAATCCGCTCTCCAGAAACCTGAAACAAATCTTGAAAAAACTTGTTTAAGGCATCCATTCTCCCTAATCCTAACAGAAAATTTTAATTAACTTCTTGAAATACTAAAATAAATCTTATCCTCAAACTACATTTAAATCAATTTTTTGAAGTAACACTCTCACCTTTTTCATAAAACTAACATATATTTTTTTTCAGGAATCCGCTCTCCAGAAACCTGAAACAAATCTTGAAAAAACTTGTTTAAGGCATCCATTCTCCCTAATCCTAAAAGAACATTTTAATTAATTTTTTGAAATACTAAAATAAATCTTATCCTCAAACTACATTTAAATCAATTTTTTGAAGTAACACTCGCACCTTTTTCATTAAACTAACATATATTTTTTTTCAGGAATCCACTCTCCAGAAACCTAAAACTAATCTTGAAAAAACTTGTTTAAGGCATCCATTCTCCCTAATCCTAAAAGAAAATTTTAATTAACTTCTTGAAATACTAAAAAAATCTAATCCTCAAACTACATTTAAATCAATTTTTTGAAGTAACACTCTCACCTTTTTCATAAAACTAACATATATTTTTTTTCAGGAATCCACTCTCCAGAAACCTAAAACTAATCTTAAAAAACTTATTTCAAGCATTCCAATCTTCCTAATCCTAAACGAAAATTTTAATTAACTTGTTGAAATAATTCAATCACATTTATCCTCAAACTACGTTTAAATCAACTTTTTGAAGTAACACTCTCACCTTTTTCATAGAAAAAACATATTTTTTTTTCAGGAATCCACTCTCCAGAAACCTGAAACAAATCTTGAAAAAACTTGTTTAAGGCATCCATTCTCCCTAATCCTAAAAGAAAATTTTAATTAACTTCTTGAAATACTAAAAAAAATCTTATCCTCAAACTACATTTAAATCAATTTTTTGAAGTAACACTCTCACCTTTTTCATAAAACTAAGATATATTTTTTTTCAGGAATCCACTCTCCAGAAACCTAAAACTAATCTTAAAAAACTTCTTTCAGGCATCCAATCTTCCTAATCCTAAACGAAAATTTTAATTAACTTGTTGAAATTATTCAATCACATTTATCCTCAAACTACTTTTAAATCAATTTTTTCAAGTAACACTCTCACCTTTTTCAGAGAACAAACATATTTTTTTTTTCAGGAATCCACTCTCCAGAAACCTGAAACAAATCTTGAAAAAACTTGTTTCAGGCATCCATTCTCCCTAATCCTAAAAGAAAATTTTAATTAACTTCTTGAAATACTAAAATAAATCTTATCCTCAAACTACATTTAAATAAATTTTTTGAAGTAACACTCTCACCTTTTTCATAAAACTAACATATATTTTTTTTCAGGAATCCGCTCTCCAGAAACCTGAAACAAATCTTGAAAAAACTTGTTTAAGGCATCCATTCTCCCTAATCCTAAAAGAAAATTTGAATTAACTTCTTGAAATACTAAAATAAATCTTATCCTCAAACTACATTTAAATCAATTTTTTGAAGTAACACTCTCACCTTTTTCATAAAACTAAGATATATTTTGTTTCAGGAATCCACTCTCCAGAAACCTAAAACTAATCTTAAAAAACTTCTTTCAGGCATCCAATCTTCCTAATCCTAAAAGAAAATTTTAATTAACTTGTTGAAATAATTCAATCACATTTATCCTCAAACTACTTTTAAATCAATTTTTTCAAGTAACACTCTCACCTTTTTCATAGAACAAACATTTTTTTTTTTTTCAGGAATCCACTCTCCAGAAACCTGAAACAAATCTTGAAAAAACTTGTTTCAGGCATCCATTCTCCCTAATCCTAAAAGAAAATTTTAATTAACTTCTTGAAATACTAAAATAAATCTTATCCTCAAACTACATTTAAATCAATTTTTTGAAGTAACACTCTCACCTTTTTCATAAAACTAACATATATTTTTTTCAGGAATCCGCTCTCCAGAAACCTGAAACAAATCTTGAAAAAACTTGTTTAAGGCATCCACTCTCCCTAATCCTAAAAGAAAATTGTAATTAACTTCTTGAAATACTAAAATAAATCTTATCCTCAAACTACATTTAAATCAATTTTTTGAAGTAACACTCTCACCTTTTTCATAAAACTAACATATATTTTTTTTCAGGAATCCGCTCTCCAGAAACCTGAAACAAATCTTGAAAAAACTTGTTTAAGGCATCCATTCTCCCTAATCCTAAAAGAACATTTTAATTAACTTCTTGAAATACTAAAATAAATCTTATCCTCAAACTACATTTAAATCAATTTTTGGAAGTAACACTCGCACCTTTTTCATTAAACTAACATATATTTTTTTTCAGGAATCCACTCTCCAGAAACCTAAAACTAATCTAAAAAAACTTCTTTCAGGCATCCAATCTTCCTAATCCTAAACGAAAATTTTAATTAATTGTTGAAATAATTCAATCACATTTATCCTCAAATTACTTTTAAATCAATTTTTTGAAGTAACACTCTCACCTTTTTCATAGAACAAACGTATTTTTTTTTCAGGAATCCACTCTCCATAAACCTGAAACTAATCTTGAAAAAACTTGTGTAAGGCATCCATTCTCCCTAATCCTAAAAGAAAATTTTAATTAACTTGTTGAAATAATGCAATCAACCTTATTCTCAAACTACATTTAAATCAATTTTTTGAAGTAACACACTCACCTTTTTCATAAAATGAACATATTTTGTTTTAACGAATCCACCGTCCAGAAACCTAAAACAAATCTTGAAAAAACTTGTTTAAGGCATCCATTCTCCCTAATCCTAAAAGAAAATTTTAATTAACTTCTTGAAATACTAAAAAAATCTAATCCTCAAACTACATTTAAATCAATTTTTGGAAGTAACACTCGCACCTTTTTCATAAAACTAACATATATTTTTTTTCAGGAATCCACTTTCCAGAAACCTAAAACTAATCTTAAAAAACTTATTTCAAGCATTCCAATCTTCCTAATCCTAAAAGAAAATTTTAATTAACTTGTTGAAATAATGCAATCAACCTTATTCTCAAACTACATTTAAATCAATTTTTTGAAGTAACACACTCACCTTTTTCATAAAATGAACATATTTTGTTTTCACGAATCCACCGTCCAGAAACCTAAAACAAATCTTGAAAAAACTTGTTTAAGGCATCCATTCTCCCTAATCCTAAAAGAAAATTTTAATTAACTTCTTGAAATACTAAAAAAATCTAATCCTCAAACTACATTTAAATCAATTTTTGGAAGTAACACTCGCACCTTTTTCATAAAACTAACATATATTTTTTTTCAGGAATCCACTCTCCATAAACTTGAAACAAATCTTGAAAAAACGTGTTTAAGGCATCCATTCTCCCTAATCCTAAAAGAAAATTTTAATTAACTTCTTGAAATACTAAAATAAATCTTATCCTCAAACTACATTTAAATCAATTTTTTGAAGTAACACTCTCACCTTTTTCATAAAACTAAGATATATTTTTTTTCAGGAATCCACTCTCCAGAAACCTAAAACTAATCTTAAAAAACTTCTTTCAGGCATCCAATCTTCCTAATCCTAAACGAAAATTTTAATTAACTTGTTGAAATAATTCAATCACATTTATCCTCAAACTACTTTTAAATCAATTTTTACAAGTAACACTCTCACCTTTTTCATAGAACAAACATATTTTTTTTTCAGGAATCCACTCTCCAGAAACCTGAAACAAATCTTGAAAAAACTTGTTTAAGGCATCCATTCTCCCTAACCCTAAAAGAAAATTTTAATTAACTTCTTGAAATACTAAAATAAATCTTATCCTCAAACTACATTTAAATCAATTTTTTGAAGTAACACTCTCACCTTTTTCATAAAACTAACATATATTTTTTTTCAGGAATCCGCTCTCCAGAAACCTGAAACAAATCTTGAAAAAACTTGTTTAAGGCATCCATTCTGCTTAATCCTAAAAGAACATTTTAATTAACTTCTTGAAATACTAAAATAAATCTTATCCTCAAACTACATTTAAATCAATTTTTTGAAGTAACACTCGCACCTTTTTCATTAAACTAACATATATTTTTTTTCAGGAATCCACTCTCCAGAAACCTAAAACTAATCTAAAAAAACTTCTTTCAGGCATCCAATCTTCCTAATCCTAAACGAAAATTTTAATTAACTTGTTGAAATAATTCAATCACATTTATCCTCAAACTACTTTTAAATCAATTTTTTGAAGTAACACTCTCACCTTTTTCATAGAACAAACTTATTTTTTTTTCAGGAATCCACTCTCCATAAACCTGAAACTAATCTTGAAAAAACTTGTGTAAGGCATCCATTCTCCCTAATCCTAAAAGAAAATTTTAATTAACTTGTTGAAATAATGCAATCAACCTTATTCTCAAACTACATTTAAATCAATTTTTTGAAGTAACACACTCACCTTTTTCATAAAATGAACATATTTTGTTTTCACGAATCCACTCTCCAGAAACCTAAAACAAATCTTGAAAAAACTTGTTTAAGGCATCCATTCTCCCTAATCCTAAAAGAAAATTTTAATTAACTTCTTGAAATACTAAAAAAATCTAATCCTCAAACTACATTTAAATCAATTTTTTGAAGTAACACTCTCACCTTTTTCATAAAACTAACATATATTTTTTTTCAGGAATCCACTCTCCAGAAACCTAAAACTAATCTTAAAAAACTTATTTCAAGCATTCCAATCTTCCTAATCCTAAACGAAAATTTTAATTAACTTGTTGAAATAATTCAATCACATTTATCCTCAAACTACGTTTAAATCAACTTTTTGAAGTAACACTCTCACCTTTTTCATAGAAAAAACATATTTTTTTTTCAGGAATCCACTCTCCAGAAACCTGAAACAAATCTTGAAAAAACTTGTTTAAGGCATCCATTCTCCCTAATCCTAAAAGAAAATTTTAATTAACTTCTTGAAATACTAAAAAAAATCTTATCCTCAAACTACATTTAAATCAATTTTTTGAAGTAACACTCTCACCTTTTTCATAAAACTAAGATATATTTTTTTTCAGGAATCCACTCTCCAGAAACCTAAAACTAATCTTAAAAAACTTCTTTCAGGCATCCAATCTTCCTAATCCTAAACGAAAATTTTAATTAACTTGTTGAAATTATTCAATCACATTTATCCTCAAACTACTTTTAAATCAATTTTTTCAAGTAACACTCTCACCTTTTTCAGAGAACAAACATATTTTTTTTTCAGGAATCCACTCTCCAGAAACCTGAAACAAATCTTGAAAAAACTTGTTTAAGGCATCCATTCTCCCTAATCCTAAAAGAAAATTTTAATTAACTTCTTGAAATACTAAAATAAATCTTATCCTCAAACTACATTTAAATCAATTTTTTGAAGTAACACTCTCACCTTTTTCATAAAACTAACATATATTTTTTTTCAGGAATCCGCTCTCCAGAAACCTGAAACAAATCTTAAAAAAACTTGTTTAAGGCATCCATTCTCCCTAATCCTAAAAGAAAATTTGAATTAACTTCTTGAAATACTAAAATAAATCTTATCCTCAAACTACATTTAAATCAATTTTTTGAAGTAACACTCTCACCTTTTTCATAAAACTAAGATATATTTTTTTTCAGGAATCCACTCTCCAGAAACCTAAAACTAATCTTAAAAAACTTCTTTCAGGCATCCAATCTTCCTAATCCTAAACGAAAATTTTAATTAACTTGTTGAAATAATTGAATCACATTTATCCTCAAACTACTTTTAAATCAATTTTTTCAAGTAACACTCTCACCTTTTTCATAGAACAAACATATTTTTTTTTCAGGAATCCACTCTCCAGAAACCTGAAACAAATCTTGAAAAAACTTGTTTCAGGCATCCATTCTCCCTAATCCTAAAAGAAAATTTTAATTAACTTCTTGAAATACTAAAATAAATCTTATCCTCAAACTACATTTAAATCAATTTTTTGAAGTAACACTCTCACCTTTTTCATAAAACTAACATATATTTTTTTTCAGGAATCCACTCTCCATAAACTTGAAACAAATCTTGAAAAAACGTGTTTAAGGCATCCATTCTCCCTAATCCTAAAAGAAAATTTTAATTAACTTCTTGAAATACTAAAATAAATCTTATCCTCAAACTACATTTAAATCAATTTTTTGAAGTAACACTCTCACCTTTTTCATAAAACTAAGATATATTTTTTTTCAGGAATCCACTCTCCAGAAACCTAAAACTAATCTTAAAAAACTTCTTTCAGGCATCCAATCTTCCTAATCCTAAACGAAAATTTTAATTAACTTGTTGAAATAATTCAATCACATTTATCCTCAAACTACTTTTAAATCAATTTTTTCAAGTAACACTCTCACCTTTTTCATAGAACAAACATATTTTTTTTTCAGGAATCCACTCTCCAGAAACCTGAAACAAATCTTGAAAAAACTTGTTTAAGGCATCCATTCTCCCTAACCCTAAAAGAAAATTTTAATTAACTTCTTGAAATACTAAAATAAATCTTATCCTCAAACTACATTTAAATCAATTTTTTGAAGTAACACTCTCACCTTTTTCATAAAACTAACATATATTTTTTTTCAGGAATCCGCTCTCCAGAAACCTGAAACAAATCTTGAAAAAACTTGTTTAAGGCATCCAATCTTCCTAATCCTAAACGAAAATTTTAATTAACTTGTTGAAATAATTCAATCACATTTATCCTCAAACTACTTTTAAATCAATTTTTTGAAGTAACACTCTCACCTTTTTCATAGAACAAACTTATTTTTTTTTCAGGAATCCACTCTCCATAAACCTGAAACTAATCTTGAAAAAACTTGTGTAAGGCATCCATTCTCCCTAATCCTAAAAGAAAATTTTAATTAACTTGTTGAAATAATGCAATCAACCTTATTCTCAAACTACATTTTAATCAATTTTTTGAAGTAACACACTCACCTTTTTCATAAAATGAACATATTTTGTTTTCACGAATCCACTCTCCAGAAACCTAAAACAAATCTTGAAAAAACTTGTTTAAGGCATCCATTCTCCCTAATCCTAAAAGAAAATTTTAATTAACTTCTTGAAATACTAAAAAAATCTAATCCTCAAACTACATTTAAATCAATTTTTTGAAGTAACACTCTCACCTTTTTCATAAAACTAACATATATTTTTTTTCAGGAATCCACTCTCCAGAAACCTAAAACTAATCTTAAAAAACTTATTTCAAGAACTCCAATCTTCCTAATCCTAAACGAAAATTTTAATTAACTTGTTGAAATAATTCAATCACATTTATCCTCAAACTACGTTTAAATCAACTTTTTGAAGTAACACTCTCACCTTTTTCATAGAAAAAACATATTTTTTTTTCAGGAATCCACTCTCCAGAAACCTGAAACAAATCTTGAAAAAACTTGTTTAAGGCATCCATTCTCCCTAATCCTAAAAGAAAATTTTAATTAACTTCTTGAAATACTAAAAAAAATCTTATCCTCAAACTACATTTAAATCAATTTTTTGAAGTAACACTCTCACCTTTTTCATAAAACTAACATATATTTTTTTTCAGGAATCCACTCTCCAGAAACCTAAAACTAATCTTAAAAAACTTCTTTCAGGCATCCAATCTTCCTAATCCTAAACAAAAATTTTAATTAACTTGTTGAAATTATTCAATCACATTTATCCTCAAACTACTTTTAAATCAATTTTTTCAAGTAACACTCTCACCTTTTTCAGAGAACAAACATATTTTTTTTTCAGGAATCCACTCTCCAGAAACCTGAAACAAATCTTGAAAAAACTTGTTTAAGGCATCCATTCTCCCTAATCCTAAAAGAACATTTTAATTAACTTCTTGAAATACTAAAATAAATCTTATCCTCAAACTACATTTAAATCAATTTTTTGAAGTAACACTCTCACCTTTTTCATAAAACTAACATATATTTTTTTTCAGGAATCCACTCTCCACAAACCTAAAACTAATCTTAAAAAACTTATTTCAAGCATTCCAATCTTCCTAATACTAAACGAAAATTTTAATTAACTTGTTGAAATATTTCAATCACATTTATCCTCAAACTACGTTTAAATCAATTTTTTGAAGTAACACTCTCACCTTTTTCATAGAACAAACATATTTTTTTTTCAGGAATCCACTCTCCAGAAACCTGAAACAAATCTTGAAAAAACTTGTTTAAGGCATCCATTCTCCCTAATCCTAAAAGAACATTTTAATTAACTTTTTGAAATACTAAAAAAAATCTTATCCTCAAACTACATTTAAATCAATTTTTTGAAGTAACACTCTCACCTTTTTCATAAAACTAACATATATTTTTTTTCAGGAATCCACTCTCCATAAACTTGAAACAAATCTTGAAAAAACGTGTTTAAGGCATCCATTCTCCCTAATCCTAAAAGAAAATTTTAATTAACTTCTTGAAATACTAAAATAAATCTTATCCTCAAACTACATTTAAATCAATTTTTTGAAGTAACACTCTCACCTTTTTCATAAAACTAAGATATATTTTTTTTCAGGAATCCACTCTCCAGAAACCTAAAACTAATCTTAAAAAACTTCTTTCAGGCATCCAATCTTCCTAATCCTAAACGAAAATTTTAATTAACTTGTTGAAATAATTCAATCACATTTATCCTCAAACTACTTTTAAATCAATTTTTTCAAGTAACACTCTCACCTTTTTCATAGAACAAACATATTTTTTTTTCAGGAATCCACTCTCCAGAAACCTGAAACAAATCTTGAAAAAACTTGTTTAAGGCATCCATTCTCCCTAACCCTAAAAGAAAATTTTAATTAACTTCTTGAAATACTAAAATAAATCTTATCCTCAAACTACATTTAAATCAATTTTTTGAAGTAACACTCTCACCTTTTTCATAAAACTAACATATATTTTTTTTCAGGAATCCGCTCTCCAGAAACCTGAAACAAATCTTGAAAAAACTTGTTTAAGGCATCCAATCTTCCTAATCCTAAACGAAAATTTTAATTAACTTGTTGAAATAATTCAATCACATTTATCCTCAAACTACTTTTAAATCAATTTTTTGAAGTAACACTCTCACCTTTTTCATAGAACAAACTTATTTTTTTTTCAGGAATCCACTCTCCATAAACCTGAAACTAATCTTGAAAAAACTTGTGTAAGGCATCCATTCTCCCTAATCCTAAAAGAAAATTTTAATTAACTTGTTGAAATAATGCAATCAACCTTATTCTCAAACTACATTTAAATCAATTTTTTGAAGTAACACACTCACCTTTTTCATAAAATGAACATATTTTGTTTTCACGAATCCACTCTCCAGAAACCTAAAACAAATCTTGAAAAAACTTGTTTAAGGCATCCATTCTCCCTAATCCTAAAAGAAAATTTTAATTAACTTCTTGAAATACTAAAAAAATCTAATCCTCAAACTACATTTAAATCAATTTTTTGAAGTAACACTCTCACCTTTTTCATAAAACTAACATATATTTTTTTTCAGGAATCCACTCTCCAGAAACCTAAAACTAATCTTAAAAAACTTATTTCAAGAACTCCAATCTTCCTAATCCTAAACGAAAATTTTAATTAACTTGTTGAAATAATTCAATCACATTTATCCTCAAACTACGTTTAAATCAACTTTTTGAAGTAACACTCTCACCTTTTTCATAGAAAAAACATATTTTTTTTTCAGGAATCCACTCTCCAGAAACCTGAAACAAATCTTGAAAAAACTTGTTTAAGGCATCCATTCTCCCTAATCCTAAAAGAAAATTTTAATTAACTTCTTGAAATACTAAAAAAAATCTTATCCTCAAACTACATTTAAATCAATTTTTTGAAGTAACACTCTCACCTTTTTCATAAAACTAAGATATATTTTTTTTCAGGAATCCACTCTCCAGAAACCTAAAACTAATCTTAAAAAACTTCTTTCAGGCATCCAATCTTCCTAATCCTAAACAAAAATTTTAATTAACTTGTTGAAATTATTCAATCACATTTATCCTCAAACTACTTTTAAATCAATTTTTTCAAGTAACACTCTCACCTTTTTCAGAGAACAAACATATTTTTTTTTCAGGAATCCACTCTCCAGAAACCTGAAACAAATCTTGAAAAAACTTGTTTAAGGCATCCATTCTCCCTAATCCTAAAAGAACATTTTAATTAACTTCTTGAAATACTAAAATAAATCTTATCCTCAAACTACATTTAAATCAATTTTTTGAAGTAACACTCTCACCTTTTTCATAAAACTAACATATATTTTTTTTCAGGAATCCACTCTCCACAAACCTAAAACTAATCTTAAAAAACTTATTTCAAGCATTCCAATCTTCCTAATACTAAACGAAAATTTTAATTAACTTGTTGAAATATTTCAATCACATTTATCCTCAAACTACGTTTAAATCAATTTTTTGAAGTAACACTCTCACCTTTTTCATAGAACAAACATATTTTTTTTTCAGGAATCCACTCTCCAGAAACCTGAAACAAATCTTGAAAAAACTTGTTTAAGGCATCCATTCTCCCTAATCCTAAAAGAACATTTTAATTAACTTTTTGAAATACTAAAAAAAATCTTATCCTCAAACTACATTTAAATCAATTTTTTGAAGTAACACTCTCACCTTTTTCATAAAACTAACATATATTTTTTTTCAGGAATCCACTCTCCATAAACTTGAAACAAATCTTGAAAAAACGTGTTTAAGGCATCCATTCTCCCTAATCCTAAAAGAAAATTTTAATTAACTTCTTGAAATACTAAAATAAATCTTATCCTCAAACTACATTTAAATCAATTTTTTGAAGTAACACTCTCACCTTTTTCATAAAACTAAGATATATTTTTTTTCAGGAATCCACTCTCCAGAAACCTAAAACTAATCTTAAAAAACTTCTTTCAGGCATCCAATCTTCCTAATCCTAAACGAAAATTTTAATTAACTTGTTGAAATAATTCAATCACATTTATCCTCAAACTACTTTTAAATCAATTTTTTCAAGTAACACTCTCACCTTTTTCATAGAACAAACATATTTTTTTTTCAGGAATCCACTCTCCAGAAACCTGAAACAAATCTTGAAAAAACTTATTTAAGGCATCCATTCTCCCTAACCCTAAAAGAAAATTTTAATTAACTTCTTGAAATACTAAAATAAATCTTATCCTCAAACTACATTTAAATCAATTTTTTGAAGTAACACTCTCACCTTTTTCATAAAACTAACATATATTTTTTTTCAGGAATCCGCTCTCCAGAAACCTGAAACAAATCTTGAAAAAACTTGTTTAAGGCATCCATTCTGCCTAATCCTAAAAGAACATTTTAATTAACTTCTTGAAATACTAAAATAAATCTTATCCTCAAACTACATTTAAATCAATTTTTTGAAGTAACACTCGC
Organism: Triturus cristatus; assembly: GCF_964204655.1. Classification (NCBI taxonomy): domain Eukaryota; kingdom Metazoa; phylum Chordata; class Amphibia; order Caudata; family Salamandridae; genus Triturus; species Triturus cristatus. The sequence continues at coordinate 118,304,999 of NC_140583.1, forward strand.
ACCTTTTTCATTAAACTAACATATATTTTTTTTCAGGAATCCACTCTCCAGAAACCTAAAACTAATCTAAAAAAACTTCTTTCAGGCATCCAATCTTCCTAATCCTAAACGAAAATTTTAATTAACTTGTTGAAATAATTCAATCACATTTATCCTCAAACTACTTTTAAATCAATTTTTTGAAGTAACACTCTCACCTTTTTCATAGAACAAACTTATTTTTTTTTCAGGAATCCACTCTCCATAAACCTGAAACTAATCTTGAAAAAACTTGTGTAAGGCATCCATTCTCCCTAATCCTAAAAGAAAATTTTAATTAACTTGTTGAAATAATGCAATCAACCTTATTCTCAAACTACATTTAAATCAATTTTTTGAAGTAACACACTCACCTTTTTCATAAAATGAACATATTTTGTTTTCACGAATCCACTCTCCAGAAACCTAAAACAAATCTTGAAAAAACTTGTTTAAGGCATCCATTCTCCCTAATCCTAAAAGAAAATTTTAATTAACTTCTTGAAATACTAAAAAAATCTAATCCTCAAACTACATTTAAATCAATTTTTTGAAGTAACACTCTCACCTTTTTCATAAAACTAACATATATTTTTTTTCAGGAATCCACTCTCCAGAAACCTAAAACTAATCTTAAAAAACTTATTTCAAGAACTCCAATCTTCCTAATCCTAAACGAAAATTTTAATTAACTTGTTGAAATAATTCAATCACATTTATCCTCAAACTACGTTTAAATCAACTTTTTGAAGTAACACTCTCACCTTTTTCATAGAAAAAACATATTTGTTTTTCAGGAATCCACTCTCCAGAAACCTGAAACAAATCTTGAAAAAACTTGTTTAAGGCATCCATTCTCCCTAATCCTAAAAGAAAATTTTAATTAACTTCTTGAAATACTAAAAAAAATCTTATCCTCAAACTACATTTAAATCAATTTTTTGAAGTAACACTCTCACCTTTTTCATAAAACTAAGATATATTTTTTTTCAGGAATCCACTCTCCAGAAACCTAAAACTAATCTTAAAAAACTTCTTTCAGGCATCCAATCTTCCTAATCCTAAACAAAAATTTTAATTAACTTGTTGAAATTATTCAATCACATTTATCCTCAAACTACTTTTAAATCAATTTTTTCAAGTAACACTCTCACCTTTTTCAGAGAACAAACATATTTTTTTTTCAGGAATCCACTCTCCAGAAACCTGAAACAAATCTTGAAAAAACTTGTTTAAGGCATCCATTCTCCCTAATCCTAAAAGAACATTTTAATTAACTTCTTGAAATACTAAAATAAATCTTATCCTCAAACTACATTTAAATCAATTTTTTGAAGTAACACTCTCACCTTTTTCATAAAACTAACATATATTTTTTTTCAGGAATCCACTCTCCACAAACCTAAAACTAATCTTAAAAAACTTATTTCAAGCATTCCAATCTTCCTAATACTAAATGAAAATTTTAATTAACTTGTTGAAATATTTCAATCACATTTATCCTCAAACTACGTTTAAATCAATTTTTTGAAGTAACACTCTCACCTTTTTCATAGAACAAACATATTTTTTTTTCAGGAATCCACTCTCCAGAAACCTGAAACAAATCTTGAAAAAACTTGTTTAAGGCATCTATTCTCCCTAATCCTAAAAGAACATTTTAATTAACTTTTTGAAATACTAAAAAAAATCTTATCCTCAAACTACATTTAAATCAATTTTTTGAAGTAACACTCTCA